>NC_072425.2:2526000-3157500 GCF_028878055.3 Symphalangus syndactylus
AGCAAAAATTTTAAACATTATCATGAATACACAGAAAATTTTAATCAATTTGGTTTCCATGATGAATTTACAAGCTTAAATTCCTAATTTCAATTTGCTGCTAGATATGAGAAAGTTTGAGATTTTGAAGAAGCAAGTGGTTCTTACAAATGTAGCAAACTTAAATTTTGAGGACAATTTAATTTAACTTCCATTTTTATGACCAGATTTTGGGTCAGCTGTTAAGCATTCAAAAAATAAAATCTGATAATATCTGGCAATTCCAATTTTCAGTTTTATTGATCTTCACCATGAAATAATATATAAGCTAAGGGGCAAAATTTTGGAAAAGCAGATCACTTTGTTGTCCTATTTAGCAAGTTCTCAAATTATGCCATCTTGGAATCATTACAAGTAATTATACGAAGACAGTATCTTGTGTTTTGTATTTCATTGTTACACATCCAATTGTTCTCTAGAGATATCAGAGAAAACCCACTCAAGAAGGGAAGGTTAGATAAACAGCCCTCTCTCTCTCTCTCTCTGTCTTTGCCTCCATTTGGTTCCTTATGTTCATTTCTCAGTGCATTTCAGTTACTTTTATTGTTCCCTTCATTTTCTCTTTCATTCCAGAAGTTTAAGTGATTGCATAATTCTTTTGACAGCTGAAAGTAGTATCCGACTTTGAATGAAAGGTTTACAGCTACAGCTTTTCAATTAGAAAATCTCAGATCATGTGATCTATGAGTTTTAATATCTTAGGATCTCGACCAGTAAGGAATAATCACTTTGAAAAACCTTGATGCTACCTAGAGTTTGTGTTTTGTGAGGTTGCTTGGTAAATTATTTTCCTTTGATAATTGAATATTGCTTCAAGAGAGGTGAGCTCAGACGTTTGGCAATGAATATTGAATGTGTATTCCAAGAGACATGACCTTAAAATATCATCAAGCTAAGTAGTAGTGAAATTGAACTCTGCTGTATAATAGAAGTCAGTGTTTCTTACATCTTTGTGATATATAAATATTTTTACATTGTGGTAGATAATAATTTGTATGGGAACATTTAATTGAATTTAATTTATCCTATGGCAGAATTATGTTGCATAGGTCATTTTAGTTTTTGATTTAAGCATCTTAAAATTACAAATGCAAATATTCAACACGTAAAACCCACATGAATACACACTCCCAAACATTTGAAATCCTAACAGTCATTTCCAACAGCTTTTTCCTACAAAAGAAGTCAGCTCTTCTTAGAGAAGACATGCATTCCCATAGCTTGAGAGGTGCACACTATAAGGTAAACAGAGAAAGGATTACAGCAGTTTAAGTATACCAGCGGATTTACTTTATAGACAATAGACTTTTGAATTACTTGTCTTCAAAATTTGGTTTCTTGAGAAAATTATCTGTGTAGATTAATCATGCATTTCAGATACTTTCCAGACATCTGAATGTTGTTTTCTTAAAAGTAGCCAGCACGCCTTTTTATGCAGTCTGCATGGGAGATAGTAAGAGATGTGTATGCTGTATATCTACTAGTAGAGATTTGTTTATGAGTGCTTCCTTAAAAAATTATTTTTTCTGAAGAAAGGGATTTCTTTTTTATAATTTAGATTAGATGATTTTAAATGTTTTTAGGTTTTAACCTCTCTGATCATCAGGGTCATTGCCATGGAAAAAATGCAAGTTATAGCATATTTCATTTTTATAAGGAAAGAAGTTGATAATTTAGACTTTTTTCTTTTACTAAATTGAATTACATCACTCAATATTTGGATGGCATTAATTCACAATAGCAACAAAAAAATCTTACTATTCAACAAAATAAAGTATGATTTCCTTCACATTTAACTTAATTTGTTCTTTAAAACATCTCCTAACGAAGGTTTTCTCATCCTCTGAAGCTGAATTTATTTAGGAAAAAATATTTTAAACACCATCCCAAGTGATATAACTATTTTTATTGAGCTTTGATGTTCTATTTGAACATATTTGAAGACTGTACAAGCACTCAATTTAGAATTAAGATTTTATTTGGAGATTTTGGTTGTATTTGAAATCTGTTGTGGAATTAAACATGAAGAATACGTCAATTTACTAGATGTCATTGTCTATGACACATTTTAGTCTTATCTTTCTGCCTATATGTAAAGAGGAATAGAAATAATTGGTATAAACAGGAAAAAAGAAGTAAAGTGGTAGGATCAGATGTGAGAAATATATAAGCTAAGATACTCTTTTTTTGTTTGTTTGTTTTTTGTTTTTGTGAGACAGAGTCTTGCTCTGTTGCCCAGGCTGGAGTGCAGTGACACAATCTTGGCTCACTGCGGCCTCCACCTCCCAGGCTCAATGGTTCTCCTGCCTCAGCCTCCTGTGTAGCTGGGATTACAGGTACGCATCACCACACCCGGCTAATTTTTGGATTTTTAGTAGAGACTAGGTTTGACCATGTTGGCTAGGCTAGTCTCAAACTCCTGACTTCAGTTGATCCACCCACTTCAGCCTCCCAAAATTCTGGGATTTCAAGTGTGAGCCACCAGGGCCAGCCTAAGCTAAGATATTCTAGAAGCTATTAATAGTAAAATATAATGTAAATTGTTTAAAATTAATCTGTATATGAAATTTTTTCTAGGACTTTCCTGCCAGAAAAGTAGGAATAGAATGGCAAAAGGAACGAGGTTCCTTCTACAAGTAGGCACACATCCTATTTCACTTTATCCTGTGATCAGTCTCATAACCATCTCCTGGTGTGAAGTGCTAAAACTGTGCTTTAAGAATAACTTAAGTCCTTTATGTACAAACTAAAGTATGAGAGCCTGAACCTTGGAAACCAAGAGATTCCAAAAAGCCTTATGTGTGAGACGGGGTGCCACAGATCTTGGCAGAAATTACTGCTTATTCTTAATTCTTATTGTTCCTTTCTAGCACTTCAATTTATAATGCCAATATCTACCTCAGCCTAAAGACAAGCTCTAGAATCACTTGTGTTACTTATTACATTTCTTTTAAAAAACTCATGAATTACACATGAATTTCAAAGTTGCCAACTGAGATTCCAAGGACTTAAAAAAGAAAAAACGTGGCACCTTTCCATTATAAAGGCTGTACGCAGTCTTCATAGTGTTTGTCTTTAAGGGACAACATGCCTCATCCATCAGCAACTTTTCTTCCTTAAATCATCATATCTTGCCTAAAAAGGTTTTCTGAAAACTAAGATTTGCAGATTGTTATATCACATCTTAATCTACGTATCAACTTTAGCATTATCAAAGCATGAACTGTTCTGGGTTTTCATAGTTAATTATGTTTGTGGTAATAACTGGGATGCAATTGTTTTTCTTCTGATGATTTTGTACTTGCTTTTCTTATGGTAACTTCTGATGCTTGTTTGTAAGATCTTCCTCTCTTTTCTCCATCTGGTTATCTTCTTACCTTCTGTCCTTTAACTCAGATGTCACCCACACTGTGTGTCTTTCTGGATTGCTTCTTATTTAACTGTTGCTTCTCATAGTTTACATACCTCCTCCTGTACCACACTATCAACATTTCTCAAGCTGCACTATATGCTGGGTTGTGTCTTTATTTATTTATAAGTTCCTTGATAATTCGGACTATATATTAGTATATTCAAAAAATACTTATGAAGTGTTTACTTTGGGTCAGGAATTATTGAGTGAAGGAAATTGACCAAAACTCTGCCATCATGAAGCTCGCATTCTAACTTAGGGAGACAGATAACAGACAATGAGCCACATAAATATGCAAAGTATCGTAAGTTAGATGGTGAAAAGTAATCCTGGATGGGGATCAGATAATTTTGATAGGATAATTTTTAACTGGGTAGTCAAGAAAGGCCGCACAGAGAAGATGGCAATTGGAAGAACAAGGTGGTGAGAACTGCTGAGTCTGGAGCAAACACACAATTTGGAGCAGTAGAAGATTCCAGAAGTAACAGTATAGAGGCGAAGAAGTGGGAATTGTGTGGAGTCTTTTACTTGCTGTTGTAATGACCTTGGCTATGCTTTGAAGTGAGGTGGAAAGTTGGCAGGGACCTTAGTTTTCTTTTTAATAATTCACTATGAATTTTGAACGGTCACTATTATAGACTCAATAATTTTGCTTTATTACTCTTGCAATTGACTACAAAAGAGCGTATTGAAGAAATGTTAAATTCTAATTTAAACTGATTGAAATAGGTTTTTATCTTTTTATGTTTCTCATCACTGAATATCTCATTTTTAATTAGTTTGAAAGCATTCTAAGATAGTGAGCCAATGCAATTTAGCATAATGCATAACTTATTATTCATCAGATTTAGGTATTTAACCGAGGATGCTAATTAGGAAAGTAACTTGTTCTGTTGGATGATTTTGATAAAGCTACTTTCAAATGATTATCACATCCATTGATGTCATATTAAGTTGTGTTTCTGGAAACCAAATTTAGGCAGTGGTAATGAGTTAATATCTCTAAGTGGATACCTTTTATCTCTACAGTCAAGGATACTTGAAAGTGGAAAAACATACTGGCTTCAAGTCTTGGGAACTAGGACTTACCGGAAATGTGTGTGTTTTTTTTGTTTCCTGGTGGAATTGTCTTCTCGGAAAGATGGTGTTTCCTTTTCAATAGGAAAAAATTGATCCTATGCTGCTTTACTTTAATGCTTTGCTTTTGTCAAAATAGTGTTTTCTTAGGAAAATTAACCTATCATAATATAATGAAAAGAGAAATGCTGAAGACACAAAATGATGTCCATGTTAATATTGAGTAGGAAGCATCAAGGGACATGAGAAGAGGGAAGCGAAGAGAGGGAGAAGAGAAATTTATAGTGTAACAACAATTAGTAAAAAGGATTAGCATATACATGTAGTCAATAAGTCAATAAATGGCTGTTTATAGAAAGCCTACCAGGCACTAGGGGATATAGCAGTGAAGAAGGCAAAGACACAATTGGCTATACTGTAGTGAGGAGGGAAAGAGGAGGAAGACATACAAATACCTAAAAAAAGCAATGGTGTGAAGGGCTATAAAGTACACTACTACGAAGAAGATTACATGTGATAACATGGCTGAGTAAAACTGTCAAGGAGGAAGGCACTGATCTGGCTGTAGGTATTTCAGAGCATTTTTCTCTCTGAGGAGGTAATATTTCATTTGAGAGTTGAGTGAAGACAAAGAGGAAGGTACTTTGAAGATCTGGGGTGCTCTGAGCAGAAAGAAGGGCAGATATAAAGATTTTGTAATTTAAAAAGAGAGCTTGATAGTTTCTTACAAAGAAAAGAAGGCCGGTTTGGCTGGAATGTCCATGAAGGAAGAGCATGGAGAGAGATTACATGAGTGTTCTCAGGGACCAAATCTAGATCTTATATCAAAATGTGAATATAAATTAACTACATTGAAAAGTGTATGATGGATGTGTGATACGATGAGGTTAGCTCTTAGGAGGGTGTACTATTGTGGAAGGGTACACTAGTGAAGGAAGGGGGTTCATTTAGCTGACTATTGCACCTGTCCAGTTGAAGGATGATGGTAGTTGGGATTATGAGTGTAGCAATAAAGTTGGAGAAAATCAGTTGAGATTGGAAGTTGATTTGAAGATGATTGAATTTACTGAGCAAGAATTATATCAAGGTATTTGGATGTAGGGACATGGGGGATTATGGTCACTTTTAGTGATATGGCAAAGTCTTGATGACATGAGGCAGTTTGCAAGTGACAGAGGTGTGGGTAGGTGCGTATGTGTGATTGATTTTACATTTTTTAATCTTAAATTAAGACGCTAGTTAGAATCCAAGTGGAGACATCAAGTAGGCACTGACAAGTTGACTTGGCTAGAGATGTGAGTTAGATCATCGTAGCCTATAGAGCATGCCTAAAGTCATGAATCTAGGTGAGGGGTTGGAAAACTATTATAGCCCATGAGCCAGATCTGGTCTGCCACCTATTTTTGTATGGCTCATGAGTTATAAGTACGTGTGGCATTTATAAGTCTAAAATGTAAAATACAGGGAAATTTTTCAGCAGGGATAGTTCCATAAATTTGCCTCTTGGCAACACAAAGCCTGCAATATTTACTATCTGGCTCTTTGTCAAAAATGTTACTGACTCCTGATCTGGATGAAACCCTGTGAGGAGAGAGTGTTGACAGAAGAGAGAGAAGCATCACAGTGGAAATTAAAATTATGTCAACTGAAGTGTGTAGGGTAGAGAATTTAAGCCTGAGTATAACAGTAAGAGATTAAAATAACAGTAAATTCATTATCAGCGTGATCAATGAAACCTTTGGGGGCAAAGAGGAACTATCTTCGTCACACCTTTCACTCACTCATAGAAAGATCTTAGGCAGGAAATATAACTTGTTTGAAGATCTGAGATAAGGCTAATGTAGTTTGGACAAAGAAAGCCAATGGGAGGATGACATTACATCTGGCCAAAGATTTAGGGAAGAGCCAAATACTTCAGGCTTTTTAAAGTGATCTTTAGATAAAGAGGAGGTCATCAAGGCATTCCGAATTTGGAGGATCAAATCACATCTGATGGAAAAAAATCTGGCTGTATGTGCATCTAGGATGTAAGGAAGCCAACATGGATGTGAAGTTAAAATTGTCCATTGCAAATAATAAAATGAAGGCCCCAGGTAGCCTTGGCAAGGGCAGATTTGGTATAAAATCCTTATTGGAATGGGCTTAAGCAGTAACGGGAATACGGATCTAGCTGTTGTGTTTAGTGGAATTTTATCAGTCTTTTTGTTGTGTATGATATATAGATGGTCAAAATAAGGAACTTCTACATTTTCGGTTTTTGTTTTATTGTAATTGAGATTTGAATTAAAAATAAGAAACTTTTATTTTGAAACTTGGAGACTGTGTTTAAAAAGTATAGAGTAGGGCTAGAAAAAAACCTAAAACTCTCCTGATGAGGAGAGTGCTAATCGTGACTCTAATAATAATAAAATACTTTTCTGATAATTTTTTGTGTGTTTCATTATTTATATATGTATGGGAAGTTGTACCCTAGCCACATGCCAATTCACCTGGTGAACTTGCTCTTCAACGTGGCACAAATATTTCCTTCTATCTTTAGCCTTCCGGGGTTTCTCACATGGACTATTGGCTCTTCCTACATGAACCTGCTGGTAGTACCCTGTAGGAGACATGCTACTCCATGACAACAGGCACCACGCTGTAGGGGAATTACCATACCTGTCAATCACTATCTCTAGAATGTGGCCTTTCATGAGCCCTGAGATTTCATACTGTTTCTCTGAGCTGTAACAATATTTATATTGAAAAAATAAACATGTTCTTCTATCTTTAATATTTTATATCTTATAATTTGAATATCCCATTTTCATTATACTACTTAGCTGCTAAGTTATGTTATAAAAACAAGTTTTAATTATCTGCAAACACCTTCAAATCTAATCCTTACCGGTGAAGACTGATGTCTGGTTAACATCTGTTAGGACATTTATTTCCATACAGTATTTATAGCGCCTTTTTGTTATTGATTGGTATGATAAATGTGTAACTCTTACACAAAGACAAAATTTTTAGATTTTTGTATTTAAAATACTGGTTATCAAAAGAAAAACCCAGATGTTATTTGTTTATGTTTCTGCTTGAGGTACTGAATCTATTTCAAGTCATATTTCTCAGTATTGATATACTTAATTTTGCTGAAATAATAACACACTAACTTTAGCTACTTTTTTTCTCAGTGTATCTCCTTGTCGCTCACCATTTCCGCCTCATTTCACTTCTCATCTTTATTTCTTTTTCTTTGGTCTTCTTTTACTTTAGGGATTCTTTCAATTTAGAAGTGTTCTTGTTTTCTGTTAATTACTATTCTTCTTGGATGTACACAGTTATCCTTTTCCATTTCATTTGTGAATTCATCTCAGAGGCATTTTGTATGTGCCTTTTACTCATAGCTTCTCAGAAGTCCCTTTCGAGGTTACCGATTTAACATGTCATGTACTATAAGGTTTGCATGGCATGGTGGCAGCTGACTTTGGTCTTTACAAGGATTGAAATGTTCACTCAACATGGATTGGTAGAATTTATTTTTTCCTTAAACATTTCATCGCCTTGTAAACAAACAAAAGCAAACCCAAGACTCAAAACTGACATTACTATTGGTGCCCCTGGAAATAGCTACCTTCTCACTAAAGTAGATTTTGTCATCCAACTTTATGTGTTGTTGAACACACATGGTGCTGTATGAGCACTCACTCACTAGTCTAGAAAACATTGCTGTGACCAGTTACCAGAAAAATAAATTCAGATTGCTCTTCACCTTCCACAGATGACCCTTCTGAAAGCCATTTGAATTCATTATAAATTATAGTTATATTAGTGTGACTTTAATTCACTTGTAATCTGAACTTTATGTGCAATGCATTTTTTCCCGTGTTTAATCATTTTTGAATGCTAAATCATTTGCAAACAAATGGCTTGTCCTTGAGAAAGAATTTAAGGCTGAAAGTACATTAAGTGCCATCTGGGTATCTGTGTCAATGGTTTTGTCACTACAAATGTGTGTGTGTGTGCATATCACCTACTTTATCACATTTATTTGATAAAATTGATATGCAATCTCTAAATCATTGTGTCTCCAACTTGTGTTATGCCACAAATACAAATTTTTGTCCTAAAGTTGATGGTACCCTTTGTAAAACTAGAAGTTCTCATTTGTGCAAAGGAAGGAAAAATAAAACAAGAAACAAATTCAATAAAAAAATTAAAGGTCAGATTTCTTTTATAGCTGCTGAATTCCTTTCTTTCCTTTCCATCATCCTCACATTCCCAAATCTCAACAAAGTTAAGAAATTAAAACACACATCATGAGATCATATGTTCACCTTGTTCAGGAACTGAAGGATTACATATACAAGACTATACCTTAATAAGTAGAGGGAGAAATATGAAGATATGAATAGAATATGAAAATTTATTATAATGCAGTTGTATTCTAAAGTGTTTCCTAGGCAGGCTAAGAGTATGTTGCCAGGAAATTTTAAGAGACCCACTCCATTATATAGAAGAGGATGTGTGTAGATCTCTTAATTCTGAAATGTTTAGAACTGAGTACAACAGGTCTTTGAATAACGACGTTTCATTCAATGTCATTTCATTATGATGTTGATGAGAAAAAACAAATTGATTCCAATTGGGGTTCACTGTCTGTGTAGAGCTTATGTATTCTCCCCATGTCTGCATTGATATTCTCTGGATGCTCCAGTTTCCTCTCACTTCCCAAGGCTGTGCATGTGAGGTTGATTGACGTGTCTATGTGGTCCCAGTCTGAGTAACTGTGGGTATGTGTGAGTGCACCTGCAATGCGACGGCGCCCTGTCCAGGGCTGGTTCCCACATTGCGTCCTGAGCTGACAGGATAGGCTGCGGTCAACTGCAACCCTAAACTGAAATAAGTAGGTAAATAATGATTTTACTAGCTTTTATTAATCTTAAACGTATGAATAGCTGAAATTTATTTCAGCATTTAATATTAGAAGTGTTTTGATCTTTATTTACAAGTTTGTTGACGTTTTAGTTACCAAAAGCCATAGAAGCTGAACTCTTTTGATGTCAACCTATGGTAAAATGGGTTTCGCTGACTGTATTTTTGTACCAATTAACCATCCCCAATTTATCCCTCCGTATGCGTGTATCAAAACATCACGTGACCATAAATATATATACCTATGACCAGTTTTCAAGCACCTGTCAATGATGTTAAGTGAAGACTTATTGTAGTCCTTTTTTGGCATAACGAAAATGTGTGTGTTTTGTTCAAGATTGGAAAAGTTCTTTGTGTAAAGAACTAGACAGTAAATATTATAGGCTTTGCTGGCCATATGTAGTCTCTGTCTCTCCTTCATCTACTCATTCTTCTTCTCCCCTTCCTTCTCCTTCTTTAAACACTTCCAAAATGCCAAAACAATTTTTAGCTCTCAGCCATATGAAGCAAGCCATTGATTAAATTTGGCTTGTAGGCCCATAAGGTGTGAATTCCTTTACATCATCAGAATGCCGCATATATATGAAATGTTATCTATGAGAAATTAATGGGGCTCCCAGCAGAGAGAAATTAGCCTAAGTTAAGTTTGGGCTTTGGAATTCAGGGGAATGCCATGCACAAAAATGCTCTGCTTTTAAAACTAGTTACTAACAGTCCATTTCTGATATCAGAAATACATGAAAACTACCAATTGAACGGACATTATTCACTACTTTAGTGCTGCTACTCCTGTGTGGTGGAAAAAGAATCCAGAAAGTTTTCCTTTCCATTTGAACATTCATGCAATAAAAATTTCCAAATCTTTTTTTGAACAAATTTTTATCTTATAGCTCTCTTGTGTACTTTATAAGTACGTTTTGCTGCTTATTCTCAGTAACTGTATTGAAACAATCTGTTTTCCTTTATCAATCAAAATAAAATAAGAAATTTAGCTTAATACTAATATTAAGCTGAAGTGCAAGATATATGAAAAAGAGAGAAAAGAAGCAGGATAAACTGACCTTTTGATAACTGCAGAGGACAGCAGATCAAAGACTGGACTTTAACGTCTGACATTTTCAGAATCTATCACAGTAAGTCCACTGGGTCCAGAAATAGGTTTTAATCCTAGATTGAAATGACAATGCTGTCATGACATTGAGTTTGATGGAAAAAGTGAAGTTAAAGTTTTTCTCAATATTTTTTTAAAATCAATGATTGATTTAACTATAAAATGGACTGATTCTGAAGAACTCATTCTGACGTTGGAGGTGAAAATGCTTTTACTCTAATCATTAAAATCAATTTCTCTAGATATCTGACTTTATTCTGCTTTATAACATAAAGAATGAAACTATATTTATTAATGAAGTGTAATCTAGCAAAGTGGCATAAGCATAATTATGAGTCACTTACTAAAGTTGTGTGTTTTTTTCCATTGCATGAAAACCCTGCCTTGTTTTAATTTTTATTGACTCTTTAAAAGCAATTTTAGGTTTGTAGAAAGAAGTGAATAAGCATTCACACGTCATCCTCAGCCTCTACCCCAATTTCCCCGATTTTTAACATCTTGCAATAGTGTGGTACATTTGTTATAGTTGATGAGTCAATATTGGTACATTACTATTGACTAAAGTATGTAGTTTGTATTAGAGTTTACTCCTTGTCTTATGAATTCTATAGGTTTTGTCAAATGTGTAATGACAAATAATCCTCATTACAGTGTCATACAGAATAATGGATTCACTCTCCTAAAATTCTTCCTTGCTCCATCCGTTCATCGTTTCCTCTACTAATTTATGTAGAAGATAAATTAGTAGATTGAGTTGATGGTTATAGCAGTTTAAAGCACAGATAGAAAACTAGATTGACCTGCCTACCCAGACTGTGCTTCTCACTCTCACTGTGCCCTTTCTTAACCTTTGGAAATGCTTTTATTCATATATAAAATAGGCTATAACTTCATATAGTTGTATTACAAAAAGTTAATGCACAGAAAAAGACTTGTGCTAGGTATATGGTTTCTTCTCAGTTAAATGGAAGCCATTGCGTGTGTTTGTCAATAGAATTCGTCATACTTTATCTCACATATCTTTACGTCATTGTTGGCACATGACATGTTTAGACTGCACAAATCTCCTCCAAATCCCTAATAGCCACTGATCTCTTTACTGTCTCCATAGTTTTGCTTTCTCCAGAAGGTCATGTAGTTGAATCATACGGTATGTAGACTTTTCAGACTGGCTTCTTTCACTTGGCAATATGCATTTAAAGGTTCCTGTGTGTCTTCTGTAGCTTGACAGAATACTATTCCATTGCCTGGATATACCACAGTTTATTTTTCCATTCACTTCCTGAAGGACATTTCGATTTTAGTGATCATGAATAAGGCTCCTGTAACATTCATGGGAAGAAGGCTTTTGTGTGCATGTAAGTTTTCAAATCCTTTAAGTAAATACCGGGAATGTAATTGCTGGGTTGTGTGGTAGGAGTATGTTTAGTTTTATAAGAAACTGCCAAACTGACTGCCAAAGTAGCTGTACTATTCTGCATTCTCACAAGCAATGAATAAAAGTTCCTGTTTCTCCTCACATTTGCCAGCTTTTGGTATCATCAGACTTTTGGATATTGGTCATTTTAATAGTCATGTAATAATATCTCACGGTTGCTGTGACTTGCAGTTCCCTAATGATACATGACCAGTAACTTCAAAATCCCCATTTGACAGCTGTATTTAGACCTTTGGACTATTTTTTAAATGAGTTGTTTTCTTTCTTATTTTCGAGTTCTCTGTATACTTTAAATACCAGTAATTTATCTGATATGTTTTGAAAATGTTTTGAATATGTTTTGAAAAAATTTTCTCCCAACCTGTGGCTTTTGTTTTCATTCTAAGCACAGTTTTAATAACAAAAGTCTTTAATTTTAATGATGCTCAATTTCTCAATTTTTTCTTTGTCTAACCCAATAAATCAGAAAGCTTTTTATCATTTCACATGACTTAATATTCAGGCAAGGTCTATATAGGCCCCTTTCAAACAGTCATAAAGTTTGGAAGCTCTGACCTCACAAACAATAACAACGACAACATAGAAACAAAAATGACAGCTTTTGATGTTGTCTCAGTAATTTCTCAATTCAAGAACAGATTACTGAGCTTTATAAGCAATACGTATAGATATCAATTTCACAGTAAAATACCTTATGATATTTATCAAATCACCTTAGTTTTGGTCACTTATTACTATTAGACTAAAATGTAATTTGTCAGACATGAGAAATCCTTTGGAGTATTTTTTAGAGAACCAAGTATTTGTTTTAGCCTTTTCAGTTCTTCTCTTGCTGTTTCTCCAGTATAGTCATTCCAATTGTCTCTATAGATGTATTAATACCAGGTACATAGTAAACACAATTATCTCCCACGTGTACCCCAACCCCCTTCCCTGTTCATGCAGTGAACATAAAGGAAGCAGGTCAAAAGGAAGCAGGTCATGTACCCTGTGATGTGCTGGGTTGTAAGGAAAGGTACACAATTAATGTACCATGTCTGAGTTTTCTTCTTCTCTGTATTTGTTCCATTTAATGCATGTATGTTTTTTATTCCTTAGGCCTCTCCAGTCCTAACACACTCAGGGATACTTGATACAGCTATAAGGCTGTGTCTTTATCAGGTACCTTTGGGTTACCCCCGGCCAGGGGTGGGAAATAGAGGAAGTGAATGTCTGTATCCTCATTAAGTATCACACAGAGCAGAAACATAAAGAAGCCTGTGCCATGAATGGGTCTCTTCTTTCTCCAAAAACCACCTACCCCTTCAACTCCCACTGCTTAAAGGAAAATCTTGTATTAGTCTCCCCATTTTCTCCTCAAACTTGCTTTAGCAAAGCAGTTCCTAAACCTCTGTTAATGTATGTCCCCACCCCTAACTCAACACACAGTCTCATGTCACATCACAGAAAAGAAGTTCAAAACAAAACAAAACAAAGCCACAGTCTTATAAGAAAAATAGGTAAGTTTTACAAAAGTTGTGTACTGTATCTCTGCTTTGAATTCTGTCATTGGCCAAGGATAGTAAAACTCTTGGAAAACTATAAAACAGTAACTTACGTCATATGTTTTACCCAAGATTTTTCAAACATTTTTGGAAGGATACTTATTAACATCTTGCAGAGGTAATGTTACATAAAAAACTTAGCATAAGACCAATCAGGTATTCTATGCAATAATGCAGATATATGAAAAAATAATACAATGAAATAAATGACTTTTCAAAAGGTATTTATCCTAGATCCACATTCTTTTTTTGGTTCAGGTGAGGCAATTACAATGTGAAAAAAAGAAGCATAGAACAACTGTCTAATGAGAGGGACGAATGCTCCTGGGTGGAAAGTTATTAGAAGATAAATTAGTAGATTGACACTTTTGAGTAGTTTATATTTGGAGACATTCCTTTTTCCACTATTACCCTCTTAGCGCTCCGAATCTCCACTTGCATTTTCTACAGAAAGTGTGTTTCAGAACGGCTCAATCAAAACTAAGGTTCAACTCTTTTAGTTGAACAAACAGAACAGAAAGAAGTTTCACACAATTCTTCTGTGTAGTTTTTATTTGTAGACATTCTTTTTCCCAATATAGGCCTCTTAGCGCTCAGAATGTCCAATTGCAGTTTCTACAGAAAGAGTGTTTCAGAACGGCTCAATCAAAAGTAAGGTTCAACTCTGTTAGTTGAATGCACAGAACAGAAAGAAGTTTCATACAATGCTTCTGTGTAGTTTATATTTGAACATATTCTTTTTTCCACTATTACCCACTTAGCGCTACGAATGTCCAGTTGCATTTTCTACAGACAGAATGTTTCAAAACTGCTCAATCAAAAGTATGGTTTAACTCTGTTAGCTGAATTCTCAGATCAGAAAGAAGTTTCACAGAATGCTTCTGTGTAGTTTATATTTGAATATATTCCTTTTTCCACTACTACGCTCTTAGCGCTCCAAATGTCCAGTTGCATTTTCTACAGAAAGAGTGTTCAGATCTGCTCAATCAAAAGTATGGTTTAACTCTGTTAGCTGAATGCACAAATCAGAAAGAAGTTTCACCGAATGATTCTGTGTAGTTTATATTTGAAGACATTCCTTTTTCCACTATTACCCTCTTAGCGCTCCGAATCTCCACTTGCATTTTCTACAAAAAGAGTGTTTCATAACTGCTCAAACAAAAATAAGTTTTATCTCTGTTAACTCAATTTACAGATCAGAAATAAGTTTCACAGAATGCATCTGTGTAGTTTTTATTTGAAGATATTCTTTTTCCCAATGTAGGCCTCTTAGCGCTTAGCATGTCCAATTGCAGTTTCTACAGAAAGAGTGTTTCAGAACGGCTCAATCAAAAGTAAGGTTCAACTCTGTTAGTTGAATGCACAGAACAGAAAGAATTTTCACAGAATGCTACTGTGTAGTTTATATTTGAATATATTCCTTTTTCCACTATTACCCTCTTAGCGCTCCGAATGTCCAATTGCATTTTCTACAGAAAGAGTGTTCAGAACTGCGCAATCAAAAGTATGGTTTAACTCTGTTAGCTTAATGAACATATCAGAAATAAGTTTCACACAATGCTTCTGTGTATTTTTTATTTGAAGATATTATTTTTCCCAATAGAGGCCTCTTAGCGCTCAGAATGTCCAATTGCAGTTTCTACAGAAAGAGTGTTTCAGAAAGCCTCAATCAAAAGTAAGGTTCAACTCTGTTAGTTGAATGCACAGAACAGAAAGAAGTTTCATACAATGCTTCTGTGTAGTTTATATTTGAACATATTCTTTTTTCCACTATTACCCACTTAGCGCTACGAATGTCCAGTTGCATTTTCTACAGACAGAGTGTTTCAAAACTGCTCAATCAAAAGTATGGTTTAACTCTGTTAGCTGAATGCTCAGATCAGAAAGAAGTTTCACAGAATGCTTCTGTGTAGTTTATATTTGAATATATTCCTTTTTCCACTACTACTCTCTTAGCGCTCCAAATGTCCAGTTGCATTTTCTACAGAAAGAGAGTTCAGATCTGCTCAATCAAAAGTATGGTTTAACTCTGTTAGCTGAATGCACAGATCAGAAAGAAGTTTCACCGAATGATTCTGTGTAGTTTATATTTGGAGACATTCCTTTTTCCACTATTACCCTATTAGCGCTCCAAATCTCCACTTGCATTTTCTACAGAAAGTGTGTTTCAGAACGGCTCAATCAAAACTAAGGTTCAACTCTTTTAGTTGAACAAACAGAACAGAAAGTTGTTTCACACAATTCTTCTGTGTAGTTTTTATTTGTAGACATTCTTTTTCCCAATATAGGCCTCTTAGCTCTCAGAATGTCCAATTGCAGTTTCTACAGAAAGAGTGTTTCAGAACGGCTCAATCAAAAGTAAGGTTCAACTCTGTTAGTTGAATGCACAGAACAGAAAGAAGTTTCATACAATGCTTCTGTGTAGTTTATATTTGAACATATTCTTTTTTCCACTATTACCCACTTAGCGCTACGAATGTCCAGTTGCATTTTCTACAGACAGAGTGTTTCAAAACTGCTCAATCAAAAGTATGGTTTAACTCTGTTAGCTGAATGCTCAGATCAGAAAGAAGTTTCACAGAATGCTTCTGTGTAGTTTATATTTGAATATATTCCTTTTTCCACAACTACGCTCTTAGCGCTCCAAAAGTCCAGTTGCATTTTCTACAGAAAGAGTGTTCAGATCTGCTCAATCAAAAGTATGGTTTAACTCTGTTAGCTGAATGCACAGATCAGAAAGAAGTTTCACCGAATGATTCTGTGTAGTTTATATTTGAAGACATTCCTTTTTCCACTATTAGCCACTTAGCGCTCCGAATCTCCACTTGCATTTTCTACAAAAAGAGTGTTTCATAACTGCTCAATCAAAAATATGTTTTATCTCTGTTAACTGAATTTACAGATCAGAAATAAGTTTCACAGAATGCATCTGTGTAGTTTTTATTTGAAGAAATTCTTTTTCCCAATGTAGGCCTCTTAGCGCTTAGCATGTCCAATTGCAGTTTCTACAGAAAGAGTGTTTCAGAACGGCTCAATCAAAAGTAAGGTTCAACTCCGTTATCTGAATGCACAGAACAGTAAGAGTTTTCACAGAAAGCTACTGTGTAGTTTATATTTGAATATATTCCTTTTTCCACTATTACCCTCTTAGCGCTCCGAATGTCCACTTGCATTTTCTACAGAAAGAGAGTTCAGAACTGCGCAATCAAAAGTATGGTTTAACTCTGTTAGCTTAATGAACATATCAGAAATAAGTTTCACACAATGCTTCTGTGTAGTTTTTATTTGAAGATATTATTTTTCCCAATATAGGCCTCTTAGCGCTCAGAATGTCCAATTGCAGTTTCTACAGAAAGAGTGTTTCAGAAAGGCTCAATCAAAAGTAAGGTTCAACTCTGTTAGTTGAATGCAGAGAACAGAAAGAAGTTTCATACAATGCTTCTGTGTAGTTTATATTTGAACATATTCTTTTTTCCACTATTACCCACTTAGCGCTACGAATGTCCAGTTGCATTTTCTACAGACAGAGTGTTTCAAAACTGCTCAATCAAAAGTATGGTTTAACTCTGTTAGCTGAATGCTCAGATCAGAAAGCAGTTTCACAGAATGATTCTGTGTAGTTTATATTTGAATATATTCCTTTTTCCACTACTACTCTCTTAGCGCTCCAAATGTCCAGTTGCATTTTCTACAGAAAGAGTGTTCAGATCTGCTCAATCAAAAGTATGGTTTAACTCTGTTAGCTGAATGCACAGATCAGAAAGAAGTTTCACAGAATGCTTCTGTGTAGTTTATATTTGAATATATTCCTTTTTCCAGTATTACTCTCTTAGCGCTCCAAATGTCCAGTTGCATTTTCTACAGAAAGAGTGTTCAGATCTGCTCAATCAAAAGTATGGTTTAACTCTGTTAGCTGAATGCACAGATCAGAAAGAAGTTTCACAGAATGATTCTGTGTAGTTTATATTTGGAGACATTCCTTTTTCCACTATTACCCTCTTAGCGCTCCGAATCTCCACTTCCATTTTCTACAGAAAGTGTGTTTCAGAACGGCTCAATCAAAACTAAGGTTCAACTCTTTTAGTAGAACAAACAGAACAGAAAGAAGTTTCACACAATTCTTCTGTGTAGTTTTTATTTGTAGACATTCTTTTTCCCAATATAGGCCTCTTAGCGCTCAGAATGTCCAATTGCAGTTTCTACAGAAAGAGTGTTTCAGAACGGCTCAATCAAAAGTAAGGTTCAACTCTGTTAGTTGAATGCACAGAACAGAAAGAAGTTTCATACAATGCTTCTGTGTAGTTTATATTTGAACATATTCTTTTTTCCACTATTACCCACTTAGCGCTACGAATGTCCAGTTGCATTTTCTACAGACAGAGTGTTTCAAAACTGCTCAATCAAAAGTATGGTTTAACTCAGTTAGCTGAATGCTCAGATCAGAAAGAAGTTTCACAGAATGCTTCTGTGTAGTTTATATTTGAATATATTCCTTTTTCCACTACTACACTCTTAGCGCTCCAAATGTCCAGTTGCATTTTCTACAGAAAGAGTGTTCAGATCTGCTCAATCAAAAGTATGGTTTAACTCTGTTAGCTGAATGCACAGATCAGAA
Source organism: Symphalangus syndactylus (assembly GCF_028878055.3). NCBI lineage: Eukaryota > Metazoa > Chordata > Mammalia > Primates > Hylobatidae > Symphalangus > Symphalangus syndactylus. The sequence continues at coordinate 2,544,154 of NC_072425.2, forward strand.
AGAAGTTTCACCGAATGATTCTGTGTAGTTTATATTTGAAGACATTCCTTTTTCCACTATTACCCTCTTAGCGCTCCGAATCTCCACTTGCATTTTCTACAAAAAGAGTGTTTCATAACTGCTCAATCAAAAATATGTTTTATCTCTGTTAACTGAATTTACAGATCAGAAATAAGTTTCACAGAATGCATCTGTGTAGTTTTTATTTGAAGATATTCTTTTTCCCAATGTAGGCCTCTTAGCGCTTAGCATGTCCAATTGCAGTTTCTACAGAAAGAGTGTTTCAGAATGGATCAATCAAAAGTAAGGTTCAACTCTGTTAGTTGAATGCACAGAACAGAAAGAAGTTTCACAGAATGCATCTGTGTAGTTTTTATTTGAAGATATTATTTTTCCCAATGTAGGCCTCTTAGCGCTTAGCATGTCCAATTGCAGTTTCTACAGAAAGAGTGTTTCCGAACGGCTCAATCAAAAGTAAGGTTCAACTCTGTTAGCTGAATGCACAGAACAGAAAGAATTTTCACAGAATGCTACTGTGTAGTTTATATTTGAATATATTCCTTTTACCACTATTACCCTCTTAGCGCTCCGAATCTCTATTGCATTTTCTACAGAAAGAGTGTTTCAGAACGGCTCAATCAAAACTAAGGTTCAACTCTTTTAGTTGAACAAACAGAACAGAAAGAAGTTTCACACAATTCTTCTGTGTAGTTTTTATTTGTAGACATTCTTTTTCCCAATATAGGCCTCTTAGCGCTCAGAATGTCCAATTGCAGTTTCTACAGAAAGAGTGTTTCAGAACGGCTCAATCAAAAGTAAGGTTCAACTCTGTTAGTTGAATGCACAGAACAGAAAGAAGTTTCATACAATGCTTCTGTGTAGTTTATATTTGAACATATTCTTTTTTCCACTATTACCCACTTAGCGCTACGAATGTCCAGTTGCATTTTCTACAGACAGAGTGTTTCAAAACTGCTCAATCAAAAGTATGGTTTAACTCTGTTAGCTGAATGCTCAGATCAGAAAGAAGTTTCACAGAATGCTTCTGTGTAGTTTATATTTGAATATATTCCTTTTTCCACTACTACGCTCTTAGCGCTCCAAATGTCCAGTTGCATTTTCTACAGAAAGAGTGTTCAGATCTGCTCAATCAAAAGTATGGTTTAACTCTGTTAGCTGAATGCACAGATCAGAAAGAAGTTTCACCAAATGATTCTGTGTAGTTTATATTTGAAGACATTCCTTTTTCCACTATTACCCTCTTAGCGCTCCGAATCTCCACTTGCATTTTCTACAAAAAGAGTGTTTCATAACTGCTCAATCAAAAATATGTTTTATCTCTGTTAACTGAATTTACAGATCAGAAATAAGTTTCACAGAATGCATCTGTGTAGTTTTTATTTGAAGATATTCTTTTTCCCAATGTAGGCCTCTTAGCGCTTAGCATGTCCAATTGCAGTTTCTACAGAAAGAGTGTTTCAGAACGGCTCAATCAAATGTAAGGTTCAACTCTGTTAGTTGAATGCACAGAACAGAAAGAATTTTCACAGAATGATACTGTGTAGTTTATATTTGAATATATTCCTTTTTCCACTATTACCCTCTTAGCGCTCCGAATGTCCACTTGCATTTTCTACAGAAAGAGTGTTCAGAACTGCGCAATCAAAAGTATGGTTTAACTCTGTTAGCTTAATGAACATATCAGAAATAAGTTTCACACAATGCTTCTGTGTAGTTTTTATTTGAAGATATTATTTTTCCCATTATAGGCCTCTTAGCGCTCAGAATGTCCAATTGCAGTTTCTACAGAAAGAGTGTTTCAGAAAGGCTCAATCAAAAGTAAGGTTCAACTCTGTTAGTTGAATGCACAGAACAGAAAGAAGTTTCATACAATGCTTCTGTGTAGTTTATATTTGAACATATTCTTTTTTACACTATTACCCACTTAGCGCTACGAAGGTCCAGTTGCATTTTCTACAGACAGAGTGTTTCAAAACTGCTCAATCAAAAGTATGGTTTAACTCTGTTAGCTGAATGCTCAGATCAGAAAGAAGTTTCACAGAATGCTTCTGTGTAGTTTATATTTGAATATATTACTTTTTCCACTACTACGCTCTTAGCGCTCCAAATGTCCAGTTGCATTTTCTACAGAAAGAGTGTTCAGATCTGCTCAATCAAAAGTATGGTTTAACTCTGTTAGCTGAATGCACAGATCAGAAAAAAGTTTCACCGAATGATTCTGTGTAGTTTATATTTGAAGACATTCCTTTTTCCACTATTACCCACTTAGCGCTCCGAATCTCCACTTGCATTTTCTACAAAAAGAGTGTTTCATAACTGCTCAATCAAAAATATGTTTTATCTCTGTTAACTGAATTTACAGATCAGAAATAAGTTTCACAGAATGCATCTGTGTAGTTTTTATTTGAAGATATTCTTTTTCCCAATGTAGGCCTCTTAGCGCTTAGCATGTCCAATTGCAGTTTCTACAGAAAGAGTGTTTCAAAACGGCTCAATCAAAAGTAAGGTTCAACTCTGTTAGTTGAATGCACAGAACAGAAAGAATTTTCACATAATGCTACTGTGTAGTTTATATTTGAATATATTCTTTTTTCCACTATTACCCTCTTAGCGCTCCGAATGTCCACTTGCATTTTCTACAGAAAGAGTGTTCAGAACTGCACAATCAAAAGTATGGTTTTACTCTGTTAGCTTAATGAATATATCAGAAATAACTTTCACACAATGCTTCTGTGTAGTTTTTATTTGAAGATATTATTTTTCCCATTATAGGCCTCTTAGCGCTCAGAATGTCCAATTGCAGTTTCTACAGAAAGAGTGTTTCAGAAAGGCTCAATCAAAAGTAAGGTTCAACTCTGTTAGTTGAATGCACAGAACAGAAAGAAGTTTCATACAATGCTTCTGTGTAGTTTATATTTGAAAATATTCTTTTTTCCACTATTACCCACTTAGCGCTACGAATGTCCAGTTGCATTTTCTACAGACAGAGTGTTTCAAAACTGCTCAATCAAAAGTATGGTTTAACTCTCTTAGCTGAATGCTCAGATCAGAAAGAAGTTTCACAGAATGCTTCTGTGTAGTTTATATTTGAATATATTCCTTTTTCCACTACTACGCTCTTAGCGCTCCAAATGTCCAGTTGCATTTTCTACAGAAAGAGTGTTCAGATCTGCTCAATCAAAAGTATGGTTTAACTCTGTTAGCTGAATGCACAGATCAGAAAGAAGTTTCACCGAATGATTCTGTGTAGTTTATATTTGAAGACATTCCTTTTTCCACTATTACCCTCTTAGCGCTCCGAATCTCCACTTGCATTTTCTACAAAAAGCGTGTTTCATAACTGCTCAATCAAAAATATGTTTTATCTCTGTTAACTGAATTTACAGATCAGAAATAAGTTTCACAGAATGCATCTGTGTAGTTTTTATTTGAAGATATTCTTTTTCCCAATGTAGGCCTCTTAGCGCTTAGCATGTCCAATTGCAGTTTCTACAGAAAGAGTGTTTCAGAACGGCTCAATCAAAAGTAAGGTTCAACTCTGTTAGCTGAATGCACAGAACAGAAAGAATTTTCACAGAATGCTACTGTGTAGTTTATATTTGAATATATTCCTTTTTCCACTATTACCCTCTTAGCGCTCCGAATCTCCATTGCATTTTGTACAGAAATAGTGTTTCAGAACGGCTCTATCAAAACTAAGGTTCAACTCTTTTAGTTGAACAAACAGAACAGAAAGAAGTTTCACACAATTCTTCTGTGTAGTTTTTATTTGTAGACATTCTTTTTCCCAATATAGGCCTCTTAGCGCTCAGAATGTCCAATTGCAGTTTCTACAGAAAGAGTGTTTCAGAACGGCTCAATCAAAAGTAAGGTTCAACTCTGTTAGTTGAATGCACAGAACAGAAAGAAGTTTCACAGAATGCTACTGTGTAGTTTGTATTTGAATATATTCCTTTTTCCACTATTACCCTCTTAGCGCTCCGAATGCACACTTGCATTTTCTACAGAAAGAGTGTTCAGAACTGCGCAATCAAAAGTATGGTTTAACTCTGTTAGCTTAATGAACATATCAGAAATAAGTTTCACACAATGCTTCTGTGTAGTTTTTATTTGAAGATATTATTTTTCCCATTATAGGCCTCTTAGCGCTCAGAATGTCCAATTGCAGTTTCTACAGAAAGAGTGTTTCAGAAAGGCTCAATCAAAAGTAAGGTTCAACTCTGTTAGTTGAATGCACAGAACAGAAAGAAGTTTCATACAATGCTTCTGTGTAGTTTATATTTGAACATATTCTTTTTTCCACTATTACCCACTTAGCGCTACGAATGTCCAGTTGCATTTTCTACAGACAGAGTGTTTCAAAACTGCTCAATCAAAAGTATGGTTTAACTCTGTTAGCTGAATGCTCAGATCAGAAAGAAGTTTCACAGAATGCTTCTGTGTAGTTTATATTTGAATATATTCCTTTTTCCACTACTACGCTCTTAGCGCTCCAAATGTCCAGTTGCATTTTCTACAGAAAGAGTGTTCAGATCTGCTCAATCAAAAGTATGGTTTAACTCTGTTAGCTGAATGCACAGATCAGAAAGAAGTTTCACCGAATGATTCTGTGTAGTTTATATTTGAAGACATTCCTTTTTCCACTATTACCCTCTTAGCGCTCCGAATCTCCACTTGCATTTTCTACAAAAAGCGTGTTTCATAACTGCTCAATCAAAAATATGTTTTATCTCTTTTAACTGAATTTACAGATCAGAAATAAGTTTCACAGAATGCATCTCTGTAGTTTTTATTTGAAGATATTATTTTTCCCAATGTAGGCCTCTTAGCGCTTAGCATGTCCAATTGCAGTTTCTACAGAAAGAGTGTTTCCGAACGGCTCAATCAAAAGTAAGGTTCAACTCTGTTAGCTGAATGCACAGAACAGAAAGAATTTTCACAGAATGCTACTGTGTAGTTTATATTTGAATATATTCCTTTTACCACTATTACCCTCTTAGCGCTCCGAATCTCTATTGCATTTTCTACAGAAAGAGTGTTTCAGAACGGCTCAATCAAAACTAAGGTTCAACTCTTTTAGTTGAACAAACAGAACAGAAAGAAGTTTCACACAATTCTTCTGTGTAGTTTTTATTTGTAGACATTCTTTTTCCCAATATAGGCCTCTTAGCGCTCAGAATGTCCAATTGCAGTTTCTACAGAAAGAGTGTTTCAGAACGGCTCAATCAAAAGTAAGGTTCAACTCTGTTAGTTGAATGCACAGAACAGAAAGAATTTTCACAGAATGCTACTGTGTAGTTTATATTTGAATATATTCCTTTTTCCACTACTACGCTCTTAGCGCTCCAAATGTCCAGTTGCATTTTCTACAGAAAGAGTGTTCAGATCTGCTCAATCAAAAGTATGGTTTAACTCTGTTAGCTGAATGCACAGATCAGAAAGAAGTTTCACCAAATGATTCTGTGTAGTTTATATTTGAAGACATTCCTTTTTCCACTATTACCCTCTTAGCGCTCCGAATCTCCACTTGCATTTTCTACAAAAAGCGTGTTTCATAACTGCTCAATCAAAAATATGTTTTATCTCTGTTAACTGAATTTACAGATCAGAAATAAGTTTCACAGAATGCATCTGTGTAGTTTTTATTTGAAGATATTCTTTTTCCCAATGTAGGCCTCTTAGCGCTTAGCATGTCCAATTGCAGTTTCTACAGAAAGAGTGTTTCAGAACGGCTCAATCAAAAGTAAGTTTCAACTCTGTTAGCTGAATGCACAGAACAGAAAGAATTTTCACAGAATGCTACTGTGTAGTTTATATTTGAATATATTCCTTTTTCCACTATTACCCTCTTAGCGCTCCGAATATCCATTGCATTTTCTACAGAAAGAGTGTTTCAGAACGGCTCAATCAAAACTAAGGTTCAACTCTTTTAGTTGAACAAACAGAACAGAAAGAAGTTTCACACAATTCTTCTGTGTAGTTTTTATTTGTAGACATTCTTTTTCCCAATATAGGCTTCTTAGCGCTCAGAATGTCCAATTGCAGTTTCTACAGAAAGAGTGTTTCAGAACGGCTCAATCAAAAGTAAGGTTCAACTCTGTTAGTTGAATGCACAGAACAGAAAGAAGTTTCATACAATGCTTCTGTGTAGTTTATATTTGAACATATTCTTTTTTCCACTATTACCAACTTAGCGCTACGAATGTCCAGTTGCATTTTCTACAGACAGAGTGTTTCAAAACTGCTCAATCAAAAGTATGGTTTAACTCTGTTAGCTGAATGCTCAGATCAGAAAGAAGTTTCACAGAATGCTTCTGTGTAGTTTATATTTGAATATATTCCTTTTTCCACTACTACGCTCTTAGCGCTCCAAATGTCCAGTTGCATTTTCAACAGAAAGAATGTTCAGATCTGCTCAATCAAAAGTATGGTTTAACTCTGTTAGCTGAATGCACAGATCAGAAAGAAGTTTCACCGAATGATTCTGTGTAGTTTATATTTGAAGACATTCCTTTTTCCACTATTACCCTCTTAGCGCTCCGAATCTCCACTTGCATTTTCTACAAAAAGAGTGTTTCATAACTGCTCAATCAAAAATATGTTTTATCTCTGTTAACTGAATTTACAGATCAGAAATAAGTTTCACAGAATGCATCTGTGTAGTTTTTATTTGAAGATATTCTTTTTCGCAATGTAGGCCTCTTAGCGCTTAGCATGTCCAATTGCAGTTTCTACAGAAAGAGTGTTTCGGAACGGCTCAATCAAACGTAAGGTTCAACTCTGTTAGTTGAATGCACAGAACAGAAAGAATTTTCACAGAATGCTACTGTGTAGTTTATATTTGAATATATTCCTTTTTCCACTATTACCCTCTTAGCGCTCCGAATGTCCACTTGCATTTTCTACAGAAAGAGTGTTCAGAACTGTGCAATCAAAAGTATGGTTTAACTCTGTTAGCTTAATGAACATATCAGAAATAAGTTTCACACAATGCTTCTGTGTAGTTTTTATTTGAAGATATTATTTTTCTCATTATAGGCCTCTTAGCGCTCAGAATGTCCAATTGCAGTTTCTACAGAAAGAGTGTTTCAGAAAGGCTCAATCAAAAGTAAGGTTCAACTCTGTTAGTTGAATGCACAGAACAGAAAGAAGTTTCATACAATGCTTCTGTGTAGTTTATATTTGAACATATTCTTTTTTCCACTATTACCCACTTAGCGCTACGAATGTCCAGTTGCATTTTCTACAGACAGAGTGTTTCAAAACTGCTCAATCAAAAGTATGGTTTAACTCTGTTAGCTGAATGCTCAGATCAGAAAGAAGTTTCACAGAATGCTTCTGTGTAGTTTATATTTGAATATATTCCTTTTTCCACTACTACGCTCTTAGCGCTCCAAATGTCCAGTTGCATTTTCTACAGAAAGAGTGTTCAGATCTGCTCAATCAAAAGTATGGTTTAACTCTGTTAGCTGAATGCACAGATCAGAAAGAAGTTTCACAGAATGATTCTGTGTAGTTTATATTTGGAGACATTCCATTTTCCACTATTACCCTCTTAGCGCTCCGAATCTCCACTTGCATTTTCTACAGAAAGTGTGTTTCAGAACGGCTCAATCAAAACTAAGGTTCAACTCTTTTAGTTGAACAAACAGAACAGAAAGAAGTTTCACACAATTCTTCTGTGTAGTTTTTATTTGTAGACATTCTTTTTCCCAATATAGGCCTCTTAGCGCTCAGAATGTCCAATTGCAGTTTCTACAGAAAGAGTGTTTCAGAACGGCTAAATCAAAAGTAAGGTTCAACTCTGTTAGTTGCATGCACAGAACAGAAAGAAGTTTCATACAATGCTTCTGTGTAGTTTATATTTGAACATATTCTTTTTTGCACTATTACCCACATAGCGCTACGAATGTCCAGTTGCATTTTCTACAGACAGAGTGTTTCAAAACTGCTCAATCAAAAGTATGGTTTAACTCTGTTAGGTGAATGCTCAGATCAGAAAGAAGTTTCACTGAATGCTTCTGTGTAGTTTATATTTGAATATATTCCTTTTTCCACTACTACGCTCTTAGCGCTCCAAATGTCCAGTTGCATTTTCTACAGAAAGAGTGTTCAGATCTGCTCAATCAAAAGTATGGTTTAACTCTGTTAGCTGAATGCACAGATCAGAAAGAAGTTTCACAGAATGATTCTGCGTAGTTTATATTGGGAGACATTCCTTTTTCCACTATTACCCTCTTAGCGCTCCGAATCTCCACTTGCATTTTCTACAAAAAGAGTGTTTCATAACTGCTCAATCAAAAATATGTTTTATCTCTGTTAACTGAATTTACAGATCAGAAATAAGTTTCACAGAATGCATCTGTGTAGTTTTTATTTGACGATATTCTTTTTCCCAATGTAGGCCTCTTAGCGCTTAGCATGTCCAATTGCAGTTTCTACAGAAAGAGTGTTTCAGAACGGCTCAATCAAAAGTAAGGTTCAACTCTGTTAGTTGAATGCACAGAACAGAAAGAATTTTCACATAATGCTACTGTGTAGTTTATATTTGAATATATTCCTTCTCCACTATTACCCTCTTAGCGCTACGAATGTCCACTTGCATTTTCTACAGAAAGAGTGTTCAGAACTGCGCAATCAAAAGTATGGTTTAACTCTGTTAGCTTAATGAACATATCAGAAATAAGATTCACACAATGCTTCTGTGTAGTTTTTATTTGAAGATATTCTTTTTCCCAATAGAGGCCTCTTAGCGCTCAGAATGTCCAATTGCAGTTTCTACAGAAAGAGTGTTTCAGAAAGGCTCAATCAAAAGTAAGGTTCAACTCTGTTAGTTGAATGCACAGAACAGAAAGAAGTTTCATACAATGATTCTGTGTAGTTTATATTTGGAGACATTCCATTTTCCACTATTACCCTCTTAGCGCTCCGAATCTCCACTTGCATTTTCTACAAAAAGTGTGTTTCAGAACGGCTCAATCAAAACTAAGGTTCAACTCTTTTAGTTGAACAAACAGAACAGAAAGAAGTTTCACACAATTCTTCTGTGTAGTTTTTATTTGTAGACATTCTTTTTCCCAATATAGGCCTCTTAGCGCTCAGAATGTCCAATTGCAGTTTCTACAGAAAGAGTGTTTCAGAACGGCTCAATCAAAAGTAAGGTTCAACTCTGTTAGTTGAATGCACAGAACAGAAAGAAATTTCATACAATGCTTCTGTGTAGTTTATATTTGAACATATTCTTTTTTTCACTATTACCCACTTAGCGCAACGAATGTCCAGTTGCATTTTCTACAGACAGAGTGTTTCAAAACTGCTAAATCAAAAGTATATTTTAACTCTGTTAGCTGTATGCTCAGATCAGAAAGAAGTTTCACAGAATGCTTCTGTGTAGTTTATATTTGAATATATTACTTTTTCCACTACTACGCTCTTAGCGCTCCAAATGTACAGTTGCATTTTCTACAGAAAGAGTGTTCAGATCTGCTCAATCAAAAGTATGGTTTAACTCCGTTAGCTGAATGCACAGATCAGAAAGAAGTTTCACCGAATGATTCTGTGTAGTTTATATTTGAAGACATTCCTTTTTCCACTATTACCCTCTTAGCGCTCCGAATCTCCACTTGCATTTTCTACAAATACAGTGTTTCATAACTGCTCAATCAAATATATGTTTTATCTCTGTTAACTGAATTTACAGATCAGAAATAAGTTTCACAGAATGCATCTGTGTAGTTTTTATTTGAAGATATTCTTTTTTCCAATGTAGGCCTCTTAGCGCTTAGCATGTCCAATTGCAGTTTCTACAGAAAGAGTTTTTCCGAACGGCTCAATCAAAAGTAAGGTTCAACTCTGTTAGCTGAATGCACAGAACAGAAAGAGTTTTCACAGAATGCTACTGTGTAGTTTCTATTTGAATATATTCCTTTTTCCACTATTACCCTCTTAGCGCTCCGAATATCCACTTGCATTTTCTACAGAAAGAGTGTTCAGAACTGCGCAATCAAAAGTATGGTTTAACTGTGTTAGCTTAATGAACATATCAGAAATAAGTTTCACACAATGCTTCTGTGTAGTTTTTATTTGAAGATATTATTTTTCCCAATATAGGCCTCTTAGCGCTCAGAATGTCCAATTGCAGTTTCTACAGAAAGAGTGTTTCAGAAAGGCTCAGTCAAAAGTAAGGTTCAACTCTGTTAGTTGAATGCACAGAACAGAAAGAAGTTTCATACAATGCTTCTGTGTAGTTTATATTTGAACATATTCTTTTTTCCCCTATTACCCACTTAGCGCTACGAATGTCCAGTTGCATTTTCTACAGACAGAGTGTTTCAAAACTGCTCAATCAAAAGTATGGTTTAACTCTGTTAGCTGAATGTTCAGATCAGAAAGAAGTTTCACAGAATGCTTCTGTGTAGTTTATATTTGAATATGTTCCTTTTTCCACTACTACTCTCTTAGCGCTCCAAATGTCCAGTTGCATTTTCTACAGAAAGAGTGTTCAGATCTGCTCAATCAAAAGTATGGTTTAACTCTGTTAGCTGAATGCACAGATCAGAAAGAAGTTTCACAGAATGATTCTGTGTAGTTTATATTTGGAGACATTCCTTTTTCCACTATTACCTACTTAGCGCTCCGAATCTCCACTTGCATTTTCTACAGAAAGAGTGTTTCAGAACGGCTCAATCAAAAGTAAGGTTCAACTCTTTTAGTTGAACAATCAGAACAGAAAGTAGTTTCACACAATTCTTCTGTGTAGTTTTTATTTGTAGATATTCTTTTCCCCAATATAGGCCTCTTAGCGCTCAGAATGTCCAATTGCAGTTTCTACAGAAAGAGTGTTTCAGAACGGCTCAATCAAAAGTAAGGTTCAACTCTGTTAGTTGAATGCACAGAACAGAAAGAAGTTTCATACAATGCTTCTGTGTAGTTTATATTTGAACATATTATTTTTTCCACTATTACCCACTTAGCGCTACGAATGTCCAGTTGCATTTTCTACAGACAGAGTGTTTCAAAACTGCTCAATCAAAAGTATGGTTTAACTCTGTTAGCTGAATGCTCAGATCAGAAAGAAGTTTCACAGAATGCTTCTGTGTAGTTTATATTTGAATATATTCCTTTTTCCACTACTACGCTCTTAGCGCTCCAAATATCCAGTTGCATTTTCAACAGAAAGAGTGTTCAGATCTGCTCAATCAAAAGTATGGTTTAACTCTGTTAGCTGAATGCACAGATCAGAAAGAAGTTTCACCGAATGATTCTGTGTAGTTTATATTTGAAGACATTCCTTTTTCCACTATTACCCTCTTAGCGCTCCGAATCTCCACTTGCATTTTCTACAAAAAGAGTGTTTCATAACTGCTCAATCAAAAATATGTTTTATCTCTGTTAACTGAATTTACAGATCAGAAATAAGTTTCACAGAATGCATCTGTGTAATTTTTATTTGAAGATATTCTTTTTCCCAATGTAGGCCTCTTAGCGCTTAGCATGTCCAATTGCAGTTTCTACAGAAAGAGTGTTTCAGAACGGCTCAATCAAAAGTAAGGTTCAACTCTGTTAGTTGAATGCACAGAACAGAAAGAATTTTCACAGAATGCTACTGTGTAGTTTATATTTGAATATATTCCTTTTTCCACTATTACCCTCTTAGCGCTCCGAATGTCCACTTGCATTTTCTACAGAAAGAGTGTTCAGAACTGCGCAATCAAAAGTATGGTTTAACTCTGTTAGCTTAATGAACATATCAGAAATAAGTTTCACACAATGCTTCTGTGTAGTTTTTATTTGAAGATATTATTTTTCCCAATAGAGGCCTCTTAGCGCTCAGAATGTCCAACTGCAGTTTCTACAGAAAGAGTGTTTCAGAAAGTCTCAGTCAAAAGTAAGGTTCAACTCTGTTAGTTGAATGCACAGAACAGAAAGAAGTTTCATACAATGCTTCTGTGTAGTTTATATTTGAACATATTCTTTTTTCCCCTATTACCAACTTAGCGCTACGAATGTCCAGTTGCATTTTCTACAGACAGAGTGTTTCAAAACTGCTCAATCAAAAGTATGGTTTAACTCTGTTAGCTGAATGCTCAGATCAGAAAGAAGTTTCACAGAATGCTTCTGTGTAGTTTATATTTGAATATATTCCTTTTTCCACTACTACTCTCTTAGCGCTCCAAATGTCCAGTTGCATTTTCTACAGAAAGAGAGTTCAGATCTGCTCAATCAAAAGTATGGTTTAACTCTGTTAGCTGAATGCACAGATCAGAAAGAAGTTTCACAGAATGATTCTGTGTAGTTTATATTTGGAGACATTCCTTTTTCCACTATTACCTTCTTAGCGCTCCGAATCTCCACTTGCATTTTCTACAGAAAGACTGTTTCAGAACGGCTCAATCAAAACTAAGGTTCAACTCTTTTAGTTGAACAATCAGAACAGAAAGTAGTTTCACACAATTCTTCTGTGTAGTTTTTATTTGTAGACATTCTTTTTCCCAATATAGGCCTCTTAGCGCTGAGAATGTCCAATTGTAGTTTCTACAGAAAGAGTGTTTCAGAACGGCTCAATCAAAAGTAAGGTTCAACTCTGTTAGTTGAATGCACAGAACAGAAAGAAGTTTCATACAATGCTTCTGTGTAGTTTATATTTGAACATATTCTTTTTTCCACTATTACCCACTTAGCGCTACGAATGTCCAGTTGCATTTTCTACAGACAGAGTGTTTCAAAACTGCTCAATCAAAAGTATGGTTTAACTCTGTTAGCTGAATGCTCAGATCAGAAAGAAGTTTCACAGAATGCTTCTGTGTAGTTTATATTTGAATATATTCCTTTTTCCACTACTACGCTCTTAGCGCTCCAAATGTCCAGTTGCATTTTCAACAGAAAGAGTGTTCAGATCGGCTCAATCAAAAGTATGGTTTAACTCTGTTAGCTGAATGCACAGATCAGAAAGAAGTTTCACCGAATGATTCTGTGTAGTTTATATTTGAAGACATTCCTTTTTCCACTATTACCCTCTTAGCGCTCCGAATCTCCACTTGCATTTTCTACAAAAAGAGTGTTTCATAACTGCTCAATCAAAAATATGTTTTATCTCTGTTAACTGAATTTACAGATCAGAAATAAGTTTCACAGAATGCATATGTGTAGTTTTTATTTGAAGATATTCTTTTTCCCAATGTAGGCCTCTTAGCGCTTAGCATGTCCAATTGCAGTTTCTACAGAAAGAGTGTTTCAGAACGGCTCAATCAAAAGTAAGGTTCAACTCTGTTAGTTGAATGCACAGAACAGAAAGAATTTTCACAGAATGCTACTGTGTAGTTTATATTTGAATATATTCCTTTTTCCACTATTACCCTCTTAGCGCCCCAATGTCCACTTGCATTTTCTACAGAAAGAGTGTTCAGAACTGCGCAATCAAAAGTATGGTTTAACACTGTTAGCTTAATGAACATATCAGAAATAAGTTTCACACAATGCTTCTGTGTAGTTTTTATTTGAAGATATTATTTTTCCCAGTATAGGCCTCTTAGCGCTCAGAATGTCCAACTGCAGTTTCTACAGAAGGAGTGTTTCAGAAAGGCTCAATCAAAAGTAAGGTTCAACTCTGTTAGTTGAATGAACAGAACAGAAAGTAGTTTCATACAATGCTTCTGTGTAGTTTATATTTGAACATATTCTTTTTTCCACTATTACCCACTTAGCGCTACGAATGTCCAGTTGCATATTCTACAGACAGAGTGTTTCAAAACTGCTCAATCAAAAGTATGGTTTAACTCTGTTAGCTGAATGCTCAGATCAGAAAGAAGTTTCACAGAATGCTTCTGTGTAGTTTATATTTGAATATATTCCTTTTTCCACTACTACTCTCTTAGCGCTCCAAATGTCCAGTTGCATTTTCTACAGAAAGAGTGCTCAGATCTGCTCAATCAAAAGTATGGTTTAACTCTGTTAGCTGAATGCTCAGATCAGAAAGAAGTTTCACAGAATGATTCTGTGTAGTTTATATTTGGAGACATTCCTTTTTCCACTATTACCCTCTTAGCGCTCCGAATCTCCACTTGCATTTTCTACAGAAAGAGTTTTTCAGAACGGCTCAATCAAAACTAAAGTTCAACTCTTTTAGTTGAACAAACAGAACAGAAAGAAGTTTCACACAATTCTTCTGTGTAGTTTTTATTTGTAGACATTCTTTTTCCCAATATAGGCCTCTTAGCGCTCAGAATGTCCAATTGCAGTTTCTACAGAAAGATTGTTTCAGAAAGGCTCAATCAAAAGTAAGGTTCACCTCTGTTAGTTGAATGCACAGAACAGAAAAAGTTTCATACAATGCTTCTGTGTAGTTTATATTTGAACATATACTTTTTTCCACTATTACCCACTTAGCGCTACGAATGTCCAGTTGCATTTTCTACAGACAGAGTGTTTCAAAACTGCTCAATCAAAAGTATGGTTTAACTCTGTTAGCTGAATGCTCAGATCAGAAAGAAGTTTCACAGAATGCTTCTGTGTAGTTTATATTTGAATATATTCCTTTTTCCACTACTACGCTCTTAGCGCTCCAAATGTCCAGTTGCATTTTCAACAGAAAGAGTGTTCAGATCTGCTCAATCAAAAGTATGGTTTAACTCTGTTAGCTGAATGCACAGATCAGAAAGAAGTTTCACCGAATGATTCTGTGTAGTTTATATTTGAAGACATTCCTTTTTCCACTGTTACCCTCTTAGCGCTCCGAATCTCCACTTGCATTTTCTACAAAAAGAGTGTTTCATAACTGCTCAATCAAAAATATGTTTTATCTCTCTTAACTGAATTTACAGATCAGAAATAAGTTTCACAGAATGCATCTGTGTAGTTTTTATTTGAAGATATTCTTTTTCCCAATGTAGGCCTGTTAGCGCTTAACATGTCCAATTGCAGTTTCTACAGAAAGAGTGTTTCAGAACGGCTCAATCAAAAGTAAGGTTCAACTCTGTTAGTTGAATGCACAGAACAGAAAGAATTTTCACAGAATGCTACTGTGTAGTTTATATTTGAATATATTCCTTTTTCCACTATTACCCTCTTAGCGCTCCGAATGTCCACTTGCATTTTCTACAGAAAGAGTGTTCAGAACTGCGCAATCAAAAGTATGGTTTAACTCTGTTAGCTTAATGAACATATCAGAAATAAGTTTCACACAATGCTTCTGTGTAGTTTTTATTTGAAGATATTATTTTTCCCAATATAGGCCTCTTAGCGCTCAGAATGTCCAATTGCAGATTCTACAGAAAGAGTGTTTCAGAAAGGCTCAATCAAAAGTAAGGTTCAACTCTGTTAGTTGAATGCACAGAACAGAAAGTAGTTTCATACAATGCTTCTGTGTAGTTTATATTTGAACATAATCTTATTTCCACTATTACCCACTTAGCGCTACGAATGTCCAGTTGCATTTTCTACAGACAGAGTGTTTCAAAACTGCTCAATCAAAAGTATGGTTTAACTCTGTTAGCTGAATGCTCAGATCAGAAAGAAGTTTCACAGAATGCTTCTGTGTAGTTTATATTTGAATATATTCCTTTTTCCACTACTACTCTCTTAGCGCTCCAAATGTCCAGTTGCATTTTCTACAGAAAGAGTGTTCAGATCTGCTCAATCAAAAGTATGGTTTAACTCTGTTAGCTGAATGCACAGATCAGAAAGAAGTTTCACAGAATGATTCTGTGTAGTTTATATTTGGAGACATTCCTTTTTCCACTATTACCCTCTTAGCGCTCCGAATCTCCACTTGCATTTTCTACAGAAAGAGTGTTTCAGAACGGCTCAATCAAAACTAAGGTTCAACTCTTTTAGTTGAACAAACAGAACAGAAAGAAGTTTCACACAATTCTTCTGTGTAGTTTTTATTTGTAGACATTCTTTTTCCCAATATAGGCCTCTTAGCGCTCAGAATGTCCAATTGCAGTTTCTACAGAAAGAGTGTTTCAGAACGGCTCAATCAAAAGTAAGGTTCAACTCTGTTAGTTGAATGCACAGAACAGAAAGAAGTTTCATACAATGCTTCTGTGTAGTTTATATTTGAACATATTCTCTTTTCCACTATTACCCACATAGCGCTACGAATGTCCAGTTGCATTTTCTACAGACAGAGTGTTTCAAAACTGCTCAATCAAAAGTATGGTTTAACTCTGTTAGCTGTATGCTCAGATCAGAAAGAAGTTTCACAGAATGCTTCTGTGTAGTTTATATTTGAATATATTCCTTTTTCCACTACTACGCTCTTAGCGCTCCAAATGTCCAGTTGCATTTTCAACAGAAAGAGTGTTCAGATCTGCTCAATCAAAAGTATGGTTTAACTCTGTTAGCTGAATGCACAGATCAGAAAGAAGTTTCACCGAATGATTCTGTGTAGTTTATATTTGAAGACATTCCTTTTTCCACTATTACCCTCTTAGCGCTCCGAATCTCCACTTGCATTTTCTACAAAAAGAGTGTTTCATAACTGCTCAATCAAAAATATGTTTTATCTCTGTTAACTGAATTTGCAGATCAGAAATAAGTTTCACAGAATGCATCTGTGTAGTTTTTATTTGAAGATATTCTTTTTCCCAATGTAGGCCTCTTAGCGCTTAGCATGTCCAATTGCAGTTTCTACCGAAAGAGTGTTTCAGAACGGCTCAATCAAAAGTAAGGTTCAACTCTGTTAGTTGAAGGCACAGAACAGAAAGAATTTTCACAGAATGCTACTGTGTAGTTTATATTTGAATATATTCCTTTTTCCACTATTACCGTCTTAGCGCTCCGAATGTCCACTTGCATTTTCTACAGAAAGAGTGTTCAGAACTGCGCAATCAAAAGTATGGTTTAACTCTGTTAGCTTAATGAACATATCAGAAATAAGTTTCACACAATGCTTCTGTGTAGTTTTTATTTGAAGATATTATTTTTCCCAATAGAGGCCTCTTAGCGCTCAGAATGTCCAATGGCAGTTTCTACAGAAAGAGTGTTTCAGAACGGCTCAATCAAAAGTAAGGTTCAACTCTGTTAGTTGAATGCACAGAACAGAAAGAAGTTTCATACAATGCTTCTGTGTAGTTTATATTTGAACATATTCTTTTTTCCACTATTACCCACTTAGCGCTACGAATGTCCAGTTGCATTTTCTACAGACAGAGTGTTTCAAAACTGCTCAATCAAAATTATGGTTTAACTCTGTTAGCTGAATGCTCAGATCAGAAAGAAGTTTCACAGAATGCTTCTGTGTAGTTTATATTTGAATATATTCCTTTTTCCACTACTACGCTCTTACCGCTCCAAATGTCCAGTTGCATTTTCAACAGAAAGAGTGTTCAGATCTGCTCAATCAAAAGTATGGTTTAACTCTGTTAGCTGAATGCACAGATCAGAAAGAAGTTTCACCGAATGATTCTGTGTAGTTTATATTTGAAGACATTCCTTTTTCCACTATTACCCTCTTAGCGCTCCGAATCTCCAATTGCATTTTCTACAAAAAGAGTGTTTCATAACTGCTCAATCAAAAATATGTTTTATCTCTGTTAACTGAATTTACAGATCAGAAATAAGTTTCACAGAGTGCATCTGTGTAGTTTTTATTTGAAGATATTCTTTTTCCCAATGTAGGCCTCTTAGCGCTTAGCATGTCCAATTGCAGTTACTAATGAAAGAGTGTTTCAGAACGGCTCAATCAAAAGTAAGGTTCAACTCTGTTAGTTGAATGCACAGAACAGAAAGAATTTTCACAGAATGCTACTGTGTAGTTTATATTTGAATATATTCCTTTTTCCACTATTACCCTCTTAGCGCTCCGAATGTCCACTTGCATTTTCTACAGAAAGAGTGATCAGAACTGCGCAATCAAAAGTATGGTTTAACTCTGTTAGCTTAATGAACATATCAGAAATAAGTTTCACACAATGCTTCTGTGTAGTTTTTATTTGAAGATATTATTTTTCCCAATAGAGGCCTCTTAGCGCTCAGAATGTCCAATTGCAGTTTCTACAGAAAGAGTGTTTCAGAAAGGCTCAATCAAAAGTAAGGTTCAACTCTGTTAGTTGAATGCACAGAACAGAAAGAAGTTTCATACAATGTTTCTGTGTAGTTTATATTTGAACATATTCTTTTTTCCACTATTACCCAGTTAGCGCTACGAATGTCCAGTTGCATTTTCTACAGACAGAGTGTTTCAAAACTGCTCAATCAAAAGTATGGTTTAACTCTGTTAGCTGAATGCTCAGATCAGAAAGAAGTTTCACAGAATGCTTCTGTGTAGTTTATATTTGAATATATTCCTTTTTCCACTACTACGCTCTTAGCGCTCCAAATGTCCAGTTGCATTTTCAACAGAAAGAGTGTTCAGATCTGCTCAATCAAAAGTATGGTTTAACTCTGTTAGCTGAATGCACAGATCAGAAAGAAGTTTCACCGAATGATTCTGTGTAGTTTATATTTGAAGACATTCCTTTTTCCACTATTACCCTCTTAGCGCTCCGAATCTCCACTTGCATTTTCTACAAAAAGAGTGTTTCATAACTGCTCAATCAAAAATATGTTTTATCTCTGTTAACTGAATTTACAGATCAGAAATAAGTTTCACAGAATGCATCTGTGTAGTTTTTATTTGAAGATATTCTTTTTCCCAATGTAGGCCTCTTAGCGCTTAACATGTCCAATTGGAGTTTCTACAGAAAGAGTGTTTCAGAACGGCTCAATCAAAAGTAAGGTTCAACTCTGTTAGTTGAATGCACAGAACAGAAAGAATTTTCACAGAATGCTACTGTGTAGTTTATATTTGTATATATTCCTTTTTCCACTATTAGCCTCTTAGCGCTCCGAATGTCCACTTGCATTTTCTACAGAAAGAGTGTTCAGAACTGCGCAATCAAAAGTATGGTTTAACTCTGTTAGCTTAATGAACATATCAGAAATAAGTTTCACACAATGCTTCTGTGTAGTTTTTATTTGAAGATATTATTTTTCCCAATATAGGCCTCTTAGCGCTCAGAATGTCCAATTGCAGATTCTACAGAAAGAGTGTTTCAGAAAGGCTCAATCAAAAGTAAGGTTCAACTCTGTTAGTTGAATGCACAGAACAGAAAGAAGTTTCATACAATGCTTCTGTGTAGTTTATATTTGAACATAATCTTTTTTCCACTATTACCCACTTAGCGCTACGAATGTCCAGTTGCATTTTCTACAGACAGAGTGTTTCAAAACTGCTCAATCAAAAGTATGGTTTAACTCTGTTAGCTGAATGCTCAGATCAGAAAGAAGTTTCACAGAATGCTTCTGTGTAGTTTATATTTGAATATATTCCTTTTTCCACTACTACTCTCTTAGCGCTCCAAATGTCCAGTTGCATTTTCTACAGAAAGAGTGTTCAGATCTGCTCAATCAAAATTATGGTTTAACTCTGTTAGCTGAATGCACAGATCAGAAAGAAGTTTCACAGAATGATTCTGTGTAGTTTATATTTGGAGACATTCCTTTTTCCACTATTACCCTCTTAGTGCTCCGAATCTCCACTTGCATTTTCTACAGAAAGAGTGTTTCAGAACGGCTCAATCAAAACTAAGGTTCAACTCTTTTAGTTGAACAAACTGAACAGAAAGAAGTTTCACACAATTCTTCTGTGTAGTTTTTATTTGTAGACATTCTTTTTCCCAATATAGGCCTCTTAGTGCTCAGAATGTCCAATTGCAGTTTCTACAGAAAGAGTGTTTCAGAACGGCTCAATCAAAAGTAAGGTTCAACTCTGTTAGTTGAATGCACAGAACAGAAAGAAGTTTCATACAATGATTCTGTGTAGTTTACATTTGAACATATTCTTTTTTCCACTATTACCCACTTAGCGCTACGAATATCCAGTTGCATTTTCTACAGACAGAGTGTTTCAAAACTGCTCAATCAAAAGTATGGTTTAACTCTGTTAGCTGAATGCTCAGATCAGAAAGAAGTTTCACAGAATGCTTCTGTGTAGTTTATATTTGAATATATTCCTTTTTCCACTACTACGCTCTTAGCGCTCCAAATGTCCAGTTGCATTTTCAACAGAAAGAGTGTTCAGATCTGCTCAATCAAAAGTATGGTTTAACTCTGTTAGCTGAATGCACAGATCAGAAAGAAGTTTCACCGAATGATTCTGTGTAGTTTATATTTGAAGACATTCCTTTTTCCACTGTTACCCTCTTAGCGCTCCGAATCTCCACTTGCATTTTCTACAAAAAGAGTGTTTCATAACTGCTCAATCAAAAATATGTTTTATATCTGTTAACTGAATTTACAGATCAGAAATAAGTTTCACAGAATGCATCTGTGTAGTTTTTATTTGAAGATATTCTTTTTCCCAATGTAGGCCTCTTAGCGCTTAGCATGTCCAATAGCAGTTACTACAGAAAGAGTGTTTCAGAACGGCTCAATCAAAAGTAAGGTTCAACTCTGTTAGTTGAATGCACAGAACAGAAAGAATTTTCACAGAATGCTACTGTGTAGTTTATATTTGAATATATTCCTTTTTCCACTATTACCCTCTTAGCGCTCCGAATGTCCACTTGCATTTTCTACAGAAAGAGTGTTCAGAACTGCGCAATCAAAAGAATGGTTTAACTCTGTTAGCTTAATGAACATATCAGAAATAAGTTTCACACAATGCTTCTGTGTAGTTTTTATTTGAAGATATTATTTTTCCCAATAGTGGCCTCTTAGCGCTCAGAATGTCCAATTGCAGTTTCTACAGAAAGAGTGTTTCAGAAAGGCTCAATCAAAAGTAAGGTTCAACTCTGTTAGTTGAATGCACAGAACAGAAAGAAGTTTCATACAATGCTTCTGTGTAGTTTATATTTGAACATATTCTTTTTTCCACTATTACCCACTTAGCGCTACGAATGTCCAGTTGCATTTTCTACAGACAGAGTGTTTCAAAACTGCTCAATCAAAAGTATGGTTTAACTCTGTTAGCTGAATGCTCAGATCAGAAAGAAGTTTCACAGAATGCTTCTGTGTAGTTTATATTTGAATATATTCCTTTTTCCACTACTACTCTCTTAGCGCTCCAAATGTCCAGTTGTATTATCTACAGAAAGAGTGTTCAGATCTGCTCAATCAAAAGTATGGTTTAACTCTGTTAGCTGAATGCACAGATCAGAAAGAAGTTTCACAGAATGATTCTGTGTAGTTTATATTTGGAGACATTCCTTTTTCCACTATTACCCTCTTAGCGCTCCGAATCTCCACTTGCATTTTCTACAGAAAGAGTGTTTCAGAACGGCTCAATCAAAACTAAGGTTCAACACTTTTAGTTGAACAAACAGAACAGAAAGAAGTTTCACACAATTCTTCTGTGTAGTTTTTATTTGTAGACATTCTTTTTCCCAATATAGGCCTCTTAGCGCTCAGAATGTCCAATTGCAGTTTCTACAGAAAGAGTGTTTCAGAACGGCTCAATCAAAAGTAAGGTTCAACTCTGTTAGTTGAATGCACAGAACAGAAAGAAGTTTCATACAATGATTCTGTGTAGTTTATATTTGAACATATTCTTTTTTCCACTATTACCCACTTAGCGCTACGAATGTCCAGTTGCATTTTCTACAGACAGAGTGTTTCAAAACTGCTCAATCAAAAGTATGGTTTAACTCTGTTAGCTGAATGCTCAGATCAGAAAGAAGTTTCACAGAATGCTTCTGTGTAGTTTATATTTGAATATATTCCTTTTTCCACTACTACGCTCTTAGCGCTCCAAATGTCCAGTTGCATTTTCTACAGAAAGAGTGTTCAGATCTGCTCAATCAAAAGTATGGTTTAACTCTGTTAGCTGAATGCACAGATCAGAAAGAAGTTTCACCGAATGATTCTGTGTAGTTTATATTTGAAGACATTCCTTTTTCCACTGTTACCCTCTTAGCGCTCCGAATCTCCACTTGCATTTTCTACAAAAAGAGTGTTTCATAACTGCTCAATCAAAAATATGTTTTATATCTGTTAACTGAATTTACAGATCAGAAATAAGTTTCACAGAATGCATCTGTGTAGTTTTTATTTGAAGATATTCTTTTTCCCAATGTAGGCCTCTTAGCGCTTAGCATGTCCAATTGCAGTTTCTACAGAAAGAGTGTTTCAGAACGGCTCAATCAAAAGTAAGGTCCAACTCTGTTAGTTGAATGCACAGAACAGAAAGTATTTTCACAGAATGCTACTGTGTAGTTTATATTTGAATATATTCCTTTTTCCACTATTACCCTCTTAGCGCTCCGAATGTCCACTTGCATTTTCTACAGAAAGAGTGTTCAGAACTGCGCAATCAAAAGTATGGTTTAACTCTGTTAGCTTAATGAACATATCAGAAATAAGTATCACACAATGCTTCTGTGTAGTTTTTATTTGAAGATATTATTTTTCCCAATATAGGCCTCTTAGCGCTCAGAATGTCCAATTGCAGTTTCTACAGAAAGAGTGTTTCAGAAAGGCTCAATCAAAAGTAAGGTTCAACTCTGTTAGTTGAATGCACAGAACAGAAAGAAGTTTCATACAATGTTTCTGTGTAGTTTATATTTGAACATATTCTTTTTTCCACTATTACCCACTTAGCGCTACGAATGTCCAGTTGCATTTTCTACAGACAGAGTGTTTCAAAACTGCTCAATCAAAAGTATGGTTTAACTCTGTTAGCTGAATGCTCAGATCAGAAAGAAGTTTCACAGAATGCTTCTGTGTAGTTTATATTTGAATATATTCCTTTTTCCACTACTACGCTCTTAGCGCTCCAAATGTCCAGTTGCATTTTCAACAGAAAGAGTGTTCAGATCTGCTCAATCAAAAGTATGGTTTAACTCTGTTAGCTGAATGCACAGATCAGAAAGAAGTTTCACCGAATGATTCTGTGTAGTTTATATTTGAAGACATTCCTTTTTCCACTATTACCCTCTTAGCGCTCCGAATCTCCACTTGCATTTTCTACAAAAAGAGTGTTTCATAACTGCTCAATCAAAAATATGTTTTATCTCTGTTAACTGAATTTACAGATCAGAAATAAGTTTCACAGAATGCATCTGTGTAGTTTTTATTTGAAGATATTCTTTTTCCCAATGTAGGCCTCTTAGCGCTTAACATGTCCAATTGCAGTTTCTACAGAAAGAGTGTTTCAGAACGGCTCAATCAAAAGTAAGGTTCAACTCTGTTAGTTGAATGCACAGAACAGGAAGAATTTTCACAGAATGCTACTGTGTAGTTTATATTTGAATATATTCCTTTTTCCACTATTACCCTCTTAGCGCTCCGAATGTCCACTTGCATTTTCTACAGAAAGAGTGTTCAGAACTGCGCAATCAAAAGTATGGTTTAACTCTGTTAGCTTAATGAACATATCAGAAATAAGTTTCACACAATGCTTCTGTGTAGTTTTTATTTGAAGATATTATTTTTCCCAATATAGGCCTCTTAGCGCTCAGAATGTCCAATTGCAGATTCTACAGAAAGAGTGTTTCAGAAAGGCTCAATCAAAAGTAAGGTTCAACTCTGTTAGTTGAATGCACAGAACAGAAAGAAGTTTCATACAATGCTTCTGTGTAGTTTATATTTGAACATAATATTTTTTCCACTATTACCCACTTAGCGCTACGAATGTCCAGTTGCATTTTCTACAGACAGAGTGTTTCAAAACTGCTCAATCAAAAGTATGGTTTAACTCTGTTAGCTGAATGCTCAGATCAGAAAGAAGTTTCACAGAATGCTTCTGTGTAGTTTATATTTGAATATATTCCTTTTTCCACTACTACTCTCTTAGCGCTCCAAATGTCCAGTTGCATTTTCTACAGAAAGAGTGTTCAGATCTGCTCAATCAAAATTATGGTTTAACTCTGTTAGCTGAATGCACAGATCAGAAAGAAGTTTCACAGAATGATTCTGTGTAGTTTATATTTGGAGACATTCCTTTTTCCACTATTACCCTCTTAGCGCTCCGAATCTCCACTTGCATTTTCTACAGAAAGAGTGTTTCAGAACGGCTCAATCAAAACTAAGGTTCAACTCTTTTAGTTGAACAAACAGAACAGAAAGAAGTTTCACACAATTCTTCTGTGTAGTTTTTATTTGTAGACATTCTTTTTCCCAATATAGGCCTCTTAGCGCTCAGAATGTCCAATTGCAGTTTCTACAGAAAGAGTGTTTCAGAACGGCTCAATCAAAAGTAAGGTTCAACTCTGTTAGTTGAATGCACAGAACAGAAAGAAGTTTCATACAATGCTTCTGTGTAGTTTATATTTGAACATATTCTTTTTTCCACTATTACCCACTTAGCGCTACGAATGTCCAGTTGCATTTTCTACAGACAGAGTGTTTCAAAACTGCTCAATCAAAAGTATGGTTTAACTCTGTTAGCTGAATGCTCAGATCAGAAATAAGTTTCACAGAATGCTTCTGTGTAGTTTATATTTGAATATATTCCTTTTTCCACTACTACGCTCTTAGCGCTCCAAATGTCCAGTTGCATTTTCAACAGAAAGAGTGTTCAGATCTGCTCAATCAAAAGTATGGTTTAACTCTGTTAGCTGAATGCACAGATCAGAAAGAAGTTTCACCGAATGATTCTGTGTAGTTTATATTTGAAGACATTCCTTTTTCCACTATTACCCTCTTAGCGCTCCGAATCTCCACTTGCATTTTCTACAAAAAGTGTGTTTCATAACTGCTCAATCAAAAATATGTTTTATCTCTGTTAACTGAATTTACAGATCAGAAATAAGTTTCACAGAATGCATCTGTGTAGTTTTTATTTGAAGATATTCTTTTTCCCAATGTAGGCCTCTTAGCGCTTAGCATGTCCAATTGCAGTTTCTACAGAAAGAGTGTTTCAGAACGGCTCAATCAAAAGTAAGGTTCAACTCGGTTAGTTGAATGCACAGAACAGAAAGAATTTTCACAGAATGCTACTGTGTAGTTTATATTTGAATATATTCCTTTTTCCACTATTACCCTCTTAGCGCTCCGAATGTCCACTTGCATTTTCTAAAGAAACAGTGTTCAGAACTGCGCAATCAAAAGTATGGTTTAACTCTGTTAGCTTAATGAACATATCAGAAATAAGTTTCACACAATGCTTCTGTGTAGTTTTTATTTGAAGATATTATTTTTCCCAATATAGGCCTCTTAGCGCTCAGAATGTCCAATTGCAGTTTCTACAGAAAGAGTGTTTCAGAAAGGCTCTATCAAAAGTAAGGTTCAACTCTGTTAGTTGAATGCACAGAACAGAAAGAAGTTTCATACAATGCTTCTGTGTAGTTTATATTTGAACATATTCTTTTTTCCACTATTACCCACTTAGCGCTACGAATGTCCAGTTGCATTTTCTACAGACAGAGTGTTTCAAAACTGCTCAATCAAAAGTATGGTTTAACTCTGTTAGCTGAATGCTCAGATCAGAAAGAAGTTTCACAGAATGCTTCTGTGTAGTTTATATTTGAATATATTCCTTTTTCCACTACTACTCTCTTAGCGCTCCAAATGTCCAGTTGCATTTTCTACAGAAAGAGTGTTCAGATCTGCTCAATCAAAAGTATGGTTTAACTCTGTTAGCTGAATGCACAGATCAGAAAGAAGTTTCACAGAATGATTCTGTGTAGTTTATATATGGAGACATTCCTTTTTCCACTATTACCCTCTTAGCGCTCCGAATCTCCACTTGCATTTTCTACAGAAAGAGTGTTTCAGAACGGCTCAATCAACATTAAGGTTCAACTCTTTTAGTTGAACAAACAGAACAGAAAGAAGTTTCACACAATTATTCTGTGTAGTTTTTATTTGTAGATATTCTTTTTCCCAATATAGGCCTCTTAGCGCTCAGAATGTCCAATTGCAGTTTCTACAGAAAGAGTGTTTCAGAACGGCTCAATCAAAAGTAAGGTTCAACTCTGTTAGTTGAATGCACAGAACAGGAAGAAGTTTCATACAATGCTTCTGTGTAGTTTATATTTGAACATATTCTCTTTTAAACTATTACCCACATAGCGCTACGAATGTCCAGTTGCATTTTCTACAGACAGAGTGTTTCAAAACTGCTCAATCAAAAGTATGGTTTAACTCTGTTAGCTGTATGCTCAGATCAGAAAGAAGTTTCACAGAATGCTTCTGTGTAGTTTATATTTGAATATATTCCTTTTTCCACTACTAGGCTCTTAGCGCTCCAAATGTCCAGTTGCATTTTCAACAGAAAGAGTGTTCAGATCTGCTCAATCAAAAGTATGGTTTAACTCTGTTAGCTGAATGCACAGATCAGAAAGAAGTTTCACCGAATGATTCTGTGTAGTTTATATTTGAAGACATTCCTTTTTCCACTATTACCCTCTTAGCGCTCCGAATCTCCACTTGCATTTTCTACAAAAAGAGTGTTTCATAACTGCTCAATCAAAAATATGTTTTATCTCTGTTAACTGAATTTGCAGATCAGAAATAAGTTTCACAGAATGCATCTGTGTAGTTTTTATTTGAAGATATTCTTTTTCCCAATGTAGGCCTCTTAACGCTTAGCATGTCCAATTGCAGTTTCTACCGAAAGAGTGTTTCAGAACGGCTCAATCAAAAGTAAAGTTCAACTCTGTTAGTTGAAGGCACAGAACAGAAAGAATTTTCACAGAATGCTACTGTGTAGTTTATATTTGAATATATTCCTTTTTCCACTATTACCCTCTTAGCGCTCCGAATGTCCACTTGCATTTTCTACAGAAAGAGTGTTCAGAACTGCGCAATCAAAAGTATGGTTTAACTCTGTTAGCTTAATGAACATATCAGAAATAAGTTTCACTCAATGCTTCTGTGTAGTTTTTATTTGAAGATATTATTTTTCCCAATATAGGCCTCTTAGCGCTCAGAATGTCCAATTGCAGTTTCTACAGAAAGAGTGTTTCAGAAAGGCTCAATCAAAAGTAAGGTTCAACTCTGTTAGTTGAATGCACAGAACAGAAAGAAGTTTCATACAATGTTTCTGTGTAGTTTATATTTGAACATATTATTTTTTCCACTATTACCCACTTAGCGCTACGAATGTCCAGTTGCATTTTCTACAGACAGAGTGTTTCAAAACTGCTCAATCAAAAGTATGGTTTAACTCTGTTAGCTGAATGCTCAGATCAGAAAGAAGTTTCACAGAATGCTTCTGTGTAGTTTATATTTGAATATATTCCTTTTTCCACTACTACGCTCTTAGCGCTCCAAATGTCCAGTTGCATTTTCAACAGAAAGAGTGTTCAGATCTGCTCAATCAAAAGTATGGTTTAACTCTGTTAGCTGAATGCACAGATCAGAAAGAAGTTTCACCGAATGATTCTGTGTAGTTTATATTTGAAGACATTCCTTTTTCCACTATTACGCTCTTAGCGCTCCGAATCTCCACTTGCATTTTCTACAAAAAGAGTGTTTCATAACTGCTCAATCAAAAATATGTTTTATCTCTGTTAACTGAATTTACAGATCAGAAATAAGTTTCACAGAATGCATCTGTGTAGTTTTTATTGGAAGATATTCTTTTTCCCAATGTAGGCCTCTTAGCGCTTAGCATGTCCAATTGCAGTTTCTACAGAAAGAGAGTTTCAGAACGGCTCAATCAAAAGTAAGGTTCAACTCTGTTAGTTGAATGCACAGAACAGAAAGAATTTTCACAGAATGCTACTGTGTAGTTTATATTTGAATATATTCCTTTTTCCACTATTACCGTCTTAGCGCTCCGAATGTCCACTTGCATTTTCTACAGAAAGAGTGTTCAGAACTGCGCAATCAAAAGTATGGTTTAACTCTGTTAGCTTAATGAACATATCAGAAATAAGTTTCACACAATGCTTCTGTGTAGTTTTTATTTGAAGATATTATTTTTCCCAATAGAGGCCTCTTAGCGCTCAGAATGTCCAATGGCAGTTTCTACAGAAAGAGTGTTTCAGAACGGCTCAATCAAAAGTAAGGTTCAACTCTGTTAGTTGAATGCACAGAACAGAAAGAAGTTTCATACAATGCTTCTGTGTAGTTTATATTTGAACATATTCTTTTTTCCACTATTACCCACTTAGCGCTACGAATGTCCAGTTGCATTTTCTACAGACAGAGTGTTTCAAAACTGCTCAATCAAAAGTATGGTTTAACTCTGTTAGCTGAATGCTCAGATCAGAAAGAAGTTTCACAGAATGCTTCTGTGTAGTTTATATTTGAATATATTCCTTTTTCCACTACTACGCTCTTACCGCTCCAAATGTCCAGTTGCATTATCTACAGAAAGAGTGTTCAGATCTGCTCAATCAAAAGTATGGTTTAACTCTGTTAGCTGAATGCACAGATCAGAAAGAAGTTTCACAGAATGATTCTGTGTAGTTTATATTTGGAGACATTCCTTTTTCCACTATTACCCTCTTAGCGCTCCGAATCTCCACTTGCATTTTCTACAGAAAGAGTGTTTCAGAACGGCTCAATCAAAACTAAGGTTCAACTCTTTTAGTTGAACAAACAGAACAGAAAGAAGTTTCACACAATTCTTCTGTGTAGTTTTTATTTGTAGACATTCTTTTTCCCAATATAGGCTTCTTAGCGCTCAGAATGTCCAATTGCAGTTTCTACAGAAAGAGTGTTTCAGAACGGCTCAATCAAAAGTAAGGTTCAACTCTGTTAGTTGAATGCACAGAACAGAAAGAAGTTTCATACAATGCTTCTGTGTAGTTTATATTTGAACATATTCTTTTTTCCACTATTACCCACTTAGCGCTACGAATGTCCAGTTGCATTTTCTACAGACAGAGTGTTTCAAAACTGCTCAATCAAAAGTATGGTTTAACTCTGTTAGCTGAATGCTCAGATCAGAAAGAAGTTTCACAGAATGCTTCTGTGTAGTTTATATTTGAATATATTCCTTTTTCCACTACTACGCTCTTAGCGCTCCAAATGTCCAGTTGCATTTTCTACAGAAAGAGTGTTCAGATCTGCTCAATCAAAAGTATGGTTTAACTCTGTTAGCTGAATGCACAGATCAGAAAGAAGTTTCACCGAATGATTCTGTGTAGTTTATATTTGAAGACATTCCTTTTTCCACTGTTACCCTCTTAGCGCTCCGAATCTCCACTTGCATTTTCTACAAAAAGAGTGTTTCATAACTGCTCAATCAAAAATATGTTTTATATCTGTTAACTGAATTTACAGATCAGAAATAAGTTTCACAGAATGCATCTGTGTAGTTTTTATTTGAAGATATTCTTTTTCCCAATGTAGGCCTCTTAGCGCTTAGCATGTCCAATAGCAGTTACTACAGAAAGAGTGTTTCAGAACGGCTCAATCAAAAGTAAGGTTCATCTCTGTTAGTTGAATGCACAGAACAGAAAGAATTTTCACAGAATGCTACTGTGTAGTTTATATTTGAATATGTTCCTTTTTCCACTATTACCCTCTTAGCGCTCCGAATCTCCACTTGCATTTTCTACAAAAAGAGTGTTTCATAACTGCTCAATCAAAAATATGTTTTATATCTGTTAACTGAATTTACAGATCAGAAATAAGTTTCACAGAATGCATCTGTGTAGTTTTTATTTGAAGATATTCTTTTTCCCAATGTAGACCTCTTAGCGCTTAGCATGTCCAATTGCAGTTACTAATGAAAGAGTGTTTCAGAACGGCTCAATCAAAAGTAAGGTTCAACTCTGTTAGTTGAATGCACAGAACAGAAAGAATTTTCACAGAATGCTACTGTGTAGTTTATATTTGAATATATTCCTTTTTCCACTATTACCCTCTTAGCGCTCCGAATGTCCACTTGCATTTTCTACAGAAAGAGTGTTCAGAACTGCGCAATCAAAAGTATGGTTTAACTCTGTTAGCTTAATGAACATATCAGAAATAAGTTTCACACAATGCTTCTGTGTAGTTTTTATTTGAAGATATTATTTTTCCCAATAGTGGCCTCTTAGCGCTCAGAATGTCCAATTGCAGTTTCTACAGAAAGAGTGTTTCAGAAAGGCTCAATCAAAAGTAAGGTTCAACTCTGTTAGTTGAATGCACAGAACAGAAAGAAGTTTCATACAATGTTTCTGTGTAGTTTATATTTGAACATATTCTTTTTTCCACTATTACCCACTTAGCGCTACGAATGTCCAGTTGCATTTTCTACAGACAGAGTGTTTCAAAACTGCTCAATCAAAAGTATGGTTTAACTCTGTTAGCTGAATGCTCAGATCAGAAAGAAGTTTCACAGAATGCTTCTGTGTAGTTTATATTTGAATATATTCCTTTTTCCACTACTACTCTCTTAGCGCTCCAAATGTCCAGTTGCATTATCTACAGAAAGAGTGTTCAGATCTGCTCAATCAAAAGTATGGTTTAACTCTGTTAGCTGAATGCACAGATCAGAAAGAAGTTTCACAGAATGATTCTGTGTAGTTTATATTTGGAGACATTCCTTTTTCCACTATTACCCTCTTAGCGCTCCGAATCTCCACTTGCATTTTCTACAGAAAGAGTGTTTCAGAACGGCTCAATCAAAACTAAGGTTCAACTCTTTTAGTTGAACAAACAGAACAGAAAGAAGTTTCACACAATTCTTCTGTGTAGTTTTTATTTGTAGACATTCTTTTTCCCTATATAGGCCTCTTAGCGCTCAGAATGTCCAATTGCAGTTTCTACAGAAAGAGTGTTTCAGAACGGCTCAATCAAAAGTAAGGTTCAACTCTGTTAGTTGAATGCACAGAACAGAAAGATGTTTCATACAATGATTCTGTGTAGTTTATATTTGAACATATTCTTTTTTCCACTATTACCCACTTAGCGCTACGAATGTCCAGTTGCATTTTCTACAGACAGAGTGTTTCAAAACTGCTGAATCAAAAGTATGGTTTAACTCTGTTAGCTGAATGCTCAGATCAGAAAGAAGTTTCACAGAATGCTTCTGTGTAGTTTATATTTGAATATATTCCTTTTTCCACTACTACGCTCTTAGCGCTCCAAATGACCAGTTGCATTTTCTACAGAAAGAGTGTTCAGATCTGCTCAATCAAAAGTATGGTTTAACTCTGTTAGCTGAATGCACAGATCAGAAAGAAGTTTCACCGAATGATTCTGTGTAGTTTATATTTGAAGACATTCCTTTTTCCACTGTTACCCTCTTAGCACTCCGAATCTCCACTTGCATTTTCTACAAAAAGACTGTTTCATAACTGCTCAATCTAAAATATGTTTTATATCTGTTAACTGAATTTACAGATCAGAAATAAGTTTCACAGAATGCATCTGTGTAGTTTTTATTTGAAGATATTCTTTTTCCCAATGTAGGCCTCTTAGCGCTTAGCATGTCCAATTGCAGTTACTACAGGAAGAGTGTTTCAGAACGGCTCAATCAAAAGTAAGGTTCAACTCTGTTAGTTGAATGCACAGAACAGAAAGAATTTTCACAGAATGCTACTGTGTAGTTTATATTTGAATATATTCCTTTTTCCACTATTACCCTCTTAGCGCTCCGAATGTCCACTTGCATTTTCTACAGAAAGAGTGTTCATAACTGCGCAATCAAAACTATGGTTTAACGCTGTTAGCTTAATGAACATATCAGAAATAAGTTTCACACAATGCTTCTGTGTAATTTTTATTTGAAGATATTATTTTTCCCAATAGAGGCCTCTTAGCGCTCAGAATGTCCAATTGCAGTTTCTACAGAAAGAGTGTTTCAGAAAGGCTCAATCAAAAGTAAGGTTCAACTCTGTTAGTTGAATGCACAGAACAGAAAGAAGTTTCATACAATGCTTCTGTGTAGTTTATATTTGAACATATTCTTTTTTCCACTATTACCCACTTAGCGCTACGAATATCCAGTTGCATTTTCTACAGACAGAGTGTTTCAAAACTGCTCAATCAACAGTATGGTTTAAATCTGTTAGCTGAATGCTCAGATCAGAAAGAAGTTTCACAGAATGCTTCTGTGTAGTTTATATTTGAATATATTCCTTTTTCCACTACTACTCTCTTAGCGCTCCAAATGTCCAGTTGCATTTTCTACAGAAAGAGTGTTCAGATCTGCTCAATCAAAAGTATGGTTTAACTCTGTTAGCTGAATGCACAGATCAGAAAGAAGTTTCACAGAATGATTCTGTGTAGTTTATATTTGGAGACATTCCTTTTTCCACTATTACCCTCTTAGCGCTCCGAATCTCCACTTGCATTTTCTACAGAAAGTGTGTTTCAGAACGGCTCAATCAAAACTAAGGTTCAACTCTTTTAGTTGAACAAACAGAACAGAAAGAAGTTTCACACAATTCTTCTGTGTAGTTTTTATTTGTAGACATTCTTTTTCCCAATATAGGCCTCTTAGCGCTCAGAATGTCCAATTGCAGTTTCTACAGAAAGAGTGTTTCACAACGGCTCAATCAAAAGTAAGGTTCAAATCTGTTAGTTGAATGCACAGAACAGAAAGAAGTTTCATACAATGAATGCTTCTGTGTAGTTTATATTTGAACATATTCTTTTTTCCACTATTACCCACTTAGCGCTACGAATGTCCAGTTGCATTTTCTACAGACAGAGTGTTTCAAAACTGCTCAATCAACAGTATGGTTTAAATCTGTTAGCTGAATGCTCAGATCAGAAAGAAGTTTCACAGAATGCTTCTGTGTAGTTTATATTTGAATATATTCCTTTTTCCACTACTACTCTCTTAGCGCTCCAAATGTCCAGTTGCATTTTCTACAGAAAGAGTGTTCAGATCTGCTCAATCAAAAGTATGGTTTAACTCTGTTAGCTGAATGCACAGATCAGAAAGAAGTTTCACAGAATGATTCTGTGTAGTTTATATTTGGAGACATTCCTTTTTCCACTATTACCCTCTTAGCGCTCCGAATCTCCACTTGCATTTTCTACAGAAAGTGTGTTTCAGAACGGCTCAATCAAAACTAAGGTTCAACTCTTTTAGTTGAACAAACAGAACAGAAAGAAGTTTCACACAATTCTTCTGTGTAGTTTTTATTTGTAGACATTCTTTTTCCCAATATAGGCCTCTTAGCGCTCAGAATGTCCAATTGCAGTTTCTACAGAAAGAGTGTTTCACAACGGCTCAATCAAAAGTAAGGTTCAAATCTGTTAGTTGAATGCACAGAACAGAAAGAAGTTTCATACAATGAATGCTTCTGTGTAGTTTATATTTGAACATATTCTTTTTTCCACTATTACCCACTTAGCGCTACGAATGTCCAGTTGCATTTTCTACAGACAGAGTGTTTCAAAACTGCTCAATCAAAAGTATTGTTTAACTCTGTTAGCTGAATGCTCAGATCAGAAAGAAGTTTCACAGAATGCTTCTGTGTAGTTTATATTTGAATATATTCCTTTTTCCACTACTACGCTCTTAGCGCTCCAAATGTCCAGTTGCATTTTCTACAGAAAGAGTGTTCAGATCTGCTCAATCAAAAGTATGGTTTAACTCTGTTAGCTGAATGCACAGATCAGAAAGAAGTTTCACCGAATGATTCTGTGTAGTTTATATTTGAAGACATTCCTTTTTCCACTGTTACCCTCTTAGCGCTCCGAATCTCCACTTGCATTTTCTACAAAAAGAGTGTTTCATAACTGCTCAATCAAAAATATGTTTTATATCTGTTAACTGAATTTACAGATCAGAAATAAGTTTCACAGAATGCATCTGTGTAGTTTATATTTGAAGATATTCTTTTTCCCAATGTAGGCCTCTTAGCGCTTAGCATGTCCAATTGCAGTTACTACAGAAAGAGTGTTTCAGAACGGCTCAATCAAAAGTAAGGTTCAACTCTGTTAGTTGAATGCACAGAACAGAAAGAATTTTCACAGAATGCTACTGTGTAGTTTATATTTGAATATATTCCTTTTTCCACTATTACCCTCTTAGCGCTCCGAATGTCCACTTGCATTTTCTACAGAAAGAGTGTTCAGAACTGCGCAATCAAAAGTATGGTTTAACGCTGTTAGCTTAATGAACATATCAGAAATAAGTTTCACACAATGCTTCTGTGTAGTTTTTATTGGAAGATATTATTTTTCCCAATAGAGGCCTCTTAGCGCTCAGAATGTCCAATTGCAGTTTCTACAGAAAGAGTGTTTCAGAAAGGCTCAATCAAATGTAAGGTTCAACTCTGTTAGTTGAATGCACAGAACAGAAAGAAGTTTCATACAATGCTTCTGTGTAGTTTATATTTGAACATATTCTTTTTTCCACTATTACCCACTTAGCGCTACGAATGTCCAGTTGCATTTTCTACAGACAGAGTGTTTCAAAACTGCTCAATCAAAAGTATGGTTTAACTCTGTTAGCTGAATGCTCAGATCAGAAAGAAGTTTCACAGAATGCTTCTGTGTAGTTTGTATTTGAATATATTCCTTTTTCCACTACTACTCTCTTAGCGCTCCAAATGTCCAGTTGCATTTTCTACAGAAAGAGTGTTCAGATCTGCTCAATCAAAAGTATGGTTTAACTCTGTTAGCTGAATGCACAGATCAGAAAGAAGTTTCACAGAATGATTCTGTGTAGTTTATATTTGGAGACATTCCTTTTTCCACTATTACCCTCTTAGCGCTCCGAATCTCCACTTGCATTTTCTACAGAAAGAGTGTTTCAGAACGGCTCAATCAAAACTAAGGTTCAACTCTTTTAGTTGAACAAACAGAACAGAAAGAAGTTTCACACAATTCTTCTGTGTAGTTTTTATTTGTAGACATTCTTTTTCCCAATATAGGCCTCTTAGCGCTCAGAATGTCCAATTGCAGTTTCTACAGAAAGAGTGTTTCAGAACGGCTCAATCAAAAGTAAGGTTCAACTCTGTTAGTTGAATGCACAGAACAGAAAGAAGTTTCATACAATGCTTCTGTGTAGTTTATATTTGAACATATTCTTTTTTCCACTATTACCCACTTAGCGCTACGAATGTCCAGTTGCATTTCCTACAGACAGAGTGTTTCAAAACTGCTCAATCAAAAGTATGGTTTAACTCTGTTAGCTGAATGCTCAGATCAGAAAGAAGTTTCACAGAATGCTTCTGTGTAGTTTATATTTGAATATATTCCTTTTTCCACTACTACGCTCTTAGCGCTCCAAATGTCCAGTTGCATTTTCTACAGAAAGAGTGTTCAGATCTGCTCAATCAAAAGTATGGTTTAACTCTGTTAGCTGAATGCACAGATCAGAAAGAAGTTTCACCGAATGATTCTGTGTAGTTTATATTTGAAGACATTCCTTTTTCCACTGTTACCCTCTTAGCGCTCCGAATCTCCAGTTGCATTTTCTACAAAAAGAGTGTTTCATAACTGCTCAATCAAAAATATGTTTTATATCTGTTAACTGAATTTACAGATCAGAAATAAGTTTCACAGAATGCATCTGTGTAGTTTTTATTTGAAGATATTCTTTTTCCCAATGTAGGCCTCTTAGCGCTTAGCATGTCCAATTGCAGTTACTACAGAAAGAGTGTTTCAGAACGGCTCAATCAAAAGTAAGGTTCAACTCTGTTAGTTGAATGCACAGAACAGAAAGAATTTTCACAGAATGCTACTGTGTAGTTTATATTTGGATATATTCCTTTTTCCACTATTACCCTCTTAGCGCTCCGAATGTCCACTTGCATTTTCTACAGAAAGAGTGTTCAGAACTGCGCAATCAAAAGTATGGTTTAACTCTGTTAGCTTAATGAACATATCAGAAATAAGTTTCACACAATGCTTCTGTGTAGTTTTTATTTGAAGATATTATTTTTCCCAATAGAGGCCTCTTAGCGCTCAGAATGTCCAATTACAGTTTCTACAGAAAGAGTGTTTCAGAAAGGCTCAATCAAAAGTAAGGTTCATCTCTGTTAGTTGAATGCACAGAACAGAAAGAAGTTTCACACAATGCTTCTGTGTAGTTTATATTTGAACATATTCTTTTTTCCACTATTACACACTTAGCGCTACGAATGTCCAGTTGCATTTTCTACAGACAGAGTGTTTCAAAACTGCTCAATCAAAAGTATGGTTTAACTCTGTTAGCTGAATGCTCAGATCAGAAAGAAGTTTCACAGAATGCTTCTGTGTAGTTTATATTTGAATATATTCCTTTTTCCACTACTACTCTCTTAGCGCTCCAAATGTCCAGTTGCATTTTCTACAGAAAGAGTGTTCAGATCTGCTCAATCAAAAGTATGGTTTAACTCTGTTAGCTGAATGCTCAGATCAGAAAGAAGTTTCACAGAATGATTCTGTGTAGTTTATATTTGAAGACATTCCTTTTTCCACTATTACCCTCTTAGCGCTCCGAATCTCCACTTGCATTTTCTACAGAAAGAGTGTTTCAGAACGGCTCAATCAAAACTAAGGTTCAACTCTTTTAGTTGAACAAACAGAACAGAAAGAAGTTTCACACAATTCTTCTGTGTAGTTTTTATTTGTAGACATTCTTTTTCCCAATATAGGCCTCTTAGCGCTCAGAATGTCCAATTGCAGTTTCTACAGAAAGAGTGTTTCAGAACGGCTCAATCAAAAGTAAGGTTCAACTCTGTTAGTTGAATGCACAGAACAGAAAGAAGTTTCATACAATGCTTCTGTGTAGTTTATATTTGAACATATTCTTTATTCCACTATTACCCACTTAGCGCTACGAATGTCCAGTTGCATTTTCTACAGACAGAGTGTTTCAAAACTGTTCAATCAAAAGTATGGTTTAACTCTGTTAGCTGAATGCTCAGATCAGAAAGAAGTTTCACAGAATGCTTCTGTGTAGTTTATATTTGAATATATTACTTTTTCCACTACTACGCTCTTAGCGCTCCAAATGTCCAGTTGCATTTTCAACAGAAAGAGTGTTCAGATCTGCTCAATCAAAAGTATGGTTTAACTCTGTTAGCTGAATGCACAGATCAGAAAGAAGTTTCACCGAATGATTCTGTGTAGTTTATATTTGAATACATTCCTTTTTCCACTATTACCCTCTTAGCGCTCCGAATCTCCACTTGCATTTTCTACAGAAAGAGTGTTTCAGAACGGCTCAATCAAAACTAAGGTTCATCTCTTTTAGTTGAACAAACAGAACAGAAAGAAGTTTCACACAATTCTTCTGTGTAGTTTTTATTTGTAGACATTCTTTTTCCCAATATAGGCCTCTTAGCGCTCAGAATGTCCAATTGCAGTTTCTACAGAAAGAGTGTTTCAGAACGGCTCAATCAAAAGTAAGGTTCAACTCTGTTAGTTGAATGCACAGAACAGAAAGAAGTTTCATACAATGCTTCTGTGTAGTTTATATTTGAACATATTCTTTTTTCCACTATAACCCACTTAGCGCTACGAATGTCCAGTTGCATTTTCTACAGACAGAGTGTTTCAAAACTGCTCAATCAAAAGTATGGTTTAACTCTGTTAGCTGAATGCTCAGATCAGAAAGAAGTTTCACAGAATGCTTCTGTGTAGTTTATATTTGAATATATTCCTTTTTCCACTACTACGCTCTTAGCGCTCCAAATGTCCAGTTGCATTTTCTACAGAAAGAGTGTTCAGATCTGCTCAATCAAAAGTATGGTTTAACTCTGTTAGCTGAATGCACAGATCAGAAAGAAGTTTCACCGAATGATTCTGTGTAGTTTATATTTGAAGACATTCCTTTTTCCACTGTTACCTTCTTAGCGCTCCGAATCTCCACTTGCATTTTCTACAAAAAGAGTGTTTCATAACTGCTCAATCAAAAATATGTTTTATATCTGTTAACTGAATTTACAGATCAGAAATAAGTTTCACAGAATGCATCTGTGTAGTTTATATTTGAAGATATTCTTTTTCCCAATGTAGGCCTCTTAGCGCTTAGCATGTCCAATTGCAGTTACTACAGAAAGAGTGTTTCAGAACGGCTCAATCAAAAGTAAGGTTCAACTCTGTTAGTTGAATGCACAGAACAGAAAGAATTTTCACAGAATGCTACTGTGTAGTTTATATTTGAATATATTCCTTTTTCCACTATTACCCTCTTAGCGCTCCGAATGTCCACTTGCATTTTCTACAGAAAGAGTGTTCAGAACTGCGCAATCAAAAGTATGGTTTAACTCTGTTAGCTTAATGAACATATCAGAAATAAGTTTCACACAATGCTTCTGTGTAGTTTTTATTGGAAGATATTATTTTTCCCAATAGAGGCCTCTTAGCGCTCAGAATGTCCAATTGCAGTTTCTACAGAAAGAGTGTTTCAGAAAGGCTCAATCAAATGTAAGGTTCAACTCTGTTAGTTGAATGCACAGAACAGAAAGAAGTTTCATACAATGCTTCTGTGTAGTTTATATTTGAACATATTCTTTTTCCACTATTACCCACTTAGCGCTACGAATGTCCAGTTGCATTTTCTACAGACAGAGTGTTTCAAAACTGCTCAATCAAAAGTATGGTTTAACTCTGTTAGCTGAATGCTCAGATCAGAAAGAAGTTTCACAGAATGCTTCTGTGTAGTTTGTATTTGAATATATTCCTTTTTCCACTACTACTCTCTTAGCGCTCCAAATGTCCAGTTGCATTTTCTACAGAAAGAGTGTTCAGATCTGCTCAATCAAAAGTATGGTTTAACTCTGTTAGCTGAATGCACAGATCAGAAAGAAGTTTCACAGAATGATTCTGTGTAGTTTATATTTGGAGACATTCCTTTTTCCACTATTACCCTCTTAGCGCTCCGAATCTCCACTTGCATTTTCTACAGAAAGAGTGTTTCAGAACGGCTCAATCAAAACTAAGGTTCAACTCTTTTAGTTGAACAAACAGAACAGAAAGAAGTTTCACACAATTCTTCTGTGTAGTTTTTATTTGTAGACATTCTTTTTCCCAATATAGGCCTCTTAGCGCTCAGAATGTCCAATTGCAGTTTCTACAGAAAGAGTGTTTCAGAACGGCTCAATCAAAAGTAAGGTTCAACTCTGTTAGTTGAATGCACAGAACAGAAAGTAGTTTCATACAATGCTTCTGTGTAGTTTATATTTGATCATATTCTTTTTTCCACTATTACCCACTTAGCGCTACGAATGTCCAGTTGCATTTCCTACAGACAGAGTGTTTCAAAACTGCTCAATCAAAAGTATGGTTTAACTCTGTTAGCTGAATGCTCAGATCAGAAAGAAGTTTCACAGAATGCTTCTGTGTAGTTTATATTTGAATATATTCCTTTTTCCACTACTACGCTCTTAGCGCTCCAAATGTC
This sequence comes from Symphalangus syndactylus, assembly GCF_028878055.3. NCBI lineage: Eukaryota > Metazoa > Chordata > Mammalia > Primates > Hylobatidae > Symphalangus > Symphalangus syndactylus. The sequence goes on from NC_072425.2 coordinate 2,583,332, forward strand.
CAGTTGCATTTTCTACAGAAAGAGTGTTCAGATCTGCTCAATCAAAAGTATGGTTTAACTCTGTTAGCTGAATGCACAGATCAGAAAGAAGTTTCACCGAATGATTCTGTGTAGTTTATATTTGAAGACATTCCTTTTTCCACTGTTACCCTCTTAGCGCTCCGAATCTCCACTTGCATTTTCTACAAAAAGAGTGTTTCATAACTGCTCAATCAAAAATATGTTTTATATCTGTTAACTGAATTTACAGATCAGAAATAAGTTTCACAGAATGCATCTGTGTAGTTTTTATTTGAAGATATTCTTTTTCCCAATGTAGGCCTCTTAGCGCTTAGCATGTCCAATTGCAGTTACTACAGAAAGAGTGTTTCAGAACGGCTCAATCAAAAGTAAGGTTCAACTCTGTTAGGTGAATGCACAGAACAGAAAGAATTTTCACAGAATGCTACTGTGTAGTTTATATTTGAATATATTCCTTTTTCCACTATTACCCTCTTAGCGCTCCGAATGTCCACTTGCATTTTCTACAGAAAGAGTGTTCAGAACTGCGCAATCAAAAGTATGGTTTAACTCTGTTAGCTTAATGAACATATCAGAAATAAGTTTCACACAATGCTTCTGTGTAGTTTTTATTTGAAGATATTATTTTTCCCAATAGAGGCCTCTTAGCGCTCAGAATGTCCAATTACAGTTTCTACAGAAAGAGTGTTTCAGAAAGGCTCAATCAAAAGCAAGGTTCATCTCTGTTAGTTGAATGCACAGAACAGAAAGAAGTTTCATACAATGCTTCTGTGTAGTTTATATTTGAACATATTCTTTTTTCCACTATTACACACTTAGCGCTACGAATGTCCAGTTGCATTTTCTACAGACAGAGTGTTTCAAAACTGCTCAATCAAAAGTATGGTTTAACTCTGTTAGCTGAATGCTCAGATCAGAAAGAAGTTTCACAGAATGCTTCTGTGTAGTTTATATTTGAATATATTCCTTTTTCCACTACTACTCTCTTAGCGCTCCAAATGTCCAGTTGCATTTTCTACAGAAAGAGTGTTCAGATCTGCTCAATCAAAAGTATGGTTTAACTCTGTTAGCTGAATGCACAGATCAGAAAGAAGTTTCACAGAATGATTCTGTGTAGTTTATATTTGGAGACATTCCTTTTTCCACTATTACCCTCTTAGCGCTCCGAATCTCCACTTGCATTTTCTACAGAAAGAGTGTTTCAGAACGGCTCAATCAAAACTAAGGTTCAACTCTTTTAGTTGAACAAACAGAACAGAAAGAAGTTTCACACAATTCTTCTGTGTAGTTTTTATTTGTAGACATTCTTTTTCCCAATATAGGCCTCTTAGCGCTCAGAATGTCCAATTGCAGTTTCTACAGAAAGAGTGTTTCACAAGGGCTCAATCAAAAGTAAGGTTCAAATCTGTTAGTTGAATGCACAGAACAGAAAGAAGTTTCATACAATGAATGCTTCTGTGTAGTTTATATTTGAACATATTCTTTTTTCCACTATTACCCACTTAGCGCTACGAATGTCCAATTGCATTTTCTACAGACAGAGTGTTTCAAAACTGCTCAATCAAAAGTATTGTTTAACTCTGTTAGCTGAATGCTCAGATCAGAAAGAAGTTTCACAGAATGCTTCTGTGTAGTTTATATTTGAATATATTCCTTTTTCCACTACTACGCTCTTAGCGCTCCAAATGTCCAGTTGCATTTTCTACAGAAAGAGTGTTCAGATCTGCTCAATCAAAAGTATGGTTTAACTCTGTTAGCTGAATGCACAGATCAGAAAGAAGTTTCACCGAATGATTCTGTGTAGTTTATATTTGAAGACATTCCTTTTTGCACTGTTACCCTCTTAGCGCTCCGAATCTCCACTTGCATTTTCTACAAAAAGAGTGTTTCACAACTGCTCAATCAAAAATATGTTTTATATCTGTTAACTGAATTTACAGATCAGAAATAAGTTTCACAGAATGCATCTGTGTAGTTTATATTTGAAGATATTCTTTTTCCCAATGTAGGCCTCTTAGCGCTTAGCATGTCCAATTGCAGTTACTACAGAAAGAGTGTTTCAGAACGGCTCAATCAAAAGTAAGGTTCAACTCTGTTAGTTGAATGCACAGAACAGAAAGAATTTTCACAGAATGCTACTGTGTAGTTTATATTTGAATATATTCCTTTTTCCACTATTACCCTCTTAGCGCTCCGAATGTCCACTTGCATTTTCTACAGAAAGAGTGTTCAGAACTGCGCAATCAAAAGTATGGTTTAACTCTGTTAGCTTAATGAACATATCAGAAATAAGTTTCACACAATGCTTCTGTGTAGTTTTTATTGGAAGATATTATTTTTCCCAATAGAGGCCTCTTAGCGCTCAGAATGTCCAATTGCAGTTTCTACAGAAAGAGTGTTTCAGAAAGGCTCAATCAAATGTAAGGTTCAACTCTGTTAGTTGAATGCACAGAACAGAAAGAAGTTTCATACAATGCTTCTGTGTAGTTTATATTTGAACATATTCTTTTTTCCACTATTACCCACTTAGCGCTACGAATGTCCAGTTGCATTTTCTACAGACAGAGTGTTTCAAAACTGCTCAATCAAAAGTATGGTTTAACTCTGTTAGCTGAATGCTCAGATCAGAAAGAAGTTTCACAGAATGCTTCTGTGTAGTTTGTATTTGAATATATTCCTTTTTCCACTACTACTCTCTTAGCGCTCAAAATGTCCAGTTGCATTTTCTACAGAAAGAGTGTTCAGATCTGCTCAATCAAAAGTATGGTTTAACTCTGTTAGCTGAATGCACAGATCAGAAAGAAGTTTCACAGAATGATTCTGTGTAGTTTATATTTGGAGACATTCCTTTTTCCACTATTACCCTCTTAGCGCTCCGAATCTCCACTTGCATTTTCTACAGAAAGAGTGTTTCAGAACGGCTCAATCAAAACTAAGGTTCAACTCTTTTAGTTGAACAAACAGAACAGAAAGAAGTTTCACACAATTCTTCTGTGTAGTTTTTATTTGTAGACTTTCTTTTTCCCAATATAGGCCTCTTAGCGCTCAGAATGTCCAATTGCAGTTTCTACAGAAAGAGTGTTTCAGAACGGCTCAATCAAAAGTAAGGTTCAACTCTGTTAGTTGAATGCACAGAACAGAAAGAAGTTTCATACAATGCTTCTGTGTAGTTTATATTTGAACATATTCTTTTTTCCACTATTACCCACTTAGCGCTACGAATGTCCAGTTGCATTTCCTACAGACAGAGTGTTTCAAAACTGCTCAATCAAAAGTATGGTTTAACTCTGTTAGCTGAATGCTCAGATCAGAAAGAAGTTTCACAGAATGCTTCTGTGTAGTTTATATTTGAATATATTCCTTTTTCCACTACTACGCTCTTAGCGCTCCAAATGTCCAGTTGCATTTTCTACAGAAAGAGTGTTCAGATCTGCTCAATCAAAAGTATGGTTTAACTCTGTTAGCTGAATGCACAGATCAGAAAGAAGTTTCACCGAATGATTCTGTGTAGTTTATATTTGAAGACATTCCTTTTTCCACTGTTACCATCTTAGCGCTCCGAATCTCCACTTGCATTTTCTACAAAAAGAGTGTTTCATAACTGCTCAATCAAAAATATGTTTTATATCTGTTAACTGAATTTACAGATCAGAAATAAGTTTCACAGAATGCATCTGTGTAGTTTTTATTTGAAGATATTCTTTTTCCCAATGTAGGCCTCTTAGCGCTTAGCATGTCCAATTGCAGTTACTACAGAAAGAGTGTTTCAGAACGGCTCAATCAAAAGTAAGGTTCAACTCTGTTAGTTGAATGCACAGAACAGAAAGAATTTTCACAGAATGCTACTGTGTAGTTTATATTTGAATATATTCCTTTTTCCACTATTACCCTCTTAGCGCTCCGAATGTCCACTTGCATTTTCTACAGAAAGAGTGTTCAGAACTGCGCAATCAAAAGTATGGTTTAACTCTGTTAGCTTAATGAACATATCAGAAATAAGTTTCACACAATGCTTCTGTGTAGTTTTTATTTGAAGATATTATTTTTCCCAATAGAGGCCTCTTAGCGCTCAGAATGTCCAATTACAGTTTCTACAGAAAGAGTGTTTCAGAAAGGCTCAATCAAAAGTAAGGTTCATCTCTGTTAGTTGAATGCACAGAACAGAAAGAAGTTTCATACAATGCTTCTGTGTAGTTTATATTTGAACATATTCTTTTTTCCACTATTACACACTTAGCGCTACGAATGTCCAGTTGCATTTTCTACAGACAGAGTGTTTCAAAACTGCTCAATCAAAAGTATGGTTTAACTCTGTTAGCTGAATGCTCAGATCAGAAAGAAGTTTCACAGAATGCTTCTGTGTAGTTTATATTTGAATATATTCCTTTTTCCACTACTACTCTCTTAGCGCTCCAAATGTCCAGTTGCATTTTCTACAGAAAGAGTGTTCAGATCTGCTCAATCAAAAGTATGGTTTAACTCTGTTAGCTGAATGCTCAGATCAGAAAGAAGTTTCACAGAATGATTCTGTGTAGTTTATATTTGAAGACATTCCTTTTTCCACTATTACCCTCTTAGCGCTCCGAATCTCCACTTGCATTTTCTACAGAAAGAGTGTTTCAGAACGGCTCAATCAAAACTAAGGTTCAACTCTTTTAGTTGAACAAACAGAACAGAAAGAAGTTTCACACAATTCTTCTGTGTAGTTTTTATTTGTAGACATTCTTTTTCCCAATATAGGCCTCTTAGCGCTCAGAATGTCCAATTGCAGTTTCTACAGAAAGAGTGTTTCAGAACGGCTCAATCAAAAGTAAGGTTCAACTCTGTTAGTTGAATGCACAGAACAGAAAGAAGTTTCATACAATGCTTCTGTGTAGTTTATATTTGAACATATTCTTTATTCCACTATTACCCACTTAGCGCTACGAATGTCCAGTTGCATTTTCTACAGACAGAGTGTTTCAAAACTGTTCAATCAAAAGTATGGTTTAACTCTGTTAGCTGAATGCTCAGATCAGAAAGAAGTTTCACAGAATGCTTCTGTGTAGTTTATATTTGAATATATTACTTTTTCCACTACTACGCTCTTAGCGCTCCAAATGTCCAGTTGCATTTTCAACAGAAAGAGTGTTCAGATCTGCTCAATCAAAAGTATGGTTTAACTCTGTTAGCTGAATGCACAGATCAGAAAGAAGTTTCACCGAATGATTCTGTGTAGTTTATATTTGAATACATTCCTTTTTCCACTATTACCCTCTTAGCGCTCCGAATCTCCACTTGCATTTTCTACAGAAAGAGTGTTTCAGAACGGCTCAATCAAAACTAAGGTTCATCTCTTTTAGTTGAACAAACAGAACAGAAAGAAGTTTCACACAATTCTTCTTTGTAGTTTTTATTTGTAGACATTCTTTTTCCCAATATAGGCCTCTTAGCGCTCAGAATGTCCAATTGCAGTTTCTACAGAAAGAGTGTTTCAGAACGGCTCAATCAAAAGTAAGGTTCAACTCTGTTAGTTGAATGCACAGAACAGAAAGAAGTTTCATACAATGCTTCTGTGTAGTTTATATTTGAACATATTCTTTTTTCCACTATAACACACTTAGCGCTACGAATGTCCAGTTGCATTTTCTACAGACAGAGTGTTTCAAAACTGCTCAATCAAAAGTATGGTTTAACTCTGTTAGCTGAATGCTCAGATCAGAAAGAAGTTTCACAGAATGCTTCTGTGTAGTTTATATTTGAATATATTCCTTTTTCCACTACTACGCTCTTAGCGCTCCAAATGTCCAGTTGCATTTTCTACAGAAAGAGTGTTCAGATCTGCTCAATCAAAAGTATGGTTTAATTCTGTTAGCTGAATGCACAGATCAGAAAGAAGTTTCACCGAATGATTCTGTGTAGTTTATATTTGAAGACATTCCTTTTTCCACTGTTACCCTCTTAGCGCTCCGAATCTCCACTTGCATTTTCTACAAAAAGAGTGTTTCATAACTGCTCAATCAAAAATATGTTTTATCTCTGTTAACTGAATTTACAGATCAGAAATAAGTTTCACAGAATGCATCTGTGTAGTTTATATTTGAAGATATTCTTTTTCCCAATGTAGGCCTCTTAGCGCTTAGCATGTCCAATTGCAGTTACTACAGAAAGAGTGTTTCAGAACGGCTCAATCAAAAGTAAGGTTCAACTCTGTTAGTTGAATGCACAGAACAGAAAGAATTTTCACAGAATGCTACTGTGTAGTTTATATTTGAATATATTCCTTTTTCCACTATTACCCTCTTAGCGCTCCGAATGTCCACTTGCATTTTCTACAGAAAGAGTGTTCAGAACTGCGCAATCAAAAGTATGGTTTAACTCTGTTAGCTTAATGAACATATCAGAAATAAGTTTCACACAATGCTTCTGTGTAGTTTTTATTGGAAGATATTATTTTTCCCAATAGAGGCCTCTTAGCGCTCAGAATGTCCAATTGCAGTTTCTACAGAAAGAGTGTTTCAGAAAGGCTCAATCAAATGTAAGGTTCAACTCTGTTAGTTGAATGCACAGAACAGAAAGAAGTTTCATACAATGCTTCTGTGTAGTTTATATTTGAACATATTCTTTTTCCACTATTACCCACTTAGCGCTACGAATGTCCAGTTGCATTTTCTACAGACAGAGTGTTTCAAAACTGCTCAATCAAAAGTATGGTTTAACTCTGTTAGCTGAATGCTCAGATCAGAAAGAAGTTTCACAGAATGCTTCTGTGTAGTTTGTATTTGAATATATTCCTTTTTCCACTACTACTCTCTTAGCGCTCCAAATGTCCAGTTGCATTTTCTACAGAAAGAGTGTTCAGATCTGCTCAATCAAAAGTATGGTTTAACTCTGTTAGCTGAATGCACAGATCAGAAAGAAGTTTCACAGAATGATTCTGTGTAGTTTATATTTGGAGACATTCCTTTTTCCACTATTACCCTCTTAGCGCTCCGAATCTCCACTTGCATTTTCTACAGAAAGAGTGTTTCAGAACGGCTCAATCAAAACTAAGGTTCAACTCTTTTAGTTGAACAAACAGAACAGAAAGAAGTTTCACACAATTCTTCTGTGTAGTTTTTATTTGTAGACATTCTTTTTCCCAATATAGGCCTCTTAGCGCTCAGAATGTCCAATTGCAGTTTCTACAGAAAGAGTGTTTCAGAACGGCTCAATCAAAAGTAAGGTTCAACTCTGTTAGTTGAATGCACAGAACAGAAAGTAGTTTCATACAATGCTTCTGTGTAGTTTATATTTGAACATATTCTTTTTTCCACTATTACCCACTTAGCGCTACGAATGTCCAGTTGCATTTCCTACAGACAGAGTGTTTCAAAACTGCTCAATCAAAAGTATGGTTTAACTCTGTTAGCTGAATGCTCAGATCAGAAAGAAGTTTCACAGAATGCTTCTGTGTAGTTTATATTTGAATATATTCCTTTTTCCACTACTACGCTCTTAGCGCTCCAAATGTCCAGTTGCATTTTCTACAGAAAGAGTGTTCAGATCTGCTCAATCAAAAGTATGGTTTAACTCTGTTAGCTGAATGCACAGATCAGAAAGAAGTTTCACCGAATGATTCTGTGTAGTTTATATTTGAAGACATTCCTTTTTCCACTGTTACCCTCTTAGCGCTCCGAATCTCCACTTGCATTTTCTACAAAAAGAGTGTTTCATAACTGCTCAATCAAAAATATGTTTTATATCTGTAAACTGAATTTACAGATCAGAAATAAGTTTCACAGAATGCATCTGTGTAGTTTTTATTTGAAGATATTCTTTTTCCCAATGTAGGCCTCTTAGCGCTTAGCATGTCCAATTGCAGTTACTACAGAAAGAGTGTTTCAGAACGGCTCAATCAAAAGTAAGGTTCAACTCTGTTAGTTGAATGCACAGAACAGAAAGAATTTTCACAGAATGCTACTGTGTAGTTTATATTTGAATATATTCCTTTTTCCACTATTACCCTCTTAGCGCTCCGAATGTCCTCTTGCATTTTCTACAGAAAGAGTGTTCAGAACTGCGCAATCAAAAGTATGGTTTAACTCTGTTAGCTTAATGAACATATCAGAAATAAGTTTCACACAATGCTTCTGTGTAGTTTTTATTTGAAGATATTATTTTTCCCAATAGAGGCCTCTTAGCGCTCAGAATGTCCAATTACAGTTTCTACAGAAAGAGTGTTTCAGAAAGGCTCAATCAAAAGCAAGGTTCATCTCTGTTAGTTGAATGCACAGAACAGAAAGAAGTTTCATACAATGCTTCTGTGTAGTTTATATTTGAACATATTCTTTTTTCCACTATTACACACTTAGCGCTACGAATGTCCAGTTGCATTTTCTACAGACAGAGTGTTTCAAAACTGCTCAATCAAAAGTATGGTTTAACTCTGTTAGCTGAATGCTCAGATCAGAAAGAAGTTTCACAGAATGCTTCTGTGTAGTTTATATTTGAATATATTCCTTTTTCCACTACTACTCTCTTAGCGCTCCAAATGTCCAGTTGCATTTTCTACAGAAAGAGTGTTCAGATCTGCTCAATCAAAAGTATGGTTTAACTCTGTTAGCTGAATGCACAGATCAGAAAGAAGTTTCACAGAATGATTCTGTGTAGTTTATATTTGGAGACATTCCTTTTTCCACTATTACCCTCTTAGCGCTCCGAATCTCCACTTGCATTTTCTACAGAAAGAGTGTTTCAGAACGGCTCAATCAAAACTAAGGTTCAACTCTTTTAGTTGAACAAACAGAACAGAAAGAAGTTTCACACAATTCTTCTGTGTAGTTTTTATTTGTAGACATTCTTTTTCCCAATATAGGCCTCTTAGCGCTCAGAATGTCCAATTGCAGTTTCTACAGAAAGAGTGTTTCACAACGGCTCAATCAAAAGTAAGGTTCAAATCTGTTAGTTGAATGCACAGTACAGAAAGAAGTTTCATACAATGAATGCTTCTGTGTAGTTTATATTTGAACATATTCTTTTTTCCACTATTACCCACTTAGCGCTACGAATGTCCAGTTGCATTTTCTACAGACAGAGTGTTTCAAAACTGCTCAATCAAAAGTATTGTTTAACTCTGTTAGCTGAATGCTCAGATCAGAAACAAGTTTCACAGAATGCTTCTGTGTAGTTTATATTTGAATATATTCCTTTTTCCACTACTACGCTCTTAGCGCTCCAAATGTCCAGTTGCATTTTCTACAGAAAGAGTGTTCAGATCTGCTCAATCAAAAGTATGGTTTAACTCTTTTAGCTGAATGCACAGATCAGAAAGAAGTTTCACCGAATGATTCTGTGTAGTTTATATTTGAAGACATTCCTTTTTCCACTGTTACCCTCTTAGCGCTCCGAATCTCCACTTGCATTTTCTACAAAAAGAGTGTTTCCCAACTGCTCAATCAAAAATATGTTTTATATCTGTTAACTGAATTTACAGATCAGAAATAAGTTTCACAGAATGCATCTATGTAGTTTATATTTGAAGATATTCTTTTTCCCAATGTAGGCCTCTTAGCGCTTAGCATGTCCAATTGCAGTTACTACAGAAAGAGTGTTTCAGAACGGCTCAATCAAAAGTAAGGTTCAACTCTGTTAGTTGAATGCACAGAACGGAAAGAATTTTCACAGAATGCTACTGTGTAGTTTATATTTGAATATATTCCTTTTTCCACTATTACCCTCTTAGCGCTCCGAATGTCCACTTGCATTTTCTACAGAAAGAGTGTTCAGAACTGCGCAATCAAAAGTATGGTTTAACTCTGTTAGCTTAATGAACATATCAGAAATAAGTTTCACACAATGCTTCTGTGTAGTTTTTATTGGAAGATATTATTTTTCCCAATAGAGGCCTCTTAGCGCTCAGAATGTCCAATTTCAGTTTCTACAGAAAGAGTGTTTCAGAAAGGCTCAATCAAATGTAAGTTTCAACTCTGTTAGTTGAATGCACAGAACAGAAAGAAGTTTCATACAATGCTTCTGTGTAGTTTATATTTGAACATATTCTTTTTCCACTATTACCCACTTAGCGCTACGAATGTCCAGTTGCATTTTCTACAGACAGAGTGTTTCAAAACTGCTCAATCAAAAGTATGGTTTAACTCTGTTAGCTGAATGCTCAGATCAGAAAGAAGTTTCACAGAATGCTTCTGTGTAGTTTGTATTTGAATATATTCCTTTTTCCACTACTACTCTCTTAGCGCTCCAAATGTCCAGTTGCATTTTCTACAGAAAGAGTGTTCAGATCTGCTCAATCAAAAGTATGGTTTAACTCTGTTAGCTGAATGCACAGATCAGAAAGAAGTTTCACAGAATGATTCTGTGTAGTTTATATTTGGAGACATTCCTTTTTCCACTATTACCCTCTTAGCGCTCCGAATCTCCACTTGCATTTTCTACAGAAAGAGTGTTTCAGAACGGCTCAATCAAAACTAAGGTTCAACTCTTTTAGTTGAACAAACAGAACAGAAAGAAGTTTCACACAATTCTTCTGTGTAGTTTTTATTTGTAGACATTCTTTTTCCCAATATAGGCCTCTTAGCGCTCAGAATGTCCAATTGCAGTTTCTACAGAAAGAGTGTTTCAGAACGGCTCAATCAAAAGTAAGGTTCAACTCTGTTAGTTGAATGCACAGAACAGAAAGAAGTTTCATACAATGCTTCTGTGTAGTTTATATTTGAACATATTCTTTTTTCCACTATTACCCACTTAGCGCTACGATGTCCAGTTGCATTTCCTACAGACAGAGAGTTTCAAAACTGCTCAATCAAAAGTATGGTTTAACTCTGTTAGCTGAATGCTCAGATCAGAAAGAAGTTTCACAGAATGCTTCTGTGTAGTTTATATTTGAATATATTCCTTTTTCCACTACTACGCTCTTAGCGCTCCAAATGTCCAGTTGCATTTTCTACAGAAAGAGTGTTCAGATCTGCTCAATCAAAAGTATGGTTTAACTCTGTTAGCTGAATGCACAGATCAGAAAGAAGTTTCACCGAATGATTCTGTGTAGTTTATATTTGAAGACATTCCTTTTTACACTGTTACCCTCTTAGCGCTCCGAATCTCCACTTGCATTTTCTAGAAAAAGAGTGTTTCATAACTGCTCAATCAAAAATATGTTTTATATCTGTTAACTGAATTTACAGATCAGAAATAAGTTTCACAGAATGCATCTGTGTAGTTTTTATTTGAAGATATTCTTTTTCCCAATGTAGGCCTCTTAGCGCTTAGCATGTCCAATTGCAGTTACTACAGAAAGAGTGTTTCAGAACGGCTCAATCAAAAGTAAGGTTCAACTCTGTTAGTTGAATGCACAGAACAGAAAGAATTTTCACAGAATGCTACTGTGTAGTTTATATTTGAATATATTCCTTTTTCCACTATTACCCTCTTAGCGCTCCGAATGTCCACTTGCATTTTCTACAGAAAGAGTGTTCAGAACTGCGCAATCAAAAGTATGGTTTAACTCTGTTAGCTTAATGAACATATCAGAAATAAGTTTCACACAATGCTTCTGTGTAGTTTTTATTTGAAGATATTATTTTTCCCAATAGAGGCCTCTTAGCGCTCAGAATGTCCAATTACAGTTTCTACAGAAAGAGTGTTTCAGAAAGGCTCAATCAAAAGCAAGGTTCATCTCTGTTAGTTGAATGCACAGAACAGAAAGAAGTTTCATACAATGCTTCTGTGTAGTTTATATTAGAACATATTCTTTTTTCCACTATTACACACTTAGCGCTACGAATGTCCAGTTGCATTTTCTACAGACAGAGTGTTTCAAAACTGCTCAATCAAAAGTATGGTTTAACTCTGTTAGCTGAATGCTCAGATCAGAAAGAAGTTTCACAGAATGCTTCTGTGTAGTTTATATTTGAATATATTACTTTTTCCACTACTACTCTCTTAGCGCTCCAAATGTCCAGTTGCATTTTCTACAGAAAGAGTGTTCAGATCTGCTCAATCAAAAGTATGGTTTAACTCTGTTAGCTGAATGCACAGATCAGAAAGAAGTTTCACAGAATGATTCTGTGTAGTTTATATTTGGAGACATTCCTTTTTCCACTATTACCCTCTTAGCGCTCCGAATCTCCACTTGCATTTTCTACAGAAAGAGTGTTTCAGAACGGCTCAATCAAAACTAAGGTTCAACTCTTTTAGTTGAACAAACAGAACAGAAAGAAGTTTCACAAAATTCTTCTGTGTAGTTTTTATTTGTAGACATTCTTTTTCCCAATATAGGCCTCTTAGCGCTCAGAATGTCCAATTGCAGTTTCTACAGAAAGAGTGTTTCACAACGGCTCAATCAAAAGTAAGGTTCAAATCTGTTAGTTGAATGCACAGAACAGAAAGAAGTTTCATACAATGAATGCTTCTGTGTAGTTTATATTTGAACATATTCTTTTTTCCACTATTACCCACTTAGCGCTACGAATGTCCAGTTGCATTTTCTACAGACAGAGTGTTTCAAAACTGCTCAATCAAAAGTATGGTTTAACTCTGTTAGCTGAATGCTCAGATCAGAAAGAAGTTTCACAGAATGCTTCTGTGTAGTTTGTATTTGAATATATTCCTTTTTCCACTACTACTCTCTTAGCGCTCCAAATGTCCAGTTGCATTTTCTACAGAAAGAGTGTTCAGATCTGCTCAATCAAAAGTATGGTTTAACTCTGTTAGCTGAATGCACAGATCAGAAAGAAGTTTCACAGAATGATTCTGTGTAGTTTATATTTGGAGACATTCCTTTTTCCACTATTACCCTCTTAGCGCTCCGAATCTCCACTTGCATTTTCTACAGAAAGAGTGTTTCAGAACGGCTCAATCAAAACTAAGGTTCAACTCTTTTAGTTGAACAAACAGAACAGAAAGAAGTTTCACACAATTCTTCTGTGTAGTTTTTATTTGTAGACATTCTTTTTCCCAATATAGGCCTCTTAGCGCTCAGAATGTCCAATTGCAGTTTCTACAGAAAGAGTGTTTCAGAACGGCTCAATCAAAAGTAAGGTTCAACTCTGTTAGTTGAATGCACAGAACAGAAAGTAGTTTCATACAATGCTTCTGTGTAGTTTATATTTGAACATATTCTTTTTTCCACTATTACCCACTTAGCGCTACGAATGTCCAGTTGCATTTCCTACAGACAGAGTGTTTCAAAACTGCTCAATCAAAAGTATGGTTTAACTCTGTTAGCTGAATGCTCAGATCAGAAAGAAGTTTCACAGAATGCTTCTGTGTAGTTTATATTTGAATATATTCCTTTTTCCACTACTACGCTCTTAGCGCTCCAAATGTCCAGTTGCATTTTCTACAGAAAGAGTGTTCAGATCTGCTCAATCAAAAGTATGGTTTAACTCTGTTAGCTGAATGCACAGATCAGAAAGAAGTTTCACCGAATGATTCTGTGTAGTTTATATTTGAAGACATTCCTTTTTCCACTGTTACCCTCTTAGCGCTCCGAATCTCCACTTGCATTTTCTACAAAAAGAGTGTTTCATAACTGCTCAATCAAAAATATGTTTTATATCTGTAAACTGAATTTACAGATCAGAAATAAGTTTCACAGAATGCATCTGTGTAGTTTTTATTTGAAGATATTCTTTTTCCCAATGTAGGCCTCTTAGCGCTTAGCATGTCCAATTGCAGTTACTACAGAAAGAGTGTTTCAGAACGGCTCAATCAAAAGTAAGGTTCAACTCTGTTAGTTGAATGCACAGAACAGAAAGAATTTTCACAGAATGCTACTGTGTAGTTTATATTTGAATATATTCCTTTTTCCACTATTACCCTCTTAGCGCTCCGAATGTCCTCTTGCATTTTCTACAGAAAGAGTGTTCAGAACTGCGCAATCAAAAGTATGGTTTAACTCTGTTAGCTTAATGAACATATCAGAAATAAGTTTCACACAATGCTTCTGTGTAGTTTTTATTTGAAGATATTATTTTTCCCAATAGAGGCCTCTTAGCGCTCAGAATGTCCAATTACAGTTTCTACAGAAAGAGTGTTTCAGAAAGGCTCAATCAAAAGCAAGGTTCATCTCTGTTAGTTGAATGCACAGAACAGAAAGAAGTTTCATACAATGCTTCTGTGTAGTTTATATTTGAACATATTCTTTTTTCCACTATTACACACTTAGCGCTACGAATGTCCAGTTGCATTTTCTACAGACAGAGTGTTTCAAAACTGCTCAATCAAAAGTATGGTTTAACTCTGTTAGCTGAATGCTCAGATCAGAAAGAAGTTTCACAGAATGCTTCTGTGTAGTTTATATTTGAATATATTCCTTTTTCCACTACTACTCTCTTAGCGCTCCAAATGTCCAGTTGCATTTTCTACAGAAAGAGTGTTCAGATCTGCTCAATCAAAAGTATGGTTTAACTCTGTTAGCTGAATGCACAGATCAGAAAGAAGTTTCACAGAATGATTCTGTGTAGTTTATATTTGGAGACATTCCTTTTTCCACCATTACCCTCTTAGCGCTCCGAATCTCCACTTGCATTTTCTACAGAAAGAGTGTTTCAGAACGGCTCAATCAAAACTAAGGTTCAACTCTTTTAGTTGAACAAACAGAACAGAAAGAAGTTTCACACAATTCTTCTGTGTAGTTTTTATTTGTAGACATTCTTTTTCCCAATATAGGCCTCTTAGCGCTCAGAATGTCCAATTGCAGTTTCTACAGAAAGAGTGTTTCACAACGGCTCAATCAAAAGTAAGGTTCAAATCTGTTAGTTGAATGCACAGAACAGAAAGAAGTTTCATACAATGAATGCTTCTGTGTAGTTTATATTTGAACATATTCTTTTTTCCACTATTACCCACTTAGCGCTACGAATGTCCAGTTGCATTTTCTACAGACAGAGTGTTTCAAAACTGCTCAATCAAAAGTATTGTTTAACTCTGTTAGCTGAATGCTCAGATCAGAAACAAGTTTCACAGAATGCTTCTGTGTAGTTTATATTTGAATATATTCCTTTTTCCACTACTACGCTCTTAGCGCTCCAAATGTCCAGTTGCATTTTCTACAGAAAGAGTGTTCAGATCTGCTCAATCAAAAGTATGGTTTAACTCTGTTAGCTGAATGCACAGATCAGAAAGAAGTTTCACCGAATGATTCTGTGTAGTTTATATTTGAAGACATTCCTTTTTCCACTGTTACCCTCTTAGCGCTCCGAATCTCCACTTGCATTTTCTACAAAAAGAGTGTTTCCCAACTGCTCAATCAAAAATATGTTTTATATCTGTTAACTGAATTTACAGATCAGAAATAAGTTTCACAGAATGCATCTATGTAGTTTATATTTGAAGATATTCTTTTTCCCAATGTAGGCCTCTTAGCGCTTAGCATGTCCAATTGCAGTTACTACAGAAAGAGTGTTTCAGAACGGCTCAATCAAAAGTAAGGTTCAACTCTGTTAGTTGAATGCACAGAACGGAAAGAATTTTCACAGAATGCTACTGTGTAGTTTATATTTGAATATATTCCTTTTTCCACTATTACCCTCTTAGCGCTCCGAATGTCCACTTGCATTTTCTACAGAAAGAGTGTTCAGAACTGCGCAATCAAAAGTATGGTTTAACTCTGTTAGCTTAATGAACATATCAGAAATAAGTTTCACACAATGCTTCTGTGTAGTTTTTATTGGAAGATATTATTTTTCCCAATAGAGGCCTCTTAGCGCTCAGAATGTCCAATTACAGTTTCTACAGAAAGAGTGTTTCAGAAAGGCTCAATCAAAAGCAAGGTTCATCTCTGTTAGTTGAATGCACAGAACAGAAAGAAGTTTCATACAATGCTTCTGTGTAGTTTATATTTGAACATATTCTTTTTTCCACTATTACACACTTAGCGCTACGAATGTCCAGTTGCATTTTCTACAGACAGAGTGTTTCAAAACTGCTCAATCAAAAGTATGGTTTAACTCTGTTAGCTGAATGCTCAGATCAGAAAGAAGTTTCACAGAATGCTTCTGTGTAGTTTATATTTGAATATATTACTTTTTCCACTACTACTCTCTTAGCGCTCCAAATGTCCAGTTGCATTTTCTACAGAAAGAGTGTTCAGATCTGCTCAATCAAAAGTATGGTTTAACTCTGTTAGCTGAATGCACAGATCAGAAAGAAGTTTCACAGAATGATTCTGTGTAGTTTATATTTGGAGACATTCCTTTTTCCACTATTACCCTCTTAGCGCTCCGAATCTCCACTTGCATTTTCTACAGAAAGAGTGTTTCAGAACGGCTCAATCAAAACTAAGGTTCAACTCTTTTAGTTGAACAAACAGAACAGAAAGAAGTTTCACAAAATTCTTCTGTGTAGTTTTTATTTGTAGACATTCTTTTTCCCAATATAGGCCTCTTAGCGCTCAGAATGTCCAATTGCAGTTTCTACAGAAAGAGTGTTTCACAACGGCTCAATCAAAAGTAAGGTTCAAATCTGTTAGTTGAATGCACAGAACAGAAAGAAGTTTCATACAATGAATGCTTCTGTGTAGTTTATATTTGAACATATTCTTTTTTCCACTATTACCCACTTAGCGCTACGAATGTCCAGTTGCATTTTCTACAGACAGAGTGTTTCAAAACTGCTCAATCAAAAGTATGGTTTAACTCTGTTAGCTGAATGCTCAGATCAGAAAGAAGTTTCACAGAATGCTTCTGTGTAGTTTGTATTTGAATATATTCCTTTTTCCACTACTACTCTCTTAGCGCTCCAAATGTCCAGTTGCATTTTCTACAGAAAGAGTGTTCAGATCTGCTCAATCAAAAGTATGGTTTAACTCTGTTAGCTGAATGCACAGATCAGAAAGAAGTTTCACAGAATGATTCTGTGTAGTTTATATTTGGAGACATTCCTTTTTCCACTATTACCCTCTTAGCGCTCCGAATCTCCACTTGCATTTTCTACAGAAAGAGTGTTTCAGAACGGCTCAATCAAAACTAAGGTTCAACTCTTTTAGTTGAACAAACAGAACAGAAAGAAGTTTCACACAATTCTTCTGTGTAGTTTTTATTTGTAGACATTCTTTTTCCCAATATAGGCCTCTTAGCGCTCAGAATGTCCAATTGCAGTTTCTACAGAAAGAGTGTTTCAGAACGGCTCAATCAAAAGTAAGGTTCAACTCTGTTAGTTGAATGCACAGAACAGAAAGTAGTTTCATACAATGCTTCTGTGTAGTTTATATTTGAACATATTCTTTTTTCCACTATTACCCACTTAGCGCTACGAATGTCCAGTTGCATTTCCTACAGACAGAGTGTTTCAAAACTGCTCAATCAAAAGTATGGTTTAACTCTGTTAGCTGAATGCTCAGATCAGAAAGAAGTTTCACAGAATGCTTCTGTGTAGTTTATATTTGAATATATTCCTTTTTCCACTACTACGCTCTTAGCGCTCCAAATGTCCAGTTGCATTTTCTACAGAAAGAGTGTTCAGATCTGCTCAATCAAAAGTATGGTTTAACTCTGTTAGCTGAATGCACAGATCAGAAAGAAGTTTCACCGAATGATTCTGTGTAGTTTATATTTGAAGACATTCCTTTTTCCACTGTTACCCTCTTAGCGCTCCGAATCTCCACTTGCATTTTCTACAAAAAGAGTGTTTCATAACTGCTCAATCAAAAATATGTTTTATATCTGTAAACTGAATTTACAGATCAGAAATAAGTTTCACAGAATGCATCTGTGTAGTTTTTATTTGAAGATATTCTTTTTCCCAATGTAGGCCTCTTAGCGCTTAGCATGTCCAATTGCAGTTACTACAGAAAGAGTGTTTCAGAACGGCTCAATCAAAAGTAAGGTTCAACTCTGTTAGTTGAATGCACAGAACAGAAAGAATTTTCACAGAATGCTACTGTGTAGTTTATATTTGAATATATTCCTTTTTCCACTATTACCCTCTTAGCGCTCCGAATGTCCTCTTGCATTTTCTACAGAAAGAGTGTTCAGAACTGCGCAATCAAAAGTATGGTTTAACTCTGTTAGCTTAATGAACATATCAGAAATAAGTTTCACACAATGCTTCTGTGTAGTTTTTATTTGAAGATATTATTTTTCCCAATAGAGGCCTCTTAGCGCTCAGAATGTCCAATTACAGTTTCTACAGAAAGAGTGTTTCAGAAAGGCTCAATCAAAAGCAAGGTTCATCTCTGTTAGTTGAATGCACAGAACAGAAAGAAGTTTCATACAATGCTTCTGTGTAGTTTATATTTGAACATATTCTTTTTTCCACTATTACACACTTAGCGCTACGAATGTCCAGTTGCATTTTCTACAGACAGAGTGTTTCAAAACTGCTCAATCAAAAGTATGGTTTAACTCTGTTAGCTGAATGCTCAGATCAGAAAGAAGTTTCACAGAATGCTTCTGTGTAGTTTATATTTGAATATATTCCTTTTTCCACTACTACTCTCTTAGCGCTCCAAATGTCCAGTTGCATTTTCTACAGAAAGAGTGTTCAGATCTGCTCAATCAAAAGTATGGTTTAACTCTGTTAGCTGAATGCACAGATCAGAAAGAAGTTTCACAGAATGATTCTGTGTAGTTTATATTTGGAGACATTCCTTTTTCCACCATTACCCTCTTAGCGCTCCGAATCTCCACTTGCATTTTCTACAGAAAGAGTGTTTCAGAACGGCTCAATCAAAACTAAGGTTCAACTCTTTTAGTTGAACAAACAGAACAGAAAGAAGTTTCACACAATTCTTCTGTGTAGTTTTTATTTGTAGACATTCTTTTTCCCAATATAGGCCTCTTAGCGCTCAGAATGTCCAATTGCAGTTTCTACAGAAAGAGTGTTTCACAACGGCTCAATCAAAAGTAAGGTTCAAATCTGTTAGTTGAATGCACAGAACAGAAAGAAGTTTCATACAATGAATGCTTCTGTGTAGTTTATATTTGAACATATTCTTTTTTCCACTATTACCCACTTAGCGCTACGAATGTCCAGTTGCATTTTCTACAGACAGAGTGTTTCAAAACTGCTCAATCAAAAGTATTGTTTAACTCTGTTAGCTGAATGCTCAGATCAGAAACAAGTTTCACAGAATGCTTCTGTGTAGTTTATATTTGAATATATTCCTTTTTCCACTACTACGCTCTTAGCGCTCCAAATGTCCAGTTGCATTTTCTACAGAAAGAGTGTTCAGATCTGCTCAATCAAAAGTATGGTTTAACTCTGTTAGCTGAATGCACAGATCAGAAAGAAGTTTCACCGAATGATTCTGTGTAGTTTATATTTGAAGACATTCCTTTTTCCACTGTTACCCTCTTAGCGCTCCGAATCTCCACTTGCATTTTCTACAAAAAGAGTGTTTCCCAACTGCTCAATCAAAAATATGTTTTATATCTGTTAACTGAATTTACAGATCAGAAATAAGTTTCACAGAATGCATCTATGTAGTTTATATTTGAAGATATTCTTTTTCCCAATGTAGGCCTCTTAGCGCTTAGCATGTCCAATTGCAGTTACTACAGAAAGAGTGTTTCAGAACGGCTCAATCAAAAGTAAGGTTCAACTCTGTTAGTTGAATGCACAGAACGGAAAGAATTTTCACAGAATGCTACTGTGTAGTTTATATTTGAATATATTCCTTTTTCCACTATTACCCTCTTAGCGCTCCGAATGTCCACTTGCATTTTCTACAGAAAGAGTGTTCAGAACTGCGCAATCAAAAGTATGGTTTAACTCTGTTAGCTTAATGAACATATCAGAAATAAGTTTCACACAATGCTTCTGTGTAGTTTTTATTGGAAGATATTATTTTTCCCAATAGAGGCCTCTTAGCGCTCAGAATGTCCAATTTCAGTTTCTACAGAAAGAGTGTTTCAGAAAGGCTCAATCAAATGTAAGTTTCAACTCTGTTAGTTGAATGCACAGAACAGAAAGAAGTTTCATACAATGCTTCTGTGTAGTTTATATTTGAACATATTCTTTTTCCACTATTACCCACTTAGCGCTACGAATGTCCAGTTGCATTTTCTACAGACAGAGTGTTTCAAAACTGCTCAATCAAAAGTATGGTTTAACTCTGTTAGCTGAATGCTCAGATCAGAAAGAAGTTTCACAGAATGCTTCTGTGTAGTTTGTATTTGAATATATTCCTTTTTCCACTACTACTCTCTTAGCGCTCCAAATGTCCAGTTGCATTTTCTACAGAAAGAGTGTTCAGATCTGCTCAATCAAAAGTATGGTTTAACTCTGTTAGCTGAATGCACAGATCAGAAAGAAGTTTCACAGAATGATTCTGTGTAGTTTATATTTGGAGACATTCCTTTTTCCACTATTACCCTCTTAGCGCTCCGAATCTCCACTTGCATTTTCTACAGAAAGAGTGTTTCAGAACGGCTCAATCAAAACTAAGGTTCAACTCTTTTAGTTGAACAAACAGAACAGAAAGAAGTTTCACACAATTCTTCTGTGTAGTTTTTATTTGTAGACATTCTTTTTCCCAATATAGGCCTCTTAGCGCTCAGAATGTCCAATTGCAGTTTCTACAGAAAGAGTGTTTCAGAACGGCTCAATCAAAAGTAAGGTTCAACTCTGTTAGTTGAATGCACAGAACAGAAAGAAGTTTCATACAATGCTTCTGTGTAGTTTATATTTGAACATATTCTTTTTTCCACTATTACCCACTTAGCGCTACGAATGTCCAGTTGCATTTCCTACAGACAGAGTGTTTCAAAACTGCTCAATCAAAAGTATGGTTTAACTCTGTTAGCTGAATGCTCAGATCAGAAAGAAGTTTCACAGAATGCTTCTGTGTAGTTTATATTTGAATATATTCCTTTTTCCACTACTACGCTCTTAGCGCTCCAAATGTCCAGTTGCATTTTCTACAGAAAGAGTGTTCAGATCTGCTCAATCAAAAGTATGGTTTAACTCTGTTAGCTGAATGCACAGATCAGAAAGAAGTTTCACCGAATGATTCTGTGTAGTTTATATTTGAAGACATTCCTTTTTCCACTGTTACCCTCTTAGCGCTCCGAATCTCCACTTGCATTTTCTAGAAAAAGAGTGTTTCATAACTGCTCAATCAAAAATATGTTTTATATCTGTTAACTGAATTTACAGATCAGAAATAAGTTTCACAGAATGCATCTGTGTAGTTTTTATTTGAAGATATTCTTTTTCCCAATGTAGGCCTCTTAGCGCTTAGCATGTCCAATTGCAGTTACTACAGAAAGAGTGTTTCAGAACGGCTCAATCAAAAGTAAGGTTCAACTCTGTTAGTTGAATGCACAGAACAGAAAGAATTTTCACAGAATGCTACTGTGTAGTTTATATTTGAATATATTCCTTTTTCCACTATTACCCTCTTAGCGCTCCGAATGTCCACTTGCATTTTCTACAGAAAGAGTGTTCAGAACTGCGCAATCAAAAGTATGGTTTAACTCTGTTAGCTTAATGAACATATCAGAAATAAGTTTCACACAATGCTTCTGTGTAGTTTTTATTTGAAGATATTATTTTTCCCAATAGAGGCCTCTTAGCGCTCAGAATGTCCAATTACAGTTTCTACAGAAAGAGTGTTTCAGAAAGGCTCAATCAAAAGCAAGGTTCATCTCTGTTAGTTGAATGCACAGAACAGAAAGAAGTTTCATACAATGCTTCTGTGTAGTTTATATTTGAACATATTCTTTTTTCCACTATTACACACTTAGCGCTACGAATGTCCAGTTGCATTTTCTACAGACAGAGTGTTTCAAAACTGCTCAATCAAAAGTATGGTTTAACTCTGTTAGCTGAATGCTCAGATCAGAAAGAAGTTTCACAGAATGCTTCTGTGTAGTTTATATTTGAATATATTACTTTTTCCACTACTACTCTCTTAGCGCTCCAAATGTCCAGTTGCATTTTCTACAGAAAGAGTGTTCAGATCTGCTCAATCAAATGTATGGTTTAACTCTGTTAGCTGAATGCACAGATCAGAAAGAAGTTTCACAGAATGATTCTGTGTAGTTTATATTTGGAGACATTCCTTTTTCCACTATTACCCTCTTAGCGCTCCGAATCTCCACTTGCATTTTCTACAGAAAGAGTGTTTCAGAACGGCTCAATCAAAACTAAGGTTCAACTCTTTTAGTTGAACAAACAGAACAGAAAGAAGTTTCACAAAATTCTTCTGTGTAGTTTTTATTTGTAGACATTCTTTTTCCCAATATAGGCCTGTTAGCGCTCAGAATGTCCAATTGCAGTTTCTACAGAAAGAGTGTTTCACAACGGCTCAATCAAAAGTAAGGTTCAAATCTGTTAGTTGAATGCACAGAACAGAAAGAAGTTTCATACAATGAATGCTTCTGTGTAGTTTATATTTGAACATATTCTTTTTTCCACTATTACCCACTTAGCGCTACGAATGTCCAGTTGCATTTTCTACAGACAGAGTGTTTCAAAACTGCTCAATCAAAAGTATTGTTTAACTCTGTTAGCTGAATGCTCAGATCAGAAAGAAGTTTCACAGAATGCTTCTGTGTAGTTTATATTTGAATATATTCCTTTTTCCACTACTACGCTCTTAGCGCTCCAAATGTCCAGTTGCATTTTCTACAGAAAGAGTGTTCAGATCTGCTCAATCAAAAGTATGGTTTAACTCTGTTAGCTGAATGCACAGATCAGAAAGAAGTTTCACCGAATGATTCTGTGTAGTTTATATTTGAAGACATTCCTTTTTCCACTGTTACCCTCTTAGCGCTCCGAATCTCCACTTGCATTTTCTACAAAAAGAGTGTTTCACAACTGCTCAATCAAAAATATGTTTTATATCTGTTAACTGAATTTACAGATCAGAAATAAGTTTCACAGAATGCATCTATGTAGTTTATATTTGAAGATATTCTTTTTCCCAATGTAGGCCTCTTAGCGCTTAGCATGTCCAATTGCAGTTACTACAGAAAGAGTGTTTCAGAACGGCTCAATCAAAAGTAAGGTTCAACTCTGTTAGTTGAAAGCACAGAACAGAAAGAATTTTCACAGAATGCTACTGTGTAGTTTATATTTGAATATATTCCTTTTTCCACTATTACCCTCTTAGCGCTCCGAATGTCCACTTGCATTTTCTACAGAAAGAGTGTTCAGAACTGCGCAATCAAAAGTATGGTTTAACTCTGTTAGCTTAATGAACATATCAGAAATAAGTTTCACACAATGCTTCTGTGTAGTTTTTATTGGAAGATATTATTTTTCCCAATAGAGGCCTCTTAGCGCTCAGAATGTCCAATTGCAGTTTCTACAGAAAGAGTGTTTCAGAAAGGCTCAATCAAATGTAAGGTTCAACTCTGTTAGTTGAATGCACAGAACAGAAAGAAGTTTCATACAATGCTTCTGTGTAGTTTATATTTGAACATATTCTTTTTTCCACTATTACCCACTTAGCGCTACGAATGTCCAGTTGCATTTTCTACAGACAGAGTGTTTCAAAACTGCTCAATCAAAAGTATGGTTTAACTCTGTTAGCTGAATGCTCAGATCAGAAAGAAGTTTCACAGAATGCTTCTGTGTAGTTTGTATTTGAATATATTCCTTTTTCCACTACTACTCTCTTAGCGCTCCAAATGTCCAGTTGCATTTTCTACAGAAAGAGTGTTCAGATCTGCTCAATCAAAAGTATGGTTTAACTCTGTTAGCTGAATGCACAGATCAGAAAGAAGTTTCACAGAATGATTCTGTGTAGTTTATATTTGGAGACACTCCTTTTTCCACTATTACCCTCTTAGCGCTCGGAAACTCCACTTGCATTTTCTACAGAAAGAGTGTTTCAGAACGGCTCAATCAAAACTAAGGTTCAACTCTTTTAGTTGAACAAACAGAACAGAAAGAAGTTTCACACAATTCTTCTGTGTAGTTTTTATTTGTAGACATTCTTTTTCCCAATATAGGCCTCTTAGCGCTCAGAATGTCCAATTGCAGTTTCTACAGAAAGAGTGTTTCAGAACGGCTCAATCAAAAGTAAGGTTCAACTCTGTTAGTTGAATGCACAGAACAGAAAGAAGTTTCATACAATGCTTCTGTGTAGTTTATATTTGAACATATTCTTTTTTCCACTATTACCCACTTAGCGCTACGAATGTCCAGTTGCATTTCCTACAGACAGAGTGTTTCAAAACTGCTCAATCAAAAGTATGGTTTAACTCTGTTAGCTGAATGCTCAGATCAGAAAGAAGTTTCACAGAATGCTTCTGTGTAGTTTATATTTGAATATATTCCTTTTTCCACTACTACGCTCTTAGCGCTCCAAATGTCCAGTTGCATTTTCTACAGAAAGAGTGTTCAGATCTGCTCAATCAAAAGTATGGTTTAACTCTGTTAGCTGAATGCACAGATCAGAAAGAAGTTTCACCGAATGATTCTGTGTAGTTTATATTTGAAGACATTCCTTTTTCCACTGTTACCCTCTTAGCGCTCCGAATCTCCACTTGCATTTTCTACAAAAAGAGTGTTTCATAACTGCTCAATCAAAAATATGTTTTATATCTGTTAACTGAATTTACAGATCAGAAATAAGTTTCACAGAATGCATCTGTGTAGTTTTTATTTGAAGATATTCTTTTTCCCAATGTAGGCCTCTTAGCGCTTAGCATGTCCAATTGCAGTTACTACAGAAACAGTGTTTCAGAACGGCTCAATCAAAAGTAAGGTTCAACTCTGTTAGTTGAATGCACAGAACAGAAAGAATTTTCACAGAATGCTACTGTGTAGTTTATATTTGAATATATTCCTTTTTCCACCATTACCCTCTTAGCGCTCCGAATGTCCACTTGCATTTTCTACAGAAAGAGTGTTCAGAACTGCGCAATCAAAAGTATGGTTTAACTCTGTTAGCTTAATGAACATATCAGAAATAAGTTTCACACAATGCTTCTGTGTAGTTTTTATTTGAAGATATTATTTTTCCCAATAGAGGCCTCTTAGCGCTCAGAATGTCCAATTGCAGTTTCTACAGAAAGAGTGTTTCAGAAAGGCTCAATCAAAAGTAAGGTTCATCTCTGTTATTTGAATGCACAGAACAGAAAGAAGTTTCATACAATGCTTCTGTGTAGTTTATATTTGAACATATTCTTTTTTCCACTATTACACACTTAGCGCTACGAATGTCCAGTTGCATTTTCTACAGACAGAGTGTTTCAAAACTGCTCAATCAAAAGTATGGTTTAACTCTGTTAGCTGAATGCTCAGATCAGAAAGAAGTTTCACAGAATGCTTCTGTGTAGTTTATATTTGAATATATTCCTTTTTCCACTACTACTCTCTTAGCGCTCCAAATGTCCAGTTGCATTTTCTACAGAAAGAGTGTTCAGATCTGCTCAATCAAAAGTATGGTTTAACTCTGTTAGCTGAATGCACAGATCAGAAAGAAGTTTCACAGAATGATTCTGTGTAGTTTATATTTGGAGACATTCCTTTTTCCACTATTACCCTCTTAGCGCTCCGAATCTCCACTTGCATTTTCTACAGAAAGAGTGTTTCAGAACGGCTCAATCAAAACTAAGGTTCAACTCTTTTAGTTGAACAAACAGAACAGAAAGAAGTTTCACACAATTCTTCTGTGTAGTTTTTATTTGTAGACATTCTTTTTCCCAATATAGGCCTCTTAGCGCTCAGAATGTCCAATTGCAGTTTCTACAGAAAGAGTGTTTCAGAACGGCTCAATCAAAAGTAAGGTTCAACTCTGTTAGTTGAATGCACAGAACAGAAAGAAGTTTCATACAATGCTTCTGTGTAGTTTATATTTGAACATATTCTTTTTTCCACTATTACCCACTTAGCGCTACGAATGTCCAGTTGCATTTCCTACAGACAGAGTGTTTCAAAACTGCTCAATCAAAAGTATGGTTTAACTCTGTTAGCTGAATGCTCAGATCAGAAAGAAGTTTCACAGAATGCTTCTGTGTAGTTTATATTTGAATATATTCCTTTTTCCACTACTACGCTCTTAGCGCTCCAAATGTCCAGTTGCATTTTCTACAGAAAGAGTGTTCAGATCTGCTCAATCAAAAGTATGGTTTAACTCTGTTAGCTGAATGCACAGATCAGAAAGAAGTTTCACCGAATGATTCTGTGTAGTTTATATTTGAAGACATTCCTTTTTCCACTGTTATCCTCTTAGCGCTTCGAATCTCCACTTGCATTTTCTACAAAAAGAGTGTTTCATAACTGCTCAATCAAAAATATGTTTTATATCTGTTAACTGAATTTACAGATCAGAAATAAGTTTCACAGAATGCATCTGTGTAGTTTTTATTTGAAGATATTATTTTTCCCAATGTAGGCCTCTTAGCGCTTAGCATGTCCAATTGCAGTTACTAAAGAAAGAGTGTTTCAGAACGCCTCAATCAAAAGTAAGGTTCAACTCTGTTAGTTGAATGCACAGAACAGAAAGAATTTTCACAGAATGCTACTGTGTAGTTTATATTTGAATATATTCCTTTTTCCACTATTACCCTCTTAGCGCTCCGAATGTCCACTTGCATTTTCTACAGAAAGAGTGTTCAGAACTGCGCAATCAAAAGTATGGTTTAACTCTGTTAGCTTAATGAACATATCAGAAATAAGTTTCACACAATGCTTCTGTGTAGTTTTTATTTGAAGATATTATTTTTCCCAATAGAGGCCTCTTAGCGCTCAGAATGTCCAATTGCAGTTTCTACAGAAAGAGTGTTTCAGAAAGGCTCAATCAAAAGTAAGGTTCAACTCTGTTAGTTGAATGCACAGAACAGAAAGAAGTTTCATACAATGCTTCTGTGTAGTTTATATTTGAACATATTCTTTTTTCCACTATTACCCACTTAGCGCTACGAATGTCCAGTTGCATTTTCTACAAACAGAGTGTTTCAAAACTGCTCAATCAAAAGTATGGTTTAACTCTGTTAGCTGAATGCTCAGATCAGAAAGAAGTTTCACAGAATGCTTCTGTGTAGTTTATATTTGAATATATTCCTTTTTCCACTACTACGCTCTTAGCGCTCCAAATGTCCAGTTGCATTTTCTACAGAAAGAGTGTTCAGATCTGCTCAATCAAAAGTATGGTTTAACTCTGTTAGCTGAATGCACAGATCAGAAAGAAGTTTCACCGAATGATTCTGTGTAGTTTATATTTGAAGACATTCCTTTTTCCACTGTTATCCCCTTAGCGCTCCGAATCTCCACTTCCATTTTCTACAAAAAGAGTGTTTCATAACTGCTCAATCAAAAATATGTTTTATATCTGTTAACTGAATTTACAGATCAGAAATAAGTTTCACAGAATGCATCTGTGTAGTTTTTATTTGAAGATATTCTTTTTCCCAATGTAGGCCTCTTAGCGCTTAGCATGTCCAATTGCAGTTACTAAAGAAAGAGTGTTTCAGAACGGCTCAATCAAAAGTAAGGTTCAACTCTGTTAGTTGAATGCACAGAACAGAAAGAATTTCCACAGAATGCTACTGTGTAGTTTATATTTGAATATATACCTTTTTCCACTATTACCCTCTTAGCGCTCCGAATGTCCACTTGCATTTTCTACAGAAAGAGTGTTCAGAACTGCGCAATCAAAAGTATGGTTTAACTCTGTTAGCTTAATGAACATATCAGAAATAAGTTTCACACAATGCTTCTGTGTAGTTTTTATTTGAAGATATTATTTTTCCCAATAGAGGCCTCTTAGCGCTCAGAATGTCCAATTGCAGTTTCTACAGAAAGAGTGTTTCAGAAAGGCTCAATCAAAAGTAAGGTTCAACTCTGTTAGTTGAATGCACAGAACAGAAAGTAGTTTCATACAATGCTTCTGTGTAGTTTATATTTGAACATATTCTTTTTTCCACTATTACCCACTTAGCGCTACGAATGTCCAGTTGCATTTTCTACAGACGGAGTGTTTCAAAACTGCTCAATCAAAAGTATGGTTTAAATCTGTTAGCTGAATGCTCAGATCAGAAAGAAGTTTCACAGAATGCTTCTGTGTAGTTTATATTTGAATATATTCCTTTTTCCACTACTACTCTCTTAGCGCTCCAAATGTCCAGTTGCATTTTCTACAGAAAGAGTGTTCAGATCTGCTCAATCAAAAGTATGGTTTAACTCTGTTAGCTGAATGCACAGATCAGAAAGAAGTTTCACAGAATGATTCTGTGTAGTTTATATTTGGAGACATTCCTTTTTCCACTATTACCCTCTTAGCGCTCCGAATCTCCACTTGCATTTTCTACAGAAAGTGTGTTTCAGAACGGCTCAATCAAATCTAAGGTTCAACTCTTTTAGTTGAACAAACAGAACAGAAAGAAGTTTCACACAATTCTTCTGTGTAGTTTTTATTTGTAGACATTCTTTTTCCCAATATAGGCCTCTTAGCGCTCAGAATGTCCAATTGCAGTTTCTACAGAAAGAGTGTTTCAGAACGGCTCAATCAAAAGTAAGGTTCAACTCTGTTAGTTGAATGCACAGAACAGAAAGAAGTTTCATACAATGCTTCTGTGTAGTTTATATTTGAACATATACTTTTTTCCACTATTACCCACTTAGCGCTACGAATGTCCAGTTGCATTTTCTACAGACAGAGTGTTTCAAAACTGTTCAATCAAAGTATGGTTTAACTCTGTTAGCTGAATGCTCAGATCAGAAAGAAGTTTCACAGAATGCTTCTGTGTAGTTTATATTTGAATATATTACTTTTTCCACTACTACGCTCTTAGCGCTCCAAATGTCCAGTTGCATTTTCAACAGAAAGAGTGTTCAGATCTGCTCAATCAAAAGTATGGTTTAACTCTGTTAGCTGAATGCACATATCAGAAAGAAGTTTCACCGAATGATTCTGTGTAGTTTATATTTGAATACATTCCTTTTTCCACTATTACCCTCTTAGCGCTCCGAATCTCCACTTGCATTTTCTACAGAAAGAGTGTTTCAGAACGGCTCAATCGAAACTAAGGTTCAACTCTTTTAGTTGAACAAACAGAACAGAAAGAAGTTTCACACAATTCTTCTGTGTAGTTTTTATTTGTAGACATTCTTTTTCCCAATATAGGCCTCTTAGCGCTCAGAATGTCCAATTGCAGTTTCTACAGAAAGAGTGTTTCAGAACGGCTCAATCAAAAGTAAGGTTCAACTCTGTTAGTTGAATGCACAGAACAGAAAGAAGTTTCATACAATGCTTCTGTGTAGTTTATATTTGAACATATTCTTTTTTCCACTATTACCCACTTAGCGCTACGAATGTCCAGTTGCATTTTCTACAGACAGAGTGTTTCAAAACTGCTCAATCAAAAGTATGGTTTAACTCTGTTAGCTGAATGCTCAGATCAGAAAGAAGTTTCACAGAATGCTTCTGTGTAGTTTATATTTGAATATATTCCTTTTTCCACTACTACGCTCTTAGCGCTCAAAATGTCCAGTTGCATTTTCTACAGAAAGAGTGTTCAGATCTGCTCAATCAAAAGTATGGTTTAACTCTGTTAGCTGAATGCACAGATCAGAAAGAAGTTTCACCGAATGATTCTGTGTAGTTTATATTTGAAGACATTCCTTTTTCCACTGTTATCCTCTTAGCGCTCCGAATCTCCAATTGCATTTTCTACAAAAAGAGTGTTTCATAACTGCTCAATCAAAAATATGTTTTATATCTGTTAACTGAATTTACAGATCAGAAATAAGTTTCACAGAATGCATCTGTGTAGTTTTTATTTGAAGATATTCTTTTTCCCAATGTAGGCCTCTTAGCGCTTAGCATGTCCAATTGCAGTTACTAAAGAAAGAGTGTTTCAGAACGGCTCAATCAAAAGTAAGGTTCAACTCTGTTAGTTGAATGCACAGAACAGAAAGAATTTTCACAGAATGCTACTGTGTAGTTTATATTTGAATATATTCCTTTTTCCACTATTACCCTCTTGGAGCTCCGAATGTCCACTTGCATTTTCTACAGAAAGAGTGTTCAGAACTGCGCAATCAAAAGTATGGTTTAACTCTGTTAGCTTAATGAACATATCAGAAATAAGTTTCACACAATGCTTCTGTGTAGTTTTTATTTGAAGATATTATTTTTCCCAATAGAGGCCTCTTAGCGCTCAGAATGTCCAATTGCAGTTTCCACAGAAAGAGTGTTTCAGAAAGGCTCAATCAAAAGTAAGGTTCAACTCTGTTAGTTGAATGCACAGAACAGAAAGAAGTTTCATACAATGCTTCTGTGTAGTTTATATTTGAACATATTCTTTTTTCCACTATTACCCACTTAGCGCTACGAATGTCCAGTTGCATTTTCTACAGACAGAGTGTTTCAAAACTGCTCAATCAAAAGTATGGTTTAACTCTGTTAGCTGAATGCTCAGATCAGAAAGAAGTTTCACAGAATGCTTCTGTGTAGTTTATATTTGAATATATTCCTTTTTCCACTACTACTCTCTTAGCGCTCCAAAAGTCCAGTTGCATTTTCTACAGAAAGAGTGTTCAGATCTGCTCAATCAAAAGTATGGTTTAACTCTGTTAGCTGAATGCACAGATCAGAAAGAAGTTTCACAGAATGATTCTGTGTAGTTTATATTTGGAGACATTCCTTTTTCCACTATTACCCTCTTAGCGCTCCGAATCTCCACTTGCATTTTCTACAGAAAGAGTGTTTCAGAACGGCTCAATCAAAACTAAGGTTCAACTCTTTTAGTTGAACAAACAGAACAGAAAGAAGTTTCACACAATTCTTCTGTGTAGTTTTTATTTGTAGACATTCTTTTTCCCAATATAGGCCTCTTAGCGCTCAGAATGTCCAATTGCAGTTTCTACAGAAAGAGTGTTTCAGAACGGCTCAATCAAAAGTAAGGTTCAACTCTGTTAGTTGAATGCACAGAACAGAAAGAAGTTTCATACAATGCTTCTGTGTAGTTTATATTTGAACATATTCTTTTTTCCACTATTACCCACTTAGCGCTACGAATGTCCAGTTGCATTTTCTACAGACAGAGTGTTTCAAAACTGCTCAATCAAAAGTATGGTTTAACTCTGTTAGCTGAATGCTCAGATCAGAAAGAAGTTTCACAGAATGCTTCTGTGTAGTTTATATTTGAATATATTCCTTTTTCCACTACTACGCTCTTAGCGCTCCAAATGTACAGTTGCATTTTCTACAGAAAGAGTGTTCAGATCTGCTCAATCAAAAGTATGGTTTAACTCTGTTAGCTGAATGCACAGATCAGAAAGAAGTTTCACCGAATGATTCTGTGTAGTTTATATTTGAAGACATTACTTTTTCCACTGTTACCCTCTTAGCGCTCCGAATCTCCACTTGCATTTTCTACAAAAAGAGTGTTTCATAACTGCTCAATCAAAAATATGTTTTATATCTGTTAACTGAATTTACAGATCAGAAATAAGTTTCACAGAATGCATCTGTGTAGTTTTTATTTGAAGATATTCTTTTTCCCAATGTAGGCCTCTTAGCGCTTAGCATGTCCAATTGCAGTTACTACAGAAAGAGTGTTTCAGAACGGCTCAATCAAAAGTAAGGTTCAACTCTGTTAGTTGAATGCACAGAACAGAAAGAATTTTCACAGAATGCTACTGTGTAGTTTATATTTGAATATATTCCTTTTTCCACTATTACCCTCTTAGCGCTCCGAATGTCCACTTGCATTTTCTACAGAAAGAGTGTTCAGAACTGCGCAATCAAAAGTATGGTTTAACTCTGTTAGCTTAATGAACATATCAGAAATAAGTTTCACACAATGCTTCTGTGTAGTTTTTATTTGAAGATATTATTTTTCCCAATAGAGGCCTCTTAGCGCTCAGAATGTCCAATTGCAGTTTCTACAGAAAGAGTGTTTCAGAAAGGCTCAATCAAAAGTAAGGTTCAACTCTGTTAGTTGAATGCACAGAACAGAAAGAAGTTTCATACAATGCTTCTGTGTAGTTTATATTTGAACATATTCTTTTTTCCACTATTACCCACTTAGCGCTACGAATGTCCAGTTGCATTTTCTACAGACAGAGTGTTTCAAAACTGCTCAATCAAAAGTATGGTTTAACTCTGTTAGCTGAATGCTCAGATCAGAAAGAAGTTTCACAGAATGCTTCTGTGTAGTTTATATTTGAATATATTCCTTTTTCCACTACTACTCTCTTAGCGCTCCAAATGTCCAGTTGCATATTCTACAGAAAGTGTGTTCAGATCTGCTCAATCAAAAGTATGGTTTAACTCTGTTAGCTGAATGCACAGATCAGAAAGAAGTTTCACAGAATGATTCTGTGTAGTTTATATTTGAAGACATTCCTTTTTCCACTATTACCCTCTTAGCGCTCCGAATCTCCACTTGCATTTTCTACAGAAAGAGTGTTTCAGAACGGCTCAATCAAACCTAAGGTTCAACTCTTTTAGTTGAACAAACAGAACAGAAAGAAGTTTCACACAATTCTTCTGTGTAGTTTTTATTTGTAGACATTCTTTTTCCCAATATAGGCCTCTTAGCGCTCAGAATGTCCAATTGCAGTTTCTACAGAAAGAGTGTTTCAGAACGGCTCAATCAAAAGTAAGGTTCAACTCTGTTAGTTGAATGCACAGAACAGAAAGAAGTTTCATACAATGCTTCTGTGTAGTTTATATTTGAACATATTCTTTTTTCCACTATTACCCACTTAGCGCTACGAATGTCCAGTTGCATTTTCTACAGACAGAGTGTTTCAAAACTGCTCAATCAAAAGTATGGTTTAACTCTGTTAGCTGAATGCTCAGATCAGAAAGAAGTTTCACAGAATGCTTCTGTGTAGTTTATATTTGAATATATTCCTTTTTCCACTACTACGCTCTTAGCGCTCCAAATGTCCAGTTGCATTTTCTACAGAAAGAGTGTTCAGATCTGCTCAATCAAAAGTATGGTTTAACTCTGTTAGCTGAATGCACAGATCAGAAAGAAGTTTCACCGAATGATTCTGTGTAGTTTATATTTGAAGACATTCCTTTTTCCACTGTTATCCTCTTAGCGCTCCGAATCTCCAATTGCATTTTCTACAAAAAGAGTGTTTCATAACTGCTCAATCAAAAATATGTTTTATATCTGTTAACTGAATTTACAGATCAGAAATAAGTTTCACAGAATGCATCTGTGTAATTTTTATTTGAAGATATTCTTTTTCCCAATGTAGGCCTCTTAGCGCTTAGCATGTCCAATTGCAGTTACTAAAGAAAGAGTGTTTCAGAACGGCTCAATCAAAAGTAAGGTTCAACTCTGTTAGTTGAATGCACAGAACAGAAAGAATTTTCACAGAATGCTACTGTGTAGTTTATATTTGAATATATTCCTTTTTCCACTATTACCCTCTTGGCGCTCCGAATTTCCACTTGCATTTTATACAGAAAGAGTGTTCAGAACTGCGCAATCAAAAGTATGGTTTAACTCTGTTAGCTTAATGAACATATCAGAAATAAGTTTCACACAATGCTTCTGTGTAGTTTTTATTTGAAGATATTATTTTTCCCAATAGAGGCCTCTTAGCGCTCAGAATGTCCAATTGCAGTTTCTACAGAAAGAGTGTTTCAGAAAGGCTCAATCAAATGTAAGGTTCAACTCTGTTAGTTGAATGCACAGAACAGAAAGAAGTTTCATACAATGCTTCTGTGTAGTTTATATTTGAACATATTCTTTTTTCCACTATTACCCACTTAGCGCTACGAATGTCCAGTTGCATTTTCTACAGACAGAGTGTTTCAAAACTGCTCAATCGAAAGTATGGTTTAACTCTGTTAGCTGAATGCTCAGATCAGAAAGAAGTTTCACAGAATGCTTCTGTGTAGTTTATATTTGAATATATTCCTTTTTCCACTACTACTCTCTTAGCGCTCCAAATGTCCAGTTGCATTTTCTACAGAAAGAGTGTTCAGATCTGCTCAATCAATAGTATGGTTTAAATCTGTTAGCTGAATGCACAGATCAGAAAGAAGTTTCACAGAATGATTCTGTGTAGTTTATATTTGGAGACATTCCTTTTTCCACTATTACCCTCTTAGCGCTCCGAATCTCCACTTGCATTTTCTACAGAAAGAGTGTTTCAGAACGGCTCAATCAAAACTAAGGTTCAACTCTTTTAGTTGAACAAACAGAACAGAAAGAAGTTTCACACAATTCTTCTGTGTAGTTTTTATTTGTAGACATTCTTTTTCCCAATATAGGCCTCTTAAAGCTCAGAATGTCCAATTGCAGTTTCTACAGAAAGAGTGTTTCAGAACGGCTCAATTAAAAGTAAGGTTCAACTCTGTTAGTTGAATGCACAGAACAGAAAGAAGTTTCATACAATGCTTCTGTGTAGTTTATATTTGAACATATTCTTTTTTCCACTATTACCCACTTAGCGCTACGAATGTCCAGTTGCATTTTCTACAGACAGAGTGTTTCAAAACTGCTCAATCAAAAGTATGGTTTAACTCTGTTAGCTGAATGCTCAGATCAGAAAGAAGTTTCACAGAATGCTTCTGTGTAGTTTTTATTTGAATATATTCCTTTTTCCACTACTACGCTCTTAGCGCTCCAAATGTCCAGTTGCATTTTCTACAGAAAGAGTGTTCAGATCTGCTCAATCAAAAGTATGGTTTAACTCTGTTAGCTGAATGCACAGATCAGAAAGAAGTTTCACCGAATGATTCTGTGTAGTTTATATTTGAAGACATTACTTTTTCCACTGTTACCCTCTTAGCGCTCCGAATCTCCACTTGCATTTTCTACAAAAACAGTGTTTCATAACTGCTCAATCAAAAATATGTTTTATATCTGTTAACTGAATTTACAGATCAGAAATAAGTTTCACAGAATGCATCTGTGTAGTTTTTATTTGAAGATATTCTTTCTCCCAATGTAGGCCTCTTAGCGCTTAGCATGTCCAATTGCAGTTACTACAGAAAGAGTGTTTCAGAACGGCTCAATCAAAAGTAAGGTTCAACTCTGTTAGTTGAATGCACAGAACAGAAAGAATTTTCACAGAATGCTACTGTGTAGTTTATATTTGAATATATTCCTTTTTCCACTATTACCCTCTTAGCGCTCCGAATGTCCACTTGCATTTTCTACAGAAAGAGTGTTCAGAACTGCGCAATCAAAAGTATGGTTTAACTCTGTTAGCTTAATGAACATATCAGAAATAAGTTTCACACAATGCTTCTGTGTAGTTTTTATTTGAAGATATTATTTTTCCCAATAGAGGCCTCTTAGCGCTCAGAATGTCCAATTGCAGTTTCTACAGAAAGAGTGTTTCAGAAAGGCTCAATCAAAAGTAAGGTTCAACTCTGTTAGTTGAATGCACAGAACAGAAAGAAGTTTCATACAATGCTTCTGTGTAGTTTATATTTGAACATATTCTTTTTTCCACTATTACCCACTTAGCGCTACGAATGTCCAGTTGCATTTTATACAGACAGAGTGTTTCAAAACTGCTCAATCAAAAGTATGGTTTAACTCTGTTAGCTGAATGCTCAGATCAGAAAGAAGTTTCACAGAATGCTTCTGTAGTTTATATTTGAATATATTCCTTTTTCCACTACTACTCTCTTAGCGCTCCAAATGTCCAGTTGCATATTCTACAGAAAGAGTGTTCAGATCTGCTCAATCAAAAGTGTGGTTTAACTCTGTTAGCTGAATGCACAGATCAGAAAGAAGTTTCACAGAATGATTCTGTGTAGTTTATATTTGAAGACATTACTTTTTCCACTATTACCCTCTTAGCGCTCCGAATCTCCACTTGCATTTTCTACAGAAAGAGTGTTTCAGAACGGCTCAATCAAACCTAAGGTTCAACTCTTTTAGTTGAACAAACAGAACAGAAAGAAGTTTCACACAATTCTTCTGTGTAGTTTTTATTTGTAGACATTCTTTTTCCCAATATAGGCCTCTTAGCGCTCAGAATGTCCAATTGCAGTTTCTACAGAAAGTTTCAGAACGGCTCAATCAAAAGTAAGGTTCAACTCTGTTAGTTGAATGCACAGAACAGAAAGAAGTTTCATACAATGCTTCTGTGTAGTTTATATTTGAACATATTCTTTTTTCCACTATTACCCACTTAGCGCTACGAATGTCCAGTTGCATTTTCTACAGACAGAGTGTTTCAAAACTGCTCAATCAAAAGTATGGTTTAACTCTGTTAGCTGAATGCTCAGATCAGAAAGAAGTTTCACAGAATGCTTCTGTGTAGTTTATATTTGAATATATTCCTTTTTCCACTACTACGCTCTTAGCGCTCCAAATGTCCAGTTGCATTTTCTACAGAAAGAGTGTTCAGATCTGCTCAATCAAAAGTATGGTTTAACTCTGTTAGCTGAATGCACAGATCAGAAAGAAGTTTCACCGAATGATTCTGTGTAGTTTATATTTGAAGACATTACTTTTTCCACTGTTACCCTCTTAGCGCTCCGAATCTCCACTTGCATTTTCTACAAAAACAGTGTTTCATAACTGCTCAATCAAAAATATGTTTTATATCTGTTAACTGAATTTACAGATCAGAAATAAGTTTCACAGAATGCATCTGTGTAGTTTTTATTTGAAGATATTCTTTCTCCCAATGTAGGCCTCTTAGCGCTTAGCATGTCCAATTGCAGTTACTACAGAAAGAGTGTTTCAGAACGGCTCAATCAAAAGTAAGGTTCAACTCTGTTAGTTGAATGCACAGAACAGAAAGAATTTTCACAGAATGCTACTGTGTAGTTTATATTTGAATATATTCCTTTTTCCACTATTACCCTCTTAGCGCTCCGAATGTCCACTTGCATTTTCTACAGAAAGAGTGTTCAGAACTGCGCAATCAAAAGTATGGTTTAACTCTGTTAGCTTAATGAACATATCAGAAATAAGTTTCACACAATGCTTCTGTGTAGTTTTTATTTGAAGATATTATTTTTCCCAATAGAGGCCTCTTAGCGCTCAGAATGTCCAATTGCAGTTTCTACAGAAAGAGTGTTTCAGAAAGGCTCAATCAAAAGTAAGGTTCAACTCTGTTAGTTGAATGCACAGAACAGAAAGAAGTTTCATACAATTCTTCTGTGTAGTTTATATTTGAACATATTCTTTTTTCCACTATTACCCACTTAGCGCTACGAATGTCCAGTTGCATTTTATACAGACAGAGTGTTTCAAAACTGCTCAATCAAAAGTATGGTTTAACTCTGTTAGCTGAATGCTCAGATCAGAAAGAATTTTCACAGAATGCTTCTGTAGTTTATATTTGAATATATTCCTTTTTCCACTACTACTCTCTTAGCGCTCCAAATGTCCAGTTGCATATTCTACAGAAAGAGTGTTCAGATCTGCTCAATCAAAAGTGTGGTTTAACTCTGTTAGCTGAATGCACAGATCAGAAAGAAGTTTCACAGAATGATTCTGTGTAGTTTATATTTGAAGACATTACTTTTTCCACTATTACCCTCTTAGCGCTCCGAATCTCCACTTGCATTTTCTACAGAAAGAGTGTTTCAGAACGGCTCAATCAAACCTAAGGTTCAACTCTTTTAGTTGAACAAACAGAACAGAAAGAAGTTTCACACAATTCTTCTGTGTAGTTTTTATTTGTAGACATTCTTTTTCCCAATATAGGCCTCTTAGCGCTCAGAATGTCCAATTGCAGTTTCTACAGAAAGAGTGTTTCAGAACGGCTCAATCAAAAGTAAGGTTCAACTCTGTTAGTTGAATGCACAGAACAGAAAGAAGTTTCATACAATGCTTCTGTGTAGTTTATATTTGAACATATTCTTTTTTCCACTATTACCCACTTAGCGCTACGAATGTCCAGTTGCATTTTCTACAGACAGAGTGTTTCAAAACTGCTCAATCAAAAGTATGGTTTAACTCTGTTAGCTGAATGCTCAGATCAGAAAGAAGTTTCACAGAATGCTTCTGTGTAGTTTATATTTGAATATATTCCTTTTTCCACTACTACGCTCTTAGCGCTCAAAATGTCCAGTTGCATTTTCTACAGAAAGAGTGTTCAGATCTGCTCAATCAAAAGTATGGTTTAACTCTGTTAGCTGAATGCACAGATCAGAAAGAAGTTTCACCGAATGATTCTGTGTAGTTTATATTTGAAGACATTCCTTTTTCCACTGTTATCCTCTTAGCGCTCCGAATCTCCAATTGCATTTTCTACAAAAAGAGTGTTTCATAACTGCTCAATCAAAAATATGTTTTATATCTGTTAACTGAATTTACAGATCAGAAATAAGTTTCACAGAATGCATCTGTGTAGTTTTTATTTGAAGATATTCTTTTTCCCAATGTAGGCCTCTTAGCGCTTAGCATGTCCAATTGCAGTTACTAAAGAAAGAGTGTTTCAGAACGGCTCAATCAAAAGTAAGGTTCAACTCTGTTAGTTGAATGCACAGAACAGAAAGAATTTTCACAGAATGCTACTGTGTAGTTTATATTTGAATATATTCCTTTTTCCACTATTACCCTCTTGGCGCTCCGAATGTCCACTTGCATTTTCTACAGAAAGAGTGTTCAGAACTGCGCAATCAAAAGTATGGTTTAACTCTGTTAGCTTAATGAACATATCAGAAATAAGTTTCACACAATGCTTCTGTGTAGTTTTTATTTGAAGATATTATTTTTCCCAATAGAGGCCTCTTAGCGCTCAGAATGTCCAATTGCAGTTTCTACAGAAAGAGTGTTTCAGAAAGGCTCAATCAAATGTAAGTTTCAACTCTGTTAGTTGAATGCACAGAACAGAAAGAAGTTTCATACAATGCTTCTGTGTAGTTTATATTTGAACATATTCTTTTTTCCACTATTACCCACTTAGCGCTACGAATGTCCAGTTGCATTTTCTACAGACAGAGTGTTTCAAAACTGCTCAATCGAAAGTATGGTTTAACTCTGTTAGCTGAATGCTCAGATCAGAAAGAAGTTTCACAGAATGCTTCTGTGTAGTTTATATTTGAATATATTCCTTTTTCCACTACTACTCTCTTAGCGCTCCAAATGTCCAGTTGCATTTTCTACAGAAAGAGTGTTCAGATCTGCTCAATCAATAGTATGGTTTAAATCTGTTAGCTGAATGCACAGATCAGAAAGAAGTTTCACAGAATGATTCTGTGTAGTTTATATTTGGAGACATTCCTTTTTCCACTATTACCCTCTTAGCGCTCCGAATCTCCACTTGCATTTTCTACAGAAACAGTGTTTCAGAACGGCTCAATCAAAACAAGGTTCAACTCTTTTAGTTGAACAAACAGAACGGAAAGTTGTTTCACACAATTCTTCTGTGTAGTTTTTATTTGTAGACATTCTTTTTCCCAATATAGGCCTCTTAGCGCTCAGAATGTCCAATTGCAGTTTCTACAGAAAGAGTGTTTCAGAACGGCTCAATCAAAAGTAAGGTTCAACTCTGTTAGTTGAATGCACAGAACAGAAAGAAGTTTCATACAATGCTTCTGTGTAGTTTATATTTGAACATATTCTTTTTTCCACTATTACCCACTTAGCGCTACGAATGTCCAGTTGCATTTTCTACAGACAGAGAGTTTCAAAACTGCTCAATCAAAAGTATGGTTTAACTCTGTTAGCTGTATGCTCAGATCAGAAAGAAGTTTCACAGAATGCTTCTGTGTAGTTTATATTTGCATATATTCCTTTTTCCACTACTACGCTCTTAGCGCTCCAAATGTCCAGTTGCATTTTCAACAGAAAGAGTGTTCAGATGTGCTCAATCAAAAGTATGGTTTAACTCTGTTAGCTGAATGCACAGATCAGAAAGACGTTTCACCGAATGATTCTGTGTAGTTTATATTTGAAGACATTCCTTTTTCCACTATTACCCTCTTAGCGCTCCGAATCTCCACTTGCATTTTCTACAAAAAGAGTGTTTCATAACTGCTCAATCAAAAATATGTTTTATCTCTGTTAACTGAATTTACAGATCAGAAATAAGTTTCACAGAATGCATCTGTGTAGTTTTTATTTGAAGATATTCTTTTTCCTAATGTAGGCCTCTTAGCGCTTAGAATGTCCAATTGCAGTTTCTACACAAAGAGTGTTTCAGAACGGCTCAATCAAAAGTAAGGTTCAACTCTGTTAGTTGAATGCACAGAACAGAAGGAATTTTCACAGAATGCTACTGTGTAGTTTATATTTGAATATATTCCTTTTTCCACAATTACCCTCTTAGCGCTCCGAATGTCCACTTGCATTTTCTACAGAAAGAGTGTTCAGAACTGCGCAATCAAAAGTATGGTTTAACTCTGTTAGCTTAATGAACATATCAGAAATAAGTTTCACACAATGCTTCTGTGTAGTTTTTATTTGAAGATATTATTTTTCACAATATAGGCCTCTTAGCGCTCAGAATGTCCAATTGCAGTTTCTACAGAAAGAGTGTTTCAGAAAGGCTCAATCAAAAGTAAGGTTCAACTCTGTTAGTTGAATGCACAGAACAGAAAGAAGTTTCATACAATGCTTCTGTGTAGTTTATATTAGAAAATATTCTTTTTTCCACTATTACCCACTTAGCGCTACGAATGTCCATTTGCATTTTCTACAGACAGAGTGTTTCAAAACTGCTCAATCATAATTATGGTTTAACTCTGTTAGCTGAATGCTCAGATCAGAAAGAAGTTTCACAGAATGCTTCTGTGTAGTTTATATTTGAATATATTCCTTTTTCCACTACTACTCTCTTAGCGCTCCAAATGTCCAGTTGCATTTTCTACAGAAAGAGTGTTCAGATCTGCTCAATCAAAAGTATGGTTTAACTCTGTTAGCTGAATGCACAGATCAGAAAGAAGTTTCACAGAATGATTCTGTGTAGTTTATATTTGGAGACATTCCTTTTTCCACTATTAACCTCTTAGCGCTCCGAATCTCCACTTGCATTTTCTACAGAAAGAGTGTTTCAGAACGGCTCAATCAAAACTAAGGTTCAACTCTTTTAGTTGAACAAACAGAACAGAAAGTAGTTTCACACAATTCTTCTGTGTAGTTTTTATTTGTAGACATTCTTTTTCATAATATAGGCCTCTTAGCGCTCAGAATGTCCAATTGCAGTTTCTACAGAAAGAGTGTTTCAGAACGGCTCAATCAAAAGTAAGGTTCAACTCTGTTAGTTGAATGCACAGAACAGAAAGAAATTTCATACAATGCTTCTGTGTAGTTTATATTTGACCATATTCTTTTTTCCACTATTACCCACTTAGCGCTACGAATGTCCAGTTGCATTTTCTACAGACAGAGAGTTTCAAAACTGCTCAATCAAAAGTATGGTTTAACTCTGTTAGCTGTATGCTCAGATCAGAAAGAAGTTTCACAGAATGCTTCTGTGTAGTTTATATTTGCATATATTCCCTTTTCCACTACTACGCTCTTAGCGCTCCAAATGTCCAGTTGCATTATCAACAGAAAGAGTGTTCAGATGTGCTCAATCAAAAGTATGGTTTAACTCTGTTAGCTGAATGCACAGATCAGAATGAAGTTTCACCGAATGATTCTGTGTAGTTTATATTTGAAGACATTCCTTTTTCCACTATTACCCTCTTAGCGCTCCGAATCTCCACTTGCATTTTCTACAAAAAGAGTTTTTCATAACTGCTCAATCAAAAATATGTTTTATCTCTGTTAACTGAATTTACAGATCAGAAATAAGTTTCACAGAATGCATCTGTGTAGTTTTTATTTGAAGATATTCTTTTTCCTAATGTAGGCCTCTTAGCGCTTAGCATGTCCAATTGCAGTTTCTACACAAAGAGTGTTTCAGAACGGCTCAATCAAAAGTAAGGTTCAACTCTGTTAGTTGAATGCACAGAACAGAAAGAATTTTCACAGAATGCTACTGTGTAGTTTATATTTGAATATATTCCTTTTTCCACTATTACCCTCGTAGCGCTCCGAATGTCCACTTGCATTTTCTACAGAAAGAGTGTTGAGAACTGCGCAATCAAAAGTATGGTTTAACTCTGTTAGCTTAATGAACATATCAGAAATAAGTTTCACACAATGCTTCTGTGTAGTTTTTATTTGAAGATATTATTTTTCCCACTAGAGTCCTCTTAGAGCTCCGAATGTCCAATTGCAGTTTCTACAGAAAGAGTGTTTCAGAAAGGCTCAATCAAAAGTAAGGTTCAAATCTGTTAGTTGAATGCACAGAACAGAAAGAAGTTTCATACAATGCTTCTGTGTAGTTTATATTTGAACATATTCTTTTTTCCACTATTACCCACTTAGCGCTACGAATGTCCAATTGCATTTTCTACAGACAGAGTGTTTCAAAACTGCTCAATCATAAGTATGCTTTAACTCTGTTAGCTGAATGCTCAGATCAGAAAGAAGTTTCACAGAATGCTTCTGTGTAGTTTATATTTGAATATATTCCTTTTTCCACTACTACTCTCTTAGCGCTCCAAATGTCCAGTTGCATTTTCTACAGAAAGAGTGTTCAGATCTGCTCAATCAAAAGTATGGTTTAACCCTGTTAGCTGAATGCACAGATCAGAAAGAAGTTTGACAGAATGATTCTGTGTAGTTTATATTTGGAGACATTCCTTTTTCCACTATTACCCTCTTAGCGCTCCGAATCTCCACTTGCATTTTCTACAGAAAGAGTGTTTCAGAACGGCTCAATCAAAACTAAGGTTCAACTATTTTAGTTGAACAAACAGAACAGAAAGTAGTTTCACACAATTCTTCTGTGTAGTTTTTATTTGTAGACATTCTTTTTCCCAATATAGGCCTCTTAGCGCTCAGAATGTCCAATTGCAGTTTCTACAGAAAGAGTGTTTCAGAACGGCTCAATCAAAAGTAAGGTTCAACTCTGTTAGTTGAATGCACAGAACAGAAAGAAGTTTCATACAATGCTTCTGTGTAGTTTATATTTGAACATATTCTTTTTTCCACTATTACCCACTTAGCGCTACGAATGTCCAGTTGCATTTTCTACAGACAGAGAGTTTCAAAACTGCTCAATCAAAAGTATGGTTTATCTCTGTTAGCTGTATGCTCAGATCACAAAGAAGTTTCACAGAATGTTTCTGTGTAGTTTATATTTGCATATATTCCTTTTTCCACTACTACGCTCTTAGCGCTCCAAATGTCCAGTTGCATTTTCAACAGAAAGAGTGTTCAGATGTGCTCAATCAAAAGTATGGTTTAACTCTGTTAGCTGAATGCACAGATCAGAAAGAAGTTTCACCGAATGATTCTGTGTAGTTTATATTTGAAGACATTCGTTTTTCCACTATTACCCTCTTAGCGCTCCGAATCTCCACTTGCATTTTGTACAAAAAGAGTGTTTCATAACTGCTCAATCAAAAATATGTTTTATCTCTGTTAACTGAATTTACAGATCAGAAATAAGTTTCACAGAATGCATCTGTGTAGTTTTTATTTGAAGATATTCTTTTTCCTAATGTAGGCCTCTTAGCGCTTAGCATGTCCAATTGCAGTTTCTACACAAAGAGTGTTTCAGAACGGCTCAATCAAAAGTAAGGTTCAACTCTGTTAGTTGAATGCACAGAACAGAAAGAATTTTCACAGAATGCTACTGTGTAGTTTATATTTGAATATATTCCTTTTTCCACAATTACCCTCTTAGCGCTCCGAATGTCCACTTGCATGTTCTACAGAAAGAGTGTTCAGAACTGCGCAATCAAAAGTATGGTTTAACTCTGTTAGCTTAATGAACATATCAGATATAAGTTTCACACAATGCTTCTGTGTAGTTTTTATTTGAAGATATTATTTTTCCCAATATAGGCCTCTTAGCGCTCAGAATGTCCAATTGCAGTTTCTACAGAAAGAGTGTTTCAGAAAGGCTCAATCAAAAGTAAGGTTAAACTCTGTTAGTTGATTGCACAGAACAGAAAGAAGTTTCATACAATGCTTCTGTGAAGTTTATATTTGAAAATATTCTTTTTTCCACTATTACCCACTTAGCGCTACGAATGTCCAGTTGCATTTTCTACAGACAGAGTGTTTCAAAACTGCTCAATCATAAGTATGGTTTAACTCTGTTAGCTGAATGCTCAGATCAGAAAGAAGTTTCACAGAATGCTTCTGTGTAGTTTATATTTGAATATATCCCTTTTTCCACTACTACTCTCTTAGCGCTCCAAATGTCCAGTTGCATTTTCTACAGAAAGAGTGTTCAGATCTGCTCAATCAAAAGTATGGTTTAACTCTGTTAGCTGAATGCACAGATCAGAAAGAAGTTTCACAGAATGATTCTGTGTAGTTTATATTTGGAGACATTCCTTTTTCCACTATTACCCTCTTAGCGCTCCGAATCTCCACTTGCATTTTCTACAGAAACAGTGTTTCAGAACGGCTCAATCAAAACAAGGTTCAACTCTTTTAGTTGAACAAACAGAACGGAAAGTAGTTTCACACAATTCTTCTGTGTAGTTTTTATTTGTAGACATTCTTTTTCCCAATATAGGCCTCTTAGCGCTCAGAATGTCCAATTGCAGTTTCTACAGAAAGAGTGTTTCAGAACGGCTCAATCAAAAGTAAGGTTCAACTCTGTTAGTTGAATGCACAGA
This sequence comes from Symphalangus syndactylus, assembly GCF_028878055.3. NCBI lineage: Eukaryota > Metazoa > Chordata > Mammalia > Primates > Hylobatidae > Symphalangus > Symphalangus syndactylus. Next base: position 2,627,808 of record NC_072425.2, read on the forward strand.
ACAGAAAGAAGTTTCATACAATGCTTCTGTGTAGTTTATATTTGAACATATTCTTTTTTCCACTATTACCCACTTAGCGCTACGAATGTCCAGTTGCATTTTCTACAGACAGAGAGTTTCAAAACTGCTCAATCAAAAGTATGGTTTAACTCTGTTAGCTGTATGCTCAGATCAGAAAGAAGTTTCACAGAATGCTTCTGTGTAGTTTATATTTGCATATATTCCTTTTTCCACTACTACGCTCTTAGCGCTCCAAATGTCCAGTTGCATTTTCAACAGAAAGAGTGTTCAGATGTGCTCAATCAAAAGTATGGTTTAACTCTGTTAGCTGAATGCACACATCAGAAAGACGTTTCACCGAATGATTCTGTGTAGTTTATATTTGAAGACATTCCTTTTTCCACTATTACCCTCTTAGCGCTCCGAATGTCCACTTGCATTTTCTACAAAAAGAGTGTTTCATAACTGCTCAATCAAAAATATGTTTTATCTCTGTTAACTGAATTTACAGATCAGAAATAAGTTTCACAGAATGCATCTGTGTAGTTTTTATATGAAGATATTCTTTTTCCTAATGTAGGCCTCTTAGCGCTTAGCATGTCCAATTGCAGTTTCTACACAAAGAGTGTTTCAGAACGGCTCAATGAAAAGCAAGGTTCAACTCTGTTAGTTGAATGCACAGAACAGAAAGAATTTTCACAGAATGCTACTGTGTAGTTTATATTTGAATATATTCCTTTTTCCACTATTACCCTCTTAGCGCTCCGAATGTCCACTTGCATTTTCTACAGAAAGAGTGTTCAGAACTGCGCAATCAAAAGTATGGTTTAACTCTGTTAGCTTAATGAACATATCAGAAATAAGTTTCACACAATGCTTCTGTGTAGTTTTTATTTGAAGATATTATTTTTCCCAATATAGGCCTCTTAGCGCTCAGAATGTCCAATTGCAGTTTCTACAGAAAGAGTGTTTCAGAAAGGCTCAATCAAAAGTAAGGTTCAACTCTGTTAGTTGAATGCACAGAACAGAAAGAAGTTTCATACAATGCTTCTGTGTAGTTTATATTTGAAAATATTCTTTTTTCCACTATTACCCACTTAGCGCTACGAATGTCCAGTTGCATTTTCTACAGAGAGAGTGCTTCAAAACTGCTCAATCATAAGTATGGTTTAACTCTGTTAGCTGAATGCTCAGATCAGAAAGAAGTTTCACAGAATGCTTCTGTGTAGTTTATATTTGAATATATTCCTTTTTCCACTACTACTCTCTTAGCGCTCCAAATGTCCAGTTGCATTTTCTACAGAAAGAGTGTTCAGATCTGCTCAATCAAAAGTATGGTTTAACTCTGTTAGCTGAATGCACAGATCAGAAAGAAGTTTCACAGAATGATTCTGTGTAGTTTATATTTGGAGACATTCCTTTTTCCACTATTACCCTCTTAGCGCTCCGAATCTCCACTTGCATTTTCTACAGAAAGAGTGTTTCAGAACGGCTCAATCAAAACTAAGGTTCAACTCTTTTAGTTGAACAAACAGAACGGAAAGTAGTTTCACACAATTCTTCTGTGTAGTTTTTATTTGTAGACATTCTTTTTCCCAATATAGGCCTCTTAGCGCTCAGAATGTCCAATTACAGTTTCTACAGAAAGAGTGTTTCAGAACGGCTCAATCAAAAGTAAGGTTCAACTCTGTTAGTTGAATGCACAGAACAGAAAGAAGTTTCATACAATGCTTCTGTGTAGTTTATATTTGAACATATTCTTTTTTCCACTATTACCCACTTAGCGCTACGAATGTCCAGTTGCATTTTCTACAGACAGAGAGTTTCAAAACTGCTCAATCAAAAGTATGGTTTAACTCTGTTAGCTGTATGCTCAGATCAGAAAGAAGTTTCACAGAATGCTTCTGTGTAGTTTATATTTGCATATATTCCTTTTTCCACTACTACGCTCTTAGCGCTCCAAATGTCCAGTTGCATTTTCAACAGAAAGAGTGTTCAGATGTGCTCAATCAAAAGTATGGTTTAACTCTGTTAGCTGAATGCACAGATCAGAAAGACGTTTCACCGAATGATTCTGTGTAGTTTATATTTGAAGACATTCCTTTTTCCACTATTACCCTCTTAGCGCTCCGAATCTCCACTTGCATTTTCTACAAAAAGAGTGTTTCATAACTGCTCAATCAAAAATATGTTTTATCTCTGTTAACTGAATTTACAGATCAGAAATAAGATTCACAGAATGCATCTGTGTAGTTTTTATTTGAAGATATTATTTTTCCCAATATAGGCCTCTTAGCGCTCAGAATGTCCAATTGCAGTTTCTACAGAAAGAGTGTTTCAGAAAGGCTCAATCAAAAGTAAGGTTCAACTCTGTTAGTTGAATGCACAGAACAGATAGAAGTTTCATACAATGCTTCTGTGTAGTTTATATTTGAAAATATTCTTTTTTCCACTATTACCCTCTTAGCGCTACGAATGTCCAGTTGCATTTTCTACAGACAGAGTGTTTCAAAACTGCTCAATCATAAGTATGGTTTAACTCTGTTAGCTGAATGCTCAGATCAGAAAGAAGTTTCACAGAATGCTTCTGTGTAGTTTATATTTGAATATATTCCTTTTTCCACTACTACTCTCTTAGCGCTCCAAATGTCCAGTTGCATTTTCTACAGAAAGTGTGTTCAGATCTGCTCAATCAAAAGTATGGTTTAACTCTGTTAGCTGAATGCACAGATCAGAAAGAAGTTTCACAGAATGATTCTGTGTAGTTTATAATTGGAGACAATCCTTTTTCCACTATTACCCTCTTAGCGCTCCGAATCTCCACTTGCATTTTCTACAGAAAGAGTGTTTCAGAACGGCTCAATCAAAACTAAGGTTCAACTCTTTTAGTTGAACAAACAGAACAGAAAGTAGTTTCACACAATTCTTCTGTGTAGTTTTTATTTGTAGACATTCTTTTTCCCAATATAGGCCTCTTAGCGCTCAGAATGTCCAATTGCAGTTTCTCCAGAAAGAGTGTTTCAGAACGGCTCAATCAAAAGTAAGGTTCAACTCTGTTAGTTGAATGCACAGAACAGAAAGAAGTTTCATACAATGCTTCTGTGTAGTTTATATTTGAACATATTCTTTTTTCCACTATTACCCACTTAGCGCTACGAATGTCCAGTTGCATTTTCTACAGACAGAGAGTTTCAAAACTGCTCAATCAAAAGTATGGTTTAACTCTGTTAGCTGTATGCTCAGATCACAAAGAAGTTTCACAGAATGCTTCTGTGTAGTTTATATTTGCATATATTCCTTTTTCCACTACTACGCTCTTAGCGCTCCAAATGTCCAGTTGCATTTTCAACAGAAAGAGTGTTCAGATGTGCTCAATCAAAAGTATGGTTTAACTCTGTTAGCTGAATGCACAGATCAGAAAGAAGTTTCACCGAATGATTCTGTGTAGTTTATATTTGAAGACATTCCTTTTTCCACTATTACCCTCTTAGCGCTCCGAATCTCCACTTGCATTTTCTACAAAAAGAGTGTTTCATAACTGCTCAATCAAAAATATGTTTTATCTCTGTTAACTGAATTTACAGATCAGAAATAAGTTTCACAGAATGCATCTGTGTAGTTTTTATATGAAGATATTCTTTTTCCTAATGTAGGCCTCTTAGCGCTTAGCATGTCCAATTGCAGTTTCTACACAAAGAGTGTTTCAGAACGGCTCAATCAAAAGTAAGGTTCAATTCTGTTAGTTGAATGCACAGAACAGAAAGAATTTTCACAGAATGCTACTGTGTAGTTTATATTTGAATATATTCCTTTTTCCACTATTACCCTCTTAGCGCTCCGAATGTCCACTTGCATTTTCTACAGAAAGAGTGTTCAGAACTGCGCAATCAAAAGTATGGTTTAACTCTGTTAGCTTAATGAACATATCAGAAATAAGTTTCACACAATGCTTCTGTGTAGTTTTTATTTGAAGATATTATTTTTCCCAATATAGGCCTCTTAGCGCTCAGAATGTCCAATTGCAGTTTCTACAGAAAGAGTGTTTCAGAAAGGCTCAATCAAAAGTAAGGTTCAACTCTGTTAGTTGAATGCACAGAACAGAAAGAAGTTTCATACAATGCTTCTGTGTAGTTTATATTTGAAAATATTCTTTTTTCCACTATTACCCACTTAGCGCTACGAATGTCCAGTTGCATTTTCTACAGACAGAGTGTTTCAAAACTGCTCAATCATAAGTATGGTTTAACTCTGTTAGCTGAATGCTCAGATCAGAAAGAAGTTTCACAGAATGCTTCTGTGTAGTTTATATTTTTATATATTCCTTTTTCCACTACTACTCTCTTAGCGCTCCAAATGTCCAGTTGCATTTTCTACAGAAAGAGTGTTCAGATCTGCTCAATCAAAAGTATGGTTTAACTCTGTTAGCTGAATGCACAGATCAGAAAGAAGTTTCACAGAATGATTCTGTGTAGTTTATAATTGGAGACATTCCTTTTTCCACTATTACCCTCTTAGCGCTCCGAATCTCCACTTGCATTTTCTACAGAAAGAGTGTTTCAGAACGGCTCAATCAAAACTAAGGTTCAACTCTTTTAGTTGAACAAACAGAACAGAAAGTAGTTTCACACAATTCTTCTGTGTAGTTTTTATTTGTAGACATTCTTTTTCCCAATATAGGCCTCTTAGCGCTCAGAATGTCCAATTGCAGTTTCTCCAGAAAGAGTGTTTCAGAACGGCTCAATCAAAAGTAAGGTTCAACTCTGTTAGTTGAATGCACAGAACAGAAAGAAGTTTCATACAATGCTTCTGTGTAGTTTATATTTGAACATATTCTTTTTTCCACTATTACCCACTTAGCGCTACGAATGTCCAGTTGCATTTTCTACAGACAGAGAGTTTCAAAACTGCTCAATCAAAAGTATGGTTTAACTCTGTTAGCTGTATGCTCAGATCACAAAGAAGTTTCACAGAATGCTTCTGTGTAGTTTATATTTGCATATATTCCTTTTTCCACTACTACGCTCTTAGCGCTCCAAATGTCCAGTTGCATTTTCAACAGAAAGAGTGTTCAGATTTGCTCAATCAAAAGTATGGTTAAACTCTGTTAGCTGAATGCACAGATCAGAAAGAAGTTTCACCGAATGATTCTGTGTAGTTTATATTTGAAGACATTCCTTTTTCCACTATTACCCTCTTAGCGCTCCGAATCTCCACTTGCATTTTCTACAAAAAGAGTGTTTCATAACTGCTCAATCAAAAATATGTTTTATCTCTGTTAACTGAATTTACAGATCAGAAATAAGTTTCACAGAATGCATCTGTGTAGTTTTTATATGAAGATATTCTTTTTCCTAATGTAGGCCTCTTAGCGCTTAGCATGTCCAATTGCAGTTTCTACACAAAGAGTGTTTCAGAACGGCTCAATCAAAAGTAAGGTTCAATTCTGTTAGTTGAATGCACAGAACAGAAAGAATTTTCACAGAATGCTACTGTGTAGTTTATATTTGAATATATTCCTTTTTCCACTATTACCCTCTTAGCGCTCCGAATGTCCACTTGCATTTTCTACAGAAAGAGTGTTCAGAACTGCGCAATCAAAAGTATGGTTTAACTCTGTTAGCTTAATGAACATATCAGAAATAAGTTTCACACAATGCTTCTGTGTAGTTTTTATTTGAAGATATTATTTTTCCCAATATAGGCCTCTTAGCGCTCAGAATGTCCAATTGCAGTTTCTACAGAAAGAGTGTTTCAGAAAGGCTCAATCAAAAGTAAGGTTCAACTCTGTTAGTTGAATGCACAGAACAGAAAGAAGTTTCATACAATGCTTCTGTGTAGTTTATATTTGAAAATATTCTTTTTTCCACTATTACCCACTTAGCGCTACGAATGTCCAGTTGCATTTTCTACAGACAGAGTGTTTCAAAACTGCTCAATCATAAGTATGGTTTAACTCTGTTAGCTGAATGCTCAGATCAGAAAGAAGTTTCACAGAATGCTTCTGTGTAGTTTATATTTGAATATATTCCTTTTTCCACTACTACTCTCTTAGCGCTCCAAATGTCCAGTTGCATTTTCTACAGAAAGAGTGTTCAGATCTGCTCAATCAAAAGTATGGTTTAACTCTGTTAGCTGAATGCACAGATCAGAAAGAAGTTTCACAGAATGATTCTGTGTAGTTTATATTTGGAGACATTCCTTTTTCCACTATTACCCTCTTAGCGCTCCGAATCTCCACTTGCATTTTCTACAGAAAGAGTGTTTCAGAACGGCTCAATCAAAACTAAGGTTCAACTCTTTTAGTTGAACAAACAGAACGGAAAGTAGTTTCACACAATTCTTCTGTGTAGTTTTTATTTGTAGACATTCTTTTTCCCAATATAGGCCTCTTAGCGCTCAGAATGTCCAATTGCAGTTTCTACAGAAAGAGTGTTTCAGAACGGCTCAATCATAAGTAAGGTTCAACTCTGTTAGTTGAATGCACAGAACAGAAAGAAGTTTCATACAATGCTTCTGTGTAGTTTATATTTGAACATATTCTTTTTTCCACTATTACCCACTTAGCGCTACGAATATCCAGTTGCATTTTCTACAGACAGAGAGTTTCAAAACTGCTCAATCAAAAGTATGGTTTAACTCTGTTAGCTGTATGCTCAGATCAGAAAGAAGTTTCACAGAATGCTTCTGTGTAGTTTATATTTGCATATATTCCTTTTTCCACTACTACGCTCTTAGCGCTCCAAATGTCCAGTTGCATTTTCAACAGAAAGAGTGTTCAGATCTGCTCAATCAAAAGTATGGTTTAACTCTGTTAGCTGAATGCACAGATCAGAAATAAGTTTCACCGAATGATTCTGTGTAGTTTATATTTGATGACATTCCTTTTTCCACTATTACCCTCTTAGCGCTCCGAATCTCCACTTGCATTTTCTACAAAAAGAGTGTTTCATAACTGCTCAATCATAAATATGTTTTATCTCTGTTAACTGAATTTACAGATCAGAACTAAGTTTCACAGAATGCATCTGTGTAGTTTTTATTTGAAGATATTCTTTTTCCTAATGTAGGCCTCTTAGCGCTTAGCATGTCCAATTGCAGTTTCTACACAAAGAGTGTTTCAGAACGGCTCAATCAAATGTAAGGTTCAACTCTGTTAGTTGAATGCACAGAACAGAAAGAATTTTCACAGAATGCTACTGTGTAGTTTATATTTGAATATATTCCTTTTTCCACTATTACCCTCGTAACGCTCCGAATGTCCACTTGCATTTTCTACAGAAAGAGTGTTCAGAACTGCGCAATCAAAAGTATGGTTTAACTCTGTTAGCTTAATGAACATATCAGAAATAAGTTTCACACAATGCTTCTGTGTAGTTTTTATTTGAAGATATTATTTTTCCCAATAGAGTCCTCTTAGCGCTCAGAATGTCCAATTGCTGTTTCTACAGAAAGAGTGTTTCAGAAAGGCTCAATCAAAAGTAAGGTTCAACTCTGTTAGTTGAATGCACAGAACAGAAAGAAGTTTCATACAATGCTTCTGTGTAGTTTATATTTGAACATATTCTTTTTTCCACTATTACCCACTTAGCGCTACGAATATCCAATTGCATTTTCTACAGACAGAGTGTTTCAAAACTGCTCAATCATAAGTATGGTTTAACTCTGTTAGCTGAATGCTCAGATCAGAAAGAAGTTTCACAGAATGCTTCTGTGTAGTTTATATTTGAATATATTCCTTTTTCCACTACTACTCTCTTGGCGCTCCAAATGTCCAGTTGCATTTTCTACAGAAAGAGTGTTCAGATCTGCTCAATCAAAAGTATGGTTTAACTCTGTTAGCTGTATGCTCAGATCACAAAGAAGTTTCACAGAATGCTTCTGTGTAGTTTATATTTGCATATATTCCTTTTTCCACTACTACGCTCTTAGCGCTCCAAATGTCCAGTTGCATTTTCAACAGAAAGAGTGTTCAGATGTGCTCAATCAAAAGTATGGTTTAACTCTGTTAGCTGAATGCACAGATCAGAAAGAAGTTTCACCGAATGATTCTGTGTAGTTTATATTTGAAGACATTCCTTTTTCCACTATTACCCTCTTAGCGCTCCGAATCTCCACTTGCATTTTCTACAAAAAGAGTGTTTCATAACTGCTCAATCAAAAATATGTTTTATCTCTGTTAACTGAATTTACAGATCAGAAATAAGTTTCACAGAATGCATCTGTGTAGTTTTTATATGAAGATATTCTTTTTCCTAATGTAGGCCTCTTAGCGCTTAGCATGTCCAATTGCAGTTTCTACACAAAGAGTGTTTCAGAACGGCTCAATCAAAAGTAAGGTTCAATTCTGTTAGTTGAATGCACAGAACAGAAAGAATTTTCACAGAATGCTACTGTGTAGTTTATATTTGAATATATTCCTTTTTCCACTATTACCCTCTTAGCGCTCCGAATGTCCACTTGCATTTTCTACAGAAAGAGTGTTCAGAACTGCGCAATCAAAAGTATGGTTTAACTCTGTTAGCTTAATGAACATATCAGAAATAAGTTTCACACAATGCTTCTGTGTAGTTTTTATTTGAAGGTATTATTTTTCCCAATATAGGCCTCTTAGCGCTCAGAATGTCCAATTGCAGTTTCTACAGAAAGAGTGTTTCAGAAAGGCTCAATCAAAAGTAAGGTTCAACTCTGTTAGTTGAATGCACAGAACAGAAAGAAGTTTCATACAATGCTTCTGTGTAGTTTATATTTGAAAATATTCTTTTTTCCACTATTACCCACTTAGCGCTACGAATGTCCAGTTGCATTTTCTACAGACAGAGTGTTTCAAAACTGCTCAATCATAAGTATGGTTTAACTCTGTTAGCTGAATGCTCAGATCAGAAAGAAGTTTCACAGAATGCTTCTGTGTAGTTTATATTTGAATATATTCCTTTTTCCACTACTACTCTCTTAGCGCTCCAAATGTCCAGTTGCATTTTCTACAGAAAGAGTGTTCAGATCTGCTCAATCAAAAGTATGGTTTAACTCTGTTAGCTGAATGCACAGATCAGAAAGAAGTTTCACAGAATGATTCTGTGTAGTTTATATTTGGAGACATTCCTTTTTCCACTATTACCCTCTTAGCGCTCCGAATCTCCACTTGCATTTTCTACAGAAAGAGTGTTTCAGAACGGCTCAATCAAAACTAAGGTTCAACTCTTTTAGTTGAACAAACAGAACGGAAAGTAGTTTCACACAATTCTTCTGTGTAGTTTTTATTTGTAGACATTCTTTTTCCCAATATAGGACTCTTAGCGATCAGAATGTCCAATTGCAGTTTCTACAGAAAGAGTGTTTCAGAACGGCTCAATCATAAGTAAGGTTCAACTCTGTTAGTTGAATGCACAGAACAGAAAGAAGTTTCATACAATGCTTCTGTGTAGTTTATATTTGAACATATTCTTTTTTCCACTATTACCCACTTAGCGCTACGAATATCCAGTTGCATTTTCTACAGACAGAGAGTTTCAAAACTGCTCAATCAAAAGTATGGTTTAACTCTGTTAGCTGTATGCTCAGATCAGAAAGAAGTTTCACAGAATCCTTCTGTGTAGTTTATATTTGCATATATTCCTTTTTCCACTACTACGCTCTTAGCGCTCCAAATGTCCAGTTGCATTTTCAACAGAAAGAGTGTTCAGATCTGCTCAATCAAAAGTATGGTTTAACTCTGTTAGCTGAATGCACAGATCAGAAATAAGTTTCACCGAATGATTCTGTGTAGTTTATATTTGATGACATTCCTTTTTCCACTATTACCCTCTTAGCGCTCCGAATCTCCACTTGCATTTTCTACAAAAAGAGTGTTTCATAACTGCTCAATCATAAATATGTTTTATCTCTGTTAACTGAATTTACAGATCAGAAATAAGTTTCACAGAATGCATCTGTGTAGTTTTTATTTGAAGATATTCTTTTTCCTAATGTAGGCCTCTTAGCGCTTAGCATGTCCAATTGCAGTTTCTACACAAAGAGTGTTTCAGAACGGCTCAATCAAAAGTAAGGTTCAACTCTGTTAGTTGAATGCACAGAACAGAAAGAATTTTCACAGAATGCTACTGTGTAGTTTATATTTGAATATATTCCTTTTTCCACTATTACCCTCGTAACGCTCCGAATGTCCACTTGCATTTTCTACAGAAAGAGTGTTCAGAACTGCGCAATCAAAAGTATGGTTTAACTCTGTTAGCTTAATGAACATATCAGAAATAAGTTTCACACAATGCTTCTGTGTAGTTTTTATTTGAAGATATTATTTTTCCCAATAGAGTCCTCTTAGCGCTCAGAATGTCCAATTGCAGTTTCTCCAGAAAGAGTGTTTCAGAAAGGCTCAATCAAAAGTAAGGTTCAACTCTGTTAGTTGAATGCACAGAACAGAAAGAAGTTTCATACAATGCTTCTGTGTAGTTTATATTTGAACATATTCTTTTTTCCACTATTACCCACTTAGCGCTACGAATATCCAATTGCATTTTCTACAGACAGAGTGTTTCAAAACTGCTCAATCATAAGTATGGTTTAACTCTGTTAGCTGAATGCTCAGATCAGAAAGAAGTTTCACAGAATGCTTCTGTGTAGTTTATATTTGAATATATTCCTTTTTCCACTACTACTCTCTTGGCGCTCCAAATGTCCAGTTGCATTTTCTACAGAAAGAGTGTTCAGATCTGCTCAATCAAAAGTATGGTTTAACTCTGTTAGCTGTATGCTCAGATCACAAAGAAGTTTCACAGAATGCTTCTGTGTAGTTTATATTTGCATATATTACTTTTTCCACTACTACGCTCTTAGCGCTCCAAATGTCCAGTTGCATTTTCAACAGAAAGAGTGTTCAGATGTGCTCAATCAAAAGTATGGTTTAACTCTGTTAGCTGAATGCACAGATCAGAAAGAAGTTTCACCGAATGATTCTGTGTAGTTTATATTTGAAGACATTCCTTTTTCCACTATTACCCTCTTAGCGCTCCGAATCTCCACTTGCATTTTCTACAAAAAGAGTGTTTCATAACTGCTCAATCAAAAATATGTTTTATCTCTGTTAACTGAATTTACAGATCAGAAATAAGTTTCACAGAATGCATCTGTGTAGTTTTTATATGAAGATATTCTTTTTCCTAATGTAGGCCTCTTAGCGCTTAGCATGTCCAATTGCAGTTTCTACACAAAGAGTGTTTCAGAACGGCTCAATCAAAAGTAAGGTTCAATTCTGTTAGTTGAATGCACAGAACAGAAAGAATTTTCACAGAATGCTACTGTGTAGTTTATATTTGAATATATTCCTTTTTCCACTATTACCCTCTTAGCGCTCCGAATGTCCACTTGCATTTTCTACAGAAAGAGTGTTCAGAACTGCGCAATCAAAAGTATGGTTTAACTCTGTTAGCTTAATGAACATATCAGAAATAAGTTTCACACAATGCTTCTGTGTAGTTTTTATTTGAAGATATTATTTTTCCCAATATAGGCCTCTTAGCGCTCAGAATGACCAATTGCAGTTTCTACAGAAAGAGTGTTTCAGAAAGGCTCAATCAAAAGTAAGGTTCAACTCTGTTAGTTGAATGCACAGAACAGAAAGAAGTTTCATACAATGCTTCTGTGTAGTTTATATTTGAAAATATTCTTTTTTCCACTATTACCCACTTAGCGCTACGAATGTCCAGTTGCATTTTCTACAGACAGAGTGTTTCAAAACTGCTCAATCATAAGTATGGTTTAACTCTGTTAGCTGAATGCTCAGATCAGAAAGAAGTTTCACAGAATGCTTCTGTGTAGTTTATATTTGAATATATTCCTTTTTCCACTACTACTCTCTTAGCGCTCCAAATGTCCAGTTGCATTTTCTACAGAAAGAGTGTTCAGATCTGCTCAATCAAAAGTATGGTTTAACTCTGTTAGCTGAATGCACAGATCAGAAAGAAGTTTCACAGAATGATTCTGTGTAGTTTATATTTGGAGACATACCTTTTTCCACTATTACCCTCTTAGCGCTCCGAATCTCCACTTGCATTTTCTACAGAAAGAGTGTTTCAGAACGGCTCAATCAAAACTAAGGTTCAACTCTTTTAGTTGAACAAACAGAACGGAAAGTAGTTTCACACAATTCTTCTGTGTAGTTTTTATTTGTAGACATTCTTTTTCCCAATATAGGCCTCTTAGCGCTCAGAATGTCCAATTGCAGTTTCTACAGAAAGAGTGTTTCAGAACGGCTCAATCATAAGTAAGGTTCAACTCTGTTAGTTGAATGCACAGAACAGAAAGAAGTTTCATACAATGTTTCTGTGTAGTTTATATTTGAACATATTCTTTTTTCCACTATTACCCACTTAGCGCTACGAATATCCAGTTGCATTTTCTACAGACAGAGAGTTTCAAAACTGCTCAATCAAAAGTATGGTTTAACTCTGTTAGCTGTATGCTCAGATCAGAAAGAAGTTTCACAGAATGCTTCTGTGTAGTTTATATTTGCATATATTCCTTTTTCCACTACTACGCTCTTAGCGCTCCAAATGTCCAGTTGCATTTTCAACAGAAAGAGTGTTCAGATCTGCTCAATCAAAAGTATGGTTTAACTCTGTTAGCTGAATGCACAGATCAGAAATAAGTTTCACCGAATGATTCTGTGTAGTTTATATTTGATGACATTCCTTTTTCCACTATTACCCTCTTAGCGCTCCGAATCTCCACTTGCATTTTCTACAAAAAGAGTGTTTCATAACTGCTCAATCATAAATATGTTTTATCTCTGTTAACTGAATTTACAGATCAGAAATAAGTTTCACAGAATGCATCTGTGTAGTTTTTATTTGAAGATATTCTTTTTCCTAATGTAGGCCTCTTAGCGCTTAGCATGTCCAATTGCAGTTTCTACACAAAGAGTGTTTCAGAACGGCTCAATCAAAAGTAAGGTTCAACTCTGTTAGTTGAATGCACAGAACAGAAAGAATTTTCACAGAATGCTACTGTGTAGTTTATATTTGAATATATTCCTTTTTCCACTATTACCCTCGTAACGCTCCGAATGTCCACTTGCATTTTCTACAGAAAGAGTGTTCAGAACTGCGCAATCAAAAGTATGGTTTAACTCTGTTAGCTTAATGAACATATCAGAAATAAGTTTCACACAATGCTTCTGTGTAGTTTTTATTTGAAGATATTATTTTTCCCAATAGAGGCCTCTTAGCGCTCAGAATGTCCAATTGCAGTTTCTACAGAAAGAGTGTTTCAGAAAGGCTCAATCAAAAGTAAGGTTCAACTCTGTTAGTTGAATGCACAGAACAGAAAGAAGTTTCATACAATGTTTCTGTGTAGTTTATATTTGAACATATTCGTTTTTCCACTATTACCCACTTAGCGCTACGAACGTCCAGTTGCATTTTCTACAGACAGAGTGTTTCAAAACTGCTCAATCAAAAGTATGGTTTAACTCTGTTAGCTGAATGCTCAGATCAGAAAGAAGTTTCACAGAATGCTTCTGTGTAGTTTATATTTGAATATATTCCTTTTTCCACTACTACTCTCTTAGCGCTCCAAATGTCCAGTTGCATTTTCTACAGAAAGAGTGTTCAGATCTGCTCAATCAAAAGTATGGTTTAACTCTGTTAGCTGAATGCACAGATCAGAAAGAAGTTTCACAGAATGATTCTGTGTAGTTTATATTTGGAGACATTCCTTTTTCCACTATTACCCTCTTAGCGCTCCGAATCTCCACTTGCATTTCCTACAGAAAGAGTGTTTCAGAACGGCTCAATCAAAACTAAGGTTCAACTCTTTTAGTTGAACAAACAGAACAGAAAGAAGTTTCACACAATTCTTCTGTGTAGTTTTTATTTGTAGACATTCTTTTTCCCAATATAGGCCTCTTCGCGCTCAGAATGTCCAATTGCAGTTTCTACAGAAAGAGTGTTTCAGAACGGCTCAATCAAAAGTAAGGTTCAACTCTGTTAGTTGAATGCACAGAACAGAAAGAAGTTTCATACAATGCTTCTGTGTAGTTTATATTTGAACATATTCTTTTTTCCACTATTACCCACTTAGCGCTACGAATGTCCAGTTGCATTTTCTACAGACAGAGTGTTTCAAAACTGCTCAATCAAATGTATGGTTTAACTCTGTTAGCTGAATGCTCAGATCAGAAAGAAGTTTCACAGAATGCTTCTGTGTAGTTTATATTTGAATATATACCTTTTTCCACTACTACGCTCTTACCGCTCCAAATGTCCAGTTGCATTTTCAACAGAAAGAGTGTTCAGATCTGCTCAATCAAAAGTATGTTTTAACTCTGTTAGCTGAATGCACAGATCAGAAAGAAGTTTCACCGAATGATTCTGTGTAGTTTATATTTGAAGACATTCCTTTTTCCACTATTACCCTCTTAGCGCTCCGAATCTCCACTTGCATTTTCTACAAAAAGAGTGTTTCATAACTGCTCAATCAAAAATATGTTTTATCTCTGTTAACTGAATTTACAGATCAGAAATAAGTTTCACAGAATGCATCTGTGTAGTTTTTATTTGAAGATATTCTTTTTCCCAATGTAGGCCTCTTAGCGCTTAGCATGTCCAATTGCAGTTTCTACACAAAGAGTGTTTCAGAACGGCTCAATCAAAAGTAAGGTTCAACTTTGTTAGTTGAATGCACAGAACAGAAAGAATTTTCACAGAATGCTACTGTGTAGTTTATATTTGAATATATTCCTTTTTCCACTATTACCCTCTTAGCGCTCCGAATGTCCACTTGCATTTTCTACAGAAAGAGTTTCAGAACTGCGCAATCAAAAGTATGGTTTAACTCTGTTAGCTTAATGAACATATCAGAAATAAGTTTCACACAATGCTTCTGTGTAGTTTTTATTTGAAGATATTATTTTTCCCAATAGAGGCCTCTTAGCGCTCAGAATGTCCAATTGCAGTTTCTACAGAAAGAGTGTTTCAGAAAGGCTCAATCAAAAGTAAGGTTCAACTCTGTTAGTTGAATGCACAGAACAGAAAGGAGTTTCATACAATGCTTCTGTGTAGTTTATATTTGAACATATTATTTTTTCCACTATTACCCACTTAGCGCTACGAATGTCCAGTTGCATTTTCTACAGACAGAGTGTTTCAAAACTGCTCAATCATAAGTATGGTTTAAGTCTGTTAGCTGAATGCTCAGATCAGAAAGAAGTTTCACAGAATGCTTCTGTGTAGTTTATATTTGAATATATTCCTTTTTCCACTACTACGCTCTTAGTGCTCAAAATGTCCAGTTGCATTTTCTACAGAAAGAGTGTTCAGATCTGCTCAATCAAAAGTATGGTTTAACTCTGTGAGCTGAATGCACAGATCAGAAAGAGGTTTCACCGAATGATTCTGTTTAGTTTATATTTGAAGACATTCCTTTTTCCACTGTTACCCTCTTAGCGCTCCGAATCTCCACTTGCATTTTCTACAAAAAGAGTGTTTCATAACTGCTCAATCAAAAATATGTTTTATCTCTGTTAACTGAATTTACAGATCAGAAATAAGTTTCACAGAATGCATCTGTGTAGTTTTTATTTGAAGATATTCTTTTTCCCAATGTAGGCCTCTTAGCGCTTAGCATGTCCAATTGCAGTTACTACAGAAAGAGTGTTTCAGAACGGCTCAATCAAAAGTAAGGTTCAACTCTGTTAGTTGAATGCACAGAACAGAAAGAATTTTCACAGAATGCTACTGTGTAGTTTATATTTGAATATATTCCTTTTTCCACTATTACCCTCTTAGCGCTCCGAATGTCCACTTGCATTTTCTACAGAAAGAGTGTTCAGAACTGCGCAATCAAAAGTATGGTTTAACTCTGTTAGCTTAATGAACATATCAGAAATAAGTTTCACACAATGCTTCTGTGTAGTTTTTATTTGAAGATATTATTTTTCCCAATAGAGGCCTCTTAGCGCTCAGAATGTCCAATTGCAGTTTCTACAGAAAGAGTGTTTCAGAAAGGCTCAATCAAAAGTAAGGTTCAACTCTGTTAGTTGAATGCACAGAACAGAAAGAAGTTTCATACAATGCTTCTGTGTAGTTTATATTTGAACATATTCTTTTTTCCACTATTACCCACTTAGCGCTACGAACGTCCAGTTGCATTTTCTACAGACAGAGTGTTTCAAAACTGCTCAATCAAAAGTATGGTTTAACTCTGTTAGCTGAATGCTCAGATCAGAAATAAGTTTCACAGAATGCTTCTGTGTAGTTTATATTTGAATATATTCCTTTTTCCACTACTACTCTCTTAGCGCTCCAAATGTCCAGTTGCATTTTCTACAGAAAGAGTGTTCAGATCTGCTCAATCAAAAGTATGGTTTAACTCTGTTAGCTGAATGCACAGATCAGAAAGAAGTTTCACAGAATGATTCTGTGTAGTTTATATTTGGAGACATTCCCTTTTCCACTATTACCCTCTTAGCGCTCCGAATCTCCACTTGCATTTTCTACAGAAAGAGTGTGTCAGAACGGCTCAAACAAAACTGAGGTTCAACTCTTTTAGTTGAACAAACAGAACAGAAAGAAGTTTCACACAATTCTTCTGTGTAGTTTTTATTTGTAGACATTCATTTTCCCAATATAGGCCTCTTAGCGCTCAGAATGTCCAATTGCAGTTTCTACAGAAAGAGTGTTTCAGAGCGGCTCAATCAAAAGTAAGGTTCAACTCTGTTAGTTGAATGCACAGAACAGAAAGAAGTTTCATACAATGCTTCTGTGTAGTTTATATTTCAACATATTCTTTTTTCCACTATTACCCACTTAGCACTACGAATGTCCAGTTGCATTTTCTACAGACAGAGTGTTTCAAAACTGCTCAATCAAAGGTATGGTTTAACTCTGTTAGCTGAATGCTCAGATCAGAAAGAAGTTTCACAGAATGCTTCTGTGTAGTTTATATTTGAATATATTCCTTTTTCCACTACTACGCTCTTAGTGCTCAAATTGTCCAGTTGCATTTTCTACAGAAAGAGTGTTCAGATCTGCTCAATCAAAAGTATGGTTTAACTCTGTTAGCTGAATGCACAGATCAGAAAGAAGTTTCACCGAATGATTCTGTTTAGTTTATATTTGAAGACATTCCTTTTTCCACTGTTACCCTCTTAGCGCTCCGAATCTCCACTTGCATTTTCTACAAAAAGAGTGTTTCATAACTGCTCAATCAAAAATATGTTTTATCTCTGTTAACTGAATTTACAGATCAGAAATAAGTTTCACAGAATGCATCTGTGTAGTTTTTATTTGAAGATATTCTTTTTCCCAATGTAGGCCTCTTAGCGCTTAGCATGTCCAATTGCAGTTACTACAGAAAGAGTGTTTCAGAACGGCTCAATCAAAAGTAAGGTTCAACTCTGTTAGTTGAATGCACAGAACAGAAAGAATTTTCACAGAATGCTACTGTGTAGTTTATATTTGAATATATTCCTTTTTCCACTATTACCCTCTTAGCGCTCCGAATGTCCACTTGCATTTTCTACAGAAAGAGTGTTCAGAACTGCGCAATCAAAAGTATGGTTTAACTCTGTTAGCTTAATGAACATATCAGAAATAAGTTTCACACAATGCTTCTGTGTAGTTTTTATTTGAAGATATTATTTTTCCCAATAGAGGCCTCTTAGCGCTCAGAATGTCCAATTGCAGTTTCTACAGAAAGAGTGTTTCAGAAAGGCTCAATCAAAAGTAAGGTTCAACTCTGTTAGTTGAATGCACAGAACAGAAAGAAGTTTCATACAATGCTTCTGTGTAGTTTATATTTGAACATATTCTTTTTTCCACTATTACCCACTTAGCGCTACGAACGTCCAGTTGCATTTTCTACAGACAGAGTGTTTCAAAACTGCTCAATCAAAAGTATGGTTTAACTCTGTTAGCTGAATGCTCAGATCAGAAAGAAGTTTCACAGAATGCTTCTGTGTAGTTTATATTTGAATATATTCCTTTTTCCACTACTACTCTCTTAGCGCTCCAAATGTCCAGTTGCATTTTCTACAGAAAGAGTGTTCAGATCTGCTCAATCAAAAGTATGGTTTAACTCTGTTAGCTGAATGCACAGATCAGAAAGAAGTTTCACAGAATGATTCTGTGTAGTTTATATTTGGAGACATTCCTTTTTCCACTATTACCCTCTTAGCGCTCCGAATCTCCACTTGCATTTCCTACAGAAAGAGTGTTTCAGAACGGCTCAATCAAAACTAAGGTTCAACTCTTTTAGTTGAACAAACAGAACAGAAAGAAGTTTCACACAATTCTTCTGTGTAGTTTTTATTTGTAGACATTCTTTTTCCCAATATAGGCCTCTTCGCGCTCAGAATGTCCAATTGCAGTTTCTACAGAAAGAGTGTTTCAGAACGGCTCAATCAAAAGTAAGGTTCAACTCTGTTAGTTGAATGCACAGAACAGAAAGAAGTTTCATACAATGCTTCTGTGTAGTTTATATTTGAACATATTCTTTTTTCCACTATTACCCACTTAGCGCTACGAATGTCCAGTTGCATTTTCTACAGACAGAGTGTTTCAAAACTGCTCAATCAAATGTATGGTTTAACTCTGTTAGCTGAATGCTCAGATCAGAAAGAAGTTTCACAGAATGCTTCTGTGTAGTTTATATTTGAATATATTCCTTTTTCCACTACTACGCTCTTACCGCTCCAAATGTCCAGTTGCATTTTCAACAGAAAGAGTGTTCAGATCTGCTCAATCAAAAGTATGGTTTAACTCTGTTAGCTGAATGCACAGATCAGAAAGAAGTTTCACCGAATGATTCTGTGTAGTTTATATTTGAAGACATTCCTTTTTCCACTATTACCCTCTTAGCGCTCCGAATCTCCACTTGCATTTTCTACAAAAAGAGTGTTTCATAACTGCTCAATCAAAAATATGTTTTATCTCTGTTAACTGAATTTACAGATCAGAAATAAGTTTCACAGAATGCATCTGTGTAGTTTTTATTTGAAGATATTCTTTTTCCCAATGTAGGCCTCTTAGCGCTTAGCATGTCCAATTGCAGTTTCTACACAAAGAGTGTTTCAGAACGGCTCAATCAAAAGTAAGGTTCAACTCTGTTAGTTGAATGCACAGAACAGAAAGAATTTTCACAGAATGCTACTGTGTAGTTTATATTTGAATATATTCCTTTTTCCACTATTACCCTCTTAGCGCTCCGAATGTCCACTTGCATTTTCTACAGAAAGAGTGTTCAGAACTGCGCAATCAAAAGTATGGTTTAACTCTGTTAGCTTAATGAACATATCAGAAATAAGTTTCACACAATGCTTCTGTGTAGTTTTTATTTGAAGATATTATTTTTCCCAATAGAAGCCTCTTAGCGCTCAGAATGTCCAATTGCAGTTTCTACAGAAAGAGTGTTTCAGAAAGGCTCAATCAAAAGTAAGGTTCAACTCTGTTAGTTGAATGCACAGAACAGAAAGAAGTTTCATACAATGCTTCTGTGTAGTTTATATTTGAACATATTCTTTTTTCCACTATTACCCACTTAGCGCTACGAACGTCCAGTTGCATTTTCTACAGACAGAGTGTTTCAAAACTGCTCAATCAAAAGTATGGTTTAACTCTGTTAGCTGAATGCTCAGATCAGAAATAAGTTTCACAGAATGCTTCTGTGTAGTTTATATTTGAATATATTCCTTTTTCCACTACTACTCTCTTAGCGCTCCAAATGTCCAGTTGCATTTTCTACAGAAAGAATGTTCAGATCTGCTCAATCAAAAGTATGGTTTAACTCTGTTAGCTGAATGCACAGATCAGAAAGAAGTTTCACAGAATGATTCTGTGTAGTTTATATTTGGAGACATTCCTTTTTCCACTATTACCCTCTTAGCGCTCCGAATCTCCACTTGCATTTCCTACAGAAAGAGTGTTTCAGAACGGCTCAATCAAAACTAAGGTTCAACTCTTTTAGTTGAACAAACAGAACAGAAAGAAGTTTCACACAATTCTTCTGTGTAGTTTTTATTTGTAGACATTCTTTTTCCCAATATAGGCCTCTTCGCGCTCAGAATGTCCAATTGCAGTTTCTACAGAAAGAGTGTTTCAGAACGGCTCAATCAAAAGTAAGGTTCAACTCTGTTAGTTGAATGCACAGAACAGAAAGAAGTTTCATACAATGCTTCTGTGTAGTTTATATTTGAACATATTCTTTTTTCCACTATTACCCACTTAGCGCTACGAATGTCCAGTTGCATTTTCTACAGACAGAGTGTTTCAAAACTGCTCAATCAAATGTATGGTTTAACTCTGTTAGCTGAATGCTCAGATCAGAAAGAAGTTTCACAGAATGCTTCTGTGTAGTTTATATTTGAATATATTCCTTTTTCCACTACTACGCTCTTACCGCTCCAAATGTCCAGTTGCATTTTCAACAGAAAGAGTGTTCAGATCTGCTCAATCAAAAGTATGGTTTAACTCTGTTAGCTGAATGCACAGATCAGAAAGAAGTTTCACCGAATGATTCTGTGTAGTTTATATTTGAAGACATTCCTTTTTCCACTATTACCCTCTTAGCGCTCCGAATCTCCACTTGCATTTTCTACAAAAAGAGTGTTTCATAACTGCTCAATCAAAAATATGTTTTATCTCTGTTAACTGAATTTACAGATCAGAAATAAGTTTCACAGAATGCATCTGTGTAGTTTTTATTTGAAGATATTCTTTTTCCCAATGTAGGCCTCTTAGCGCTTAGCATGTCCAATTGCAGTTTCTACACAAAGAGTGTTTCAGAACGGCTCAATCAAAAGTAAGGTTCAACTCTGTTAGTTGAATGCACAGAACAGAAAGAATTTTCACAGAATGCTACTGTGTAGTTTATATTTGAATATATTCCTTTTTCCACTATTACCCTCTTAGCGCTCCGAATGTCCACTTGCATTTTCTACAGAAAGAGTGTTCAGAACTGCGCAATCAAAAGTATGGTTTAACTCTGTTAGCTTAATGAACATATCAGAAATAAGTTTCACACAATGCTTCTGTGTAGTTTTTATTAGAAGATATTATTTTTCCCAATAGAGGCCTCTTAGCGCTCAGAATGTCCAATTGCAGTTTCTACAGAAAGAGTGTTTCAGAAAGGCTCAATCAAAAGTAAGGTTCAACTCTGTTAGTTGAATGCACAGAACAGAAAGAAGTTTCATACAATGCTTCTGTGTAGTTTATATTTGAACATATTCTTTTTTCCACTATTACCCACTTAGCGCTACGAACGTCCAGTTGCATTTTCTACAGACAGAGTGTTTCAAAACTGCTCAATCAAAAGTATGGTTTAACTCTGTTAGCTGAATGCTCAGATCAGAAATAAGTTTCACAGAATGCTTCTGTGTAGTTTATATTTGAATATATTCCTTTTTCCACTACTACTCTCTTAGCGCTCCAAATGTCCAGTTGCAATTTCTACAGAAAGAGTGTTCAGATCTGCTCAATCAAAAGTATGGTTTAACTCTGTTAGCTGAATGCACAGATCAGAAAGAAGTTTCACAGAATGATTCTGTGTAGTTTATATTTGGAGACATTCCTTTTTCCACTATTACCCTCTTAGCGCTCCGAATCTCCACTTGCATTTTCTACAGAAAGAGTGTGTCAGAACGGCTCAAACAAAACTGAGGTTCAACTCTTTTAGTTGAACAAACAGAACAGAAAGAAGTTTCACACAATTCTTCTGTGTAGTTTTTATTTGTAGACATTCATTTTCCCAATATAGGCCTCTTAGCGCTCAGAATGTCCAATTGCAGTTTCTAAAGAAAGAGTGTTTCAGAGCGGCTCAATCAAAAGTAAGGTTCAACTCTGTTAGTTGAATGCACAGAACAGAAAGAAGTTTCATACAATGCTTCTGTGTAGTTTATATTTGAACATATTCTTTTTTCCACTATTACCCACTTAGTGCTACGAATGTCCAGTTGCATTTTCTACAGACAGAGTGTTTCCAAACTGCTCAATCAAAAGTATGGTTTAACTCTGTTAGCTGAATGCTCAGATCAGAAAGAAGTTTCACAGAATGCTTCTGTGTAGCTTATATTTGAATATATTCCTTTTTCCACTACTACCCTCTTAGCGCTCCGAATCTCCACTTGCATTTTCTACAGAAAGAGTGTTTCAGAACGGCTCAATCAAAACTAAGGTTCAACTCTTTTAGTTGAACAAACAGAACAGAAAGAAGTTTCACACAATTCTTCTGTGTAGTTTTTATTTGTAGACATTCTTTTTCCCAATATAGGCCTCTTAGCGCTCAGAATGTCCAATTGCAGTTTCTACAGAAGGAGTGTTTCAGAACGGCTCAATCAAAAGTAAGGTTCAACTCTGTTAGTTGAATGCACAGAACAGAAAGAAGTTTCATAAAATGCTTCTGTATAGTTTATATTTGAACATATTCTTTTTTCCACTATTACCCACTTAGCGCTACGAATGTCCAGTTGCATTTTCTACAGACAGAGAGTTTCAAAACTGCTCAATCAAAAGTATGGTTTAACTCTGTTAGCTGAATGCTCAGATAAGAAAGAAGTTTCACAGAATGCTTCTGTGTAGTTTATATTTGAATATATTCCTTTTTCCACTACTACGCTCTTAGTGCTCAAAATGTCCAGTTGCATTTTCTACAGAAAGAGTGTTCAGATCTGCTCAATCAAAAGTATGGTTTAACTCTGTTAGCTGAATGCACAGATCAGAAAGAAGTTTCACCGAATGATTCTGTTTAGTTTATATTTGAAGACATTCCTTTTTCCACTGTTACCCTCTTAGCGCTCCGAATCTCCACTTGCATTTTCTACAAAAAGAGTGTTTCATAACTGCTCAATCAAAAATATGTTTTATCTCTGTTAACTGAATTTACAGATCAGAAATAAGTTTCACAGAATGCATCTGTGTAGTTTTTATTTGAAGATATTCTTTTTCCCAATGTAGGCCTCTTAGCGCTTAGCATGTCCAATTGCAGTTACTACAGAAAGAGTGTTTCAGAACGGCTCAATCAAAAGTAAGGTTCAACTCTGTTAGTTGAATGCACAGAACAGAAAGAATTTTCACAGAATGCTACTGTGTAGTTTATATTTGAATATATTCCTTTTTCCACTATTACCCTCTTAGCGCTCCGAATGTCCACTTGCATTTTCTACAGAAAGAGTGTTCAGAACTGCGCAATCAAAAGTATGGTTTAACTCTGTTAGCTTAATGAACATATCAGAAATAAGTTTCACACAATGCTTCTGTGTAGTTTTTATTTGAAGATATTATTTTTCCCAATAGAGGCCTCTTAGCGCTCAGAATGTCCAATTGCAGTTTCTACAGAAAGAGTGTTTCAGAAAGGCTCAATCAAAAGTAAGGTTCAACTCTGTTAGTTGAATGCACAGAACAGAAAGAAGTTTCATACAATGCTTCTGTGTAGTTTATATTTGAACATATTCTTTTTTCCACTATTACCCACTTAGCGCTACGAACGTCCAGTTGCATTTTCTACAGACAGAGTGTTTCAAAACTGCTCAATCAAAAGTATGGTTTAACTCTGTTAGCTGAATGCTCAGATCAGAAAGAAGTTTCACAGAATGCTTCTGTGTAGTTTATATTTGAATATATTCCTTTTTCCACTACTACTCTCTTAGCGCTCCAAATGTCCAGTTGCATTTTCTACAGAAAGAATGTTCAGATCTGCTCAATCAAAAGTATGGTTTAACTCTGTTAGCTGAATGCACAGATCAGAAAGAAGTTTCACAGAATGATTCTGTGTAGTTTATATTTGGAGACATTCCTTTTTCCACTATTACCCTCTTAGCGCTCCGAATCTCCACTTGCATTTCCTACAGAAAGAGTGTTTCAGAACGGCTCAATCAAAACTAAGGTTCAACTCTTTTAGTTGAACAAACAGAACAGAAAGAAGTTTCACACAATTCTTCTGTGTAGTTTTTATTTGTAGACATTCTTTTTCCCAATATAGGCCTCTTCGCGCTCAGAATGTCCAATTGCAGTTTCTACAGAAAGAGTGTTTCAGAACGGCTCAATCAAAAGTAAGGTTCAACTCTGTTAGTTGAATGCACAGAACAGAAAGAAGTTTCATACAATGCTTCTGTGTAGTTTATATTTGAACATATTCTTTTTTCCACTATTACCCACTTAGCGCTACGAATGTCCAGTTGCATTTTCTACAGACAGAGTGTTTCAAAACTGCTCAATCAAATGTATGGTTTAACTCTGTTAGCTGAATGCTCAGATCAGAAAGAAGTTTCACAGAATGCTTCTGTGTAGTTTATATTTGAATATATTCCTTTTTCCACTACTACGCTCTTACCGCTCCAAATGTCCAGTTGCATTTTCAACAGAAAGAGTGTTCAGATCTGCTCAATCAAAAGTATGGTTTAACTCTGTTAGCTGAATGCACAGATCAGAAAGAAGTTTCACCGAATGATTCTGTGTAGTTTATATTTGAAGACATTCCTTTTTCCACTATTACCCTCTTAGCGCTCCGAATCTCCACTTGCATTTTCTACAAAAAGAGTGTTTCATAACTGCTCAATCAAAAATATGTTTTATCTCTGTTAACTGAATTTACAGATCAGAAATAAGTTTCACAGAATGCATCTGTGTAGTTTTTATTTGAAGATATTCTTTTTCCCAATGTAGGCCTCTTAGCGCTTAGCATGTCCAATTGCAGTTTCTACACAAAGAGTGTTTCAGAACGGCTCAATCAAAAGTAAGGTTCAACTCTGTTAGTTGAATGCACAGAACAGAAAGAATTTTCACAGAATGCTACTGTGTAGTTTATATTTGAATATATTCCTTTTTCCACTATTACCCTCTTAGCGCTCCGAATGTCCACTTGCATTTTCTACAGAAAGAGTGTTCAGAACTGCGCAATCAAAAGTATGGTTTAACTCTGTTAGCTTAATGAACATATCAGAAATAAGTTTCACACAATGCTTCTGTGTAGTTTTTATTTGAAGATATTATTTTTCCCAATAGAGGCCTCTTAGCGCTCAGAATGTCCAATTGCAGTTTCTACAGAAAGAGTGTTTCAGAAAGGCTCAATCAAAAGTAAGGTTCAACTCTGTTAGTTGAATGCACAGAACAGAAAGAAGTTTCATACAATGCTTCTGTGTAGTTTATATTTGAACATATTCTTTTTTCCACTATTACCCACTTAGCGCTACGAACGTCCAGTTGCATTTTCTACAGACAGAGTGTTTCAAAACTGCTCAATCAAAAGTATGGTTTAACTCTGTTAGCTGAATGCTCAGATCAGAAATAAGTTTCACAGAATGCTTCTGTGTAGTTTATATTTGAATATATTCCTTTTTCCACTACTACTCTCTTAGCGCTCCAAATGTCCAGTTGCAATTTCTACAGAAAGAGTGTTCAGATCTGCTCAATCAAAAGTATGGTTTAACTCTGTTAGCTGAATGCACAGATCAGAAAGAAGTTTCACAGAATGATTCTGTGTAGTTTATATTTGGAGACATTCCTTTTTCCACTATTACCCTCTTAGCGCTCCGAATCTCCACTTGCATTTTCTACAGAAAGAGTGTGTCAGAACGGCTCAAACAAAACTGAGGTTCAACTCTTTTAGTTGAACAAACAGAACAGAAAGAAGTTTCACACAATTCTTCTGTGTAGTTTTTATTTGTAGACATTCATTTTCCCAATATAGGCCTCTTAGCGCTCAGAATGTCCAATTGCAGTTTCTAAAGAAAGAGTGTTTCAGAGCGGCTCAATCAAAAGTAAGGTTCAACTCTGTTAGTTGAATGCACAGAACAGAAAGAAGTTTCATACAATGCTTCTGTGTAGTTTATATTTGAACATATTCTTTTTTCCACTATTACCCACTTAGTGCTACGAATGTCCAGTTGCATTTTCTACAGACAGAGTGTTTCCAAACTGCTCAATCAAAAGTATGGTTTAACTCTGTTAGCTGAATGCTCAGATCAGAAAGAAGTTTCACAGAATGCTTCTGTGTAGCTTATATTTGAATATATTCCTTTTTCCACTACTACCCTCTTAGCGCTCCGAATCTCCACTTGCATTTTCTACAGAAAGAGTGTTTCAGAACGGCTCAATCAAAACTAAGGTTCAACTCTTTTAGTTGAACAAACAGAACAGAAAGAAGTTTCACACAATTCTTCTGTGTAGTTTTTATTTGTAGACATTCTTTTTCCCAATATAGGCCTCTTAGCGCTCAGAATGTCCAATTGCAGTTTCTACAGAAGGAGTGTTTCAGAACGGCTCAATCAAAAGTAAGGTTCAACTCTGTTAGTTGAATGCACAGAACAGAAAGAAGTTTCATAAAATGCTTCTGTATAGTTTATATTTGAACATATTCTTTTTTCCACTATTACCCACTTAGCGCTACGAATGTCCAGTTGCATTTTCTACAGACAGAGAGTTTCAAAACTGCTCAATCAAAAGTATGGTTTAACTCTGTTAGCTGAATGCTCAGATAAGAAAGAAGTTTCACAGAATGCTTCTGTGTAGTTTATATTTGAATATATTCCTTTTTCCACTACTACGCTCTTAGTGCTCAAAATGTCCAGTTGCATTTTCTACAGAAAGAGTGTTCAGATCTGCTCAATCAAAAGTATGGTTTAACTCTGTTAGCTGAATGCACAGATCAGAAAGAAGTTTCACCGAATGATTCTGTTTAGTTTATATTTGAAGACATTCCTTTTTCCACTGTTACCCTCTTAGCGCTCCGAATCTCCACTTGCATTTTCTACAAAAAGAGTGTTTCATAACTGCTCAATCAAAAATATGTTTTATCTCTGTTAACTGAATTTACAGATCAGAAATAAGTTTCACAGAATGCATCTGTGTAGTTTTTATTTGAAGATATTCTTTTTCCCAATGTAGGCCTCTTAGCGCTTAGCATGTCCAATTGCAGTTACTACAGAAAGAGTGTTTCAGAACGGCTCAATCAAAAGTAAGGTTCAACTCTGTTAGTTGAATGCACAGAACAGAAAGAATTTTCACAGAATGCTACTGTGTAGTTTATATTTGAATATATTCCTTTTTCCACTATTACCCTCTTAGCGCTCCGAATGTCCACTTGCATTTTCTACAGAAAGAGTGTTCAGAACTGCGCAATCAAAAGTATGGTTTAACTCTGTTAGCTTAATGAACATATCAGAAATAAGTTTCACACAATGCTTCTGTGTAGTTTTTATTTGAAGATATTATTTTTCCCAATAGAGGCCTCTTAGCGCTCAGAATGTCCAATTGCAGTTTCTACAGAAAGAGTGTTTCAGAAAGGCTCAATCAAAAGTAAGGTTCAACTCTGTTAGTTGAATGCACAGAACAGAAAGAAGTTTCATACAATGCTTCTGTGTAGTTTATATTTGAACATATTCTTTTTTCCACTATTACCCACTTAGCGCTACGAACGTCCAGTTGCATTTTCTACAGACAGAGTGTTTCAAAACTGCTCAATCAAAAGTATGGTTTAACTCTGTTAGCTGAATGCTCAGATCAGAAAGAAGTTTCACAGAATGCTTCTGTGTAGTTTATATTTGAATATATTCCTTTTTCCACTACTACTCTCTTAGCGCTCCAAATGTCCAGTTGCATTTTCTACAGAAAGAGTGTTCAGATCTGCTCAATCAAAAGTATGGTTTAACTCTGTTAGCTGAATGCACAGAGCAGAAAGAAGTTTCACAGAATGATTCTGTGTAGTTTATATTTGGAGACATTCCTTTTTCCACTATTACCCTCTTAGCGCTCCGAATCTCCACTTGCATTTCCTACAGAAAGAGTGTTTCAGAACGGCTCAATCAAAACTAAGGTTCAACTCTTTTAGTTGAACAAACAGAACAGAAAGAAGTTTCACACAATTCTTCTGTGTAGTTTTTATTTGTAGACATTCTTTTTCCCAATATAGGCCTCTTCGCGCTCAGAATGTCCAATTGCAGTTTCTACAGAAAGAGTGTTTCAGAACGGCTCAATCAAAAGTAAGGTTCAACTCTGTTAGTTGAATGCACAGAACAGAAAGAAGTTTCATACAATGCTTCTGTGTAGTTTATATTTGAACATATTCTTTTTTCCACTATTACCCACTTAGCGCTACGAATGTCAAGTTGCATTTTCTACAGACAGAGTGTTTCAAAACTGCTCAATCAAATGTATGGTTTAACTCTGTTAGCTGAATGCTCAGATCAGAAAGAAGTTTCACAGAATGCTTCTGTGTAGTTTATATTTGAATATATTCCTTTTTCCACTACTACGCTCTTACCGCTCCAAATGTCCAGTTGCATTTTCAACAGAAAGAGTGTTCAGATCTGCTCAATCAAAAGTGTGGTTTAACTCTGTTAGCTGAATGCACAGATCAGAAAGAAGTTTCACCGAATGATTCTGTGTAGTTTATATTTGAAGACATTCCTTTTTCCACTATTACCCTCTTAGCACTCCGAATCTCCACTTGCATTTTCTACAAAAAGAGTGTTTCATAACTGCTCAATCAAAAATATGTTTTATCTCTGTTAACTGAATTTACAGATCAGAAATAAGTTTCACAGAATGCATCTGTGTAGTTTTTATTTGAAGATATTCTTTTTCCCAATGTAGGCCTCTTAGCGCTTAGCATGTCCAATTGCAGTTTCTACACAAAGAGTGTTTCAGAACGGCTCAATCAAAAGTAAGGTTCAACTCTGTTAGTTGAATGCACAGAACAGAAAGAATTTTCACAGAATGCTACTGTGTAGTTTATATTTGAATATATTCCTTTTTCCACTATTACCCTCTTAGCGCTCCGAATGTCCACTTGCATTTTCTACAGAAAGAGTTTCAGAACTGCGCAATCAAAAGTATGGTTTAACTCTGTTAGCTTAATGAACATATCAGAAATAAGTTTCACACAATGCTTCTGTGTAGTTTTTATTTGAAGATATTATTTTTCCCAATAGAGGCCTCTTAGCGCTCAGAATGTCCAATTGCAGTTTCTACAGAAAGAGTGTTTCAGAAAGGCTCAATCAAAAGTAAGGTTCAACTCTGTTAGTTGAATGCACAGAACAGAAAGAAGTTTCATACAATGCTTCTGTGTAGTTTATATTTGAACATATTATTTTTTCCACTATTACCCACTTAGCGCTACGAATGTCCAGTTGCATTTTCTACAGACAGAGTGTTTCAAAACTGCTCAATCATAAGTATGGTTTAACTCTGTTAGCTGAATGCTCAGATCAGAAAGAAGTTTCACAGAATGCTTCTGTGTAGTTTATATTTGAATATATTCCTTTTTCCACTACTACGCTCTTAGTGCTCAAAATGTCCAGTTGCATTTTCTACAGAAAGAGTGTTCAGATCTGCTCAATCAAAAGTATGGTTTAACTCTGTTAGCTGAATGCACAGATCAGAAAGAAGTTTCACCGAATGATTCTGTTTAGTTTATATTTGAAGACATTCATTTTTCCACTGTTACCCTCTTAGCGCTCCGAATCTCCACTTGCATTTTCTACAAAAAGAGTGTTTCATAACTGCTCAATCAAAAATATGTTTTATCTCTGTTAACTGAATTTACAGATCAGAAATAAGTTTCACAGAATGCATCTGTGTAGTTTTTATTTGAAGATATTCTTTTTCCCAATGTAGGCCTCTTAGCGCTTAGCATGTCCAATTGCAGTTACTACAGAAAGAGTGTTTCAGAACGGCTCAATCAAAAGTAAGGTTCAACTCTGTTAGTTGAATGCACAGAACAGAAAGAATTTTCACAGAATGCTACTGTGTAGTTTATATTTGAATATATTCCTTTTTCCACTATTACCCTCTTAGCGCTCCGAATGTCCACTTGCATTTTCTACAGAAAGAGTGTTCAGAACTGCACAATCAAAAGTATGGTTTAACTCTGTTAGCTTAATGAACATATCAGAAATAAGTTTCACACAATGCTTCTGTGTAGTTTTTATTTGAAGATATTATTTTTCCCAATAGAGGCCTCTTGGCGCTCAGAATGTCCAATTGCAGTTTCTACAGAAAGAGTGTTTCAGAAAGGCTCAATCAAAATTAAGGTTCAACTCTGTTAGTTGAATGCACAGAACAGAAAGAAGTTTCATACAATGCTTCTGTGTAGTTTATATTTGAACATATTCTTTTTTCCACTATTACCCACTTAGCGCTACGAACGTCCAGTTGCATTTTCTACAGACAGAGTGTTTCAAAACTGCTCAATCAAAAGTATGGTTTAACTCTGTTAGCTGAATGCTCAGATCAGAAAGAAGTTTCACAGAATGCTTCTGTGTAGTTTATATTTGAATATATTCCTTTTTCCACTACTACTCTCTTAGCGCTCCAAATGTCCAGTTGCATTTTCTACAGAAAGAGTGTTCAGATCTGCTCAATCAAAAGTATGGTTTAACTCTGTTAGCTGAATGCACAGATCAGAAAGAAGTTTCACAGAATGATTCTGTGTAGTATATATTTGGAGACATTCCTTTTTCCACTATTACCCTCTTAGCGCTCCGAATCTCCACTTGCATTTCCTACAGAAAGAGTGTTTCAGAACGGCTCAATCAAAACTAAGGTTCAACTCTTTTAGTTGAACAAACAGAACAGAAAGAAGTTTCACACAATTCTTCTGTGTAGTTTTTATTTGTAGACATTCTTTTTCCCAATATAGGCCTCTTCGCGCTCAGAATGTCCAATTGCAGTTTCTACAGAAAGAGTGTTTCAGAACGGCTCAATCAAAAGTAAGGTTCAACTCTGTTAGTTGAATGCACAGAACAGAAAGAAGTTTCATACAATGCTTCTGTGTAGTTTATATTTGAACATATTCTTTTTTCCACTATTACCCACTTAGCGCTACGAATGTCCAGTTGCATTTTCTACAGACAGAGTGTTTCAAAACTGCTCAATCAAATGTATGGTTTAACTCTGTTAGCTGAATGCTCAGATCAGAAAGAAGTTTCACAGAATGCTTCTGTGTAGTTTATATTTGAATATATTCCTTTTTCCACTACTAAGCTCTTACCGCTCCAAATGTCCAGTTGCATTTTCAACAGAAAGAGTGTTCAGATCTGCTCAATCAAAAGTATGGTTTAACTCTGTTAGCTGAATGCACAGATCAGAAAGAAGTTTCACCGAATGATTCTGTGTAGTTTATATTTGAAGACATTCCTTTTTCCACTATTACCCTCTTAGCGCTCCGAATCTCCACTTGCATTTTCTACAAAAAGAGTGTTTCATAACTGCTCAATCAAAAATATGTTTTATCTCTGTTAACTGAATTTACAGATCAGAAATAAGTTTCACAGAATGCATCTGTGTAGTTTTTATTTGAAGATATTCTTTTTCCCAATGTAGGCCTCTTAGCGCTTAGCATGTCCAATTGCAGTTTCTACACAAAGAGTGTTTCAGAACGGCTCAATCAAAAGTAAGGTTCAACTCTGTTAGTTGAATGCACAGAACAGAAAGAATTTTCACAGAATGCTACTGTGTAGTTTATATTTGAATATATTCCTTTTTCCACTATTACCCTCTTAGCGCTCCGAATGTCCACTTGCATTTTCTACAGAAAGAGTTTCAGAACTGCGCAATCAAAAGTATGGTTTAACTCTGTTAGCTTAATGAACATATCAGAAATAAGTTTCACACAATGCTTCTGTGTAGTTTTTATTTGAAGATATTATTTTTCCCAATAGAGGCCTCTTAGCGCTCAGAATGTCCAATTGCAGTTTCTACAGAAAGAGTGTTTCAGAAAGGCTCAATCAAAAGTAAGGTTCAACTCTGTTAGTTGAATGCACAGAACAGAAAGAAGTTTCATACAATGCTTCTGTGTAGTTTATATTTGAACATATTATTTTTTCCACTATTACCCACTTAGCGCTACGAATGTCCAGTTGCATTTTCTACAGACAGAGTGTTTCAAAACTGCTCAATCATAAGTATGGTTTAACTCTGTTAGCTGAATGCTCAGATCAGAAAGAAGTTTCACAGAATGCTTCTGTGTAGTTTATATTTGAATATATTCCTTTTTCCACTACTACGCTCTTAGTGCTCAAAATGTCCAGTTGCATTTTCTACAGAAAGAGTGTTCAGATCTGCTCAATCAAAAGTATGGTTTAACTCTGTTAGCTGAATGCACAGATCAGAAAGAAGTTTCACCGAATGATTCTGTTTAGTTTATATTTGAAGACATTCCTTTTTCCACTGTTACCCTCTTAGCACTCTGAATCTCCACTTGCATTTTCTACAAAAAGAGTGTTTCATAACTGCTCAATCAAAAATATGTTTTATCTCTGTTAACTGAATTTACAGATCAGAAATAAGTTTCACAGAATGCATCTGTGTAGTTTTTATTTGAAGATATTCTTTTTCCCAATGTAGGCCTCTTAGCGCTTAGCATGTCCAATTGCAGTTACTACAGAAAGAGTGTTTCAGAACGGCTCAATCAAAAGTAAGGTTCAACTCTGTTAGTTGAATGCACAGAACAGAAAGAATTTTCACAGAATGCTACTGTGTAGTTTATATTTGAATATATTCCTTTTTCCACTATTACCCTCTTAGCGCTCCGAATGTCCACTTGCATTTTCTACAGAAAGAGTGTTCAGAACTGCGCAATCAAAAGTATGGTTTAACTCTGTTAGCTTAATGAACATATCAGAAATAAGTTTCACACAATGCTTCTGTGTAGTTTTTATTTGAAGATATTATTTTTCCCAATAGAGGCCTCTTAGCGCTCAGAATGTCCAATTGCAGTTTCTACAGAAAGAGTGTTTCAGAAAGGCTCAATCAAAAGTAAGGTTCAACTCTGTTAGTTGAATGCACAGAACAGAAAGAAGTTTCATACAATGCTTCTGTGTAGTTTATATTTGAACATATTCTTTTTTCCACTATTACCCACTTAGCGCTACGAACGTCCAGTTGCATTTTCTACAGACAGAGTGTTTCAAAACTGCTCAATCAAAAGTATGTTTTAACTCTGTTAGCTGAATGCTCAGATCAGAAATAAGTTTCACAGAATGCTTCTGTGTAGTTTATATTTGAATATATTCCTTTTTCCACTACTACTCTCTTAGCGCTCCAAATGTCCAGTTGCATTTTCTACAGAAAGAGTGTTCAGATCTGCTCAATCAAAAGTATGGTTTAACTCTGTTAGCTGAATGCACAGATCAGAAAGAAGTTTCACAGAATGATTCTGTTTAGTTTATATTTGGAGACATTCCTTTTTCCACTATTACCCTCTTAGCGCTCCGAATCTCCACTTGCATTTCCTACAGAAAGAGTGTTTCAGAACGGCTCAATCAAAACTAAGATTCAACTCTTTTAGTTGAACAAACAGAACAGAAAGAAGTTTCACACAATTCTTCTGTGTAGTTTTTATTTGTAGACATTCTTTTTCCCAATATAGGCCTCTTCGCGCTCAGAATGTCCAATTGCAGTTTCTACAGAAAGAGTGTTTCAGAACGGCTCAATCAAAAGTAAGGTTCAACTCTGTTAGTTGAATGCACAGAACAGAAAGAAGTTTCATACAATGCTTCTGTGTAGTTTATATTTGAACATATTCTTTTTTCCACTATTACCCACTTAGCGCTACGAATGTCCAGTTGCATTTTCTACAGACAGAGAGTTTCAAAACTGCTCAATCAAATGTATGGTTTAACTCTGTTAGCTGAATGCTCAGATCAGAAAGAAGTTTCACAGAATGCTTCTGTGTAGTTTATATTTGAATATATTCCTTTTTCCACTACTACGCTCTTACCGCTCCAAATGTCCAGTTGCATTTTCAACAGAAAGAGTGTTCAGATCTGCTCAATCAAAAGTATGGTTTAACTCTGTTAGCTGAATGCACAGATCAGAAAGAAGTTTCACCGAATGATTCTGTGTAGTTTATATTTGAAGACATTCCTTTTTCCACTATTACCCTCTTAGCGCTCCGAATCTCCACTTGCATTTTCTACAAAAAGAGTGTTTCATAACTGCTCAATCAAAAATATGTTTTATCTCTGTTAACTGAATTTACAGATCAGAAATAAGTTTCACAGAATGCATCTGTGTAGTTTTTATTTGAAGATATTCTTTTTCCCAATGTAGGCCTCTTAGCGCTTAGCATGTCCAATTGCAGTTTCTACACAAAGAGTGTTTCAGAACGGCTCAATCAAAAGTAAGGTTCAACTCTGTTAGTTGAATGCACAGAACAGAAAGAATTTTCACAGAATGCTACTGTGTAGTTTACATTTGAATATATTCCTTTTTCCACTATTACCCTCTTAGCGCTCCGAATGTCCACTTGCATTTTCTACAGAAAGAGTTTCAGAACTGCGCAATCAAAAGTATGGTTTAACTCTGTTAGCTTAATGAACATATCAGAAATAAGTTTCACACAATGCTTCTGTGTAGTTTTTATTTGAAGATATTATTTTTCCCAATAGAGGCCTCTTAGCGCTCAGAATGTCCAATTGCAGTTTCTACAGAAAGAGTGTTTCAGAAAGGCTCAATCAAAAGTAAGGTTCAACTCTGTTAGTTGAATGCACAGAACAGAAAGAAGTTTCATACAATGCTTCTGTGTAGTTTATATTTGAACATATTCTTTTTTCCACTATTACCCACTTAGCGCTACGAATGTCCAGTTGCATTTTCTACAGACAGAGTGTTTCAAAACTGCTCAATCATAAGTATGGTTTAACTCTGTTAGCTGAATGCTCAGATCAGAAAGAAGTTTCACAGAATGCTTCTGTGTAGTTTATATTTGAATATATTCCTTTTTCCACTACTACTCTCTTAGCGCTCCAAATGTCCAGTTGCATTTTCTACAGAAAGAGTGTTCAGATCTGCTCAATCAAAAGTATGGTTTAACTCTGTTAGCTGAATGCACAGACCAGAAAGAAGTTTCACAGAATGATTCTGTGTAGTTTATATTTGGAGACATTCCTTTTTCCACTATTACCCTCTTAGCGCTCCGAATCTCCACTTGCATTTTCTACAGAAAGAGTGTGTCAGAACGGCTCAAACA
The DNA here is from genome assembly GCF_028878055.3 of Symphalangus syndactylus. NCBI lineage: Eukaryota > Metazoa > Chordata > Mammalia > Primates > Hylobatidae > Symphalangus > Symphalangus syndactylus. Next base: position 2,662,761 of record NC_072425.2, read on the forward strand.
AAACTGAGGTTCAACTCTTTTAGTTGAACAAACAGAACAGAAAGAAGTTTCACACAATTCTTCTGTGTAGTTTTTATTTGTAGACATTCATTTTCCCAATATAGGCCTCTTAGCGCTCAGAATGTCCAATTGCAGTTTCTACAGAAAGAGTGTTTCAGAGCGGCTCAATCAAAAGTAAGGTTCAACTCTGTTAGTTGAATGCACAGAACAGAAAGAAGTTTCATACAATGCTTCTGTGTAGTTTATATTTGAACATATTCTTTTTTCCACTATTACCCACTTAGTGCTACGAATGTCCAGTTGCATTTTCTACAGACAGAGTGTTTCAAAACTGCTCAATCAAAAGTATGGTTTAACTCTGTTAGCTGAATGCTCAGATCAGAAAGAAGTTTCACAGAATGCTTCTGTGTAGCTTATATTTGAATATATTCCTTTTTCCACTACTACCCTCTTAGCGCTCCGAATCTCCACTTGCATTTTCTACAGAAAGAGTGTTTCAGAACGGCTCAATCAAATCTAAGGTTCAACTCTTTTAGTTGAACAAACAGAACAGAAAGAAGTTTCACACAATTCTTCTGTGTAGTTTTTATTTGTAGACATTCTTTTTCCCAATATAGGCCTCTTAGCGCTCAGAATGTCCAATTGCAGTTTCTACAGAAGGAGTGTTTCAGAACGGCTCAATCAAAAGTAAGGTTCAACTCTGTTAGTTGAATGCACAGAACAGAAAGAAGTTTCATAAAATGCTTCTGTATAGTTTATATTTGAACATATTCTTTTTTCCACTATTACCCACTTAGCGCTACGAATGTCCAGTTGCATTTTCTACAGACAGAGAGTTTCAAAACTGCTCAATCAAAAGTATGGTTTAACTCTGTTAGCTGAATGCTCAGATAAGAAAGAAGTTTCACAGAATGCTTCTGTGTAGTTTATATTTGAATATATTCCTTTTTCCACTACTACGCTCTTAGTGCTCAAAATGTCCAGTTGCATTTTCTACAGAAAGAGTGTTCAGATCTGCTCAATCAAAAGTATGGTTTAACTCTGTTAGCTGAATGCACAGATCAGAAAGAAGTTTCACCGAATGATTCTGTTTAGTTTATATTTGAAGACATTCCTTTTTCCACTGTTACCCACTTAGCGCTCCGAATCTCCACTTGCATTTTCTACAAAAAGAGTGTTTCATAACTGTTCAATCAAAAATATGTTTTATCTCTGTTAACTGAATTTACAGATCAGAAATAAGTTTCACAGAATGCATCTGTGTAGTTTTTATTTGAAGATATTCTTTTTCCCAATGTAGGCCTCTTAGCGCTTAGCATGTCCAATTGCAGTTACTACAGAAAGAGTGTTTCAGAACGGCTCAATCAAAAGTAAGGTTCAACTCTGATAGTTGAATGCACAGAACAGAAAGAATTTTCACAGAATGCTACTGTGTAGTTTATATTTGAATATATTCCTTTTTCCACTATTACCCTCTTAGCGCTCCGAATGTCCACTTGCATTTTCTACAGAAAGAGTGTTCAGAACTGCGCAATCAAAAGTATGGTTTAAATCTGTTAGCTTAATGAACATATCAGAAATAAGTTTCACACAATGCTTCTGTGTAGTTTTTATTTGAAGATATTATTTTTCCCAATAGAGGCCTCTTATCGCTCAGAATGTCCAATTGCAGTTTCTACAGAAAGAGTGTTTCAGAAAGGCTCAATCAAAAGTAAGGTTCAACTCTGTTAGTTGAATGCACAGAACAGAAAGATGTTTCATACAATGCTTCTGTGTAGTTTATATTTGAACATATTCTTTTTTCCACTATTACCCACTTAGCGCTACGAATGTCCAGTTGCATTTTCTACAGACAGAGTGTTTCAAAACTGCTCAATCAAAAGTATGGTTTAACTCTGTTAGCTGAATGCTCAGATCAGAAAGAAGTTTCACAGAATGCTTCTGTGTAGTTTATATTTGAATATATTCCTTTTTCCACTACTACGCTCTTAGCGCTCCAAATGTCCAGTTGCATTTTCTACAGAAAGAGTGTTCAGATCTGCTCAATCAAAAGTATGGTTTAAATCTGTTAGCTGAATGCACAGCTCAGAAAGAAGTTTCACAGAATGATTCTGTGTAGTTTATATTTGGAGACATTCCTTTTTCCACTATTACCCTCTTAGCGCTCCGAATCTCCACTTGCATTTTCTACAGAAAGAGTGTTTCAGAACGGCTCAATCAAAACTAAGGTTCCACTCTTTTAGTTGAACAAACAGAACAGAAAGAAGTTTCACACAATTCTTCTGTGTAGTTTTTATTTGTAGACATTCTTTTTCCCAATATAGGCCTCTTAGCGCTCAGAATGTCCAATTGCAATTTCTACAGATAGAGTGTTTCAGAACGGCTCAATCAAAAGTAAGGTTCAACTCTGTTAGTTGAATGCACACAACAGAAAGAAGTTTCATACAATGCTTCTGTGTAGTTTATATTTGAACATATTCTTTTTTCCACTATTACCCACTTAGCGCTACGAATGTCCAGTTGCATTTTCTACAGACAGAGTGTTTCAAAACTGCTCAATCAAAAGTATGGTTTAACTCTGTTAGCTGAATGCTCAGATCAGAAAGAAGTTTCACAGAATGCTTCTGTGTAGTTTATATTTGAATATATTCCTTTTTCGACTACTACTCTCTTAGCGCTCCAAATGTCCAGTTGCATTTTCTACAGAAAGAGTGTTCAGATCTGCTCAATCAAAAGTATGGTTTAACTCTGTTAGCTGAATGCACAGATCAGAAACAAGTTTCACAGAATGATTCTGTGTAGTTTATATTTGGAGACATTCCTTTTTCCACTATTACCCTCTTAGCACTCCGAATCTCCACTTGCATTTTCTACAGAAAGAGTGTTTCAGAACGGCTCAATCAAAACTAAGGTTCAACTCTTTTAGTTGAACAGACAGAACAGAAAGAAGTTTCACACAATTCTTCTGTGTAGTTTTTATTTGTAGACATTCTTTTTCCCAATATAGGCCTCTTAGCGCTCAGAATGTCCAATTGCAGTTTCTACAGAAAGAGAGTTTCAGAACGGCTCAATCAAAAGTAAGGTTCAACTCTGTTAGTTGAATGCACAGAACAGAAAGTAGTTTCATACAATGCTTCTGTGTAGTTCATATTTGAACATATTCTTTTTTCCACTATTACCCACTTAGCGCTACGAATGTCCAGTTGCATTTTCTACAGACAGAGTGTTTCAAAACTGCTCAATCAAAAGTATGGTTTAACTCTGTTAGCTGAATGCTGAGATCAGAAAGAAGTTTCACCGAAGGATTCTGTGTAGTTTATATTTGAAGACATTCCTTTTTCCACTGTTACCCTCTTAGCGCTCCGAATCTCCACTTGCATTTTCTACAAAAAGAGTGTTTCATAACTGCTCAATCAAAAATATGTTTTATATCTGTTAACTGAATTTACAGATCAGAAATAAGTTTCACAGAATGTATCTGTGTAGTTTTTATTTGAAGATATTCTTTTTCCCAATGTAGGCCTCTTAGCGCTTAGCATGTCCAATTGCAGTTACTACAGAAAGAGTGTTTCAGAACGGCTCAATCAAAAGTAAGGTTCAAATCTGTTAGTTGAATGCACAGAACAGAAAGAATTTTCACAGAATGCTACTGTGTAGTTTATATTTGAATATATTCCTTTTTCCACTATTACCCTCTTAGCGCTCCGAAGGTCCACTTGCATTTTCTACAGAAAGAGTGTTCAGAACTGCGCAATCAAAAGTATGGTTTAACTCTGTTAGCTTAATGAACATATCAGAAATAAGTTTCACACAATGCTTCTGTGTAGTTTTTATTTGAAGATATTATTTTTCCCAATAGAGGCCTCTTAGCGCTCAGAATGTCCAATTGCAGTTTCTACAGAAAGAGTGTTTCAGAAAGGCTCAATCAAAAGTAAGGTTCAACTCTGTTAGTTGAATGCACAGAACAGAAAGAAGGTTCATACAATGCTTCTGTGTAGTTTATATTTGAACATATTCTTTTTTCCACTATTACCCACTTAGCGCTAAGAACGTCCAGTTGCATTTTCTACAGACAGAGTGTTTCAAAACTGCTCAATCAAAAGTATGGTTTAACTCTGTTAGCTGTATGCTCAGATCAGAAAGAAGTTTCACAGAATGCTTCTGTGTAGTTTATATTTGAATATATTACTTTTTCCACTACTACGCTCTTAGCGCTCAAAATGTCCAGTTGAATTTTCAACAGAAAGAGTGTTCAGATCTGCTCAATCAAAAGTATGGTTTAACTCTGTTAGCTGAATGCACAGATCAGAAAGAAGTTTCACAGAATGATTCTGTGTAGTTTATATTTGTAGACATTCCTTCTTCCACTATTACCCTCTTAGCGCTCCGAATCTCCACTTGCATTTTCTACAGAAAGAGTGTTTCAGAACGACTCAATCAAAACTAAGGTTCAACTCCTTTTGTTGAACAAACCGAACAGAAAGAAGTTTCACACAATTCTTCTGTGTAGTTTTTATTTGTAGATATTCTTTTTCCCAATATAGGCCTCTTAGCGCTCAGAATGTCCAATTGCAGTTTCTACAGAAAGAGTGTTTCAGAACGGCTCAATCAAAAGTAAGGTTCAACTCTGTTAGTAGAATGCACAGAACAGAAAGAAGTTTCATACAATGCTTCTGTGCAGTTTATATTTGAACATATTCTCTTTTCCACTATTACCCACTTAGCGCTACGAATGTCCAGTTGCATTTTCTACAGACAGAGTGTTTCAAAACTGCTCAATCAAAAGTATGGTTTAACTCTGTTAGCTGTATGCTCAGATCAGAAAGAAGTTTCACAGAATGCTTCTGTGTAGTTTATATTTGAATATATTCCTTTTTCCACTACTACGCTCTTAGCGCTCCAAATGTCCAGTTGCATTTTCAACAGAAAGAGTGTTCAGATCTGCTCAATCAAATGTATGGTTTAACTCTGTTAGCTGAATGCACAGATCAGAAAGAAGTTTCACCGAATGATTCTGTGTAGTTTATATTTGAAGACATTCCTTTTTCCACTATTACCCCCTTAGCGCTCCGAAGCTCCACTTGCATTTTCTACAAAAGGAGTGTTTCATAACTGCTCAATCAAAAATATGTTTTATCTCTGTTAACTGAATTTACAGATCAGAAATAAGTTTCACAGAATGCATCTGTGTAGTTTTTATTGGAAGACATTCTTTTTCCAAATGTAGGCCTCTTAGCGCTTAGCATGTCCAATTGCAGTTTCTACAGAAACAGTGTTTCAGAACGGCTCAATCAAAAGTAAGGTTCAACACTGTTAGTTGAATGCACAGAACAGAAAGAATTTTCACAGAATGCTACTGTGTAGTTTATATTTGAATATATTCCTTTTTCCACTATTACCCTCTTAGCGCTCCGAATGTCCACTTGCATTTTCTACAGAAAGAGTGTTCAGAACTGCGCAATCAAAAGTATGGTTTAACTCTGTTAGCTTAATGAACATATCAGAAATAAGTTTCACACAATTCTTCTGTGTAATTTTTATTTGAAGATATTATTTTTCCCAATAGAGGCCTCTTAGCGCTCAGAATGTCCAATTGCAGTTTCTACAGAAAGAGTGTTTCAGAAAGGCTCAATCAAAAGTAAGGTTCAACTCTGTTAGTTGAATGCACAGAACAAAAAGAAGTTTCATACAATGCTTCTGTGTAGTTTATATTTGAACATATTCTTTTTTCCACTATTACCCTCTTAGCGCTACGAATGTCCAGTTGCATTTTCCACAGACAGAGTGTTTCAAAACTGCTCAATCAAAAGTATGGTTTAAATCTGTTAGCTGAATGCTCAGTTCAGAAAGAAGTTTCACAGAATGCTTCTGTGTAGTTTATATTTGAATATATTCCTTTTTCCACTACTACTCTCTTAGCGCTCCAAATGTCCAGTTGCATTTTCTACAGAAAGAGTGTTCAGATCTGCTCAATCAAAAGTATGGTTTAACTCTGTTAACTGAATGCACAGATCAGAAAGAAGTTTCACAGAATGATTCTGTGTAGTTTATATTTGGAGACATTCCTTTTTCCACTATTACCCTCTTAGCGCTCCGAATCTCCACTTGCATTTCCTACAGAAAGAGTGTTTCAGAACGGCTCAATCAAAACTAAGGTTCAACTCTTTTAGTTGAACAAACAGAACAGAAAGAAGTTTCACACAATTCTTCTGTGTAGTTTTTATTTGTAGACATTCTTTTTCCCAATATAGGCCTCTTCGCGCTCAGAATGTCCAATTGCAGTTTCTACAGAAAGAGTGTTTCAGAACGGCTCAATCAAAAGTAAGGTTCAACTCTGTTAGTTGAATGCACAGAACAGAAAGAAGTTTCATACAATGCTTCTGTGTAGTTTATATTTGAACATATTCTTTTTTCCACTATTACCCACTTAGCGCTACGAATGTCCAGTTGCATTTTCTACAGACAGAGTGTTTCAAAACTGCTCAATCAAAAGTATGGTTTAACTCTGTTAGCTGAATGCTCAGATCAGAAAGAAGTTTCACAGAATGCTTCTGTGTAGTTTATATTTGAATATATTCCTTTTTCCACTACTACGCTCTTACCGCTCCAAATGTCCAGTTGCATTTTCAACAGAAAGAGTGTTCAGATCTGCTCAATCAAAAGTATGGTTTAACTCTGTTAGCTGAATGCACAGATCAGAAAGAAGTTTCACCGAATGATTCTGTGTAGTTTATATTTGAAGACATTCCTTTTTCCACTATTACCCTCTTAGCGCTCCGAATCTCCACTTGCATTTTCTACAAAAAGAGTCTTTCATAACTGCTCAATCAAAAATATGTTTTATCTCTGTTAACTGAATTTACAGATCAGAAATAAGTTTCACAGAATGCATCTGGGTAGTTTTTATTTGAAGATATTCTTTTTCCCAATGTAGGCCTCTTAGCGCTTAGCATGTCCAATTGCAGTTTCTACACAAAGAGTGTTTCAGAACGGCTCAATCCAAAGTAAGGTTCAACTCTGTTAGTTGAATGCACAGAACAGAAAGAATTTTCACAGAATGCTACTGTGTAGTTTATATTTGAATATATTCCTTTTTCCACTATTACCCTCTTAGCGCTCCGAATGTCCACTTGCATTTTCTACAGAAAGAGTTTCAGAACTGCGCAATCAAAAGTATGGTTTAACTCTGTTAGCTTAATGAACATATCAGAAATAAGTTTCACACAATGCTTCTGTGTAGTTTTTATTTGAAGATATTATTTTTCCCAATAGAGGCCTCTTAGCGCTCAGAATGTCCAATTGCAGTTTCTACAGAAAGAGTGTTTCAGAAAGGCTCAATCAAAAGTAAGGTTCAACTCTGTTAGTTGAATGCACAGAACAGAAAGAAGTTTCATACAATGCTTCTGTGTAGTTTATATTTGAACATATTATTTTTTCCACTATTACCCACTTAGCGCTACGAATGTCCAGTTGCATTTTCTACAGACAGAGTGTTTCAAAACTGCTCAATCATAAGTATGGTTTAACTCTGTTAGCTGAATGCTCAGATCAGAAAGAAGTTTCACAGAATGCTTCTGTGTAGTTTATATTTGAATATATTCCTTTTTCCACTACTACTCTCTTAGCGCTCCAAATGTCCAGTTGCATTTTCTACAGAAAGAGTGTTCAGATCTGCTCAATCAAAAGTATGGTTTAACTCTGTTAGCTGAATGCACAGACCAGAAAGAAGTTTCACAGAATGATTCTGTGTAGTTTATATTTGGAGACATTCCTTTTTTGCACTGTTACCCTCTTAGCGCTCCGAATCTCCACTTGCATTTTCTACAGAAAGAGTGTGTCAGAACGGCTCAAACAAAACTAAGGTTCAACTCTTTTGGTTGAACAAACAGAACAGAAAGAAGTTTCACACAATTCTTCTGTGTAGTTTTTATTTGTAGACATTCTTTTTCCCAATATAGGCCTCTTAGCGCTCAGAATGTCCAATTGCAGTTTCTACAGAAAGAGTGTTTCAGAACGGCTCAATCAAAAGTAAGGTTCAACTCTGTTAGTTGAATGCACAGAACAGAAAGAAGTTTCATACAATGCTTCTGTGTAGTTTATATTTGAACATATTCTTTTTTCCACTATTAACCACTTAGCGCTACGAATGTCCAGTTGCATTTTCTACAGACAGAGTGTTTCAAAACTGCTCAATCAAAAGTATGGTTTAACTCTGTTAGCTGAATGCTCAGATCAGAAAGAAGTTTCACAGAATACTTCTGTGTAGTTTATATTTGAATATATTCCTATTTCCACTACTACGCTCTTACCGCTCCAAATGTCCAGTTGCATTTTCAACAGAAAGAGTGTTCACATCTGCTCAATCAAAAGTATGGTTTAACTCTGTTAGCTGAATGCACAGATCAGAAAGAAGTTTCACCGAATGATTCTGTGTAGTTTATATTTGAAGACATTCCTTTTTCCACTATTACCCTCTTAGCGCTCCGAATCTCCACTTGCATTTTCTACAAAAAGAGTGTTTCATAACTGCTCAATCAAAAATATGTTTTATCTCTGTTAACTGAATTTACAGATCAGAAATAAGTTTCACAGAATGCATCTGTGTAGTTTTTATTTGAAGATATTCTTTTTCCCAATGTAGGCCTCTTAGCGCTTAGCATGTCCAATTGCAGTTTCTACAGAAACAGTGTTTCAGAACGGCTCAATCAAAAGTAAGGTTCAACTCTGTTAGTTGAATGCACAGAACAGAAAGAATTTTCACAGAATGCTACTGTGTAGTTTATATTTGAATATATCCCTTTTTCCACTATTACCCTCTTAGCGCTCCGAATGTCCACTTGCATTTTCTACAGAAAGAGTGCTCAGAACTGCGCAATCAAAAGTATGTTTTAACTCTGTTAGCTTAATGAACATATCAGAAATAAGTTTCACACAATGCTTCTGTGTAGTTTTTATTTGAAGATATTATTTTTCCCAATAGAGGCCTCTTAGCGCTCAGAATGTACAATTGCAGTTTCTACAGAAAGAGTGTTTCAGAAAGGCTCAATCAAAAGTAAGGTTCAACTCTGTTAGTTGAATGCACAGAACAGAAAGAAGTTTCATACAATGCTTCTGTGTAGTTTATATTTGAACATATTCTTTTTTCCACTATCACCCACTTAGCGCTACGAATGTCCAGTTGCATTTTCTACAGACAGAGTGTTTCAAAACTGCTCAATCAAAAGTATGGTTTAACTCTGTTAGCTGAATGCTCAGATCAGAAAGAAGTTTCACAGAATGCTTCTGTGTAGTTTATATTTGAATATATTCCTTTTTCCACTACTACTCTCGTAGCTCTCCAAATGTCCTTTTGCATTTTCTACAGAAAGAGTGTTCAGATCTGCTCAATCAAAAGTATGGTTTAACTCTGTTAGCTGAATGCACAGATCAGAAAGAAGTTTCACAGAATGATTCTGTGTAGTTTATATTTGGAGACATTCCTTTTTCCACTATTACTCTCTTAGCGCTCCGAATCTCCACTTGCATTTTCTACAGAAAGAGTGTTTCAGAACGGCTCAATCAAAACTAAGGTTCAACTCTTTTAGTTGAACAAACAGAACAGAAAGAAGTTTCACACAATTCTTCTGTGTAGTTTTTATTTGTAGACATTCTTTTTCCCAATATAGGCCTCTTAGCGCTCAGAATGTCCAATTGCAGTTTCTACAGAAAGAGTGTTTCAGAACGGCTCAATCAAAAGTAAGGTTCAACTCTGTTAGTTGAATGCACAGAACAGAAAGAAGTTTCATACAATGCTTCTGTGTAGTTTATATTTGAACATATTCTCTTTTCCACTATTACCCACTTAGCGCTACGAATGTTCAGTTGCATTTTCTACAGACAGAGTGTTTCAAAACTGCTCAATCAAAAGTATGGTTTAACTCTGTTAGCTGTATGCTCAGATCAGAAAGAAGTTTCACAGAATGCTTCTGTGTAGTTTATATTTGAATATATTACTTTTTCCACTACTACACTCTTAGCGCTCAAAATGTCCAGTTGAATTTTCAACAGAAAGAGTGTTCAGATCTGCTCAATGAAAAGTATGGTTTAACTCTGTTAGCTGAATGCACAGATCAGAAAGAAGTTTCACCGAATGATTCTGTGTAGTTTATATTTGAAGACATTCCTTTTTCCACTATTACCCCCTTAGCGCTCCGAAGCTCCACTTGCATTTTCTACAAAAAGAGTGTTTCATAACTGCTCAATCAAAAATATGTTTTATCTCTGTTAACTGAATTTACAGATCAGAAATAAGTTTCACAGAATGCATCTGTGTAGTTTTTATTGGAAGACATTCTTTTTCCCAATGTAGGCCTCTTAGCGCTTAGCATGTCCAATTGCAGTTTCTACAGAAACAGTGTTTCAGAACGGCTCAATCAAAAGTAAGGTTCAACACTGTTAGTTGAATGCACAGAACAGAAAGAATTTTCACAGAATGCTACTGTGTAGTTTATATTTGAATATATTCCTTTTTCCACTATTACCCTCTTAGCGCTCCGAATGTCCACTTGCATTTTCTACAGAAAGAGTGTTCAGAACTGCGCAATCAAAAGTATGGTTTAACTCTGTTAGCTTAATGAACATATCAGAAATAAGTTTCACACAATTCTTCTGTGTAATTTTTATTTGAAGATATTATTTTTCCCAATAGAGGCCTCTTAGCGCTCAGAATGTCCAATTGCAGTTTCTACAGAAAGAGTGTTTCAGAAAGGCTCAATCAAAAGTAAGGTTCAACTCTGTTAGTTGAATGCACAGAACAGAAAGAAGTTTCATACAATGCTTCTGTGTAGTTTATATTTGAACATATTCTTTTTTCCACTATTACCCACTTAGCGCTACGAATGTCCAGTTGCATTTTCCACAGACAGAGTGTTTCAAAACTGCTCAATCAAAAGTATGGTTTAAATCTGTTAGCTGAATGCTCAGTTCAGAAAGAAGTTTCACAGAATGCTTCTGTGTAGTTTATATTTGAATATATTACTTTTTCCACTACTACTCTCTTAGCGCTCCAAATGTCCAGTTGCATTTTCTACAGAAAGAGTGTTCAGATCTGCTCAATCAAAAGTATGGTTTAACTCTGTTAGCTGAATGCACAGATCAGAAAGAAGTTTCACAGAATGATTCTGTGTAGTTTATATTTGAAGACATTCCTTTTTCCACTATTACCCTCTTAGCGCTCCGAATCTCCACTTGCATTTTCTACAAAAAGAGTGTTTCATAACTGCTCAATCAAAAATATGTTTTATCTCTGTTAACTGAATTTACAGATCAGAAATAAGTTTCACAGAATGCATCTGTGTAGTTTTTATTTGAAGATATTCTTTTTCCCAATGTAGGCCTCTTAGCGCTTAGCATGTCCAATTGCAGTTTCTACAGAAAGAGAGTTTCAGAACGGCTCAATCAAAAGTAAGGTTCAACTCTGTTAGCTGAATGCACAGAACAGAAAGAGTTTTCACAGAATGCTACTGTGTAGTTTATATTTGAATATATTCCTTTTTCCACTATTACCCTCTTAGCGCTCCGAATGTCCACTTGCATTTTCTACAGAAAGAGTGTTCAGAACTGCACAATCAAAAGTATGGTTTAACTCTGTTAGCTTAATGAACATATCAGAAATAAGTTTCACACAATGCTTCTGTGTAGTTTTTATTTGAAGATATTATTTTTCCCAATAGAGGCCTCTTAGCGCTCAGAATGTCCAATTGCAGTTTCTACAGAAAGAGTGTTCAGAACTGCGCAATCAAAAGTATGGTTTAACTCTGTTAGCTTAATGAACATATCAGAAATAAGTTTCACACAATGCTTCTGTGTAGTTTTTATTTGAAGATATTATTTTTCCCAATAGAGGCCTCTTAGCGCTCAGAATGTCCAATTGCAGTTTCTACAGAAAGAGTGTTTCAGAAAGGCTCAATCAAAAGTAAGGTTCAACTCTGTTAGTTGAATGCACAGAACAGAAAGAAGTTTCATACAATGCTTCTGTGTAGTTTATATTTGAACATATTCTTTTTTCCACTATTACCCACTTAGCGCTACGAATGTCCAGTTGCTTTTTCTACAGACAGAGTGTTTCAAAACTGCTCAATCAAAAGTATGGTTTAACTCTGTTAGCTGAATGCTCAGATCAGAAAGAAGTTTCACAGAATGCTTCTGTGTAATTTATATTTGAATATATTCCTTTTTCCACTACTAACCTCTTAGCGCTCCAAATGTCCAGTTGCATTTTCTACAGAAAGAGTGTTCAGATCTGCTCAATCAAAAGTATGGTTTAACACTGTTAGCTGAATGCACAGATCAGAAAGAAGTTTCACAGAATGATTCTGTGTAGTTTATATTGCAGACATTCCTTTTTAAACTATTACCCTCTTAGCGCTCCGAATCTCCACTTGCATTTTCTACAGAAAGAGTGTTTCAGAACGGCTCAATCAAAACTAAGGTTCAACTCTTTTAGTTGAACAAACAGAACAGAAAGAAGTTTCACACAATTCTTCTGTGTAGTTTTTATTTGTAGACATTCTTTTTGCCAATATAGGCCTCTTAGCGCTCAGAATTTCCAATTGCAGTTTCTACAGAAAGAGTGTTTCAGAACGGCTCAATCAAAAGTAAGGTTCAACTCTGTTAGTTGAATGCACAGAACAGAAAGAAGTTTCATACAATGCTTCTGTGTAGTTCATATTTGAACATATTCTTTTTTCCACTATTACCCACTTAGCGCTACGAATGTCCAGTTGCATTTTCTACAGACAGAGTGTTTCAAAACTGCTCAATCAAAATTATGGTTTAACTCTGTTAGCTGAATGCTCAGATCAGAAAGATGTTTCACAGAATGCTTCTGTGTAGTTTATATTAGAATATATTACTTTTTCCACTACTACGCTCTTAGCGCTCCAAATGTCCAGTTGCATTTTCTACAGAAAGAGTGTTCAGATCTGCTCAATCAAAAGTATGGTTTAACTCTGTTAGCTGAATGCACAGAGCAGAAAGAAGTTTCACCGAATGATTCTGTGTAGTTTATATTTGAAGACATTCCTTTTTCTACTATTACCCTCTAGCGCTCCGAATCTCCACTTGCATTTTCTACAAAAAGAGTGTTTCATAACTGCTCAATCAAAAATATGTTTTATCTCTGTTAACTGAATTTACAGATCAGAAATAAGTTTCACAGAATGCATCTGTGTAGTTTTTATTTGAAGATATTCTTTTTCCCAATGTAGGCCTCTTAGCGCTTAGCATGTCCAATTGCAGTTTGTACAGAAAGAGTGTTTCAGAACGGCTCAATCAAAAGTAAGGTTCAAATCTGTTAGTTGAATGCACAGAACAGAAAGAATTTTCACAGAATGCTACTGTGTAGTTTATATTTGAATATATTTCTTTTTCCACTATTACCATCTTAGCGCTCCGAATGTCCACTTGCATTTTCTGCAGAAAGAGTGTTCAGAACTGCGCAATCAAAAGTATGGTTTAACTCTGTTTGCTTAATGAACATATCAGAAATTAGTTTCACACAAAGCTTCTGTGTAGTTTTTATTTGAAGATATTATTTTTCCCAATATAGGCCTCTTAGCGCTCAGAATGTCCAATTGCAGTTTCTACAGAAAGAGTGTTTCAGAAAGGCTCAATCAAAAGTAAGGTTCAACTCTGTTAGTTGAATGCACAGAACAGAAAGAAGTTTCATACAATGCTTCTGTGTAGTTTATATTTGAACATATTCTTTTTTCCACTATTAGCCACTTAGCGCTACGAATGTCCAGTTGCATTTTCTACAGACAGAGTGTTTCAAAACTGCTCAATCAAAAGTATGGTTTACCTCGGTTAGCTGAATGCTGAGATCAGAAAGAAGTTTCACAGAATGCTTCTGTGTAGTTTATATTTGAATATATTCCTTTTTCCACTACTACTCTCTTAGTGCTCCAAATGTCCAGTCGCATTTTCTACAGAAAGAGTGTTCAGATCTGCTCAATCAAAAGTATGGTTTAACTCTGTTAGCTGAATGCACAGATCAGAAAGAAGTTTCACAGAATGATTCTGTGTAGTTTATATTTGGAGACATTCCTTTTTCCACTATTACCCTCTTAGCGCTCCGAATCTCCACTTGCATTTTCTACAGAAAGAGTGTTTCAGAACGGCTCAATCAAAACTAAGGTTCAACTCTTTTAGTTGAACAAACAGAACAGAAAGAAGTTTCACACAATTCTTCTGTGTAGTTTTTATTTGTAGACATTCTTTTTCCCAATATAGGCCTCTTAGCGCTCAGAATGTCCAATTGCAGTTTCTACAGAAAGAGTGTTTCAGAACGGCTCAATCAAAAGTAAGGTTCAACTCTGTTAGTTGAATGCACAGAACAGAAAGAAGTTTCATACAATGCTTCTGTGTAGTTTATATTTGAACATATTCTCTTTTCCACTATTACCCACTTAGCGCTACGAATGTCCAGTTGCATTTTCTGCAGACAGAGTGTTTCAAAACTGCTCAATCAAAAGTATGGTTTAACTCTGTTAGCTGTATGCTCAGATCAGAAAGAAGATTCACAGAATGCTTCTGTGTAGTTTATATTTGAATATATTACTTTTTCCACTACTACGCTCTTAGCGCTCAAAATGTCCAGTTGAATTTTCAACAGAAAGAGTGTTCAGATCTGCTCAATCAAAAGTATGGTTTAACTCTGTTAGCTGAATGCACAGATCAGAAAGAAGTTTCACAGAATGATTCTGTGTAGTTTATATTTGTAGACATTCCTTCTTCCACTATTACCCTCTTAGCGCTCCGAATCTCCACTTGCATTTTCTACAGAAAGAGTGTTTCAGAACGACTCAATCAAAACTAAGGTTCAACTCCTTTTGTTGAACAAACAGAACAGAAAGAAGTTTCACACAATTCTTCTGTGTAGTTTTTATTTGTAGATATTCTTTTTCCCAATATAGGCCTCTTAGCGCTCAGAATGTCCAATTGCAGTTTCTACAGAAAGAGTGTTTCAGAACGGCACAATCAAAAGTAAGGTTCAACTCTGTTAGTAGAATGCACAGAACAGAAAGAAGTTTCATACAATGCTTCTGTGCAGTTTATATTTGAACATATTCTCTTTTCCACTATTACCCACTTAGCGCTACGAATGTCCAGTTGCATTTTCTACAGACAGAGTGTTTCAAAACTGCTCAATCAAAAGTATGGTTTAACTCTGTTAGCTGTATGCTCAGATCAGAAAGAAGTTTCACAGAATGCTTCTGTGTAGTTTATATTTGAATATATTCCTTTTTCCACTACTACGCTCTTAGCGCTCCAAATGTCCAGTTGCATTTTCAACAGAAAGAGTGTTCAGATCTGCTCAATCAAATGTATGGTTTAACTCTGTTAGCTGAATGCACAGATCAGAAAGAAGTTTCACCGAATGATTCTGTGTAGTTTATATTTGAAGTCATTCCTTTTTCCACTATTACCCCCTTAGCGCTCCGAAGCTCCACTTGCATTTTCTACAAAAAGAGTGTTTCATAAGTGCTCAATCAAAAATATGTTTTATCTCTGTTAACTGAATTTACAGATCAGAAATAAGTTTCACAGAATGCATCTGTGTAGTTTTTATTGGAAGACATTCTTTTTCCCAATGTAGGCCTCTTAGCGCTTAGCATGTCCAATTGCAGTTTCTACAGAAACAGTGTTTCAGAACGGCTCAATCAAAAGTAAGGTTCAACACTGTTAGTTGAATGCACAGAACAGAAAGAATTTTCACAGAATGATACTGTGTAGTTTATATTTGAATATATTCCTTTTTCCACTATTACCCTCTTAGCGCTCCGAATGTCCACTTGCATTTTCTACAGAAAGAGTGTTCAGAACTGCGCAATCAAAAGTATGGTTTAACTCTGTTAGCTTAATGAACATATCAGAAATAAGTTTCACACAATTCTTCTGTGTAATTTTTATTTGAAGATATTATTTTTCCCAATAGAGGCCTCTTAGCGCTCAGAATGTCCAATTGCAGTTTCTACAGAAAGAGTGTTTCAGAAAGGCTCAATCAAAAGTAAGGTTCAACTCTGTTAGTTGAATGCACAGAACAGAAAGAAGTTTCATACAATGCTTCTGTGTAGTTTATATTTGAACATATTCTTTTTTCCACTATTACCCACTTAGCGCTACGAATGTTCAGTTGCATTTTCCACAGACAGAGTGTTTCAAAACTGCTCAATCAAAAGTATGGTTTAAATCTGTTAGCTGAATGCTCAGTTCAGAAAGAAGTTTCCCAGAATGCTTCTGTGTAGTTTATATTTGAATATATTCCTTTTTCCACTACTACTCTCTTAGCGCTCCAAATGTCCAGTTGCATTTTCTACAGAAAGAGTGTTCAGATCTGCTCAATCAAAAGTATGGTTTAACTCTGTTAGCTGAATGCACAGATCAGAAAGAAGTTTCACAGAATGATTCTGTGTAGTTTATATTTGGTGACATTGCTTTTTCCACTATTACCCTCTTAGCGCTCCAAATCTCCACTTGCATTTTCTACAGAAAGAGTGTTTCAGAACGGCTTAATCAAAACTAAGGTTCAACTCTTTTAGTTGAACAAACAGAACAGAAAGAAGTTTCA
Organism: Symphalangus syndactylus; assembly: GCF_028878055.3. Lineage (NCBI taxonomy): Eukaryota > Metazoa > Chordata > Mammalia > Primates > Hylobatidae > Symphalangus > Symphalangus syndactylus. The sequence continues at coordinate 2,679,370 of NC_072425.2, forward strand.
CAAAATTCTTCTGTGTAGTTTTTATTTGTAGACATTCTTTTTCCCAATATAGGCCTCTTAGCGCTCAGAATGTCCAATTGCAGTTTCTACAGAAAGAGTGTTTCAGAACGGCTCAATCAAAAGTAAGGTTCAACTCTGTTAGTTGAATGCACAGAACAGAAAGAAGTTTCATACAATGCTTCTGTGTAGTTTATATTTGAACATATTCTTTTTTCCACTATAACCCACTTAGCGCTACGAATGTCCAGTTGCATTTTCTACAGACAGAGTGTTTCAAAACTGCTCAATCAAAAGTATGGTTTAACTCTGTTAGCTGTATGCTCAGATCAGAAAGAAGTTTCACAGAATGCTTCTGTGTAGTTTATATTTGAATATATTCCTTTTTCCACTACTACGCTCTTAGCGCTCCAAATGTCCAGTTGCATTTTCTACAGAAAGAGTGTTCAGATCTGCTCAATCAAAAGTATGGTTTAACTCTGTTAGCTGAATGCACAGATCAGAAAGAAGTTTCACCGAATGATTCTGTGTAGTTTATATTTGAAGACATTCCATTTTCCACTATTACCCTCTTAGCGCTCCGAATCTCCACTTGCATTTTCTACAAAAAGAGTGTTTCATAACTGCTCAATCAAAAATATGTTTTATCTCTGTGAACTGAATTTACAGATCAGAAATAATTTTCACAGAATGCATCTGTGTAGTTTTTATTTGAAGATATTCTTTTTCCCAATGTAGGCCTCTTAGCGCTTAGCATGTCCAATTGCAGTTTCTACAGAAAGAGAGTTTCAGAACGGCTCAATCAAAAGTAAGGTTCAACTCTGTTAGCTGAATGCACAGAACAGAAAGAGTTTTCACAGAATGCTACTGTGTAGTTTATATTTGAATATATTCCTTTTTCCACTATTACCCTCTTAGCGCTCCGAATGTCCACTTGCATTTTCTACAGAAAGAGTGTTCAGAACTGCGCAATCAAAAGTATGGTTTAACTCTGTTAGCTTAATGAACATATCAGAAATAAGTTTCACACAATGCTTCTGTGTAGTTTTTATTTGAAGATATTATTTTTCCCAATAGAGGCCTCTTAGCGCTCAGAATGTCCAATTGCAGTTTCTACAGAAAGAGTGTTTCAGAAAGGCTCAATCAAAAGTAAGGTTCAACTCTGTTAGTTGAATGCACAGAACAGAAAGAAGTTTCATGCAATGCTTCTGTGTAGTTTATATTTGAACATATTCTTTTTTCCACTATTACCCACTTAGCGCTACGAATGTCCAGTTGCATTTTCTACAGACAGAGTGTTTCAAAACTGCTCAATCAAAAGTATGGTTTAACTCTGTTAGCTGAATGCTCAGATCAGAAAGAAGTTTCACAGAATGCTTCTGTGTAGTTTATATTTGAATATATTCCTTTTTCCACTACTACTCTCGTAGCTCTCCAAATGTCCTGTTGCATTTTCTACAGAAAGAGTGTTCAGATCTGCTCAATCAAAAGTATGGTTTAACTCTGTTAGCTGAATGCACAGATCAGAAAGAAGTTTCACAGAATGATTCTGTGTAGTTTATATTTGGAGACATTCCTTTTTCCACTATTACCCTCTTAGCGCTCCGAATCTCCACTTGCATTTTCTCCAGAAAGAGTGTTTCAGAACGGCTCAATCAAAACTAAGGTTCAACTCTTTTAGTTGAACAAACAGAACAGAAAGAAGTTTCACACAATTCTTCTGTGTAGTTTTTATTTGTAGACATTCTTTTTCCCAATATAGGCCTCTTAGCGCTCAGAATGTCCAATTGCAGTTTCTACAGAAAGAGTGTTTCAGAACGGCTCAATCAAAAGTAAGGTTCAACTCTGTTAGTTGAATGCACAGAACAGAAAGAAGTTTCATACAATGCTTCTGTGTAGTTTATATTTGAACATATTCTCTTTTCCACTATTACCCACTTAGCGCTACGAATGTCCAGTTGCCTTTTCTACAGACAGAGTGTTTCAAAACTGCTCAATCAAAAGTATGGTTTAACTCTGTTAGCTGTATGCTCAGATCAGAAAGAAGTTTCACAGAATGCTTCTGTGTAGTTTATATTTGAATATATTACTTTTTCCACTACTACGCTCTTAGCGCTCAAAATGTCCAGTTGAATTTTCAACAGAAAGAGTGTTCAGATCTGCTCAATCAAAAGTATGGTTTAACTCTGTTAGCTGAATGCACAGATCAGAAAGAAGTTTCACAGAATGATTCTGTGTAGTTTATATTTGTAGACATTCCTTCTTCCACTAATACCCTCTTAGCGCTCCGAATCACCACTTGCATTTTCTACAGAAAGAGTGTTTCAGAACGACTCAATCAAAACTAAGGTTCAACTCCTTTTGTTGAACAAACAGAACAGAAAGAAGTTTCACACAATTCTTCTGTGTAGTTTTTATTTGTAGATATTCTTTTTCCCAATATAGGCCTCTTAGCGCTCAGAATGTCCAATTGCAGTTTCTACAGAAAGAGTGTTTCAGAACGGCTCAATCAAAAGTAAGGTTCAACTCTGTTAGTAGAATGCACAGAACAGAAAGATGTTTCATACAATGCTTCTGTGCAGTTTATATTTGAACATATTCTCTTTTCCACTATTACCCACTTAGCGCTACGAATGTCCAGTTGCATTTTCTACAGACAGAGTGTTTCAAAACTGCTCAATCAAAAGTATGGTTTAACTCTGTTAGCTGTATGCTCAGATCAGAAAGAAGTTTCACAGAATGCTTCTGTGTAGTTTATATTTGAATATATTCCTTTTTCCACTACTACGCTCTTAGCGCTCCAAATGTCCAGTTGCATTTTCAACAGAAAGAGTGTTCAGATCTGCTCAATCAAATGTATGTTTTAACTCTGTTAGCTGAATGCACAGATCAGAAAGAAGTTTCACCGAATGATTCTGTGTAGTTTATATTTGAAGACATTCCTTTTTCCACTATTACCCCCTTAGCGCTCCGAAGCTCCACTTGCATTTTCTACAAAAAGAGTGTTTCATAACTGCTCAATCAAAAATATATTTTATCTCTGTTAACTGAATTTACAGATCAGAAATAAGTTTCACAGAATGCATCTGTGTAGTTTTTATTGGAAGACATTCTTTTTCCCAATGTAGGCCTCTTAGCGCTTAGCATGTCCAATTGCAGTTTCTACAGAAACAGTGTTTCAGAACGGCTCAATCAAAAGTAAGGTTCAACACTGTTAGTTGAATGCACAGAACAGAAAGAATTTTCACAGAATGCTACTGTGTAGTTTATATTTGAATATATTCCTTTTTCCACTATTACCCTCTTAGCGCTCCGAATGTCCACTTGCATTTTCTACAGAAAGAGTGTTCAGAACTGCGCAATCAAAAGTATGGTTTAACTCTGTTAGCTTAATGAACATATCAGAAATAAGTTTCACACAATTCTTCTGTGTAATTTTTATTTGAAGATATTATTTTTCCCAATAGAGGCCTCTTAGCGCTCAGAATGTCCAATTGCAGTTTCTACAGAAAGAGTGTTTCAGAAAGGCTCAATCAAAAGTAAGGTTCAACTCTGTTAGTTGAATGCACAGAACAGAAAGAAGTTTCATACAATGCTTCTGTGTAGTTTATATTTGAACATATTCTTTTTTCCACTATTACCCACTTAGCGCTACGAATGTCCAGTTGCATTTTCCACAGACAGAGTGTTTCAAAACTGCTCAATCAAAAGTATGGTTTAAATCTGTTAGCTGAATGCTCAGTTCAGAAAGAAGTTTCCCAGAATGCTTCTGTGTAGTTTATATTTGAATATATTCCTTTTTCCACTACTACTCTCTTAGCGCTCCAAATGTCCAGTTGCATTTTCTACAGAAAGAGTGTTCAGATCTGCTCAATCAAAAGTATGGTTTAACTCTGTTAGCTGAATGCACAGATCAGAAAGAAGTTTCACAGAATGATTCTGTGTAGTTTATATTTGGTGACATTGCTTTTTCCACTATTACCCTCTTAGCGCTCCAAATCTCCACTTGCATTTTCTACAGAAAGAGTGTTTCAGAACGGCTTAATCAAAACTAAGGTTCAACTCTTTTAGTTGAACAAACAGAACAGAAAGAAGTTTCACAAAATTCTTCTGTGTAGTTTTTATTTGTAGACATTCTTTTTCCCAATATAGGCCTCTTAGCGCTCAGAATGTCCAATTGCAGTTTCTACAGAAAGAGTGTTTCAGAACGGCTCAATCAAAAGTAAGGTTCAACTCTGTTAGTTGAATGCACAGAACAGAAAGAAGTTTCATACAATGCTTCTGTGTAGTTTATATTTGAACATATTCTTTTTTCCACTATAACCCACTTAGCGCTACGAATGTCCAGTTGCATTTTCTACAGACAGAGTGTTTCAAAACTGCTCAATCAAAAGTATGGTTTAACTCTGTTAGCTGTATGCTCAGATCAGAAAGAAGTTTCACAGAATGCTTCTGTGTAGTTTATATTTGAATATATTCCTTTTTCCACTACTACGCTCTTAGCGCTCCAAATGTCCAGTTGCATTTTCTACAGAAAGAGTGTTCAGATCTGCTCAATCAAAAGTATGGTTTAACTCTGTTAGCTGAATGCACAGATCAGAAAGAAGTTTCACCGAATGATTCTGTGTAGTTTATATTTGAAGACATTCCATTTTCCACTATTACCCTCTTAGCGCTCCGAATCTCCACTTGCATTTTCTACAAAAAGAGTGTTTCATAACTGCTCAATCAAAAATATGTTTTATCTCTGTGAACTGAATTTACAGATCAGAAATAATTTTCACAGAATGCATCTGTGTAGTTTTTATTTGAAGATATTCTTTTTCCCAATGTAGGCCTCTTAGCGCTTAGCATGTCCAATTGCAGTTTCTACAGAAAGAGAGTTTCAGAACGGCTCAATCAAAAGTAAGGTTCAACTCTGTTAGCTGAATGCACAGAACAGAAAGAGTTTTCACAGAATGCTACTGTGTAGTTTATATTTGAATATATTCCTTTTTCCACTATTACCCTCTTAGCGCTCCGAATGTCCACTTGCATTTTCTACAGAAAGAGTGTTCAGAACTGCGCAATCAAAAGTATGGTTTAACTCTGTTAGCTTAATGAACATATCAGAAATAAGTTTCACACAATGCTTCTGTGTAGTTTTTATTTGAAGATATTATTTTTCCCAATAGAGGCCTCTTAGCGCTCAGAATGTCCAATTGCAGTTTCTACAGAAAGAGTGTTTCAGAAAGGCTCAATCAAAAGTAAGGTTCAACTCTGTTAGTTGAATGCACAGAACAGAAAGAAGTTTCATGCAATGCTTCTGTGTAGTTTATATTTGAACATATTCTTTTTTCCACTATTACCCACTTAGCGCTACGAATGTCCAGTTGCATTTTCTACAGACAGAGTGTTTCAAAACTGCTCAATCAAAAGTATGGTTTAACTCTGTTAGCTGAATGCTCAGATCAGAAAGAAGTTTCACAGAATGCTTCTGTGTAGTTTATATTTGAATATATTCCTTTTTCCACTACTACTCTCGTAGCTCTCCAAATGTCCTGTTGCATTTTCTACAGAAAGAGTGTTCAGATCTGCTCAATCAAAAGTATGGTTTAACTCTGTTAGCTGAATGCACAGATCAGAAAGAAGTTTCACAGAATGATTCTGTGTAGTTTATATTTGGAGACATTCCTTTTTCCACTATTACCCTCTTAGCGCTCCGAATCTCCACTTGCATTTTCTCCAGAAAGAGTGTTTCAGAACGGCTCAATCAAAACTAAGGTTCAACTCTTTTAGTTGAACAAACAGAACAGAAAGAAGTTTCACACAATTCTTCTGTGTAGTTTTTATTTGTAGACATTCTTTTTCCCAATATAGGCCTCTTAGCGCTCAGAATGTCCAATTGCAGTTTCTACAGAAAGAGTGTTTCAGAACGGCTCAATCAAAAGTAAGGTTCAACTCTGTTAGTTGAATGCACAGAACAGAAAGAAGTTTCATACAATGCTTCTGTGTAGTTTATATTTGAACATATTCTCTTTTCCACTATTACCCACTTAGCGCTACGAATGTCCAGTTGCCTTTTCTACAGACAGAGTGTTTCAAAACTGCTCAATCAAAAGTATGGTTTAACTCTGTTAGCTGTATGCTCAGATCAGAAAGAAGTTTCACAGAATGCTTCTGTGTAGTTTATATTTGAATATATTACTTTTTCCACTACTACGCTCTTAGCGCTCAAAATGTCCAGTTGAATTTTCAACAGAAAGAGTGTTCAGATCTGCTCAATCAAAAGTATGGTTTAACTCTGTTAGCTGAATGCACAGATCAGAAAGAAGTTTCACAGAATGATTCTGTGTAGTTTATATTTGTAGACATTCCTTCTTCCACTAATACCCTCTTAGCGCTCCGAATCACCACTTGCATTTTCTACAGAAAGAGTGTTTCAGAACGACTCAATCAAAACTAAGGTTCAACTCCTTTTGTTGAACAAACAGAACAGAAAGAAGTTTCACACAATTCTTCTGTGTAGTTTTTATTTGTAGATATTCTTTTTCCCAATATAGGCCTCTTAGCGCTCAGAATGTCCAATTGCAGTTTCTACAGAAAGAGTGTTTCAGAACGGCTCAATCAAAAGTAAGGTTCAACTCTGTTAGTAGAATGCACAGAACAGAAAGATGTTTCATACAATGCTTCTGTGCAGTTTATATTTGAACATATTCTCTTTTCCACTATTACCCACTTAGCGCTACGAATGTCCAGTTGCATTTTCTACAGACAGAGTGTTTCAAAACTGCTCAATCAAAAGTATGGTTTAACTCTGTTAGCTGTATGCTCAGATCAGAAAGAAGTTTCACAGAATGCTTCTGTGTAGTTTATATTTGAATATATTCCTTTTTCCACTACTACGCTCTTAGCGCTCCAAATGTCCAGTTGCATTTTCAACAGAAAGAGTGTTCAGATCTGCTCAATCAAATGTATGTTTTAACTCTGTTAGCTGAATGCACAGATCAGAAAGAAGTTTCACCGAATGATTCTGTGTAGTTTATATTTGAAGACATTCCTTTTTCCACTATTACCCCCTTAGCGCTCCGAAGCTCCACTTGCATTTTCTACAAAAAGAGTGTTTCATAACTGCTCAATCAAAAATATATTTTATCTCTGTTAACTGAATTTACAGATCAGAAATAAGTTTCACAGAATGCATCTGTGTAGTTTTTATTGGAAGACATTCTTTTTCCCAATGTAGGCCTCTTAGCGCTTAGCATGTCCAATTGCAGTTTCTACAGAAACAGTGTTTCAGAACGGCTCAATCAAAAGTAAGGTTCAACACTGTTAGTTGAATGCACAGAACAGAAAGAATTTTCACAGAATGCTACTGTGTAGTTTATATTTGAATATATTCCTTTTTCCACTATTACCCTCTTAGCGCTCCGAATGTCCACTTGCATTTTCTACAGAAAGAGTGTTCAGAACTGCGCAATCAAAAGTATGGTTTAACTCTGTTAGCTTAATGAACATATCAGAAATAAGTTTCACACAATTCTTCTGTGTAATTTTTATTTGAAGATATTATTTTTCCCAATAGAGGCCTCTTAGCGCTCAGAATGTCCAATTGCAGTTTCTACAGAAAGAGTGTTTCAGAAAGGCTCAATCAAAAGTAAGGTTCAACTCTGTTAGTTGAATGCACAGAACAGAAAGAAGTTTCATACAATGCTTCTGTGTAGTTTATATTTGAACATATTCTTTTTTCCACTATTACCCACTTAGCGCTACGAATGTCCAGTTGCATTTTCCACAGACAGAGTGTTTCAAAACTGCTCAATCAAAAGTATGGTTTAAATCTGTTAGCTGAATGCTCAGTTCAGAAAGAAGTTTCACAGAATGCTTCTGTGTAGTTTATATTTGATTATATTCCTTTTTCCACTACTACTCTCTTAGCGCTCCAAATGTCCAGTTGCATTTTCTACAGAAAGAGTGTTCAGATCTGCTCAATCAAAAGTATGGTTTAACTCTGTTAGCTGAATGCACAGATCAGAAAGAAGTTTCACAGAATGATTCTGTGTAGTTTATATTTGGAGACATTCCTTTTTCCACTATTACCCTCTTAGCGCTCGGAATCTCCACTTGCATTTTCTACAGAAAGAGTGTTTCAGAACGGCTCAATCAAAACTAAGGTTCAACTCTTTTAGTTGAACAAACAGAACAGAAAGAAGTTTCACACAATTCTTCTGTGTAGTTTTTATTTGTAGACATTCTTTTTCCCAATATAGGCCTCTTAGCGCTCAGAATGTCCAATTGCAGTTTCTACAGAAAGAGTGTTTCAGAACGGCTCAATCAAAAGTAAGGTTCAACTCTGTTAGTTGAATGCACAGAACAGAAAGAAGTTTCATACAATGCTTCTGTGTAGTTTATATTTGAACATATTCTTTTTTCCACTATTACCCACTTAGCGCTACGAATGTCCAGTTGCATTTTCTACAGACAGAGTGTTTCAAAACTGCTCAATCAAAAGTATGGTTTAACTCTGTTAGCTGAATGCTCAGATCAGAAAGAAGTTTCACAGAATGCTTCTGTGTAGTTTATATTTGAATATATTCCTTTTTCCACTACTACGCTCTTAGCGCTCCAAATGTCCAGTTGCATTTTCTACAGAAAGAGTGTTCAGATCTGCTCAATCAAAAGTATGGTTTAACTCTGTTAGCTGAATGCACAGATCAGAAAGAAGTTTCACCGAATGATTCTGTGTAGTTTATATTTGAAGACATTCCTTTTTCCACTATTACCCTCTTAGCGCTCCGAATCTCCACTTGCATTTTCTACAAAAAGAGTGTTTCATAACTGCTCAATCAAAAATATGTTTTATCTCTGTTAACTGAATTTACAGATCAGAAATAAGTTTCACAGAATGCATCTGTGTAGTTTTTATTTGAAGATATTCTTTTTCCCAATGTAGGCCTCTTAGCGCTTAGCATATCCAATTGCAGTTTCTACAGAAACAGTGTTTCAGAACGGCTCAATCAAAAGTAAGGTTCAACTCTGTTAGTTGAATGCACAGAACAGAAAGAATTTTCACAGAATGCTACTGTGTAGTTTATATTTGAATATATCCCTTTTTCCACTATTACCCTCTTAGCGCTCCGAATGTCCACTTGCATTTTCTACAGAAAGAGTGTTCAGAACTGCGCAATCAAAAGTATGTTTTAACTCTGTTAGCTTAATGAACATATCAGAAATAAGTTTCACACAATGCTTCTGTGTAGTTTTTATTTGAAGATATTATTTTTCCCAATAGAGGCCTCTTAGCGCTCAGAATGTCCAATTGCAGTTTCTACAGAAAGAGTGTTTCAGAAAGGCTCAATCAAAAGTAAGGTTCAACTCTGTTAGTTGAATGCACAGAACAGAAAGAAGTTTCATACAATGCTTCTGTGTAGTTTATATTTGAACATATTCTTTTTTCCACTATCACCCACTTAGCGCTACGAATGTCCAGTTGCATTTTCTACAGACAGAGTGTTTCAAAACTGCTCAATCAAAAGTATGGTTTAACTCTGTTAGCTGAATGCTCAGATCAGAAAGAAGTTTCACAGAATGCTTCTGTGTAGTTTATATTTGAATATATTCCTTTTTCCACTACTACTCTCGTAGCTCTCCAAATGTCCTGTTGCATTTTCTACAGAAAGATTGTTCAGATCTGCTCAATCAAAAGTATGGTTTAACTCTGTTAGCTGAATGCACAGATCAGAAAGAAGTTTCACAGAATGATTCTGTGTAGTTTATATTTGGAGACATTCCTTTTTCCACTATTACTCTCTTAGCGCTCCGAATCTCCACTTGCATTTTCTACAGAAAGAGTGTTTCAGAACGGCTCAATCAAAACTAAGGTTCAACTCTTTTAGTTGAACAAACAGAACAGAAAGAAGTTTCACACAATTCTTCTGTGTAGTTTTTATTTGTAGACATTCTTTTTCCCAATATAGGCCTCTTAGCGCTCAGAATGTCCAATTGCAGTTTCTACAGAAAGAGTGTTTCAGAACGGCTCAATCAAAAGTAAGGTTCAACTCTGTTAGTTGAATGCACAGAACAGAAAGAAGTTTCATACAATGCTTCTGTGTAGTTTATATTTGAACATATTCTCTTTTCCACTATTACCCACTTAGCGCTACGAATGTTCAGTTGCATTTTCTACAGACAGAGTGTTTCAAAACTGCTCAATCAAAAGTATGGTTTAACTCTGTTAGCTGTATGCTCAGATCAGAAAGAAGTTTCACAGAATGCTTCTGTGTAGTTTATATTTGAATATATTACTTTTTCCACTACTACGCTCTTAGCGCTCAAAATGTCCAGTTGCATTTTCAACAGAAAGAGTGTTCAGATCTGCTCAATCAAAAGTATGGTTTAACTCTGTTAGCTGAATGCACAGATCAGAAAGAAGTTTCACCGAATGATTCTGTGTAGTTTATATTTGAAGACAATCCTTTTTCCACTATTACCCCCTTAGCGCTCCGAAGCTCCACTTGCATTTTCTACAAAAAGAGTGTTTCATAACTGCTCAATCAAAAATATGTTTTATCTCTGTTAACTGAATTTACAGATCAGAAATAAGTTTCACAGAATGCATCTGTGTAGTTTTTATTGGAAGACATTCTTTTTCCCAATGTAGGCCTCTTAGCGCTTAGCATGTCCAATTGCAGTTTCTACAGAAACAGTGTTTCAGAACGGCTCAATCAAAATAAGGTTCAACACTGTTAGTTGAATGCACAGAACAGAAAGAATTTTCACAGAATGCTACTGTGTAGTTTATATTTGAATATATTCCTTTTTCCACTATTACCCTCTTAGCGCTCCGAATGTCCACTTGCATTTTCTACAGAAAGAGTGTTCAGAACTGCGCAATCAAAAGTATGGTTTAACTCTGTTAGCTTAATGAACATATCAGAAATAAGTTTCACACAATTCTTCTGTGTAATTTTTATTTGAAGATATTATTTTTCCCAATAGAGGCCTCTTAGCGCTCAGAATGTCCAATTGCAGTTTCTACAGAAAGAGTGTTTCAGAAAGGCTCAATCAAAAGTAAGGTTCAACTCTGTTAGTTGAATGCACAGAACAGAAAGAAGTTTCATACAATGCTTCTGTGTAGTTTATATTTGAACATATTCTTTTTTCCACTATTACCCACTTAGCGCTACGAATGTCCAGTTGCATTTTCCACAGACAGAGAGTTTCAAAACTGCTCAATCAAAAGTATGGTTTAAATCTGTTAGCTGAATGCTCAGTTCAGAAAGAAGTTTCACAGAATGCTTCTGTGTAGTTTATATTTGAATGTATTCCTTTTTCCACTACTAGTCTCTTAGCGCTCCAAATGTCCAGTTGCATTTTCTACAGAAAGAGTGTTCAGATCCGCTCAATCAAAAGTATGGTTTAACTCTGTTAGCTGAATGCACAGATCAGAAAGAAGTTTCACAGAATGATTCTGTGTAGTTTATATTTGGAGACATTCCTTTTTCCACTATTACCCTCTTAGCGCTCCGAATCTCCACTTGCATTTTCTACAGAAAGAGTGTTTCAGAACGGCTCAATCAAAACTAAGGTTCAACTCTTTTAGTTGAACAAACAGAACAGAAAGAAGTTTCACACAATTCTTCTGTGTAGTTTTAATTTGTAGACATTCTTTTTCCCAATATAGGCCTCTTAGGGCTCAGAATGTCCAATTGCAGTTTCTACAGAAAGAGTGTTTCAGAACGGCTCAATCAAATGTAAGGTTCAACTCTGTTTGTTGAATGCACAGAACAGAAAGAAGTTTCATACAATGCTTCTGTGTAGTTTATATTTGAACATATTCTTTTTTCCACTATTACCCACTTAGCGCTACGAATGTCCAGTTGCATTTTCTACAGACAGAGTGTTTCAAAACTGCTCAATCAAAAGTATGGTTTAACTCTGTTAGCTGAATGCTCAGATCAGAAAGAAGTTTCACAGAATGCTTCTGTGTAGTTTATATTTGAATATATTCCTTTTTCCACTACTACGCTCCTAGCGCTCCAAATGTCCAGTTGCATTTTCTACAGAAAGAGTGTTCAGATCTGCTCAATCAAAAGTATGGTTTAACTCTGTTAGCTGAATGCACAGATCAGAAAGAAGTTTCACCGAATGATTCTGTGTAGTTTATATTTGAAGACATTCCTTTTTCCACTATTACCCTCTTAGCGCTCCGAATCTCCACTTGCATTTTCTACAAAAAGAGGGTTTCATAACTGCTCAATCAAAAATATGTTTTATCTCTGTTAACTGAATTTACAGATCAGAAATAAGTTTCACAGAATGCATCTGTGTAGTTTTATTTGAAGATATTCTTTTTCCCAATGTAGGCCTCTTAGCGCTTAGCATATCCAATTGCACTTTCTACAGAAAGAGTGTTTCAGAACGGCTCAATCAAAAGTAAGGTTCAACTCTGTTAGTTGAATGCACAGAACAGAAAGAATTTTCACAGAATGCTACTGTGTAGTTTATATTTGAATATATTCCTTTTTCCACTATTACCCTCTTAGCGCTCCGAATGTCCACTTGCATTTTCTACAGAAAGAGTGTTCAGAACTGCGCAATCAAAAGTATGGTTTAACTCTGTTAGCTTAATGAACATATCAGAAATAAGTTTCAAACAATGCTTCTGTGTAGTTTTTGTTTGAAGATATTATTTTTCCCAATAGAGGCCTCTTAGCGCTCAGAATGTCCAATTGCAGTTTCTACAGAAAGAGTGTTTCAGAAAGGCTCAATCAAAAGTAAGGTTCAACTCTGTTAGTTGAATGCACAGAACAGAAAGAAGTTTCATACAATGCTTCTGTGTAGTTTATATTTGAACATATTCTTTTTTCCACTATTACCCCCTTAGCGCTACGAATGTCCAGTTGCATTTTCTACAGACAGAGTGTTTCAAAACTGCTCAATCATAAGTATGGTTTAACTCTGTTAGCTGAATGCTCAGATCAGAAAGAAGTTTCACAGAATGCTTCTGTGTAGTTTATATTTGAATGTATTCCTTTTTCCACTACTAGTCTCTTAGCGCTCCAAATGTCCAGTTGCATTTTCTACAGAAAGAGTGTTCAGATCTGCTCAATCAAAAGTATGGTTTAACTCTGTTAGCTGAATGCACAGATCAGAAAGAAGTTTCACAGAATGATTCTGTGTAGTTTATATTTGGAGACATTCATTTTTCCACTATTACCCTCTTAGCGCTCCGAATCTCCACTTGCATTTTCTACAGAAAGAGTGTTTCAGAACGGCTCAATCAAAATTAAGGTTCAACTCTTTTAGTTGAACAAACAGAACAGAAAGAAGTTTCACACAATTCTTCTGTGTAGTTTTTATTTGTAGACATTCTTTTTCCCAATATAGGCCTCTTCGCGCTCAGAATGTCCAATTGCAGTTTCTACAGAAAGAGTGTTTCAGAACGGCTCAATCAAATGTAAGGTTCAACTCTGTTAGTTGAATGCACAGAACAGAAAGAAGTTTCATACAATGCTTCTGTGTAGTTTATATTTGAACATATTCTTTTTTCCACTATTACCCACTTAGCGCTACGAATGTCCAGTTGCATTTTCTACAGACAGAGTGTTTCAAAACTGCTCAATCAAAAGTATGGTTTAACTCTGTTAGCTGAATGCTCAGATCAGAAAGAAGTTTCACAGAATGCTTCTGTGTAGTTTATATTTGAATATATTCCTTTTTCCCCTACTACGCTCTTAGCGCTCCAAATGTCCAGTTGCATTTTCTACAGAAAGAGTGTTCAGATCTGCTCAATCAAAATTATGGTTTAACTCTGTTAGCTGAATGCACAGATCAGAAATAAGTTTCACCGAATGATTCTGTGTAGTTTATATTTGAAGACATTCCTTTTTCCACTATTACCTTCTTAGCGCTCGGAATCTCCACATGCATTTTCTACAAAAAGAGTGTTTCATAACTGCTCAATCAAAAATATATTTTACCTCTGTTAACTGAATTTACAGATCAGAAATAAGTTTCACAGAATGCATCTGTGTAGTTTTTATTTGAGGATATTCTTTTTCCCAATGTAGGCCTCTTAGCGCTTAACATGTCCAATTGCAGTTTCTACAGAAAGAGTGTTCAGATCTGCTCAATCAAAAGTATGGTTTAACTCTGTTAGCTGAATGCACAGATCAGAAAGAAGTTTCACCGAATGATTCTGTGTAGTTTATATTTGAAGACATTCCTTTTTCCACTATTACCCTCTTAGCGCTCCGAATGTCCACTTGCATTTTCTACAGAAAGAGTGTTCAGAACTGCGCAATCAAAAGTATGGTTTAACTCTGTTAGCCTAATGAACATATCAGAAATAAGTTTCACAAAATGCTTCTGTGTAGTTTTTATTTTAAGATATTATTTTTCCCAATAGAGGCCTCTTAGCGCTCAGAATGTCCAATTGCAGTTTCTACAGAAAGAGTGTTTCAGAACGGCTCAATCAAAAGTAAGGTTCAACTCTGTTAGTTGAATGCACAGAACAGAAAGAAGTTTCATACACTGCTTCTGTGTATTTTATATTTGAACATATTCTTTTTTCCACTATTACCCACTTAGCGCTACGAATGTCCAGTTGCATTTTCTACAGACAGAGTGTTTCAAAACTGCTCAATCAAAAGTATGGTTTAACTCTGTTAGCTGAATGCTCAGATCAGAAAGAAGTTTCACAGAATGCTTCTGTGTAGTTTATATTTGAATATATTCCTTTTTCCACTACTACGCTCTTAGCGCTCCAAATGTCCAGTTGCATTTTCAACAGAAAGTGTGTTCAGATCTGCTCAATCAAAAGTATGGTTTAACTCTGTTAGCTGAATGCACAGATCAGAAAGAAGTTTCACCGAATGATTCTGTGTAGTTTATATTTGAAGACATTCCTTTTTCCACTATTACCCACTTAGCGCTCCGAATCTCCACTTGCATTTTCTACAAAAAGAGTGTTTCATAACTGCTCAATCAAAAATATGTTTTATCTCTGTTAACTGAATTTACAGATCAGAAATAAGTTTCACAGAATGCATCTGTGTAGTTTTAATTTGAAGATATTCTTTTTCCCAATATAGGCCTCTTAGCGCTTAGCATGTCCAATTGCAGTTTCTACAGAAACAGTGTTTCAGAACGGCTCAATCAAAAGTAAGGTTCAACTCTGTTAGTTGAATGCACAGAACGGAAAGAATTTTCACAGAATGCTACTGTGTAGTTTATATTTGAATATATCCCTTTTTCCACTATTACCCTCTTAGCGCTCCGAATGTCCACTTGCATTTTCTACAGAAAGAGTGTTCAGAACTGCGCAATCAAAAGTATGTTTTAACTCTGTTAGCTTAATGAACATATCAGAAATAAGTTTCACACAATTCTTCTGTGTAGTTTTTATTTGAAGATATTATTTTTCCCAATAGAGGCCTCTTAGCGCTCAGAATGTCCAATTGCAGTTTCTACAGAAAGAGTGTTTCAGAAAGGCTCAATCAAAAGTAAGGTTCAACTCTGTTAGTTGAATGCACAGAACAGAAAGAAGTTTCATGCAATGCTTCTGTGTAGTTTATATTTGAACATATTCTTTTTTCCGCTATTACCCACTTAGCGCTACGAATGTCCAGTTGCATTTTCTACAGACAGAGTGTTTCAAAACTGCTCAATCAAAGGTATGGTTTAAATCTGTTAGCTGAATGCTCAGATCAGAAAGAAGTTTCACAGAATGCTTCTGTGTAGTTTATATTTGAATATATTCCTTTTTCCACTACTACGCTCTTAGCGCTCCAAATGTCCAGTTGCATTTTCAACAG
This sequence comes from Symphalangus syndactylus, assembly GCF_028878055.3. Taxonomy (NCBI): domain Eukaryota; kingdom Metazoa; phylum Chordata; class Mammalia; order Primates; family Hylobatidae; genus Symphalangus; species Symphalangus syndactylus. Next base: position 2,695,164 of record NC_072425.2, read on the forward strand.
AAAGAGTGTTCAGATCTGCTCAATCAAAAGTATGGTTTAACTCTGTTAGCTGAATGCACAGAACAGAAAGACGTTTCACCGAATGATTCTGTGTAGTTTATATTTGAAGACATTCCTTTTTCCACTATTACCCTCTTAGCGCTCCGAATCTCCACTTGCATTTTCTACAAAAAGAGTGTTTCATAACTGCTCAATCAAAAATATGTTTTATCTCTGTTAACTGAATTTACAGATCAGAAATAAGTTTCACAGAATGCATCTGTGTAGTTTTTATTTGAATATATTCTTTTTCCCAATGTATTCCTCTTAGTGCTTAGCATGTCCAATTGCAGTTTCTACAGAAAGAGTGTTTCAGAACGGCTCAATCAAAAGTAAGGTTCAACTCTGTTAGTTGAATGCACAGAACAGAAAGAATTTTCACAGAATGCTACTGTGTAGTTTATATTTGAATATATTCCTTTTTCCACTATTACCCTCTTAGCACTCCGAATGTCCACTTGCATTTTCTACAGAAAGAGTGTTCAGAACTGCGCAATCAAAAGTATGGTTTAACTCTGTTAGCTTAAGGAACATATCAGAAATAAGTTTCACACAATGCTTCTGTGTAGTTTTTATTTGAAGATATTATTTTTCCCAATATAGGCCTCTTAGCGCTCAGAATGTCCAATTGCAGTTTCTACAGAAAGAGTGTTTCAGAAAGGCTCAATCAAAAGTAAGGTTCAACTCTGTTAGTTGAATGCACAGAACAGAAAGAAGTTTCATACAATGATTCTGTGTAGTTTATATTTGAAAATATTCTTTTTTCCACTATTACCCACTTAGCGCTACGAATGTCCAGTTGCATTTTCTACAGACAGAGTGTTTCAAAACTGCTCAATCATAAGTATGGTTTAACTCTGTTAGCTGAATGCTCAGATCAGAAAGAAGTTTCACAGAATGCTTCTGTGTAGTTTATATTTGAATGTATTCCTTTTTCCACTACTACTCTCTTAGCGCTCCAAATGTCCAGTTGCATTTTCTACAGAAAGAGTGTTCAGATCTGCTCAATCAAAAGTATGGTTTAACTCTGTTAGCTGAATGCACAGATCAGAAAGAAGTTTCACAGAATGATTCTGTGTAGTTTATATTTGGAGACATTCCTTTTTCCACTATTACCCTCTTAGCGCTCCGAATCTCCACTTGCATTTTCTACAGAAAGAGTGTTTCAGAACGGCTCAATCAAAACTAAGGTTCAACTCTTTTAGTTGAACAAACAGAACAGAAAGAAGTTTCACACAATTCTTCTGTGTAGTTTTTATTTGTAGACATTCTTTTTCCCAATATAGGCCTCTTAGGGCTCAGAATGTCCAATTGCAGTTTCTACAGAAAGAGTGTTTCAGAACGGCTCAATCAAATGTAAGGTTCAACTCTGTTAGTTGAATGCACAGAACAGAAAGTAGTTTCATACAATGATTCTGTGTAGTTTATATTTGAACATATTCTTTTTTCCACTATTACCCACTTAGCGCTACGAATGTCCAGTTGCATTTTCTACAGACAGAGTGTTTCAAAACTGCTCAATCAAAAGTATGGTTTAACTCTGTTAGCTGAATGCTCAGATCAGAAAGAAGTTTCACAGAATGCTTCTGTGTAGTTTATATTTGAATATATTCCTTTTTCCACTACTACGCTCCTAGCGCTCCAAATGTCCAGTTGCATTTTCTACAGAAAGAGTGTTCAGATCTGCTCAATCAAAAGTATGGTTTAACTCTGTTAGCTGAATGCACAGATCAGAAAGAAGTTTCACCGAATGATTCTGTGTAGTTTATATTTGAAGACATTCCTTTTTCCACTATATCCCTCTTAGCGCTCCGAATCTCCACTTGCATTTTCTACAAAAAGAGTGTTTCATAACTGCTCAATCAAAAATATGTTTTATCTCTGTTAACTGAATTTACAGATCAGAAATAAGTTTCACAGAATGCATCTGTGTAGTTTTATTTGAAGATATTCTTTTTCCCAATGTAGGCCTCTTAGCGCTTAGCATGTCCAATTGCACTTTCTACAGAAAGAGTGTTTCAGAACGGCTCAATCAAAAGTAAGGTTCAACTCTGTTAGTTGAATGCACAGAACAGAAAGAATTTTCACAGAATGCTACTGTGTAGTTTATATTTGAATATATTCCTTTTTCCACTATTACCCTCTTAGCGCTCCGAATGTCCACTTGCATTTTCTACAGAAAGAGTGTTCAGAACTGCGCAATCAAAAGTATGGTTTAACTCTGTTAGCTTAATGAACATATCAGAAATAAGTTTCAAACAATGCTTCTGTGTAGTTTTTGTTTGAAGATATTATTTTTCCCAATAGAGGCCTCTTAGCGCTCAGAATGTCCAATTGCAGTTTCTACAGAAAGAGTGTTTCAGAAAGGCTCAATCAAATGTAAGGTTCAACTCTGTTAGTTGAATGCACAGAACAGAAAGAAGTTTCATACAATGCTTCTGTGTAGTTTATATTTGAACATATTCTTTTTTCCACTATTACCCCCTTAGCGCTACGAATGTCCAGTTGCATTTTCTAGAGACAGAGTGTTTCAAAACTGCTCAATCAAAAATATGGTTTAACTCTGTTAGCTGAATGCTCAGATCAGAAAGAAGTTTCACAGAATGCTTCTGTGTAGTTTATATTTGAATATATTCCTTTTTCCACTACTACTCTCTTAGCGCTCCAAATGTCCAGTTGCATTTTCTACAGAAAGAGTGTTCAGATCTGCTCAATCACATGTATGGTTTAACTCTGTTAGCTGAATGCACAGATCAGAAAGAAGTTTCACAGAATGATTCTGTGTAGTTTATATTTGGAGACATTCCTTTTTCCACTATTACCCTCTTAACGCTCCGAATCTCCACTTGCATTTTCTACATAAAGAGTGTTTCAGAACGGCTCAATCAAAACTAAGGTTCAACTCTTTTAGTTGAACAAACAGAACAGAAAGTAATTTCACACAATTCTTCTGTGTAGTTTTTATTTGTAGACATTCTTTTTCCCAATATAGGCCTCTTAGCGCTCAGAATGTCCAATTGCAGTTTCTACAGAAAGAGTGTTTCAGAACGGCTCAATCAAAAGTAAGGTTCAACTCTGTTGGTTGAATGCACAGAACAGAAAGAAGTTTCATACAATGCTTCTGTGTAGTTTATATTTGAACATATTCTCTTTTCCACTATTACCCACTTAGCGCTACGAATGTCCAGTTGCATTTTCTACAGACAGAGTGTTTCAAAACTGCTCAATCAAAAGTATGGTTTAACTCTGTTAGCTGTATGCTCAGATCAGAAAGAAGTTTCACAGAATGCTTCTGTGTAGTTTATATTTGAATATATTCCTTTTTCCACTACTACGCTCTTAGCGCTCCAAATGTCCAGTTGCATTTTCAACAGAAAGAGTGTTCAGATGTGCTCAATCAAAAGTATGGTTTAACTCTGTTAGCTGAATGCACAGATCAGAAAGGAGTTTCACCGAATGATTCTGTGTAGTTTATATTTGAAGACATTCCTTTTTCCACTATTACCATCTTAGCGCTCCGAATCTCCACTTGCATTTTCTACAAAAAAAGTGTTTCATAACTGCTCAATCAAAAATATGTTTTATCTCTGTTAACTGAATTTACAGATCAGAAATAAGTTTCACAGAATGCATCTGTGTAGTTTTTATTTGAAGATATTCTTTTTCCCAATGTAGGCCTCTTAGCGCTTAGCATGTCCAATTGCAGTTTCTACAGAAAGAGTGTTTCAGAACGGCTCAATCAAAAGTAAGGTTCAACTCTGTTAGTTGAATGCACAGAACAGAAAGAATTTTCACAGAATGCTACTGTGTAGTTTACATTTGAATATATTCCTTTTTCCACTATTACCCTCTTAGCGCTCCGAATGTCCACTTGCATTTTCTACAGAAAGAGTGTTCAGAACTGCGCAATCAAAAGTATGGTTTAACTCTGTTAGCTTAATGAACATATCAGAAATAAGTTTCACACAATGCTTCTGTGTAGTTTTTATTTGAAGATATTATATTTCCCAATAGAGGCCTCTTAGCGCTCAGAATGTCCAATTGCAGTTTCTACAGAAAGAGTGTTTCAGAAAGGCTCAATCAAAAGTAAGGTTCAACTCTGTTAGTTGAATGCACAGAACAGAAAGAAGTTTCATACAATGCTTCTGTGTAGTTTATATTTGAACATATTCTTTTTTCCACTATTACCCACTTAGCGCTACGAATGTCCAGTTGCATTTTCTACAGACAGAGTGTTTCAAAACTGCTCAATCAAAAGTATGGTTTAACTCTGTTAGCTGAATGCTCAGATCAGAAAGAAATTTCACAGAATGCTTCTGTGTAGTTTATATTTGAATATATTCCTTTTTCCACTACTACTCTCTTAGCGCTCCAAATGTCCAGTTGCATTTTCTACAGAAAGAGTGTTCAGATCTGCTCAATCAAAAGTATGGTTTAACTCTGTTAGCTGAATGCACAGATCAGAAAGAAGTTTCACAGAATGATTCTGTGTAGTTTATATTTGGAGACATTCCTTTTTCCACTATTACCCTCGTAGCGCTCCGAATCTCCACTTGCGTTATCTACAGAAAGAGTGTTTCAGAACGGCTAAATCAAAACTAAGGTTCAACACTTTTAGTTGAACAAACAGAACAGAAAGAAATTTCACACAATTCTTCTGTGTAGTTTTTATTTGTAGACATTCTTTTTCCCAATATAGGCCTCTTAGCGCTCAGAATGTCCAATTGCAGTTTCTACAGAAAGAGTGTTTCAGAAAGGCTCAATCAAAAGTAAGGTTCAACTCTGTTAGTTGAATGCACAGAACAGAAAGAAGTTTCATACAATGCTTCTGTGTAATATTTATTTGAACATATTCTTTTTTCCACTATTACCCACTTAGCGCTACGAATGTCCAGTTGCATTTTCTACAGACAGAGTGTTTCAAAACTGCTCAATCAAAAGTATGGTTTAACTCTGTTAGCTGAATGCTCAGATCAGAAAGAAGTTTCACAGAATGCTTCTGTGTAGTTTATATTTGAATATATTCCTTTTTCCACTACTACACTCTTAGCGCTCCAAATGTCCAGTTGCATTTTCTACAGAAAGAGTGTTCAGATCTGCTCAATCAAAAGTATGGTTTAACTCTGTTAGCTGAATGCACAGATCAGAAAGAAGTTTCACCGAATGATTCTGTGTAGTTTATATTTGAAGACATTCCTTTTTCCACTATATCCCTCTTAGCGCTCCGAATCTCCACTTGCATTTTCTACAAAAAGAGTGTTTCATAACTGCTCAATCAAAAATATGTTTTATCTCTGTTAACTGAATTTACAGATCAGAAATAAGTTTCACAGAATGCATCTGTGTAGTTTTATTTGAAGATATTCTTTTTCCCAATGTAGGCCTCTTAGCGCTTAGCATGTCCAATTGCACTTTCTACAGAAAGAGTGTTTCAGAACGGCTCAATCAAAAGTAAGGTTCAACTCTGTTAGTTGAATGCACAGAACAGAAAGAATTTTCACAGAATGCTACTGTGTAGTTTATATTTGAATATATTCCTTTTTCCACTATTACCCTCTTAGCGCTCCGAATGTCCACTTGCATTTTCTACAGAAAGAGTGTTCAGAACTGCGCAATCAAAAGTATGGTTTAACTCTGTTAGCTTAATGAACATATCAGAAATAAGTTTCAAACAATGCTTCTGTGTAGTTTTTGTTTGAAGATATTATTTTTCCCAATAGAGGCCTCTTAGCGCTCAGAATGTCCAATTGCAGTTTCTACAGAAAGAGTGTTTCAGAAAGGCTCAATCAAATGTAAGGTTCAACTCTGTTAGTTGAATGCACAGAACAGAAAGAAGTTTCATACAATGCTTCTGTGTAGTTTATATTTGAACATATTCTTTTTTCCACTATTACCCCCTTAGCGCTACGAATGTCCAGTTGCATTTTCTAGAGACAGAGTGTTTCAAAACTGCTCAATCAAAAATATGGTTTAACTCTGTTAGCTGAATGCTCAGATCAGAAAGAAGTTTCACAGAATGCTTCTGTGTAGTTTATATTTGAATATATTCCTTTTTCCACTACTACTCTCTTAGCGCTCCAAATGTCCAGTTGCATTTTCTACAGAAAGAGTGTTCAGATCTGCTCAATCACATGTATGGTTTAACTCTGTTAGCTGAATGCACAGATCAGAAAGAAGTTTCACAGAATGATTCTGTGTAGTTTATATTTGGAGACATTCCTTTTTCCACTATTACCCTCTTAACGCTCCGAATCTCCACTTGCATTTTCTACATAAAGAGTGTTTCAGAACGGCTCAATCAAAACTAAGGTTCAACTCTTTTAGTTGAACAAACAGAACAGAAAGTAATTTCACACAATTCTTCTGTGTAGTTTTTATTTGTAGACATTCTTTTTCCCAATATAGGCCTCTTAGCGCTCAGAATGTCCAATTGCAGTTTCTACAGAAAGAGTGTTTCAGAACGGCTCAATCAAAAGTAAGGTTCAACTCTGTTGGTTGAATGCACAGAACAGAAAGAAGTTTCATACAATGCTTCTGTGTAGTTTATATTTGAACATATTCTCTTTTCCACTATTACCCACTTAGCGCTACGAATGTCCAGTTGCATTTTCTACAGACAGAGTGTTTCAAAACTGCTCAATCAAAAGTATGGTTTAACTCTGTTAGCTGTATGCTCAGATCAGAAAGAAGTTTCACAGAATGCTTCTGTGTAGTTTATATTTGAATATATTCCTTTTTCCACTACTACGCTCTTAGCGCTCCAAATGTCCAGTTGCATTTTCAACAGAAAGAGTGTTCAGATGTGCTCAATCAAAAGTATGGTTTAACTCTGTTAGCTGAATGCACAGATCAGAAAGGAGTTTCACCGAATGATTCTGTGTAGTTTATATTTGAAGACATTCCTTTTTCCACTATTACCATCTTAGCGCTCCGAATCTCCACTTGCATTTTCTACAAAAAAAGTGTTTCATAACTGCTCAATCAAAAATATGTTTTATCTCTGTTAACTGAATTTACAGATCAGAAATAAGTTTCACAGAATGCATCTGTGTAGTTTTTATTTGAAGATATTCTTTTTCCCAATGTAGGCCTCTTAGCGCTTAGCATGTCCAATTGCAGTTTCTACAGAAAGAGTGTTTCAGAACGGCTCAATCAAAAGTAAGGTTCAACTCTGTTAGTTGAATGCACAGAACAGAAAGAATTTTCACAGAATGCTACTGTGTAGTTTACATTTGAATATATTCCTTTTTCCACTATTACCCTCTTAGCGCTCCGAATGTCCACTTGCATTTTCTACAGAAAGAGTGTTCAGAACTGCGCAATCAAAAGTATGGTTTAACTCTGTTAGCTTAATGAACATATCAGAAATAAGTTTCACACAATGCTTCTGTGTAGTTTTTATTTGAAGATATTATTTTTCCCAATAGAGGCCTCTTAGCGCTCAGAATGTCCAATTGCAGTTTCTACAGAAAGAGTGTTTCAGAAAGGCTCAATCAAAAGTAAGGTTCAACTCTGTTAGTTGAATGCACAGAACAGAAAGAAGTTTCATACAATGCTTCTGTGTAGTTTATATTTGAACATATTCTTTTTTCCACTATTACCCACTTAGCGCTACGAATGTCCAGTTGCATTTTCTACAGACAGAGTGTTTCAAAACTGCTCAATCAAAAGTATGGTTTAACTCTGTTAGCTGAATGCTCAGATCAGAAAGAAATTTCACAGAATGCTTCTGTGTAGTTTATATTTGAATATATTCCTTTTTCCACTACTACTCTCTTAGCGCTCCAAATGTCCAGTTGCATTTTCTACAGAAAGAGTGTTCAGATCTGCTCAATCAAAAGTATGGTTTAACTCTGTTAGCTGAATGCACAGATCAGAAAGAAGTTTCACAGAATGATTCTGTGTAGTTTATATTTGGAGACATTCCTTTTTCCACTATTACCCTCGTAGCGCTCCGAATCTCCACTTGCGTTATCTACAGAAAGAGTGTTTCAGAACGGCTAAATCAAAACTAAGGTTCAACACTTTTAGTTGAACAAACAGAACAGAAAGAAATTTCACACAATTCTTCTGTGTAGTTTTTATTTGTAGACATTCTTTTTCCCAATATAGGCCTCTTAGCGCTCAGAATGTCCAATTGCAGTTTCTACAGAAAGAGTGTTTCAGAAAGGCTCAATCAAAAGTAAGGTTCAACTCTGTTAGTTGAATGCACAGAACAGAAAGAAGTTTCATACAATGCTTCTGTGTAATTTATATTTGAACATATTCTTTTTTCCACTATTACCCACTTAGCGCTACGAATGTCCAGTTGCATTTTCTACAGACAGAGTGTTTCAAAACTGCTCAATCAAAAGTATGGTTTAACTCTGTTAGCTGAATGCTCAGATCAGAAAGAAGTTTCACAGAATGCTTCTGTGTAGTTTATATTTGAATATATTCCTTTTTCCACTACTACACTCTTAGCGCTCCAAATGTCCAGTTGCATTTTCTACAGAAAGAGTGTTCAGATCTGCTCAATCAAAAGTATGGTTTAACTCTGTTAGCTGAATGCACAGATCAGAAAGAAGTTTCACTGAATGATTCTGTGTAGTTTATATTTGAAGACATTCCTTTTTCCACTATTACCCTCTTAGCGCTCCGAATGTCCACTTGCATTTTCTACAGAAAGAGTGTTCAGTACTGCGCAGTCAAAAGTATGGTTTAACTCTGTTAGCTTAATGAACATATCAGAAATAAGTTTCACACAATGCTTCTGTGTAGTTTTTATTTGAAGATATTATTTTTCCCAATAGAGGCCTCTTAGCGCTCAGATTGTCCAATTGCAGTTTCTACAGAAAGAGTGTTTCAGAAAGGCTCAATCAAAAGTGAGGTTCAACTCTGTTAGTTGAATGCACAGAACAGAAAGAAGTTTCATACAATGCTTCTGTGTAGTTTATATTTGAACATATTCTTTTTTCCACTATTACCCACTTAGCGCTACGAATGTCCAGTTGCATTTTCTACAGACAGAGTGTTTCAAAACTGCTCAATCAAAAGTATGGTTTAACTCTGTTAGCTGAATGCTCAGATCAGAAAGAAGTTTCACAGAATGCTTCTGTGTAGTTTATATTTGAATATATTCCTTTTTCCACTATTACCCTCTTAGCGCTCCGAATGTCCACTTGCATTTTCTACAGAAAGAGTGTTCAGAACTGCGCAATCAAAAGTATGGTTTAACTCTGTTAGCTTAATGAACATATCAGAAATAAGTTTCAAACAATGCTTCTGTGTAGTTTTTGTTTGAAGATATTATTTTTCCCAATAGTGGCCTCTTAGCGCTCAGAATGTCCAATTGCAGTTTCTACAGAAAGAGTGTTTCAGAAAGGCTCAATCAAATGTAAGGTTCAACTCTGTTAGTTGAATGCACAGAACAGAAAGAAGTTTCATACAATGCTTCTGTGTAGTTTATATTTGAACATATTCTTTTTTCCACTATTACCCCCTTAGCGCTACGAATGTCCAGTTGCATTTTCTACAGACAGAGTGTTTCAAAACTGCTCAATCAAAAATATGGTTTAACTCTGTTAGCTGAATGCTCAGATCAGAAAGAAGTTTCACAGAATGCTTCTGTGTAGTTTATATTTGAATATATTCCTTTTTCCACTACTAGTCTCTTAGCGCTCCAAATGTCCAGTTGCATTTTCTACAGAAAGAGTGTTCAGATCTGCTCAATCACATGTATGGTTTAAATCTGTTAGCTGAATGCACAGATCAGAAAGAAGTTTCACAGAATGATTCTGTGTAGTTTATATTTGGAGACATTCCTTTTTCCACTATTACCCTCTTAACGCTCCGAATCTCCACTTGCATTTTCTACATAAAGAGTGTTTCAGAACGGCTCAATCAAAACTAAGGTTCAACTCTTTTAGTTGAACAAACAGAACAGAAAGTAATTTCACACATTTATTCTGTGTAGTTTTTATTTGTAGACATTCTTTTTCCCAATATAGGCCTCTTAGCGCTCAGAATGTCCAATTGCAGTTTCTACAGAAAGAGTGTTTCAGAACGGCTCAATCAAAAGTAAGGTTCAACTCTGTTAGTTGAATGCACAGAACAGAAAGAAGTTTCATACAATGCTTCTGTGTAGTTTATATTTGAACATATTCTCTTTTCCACTATTACCCACTTAGCGCTACTAATGTCCAGTTGCATTTTCTACAGACAGTGTTTCAAAACTGCTCAATCAAAAGTATGGTTTAACTCTGTTAGCTGTATGCTCAGATCAGAAAGAAGTTTCACAGAATGCTTCTGTGTAGTTTATATTTGAATATATTCCTTTTTCCACTACTACGCTCTTAGCGCTCCAAATGTCCAGTTGCATTTTCAACAGAAAGAGTGTTCAGATGTGCTCAATCAAAAGTATGGTTTAACTCTGTTAGCTGAATGCACAGATCAGAAAGGAGTTTCACCGAATGATTCTGTGTAGTTTATATTTGAAGACATTCCTTTTTCCACTATTACCATCTTAGCGCTCCGAATCTCCACTTGCATTTTCTACAAAAAAAGTGTTTCATAACTGCTCAATCAAAAATATGTTTTATCTCTGTTAACTGAATTTACAGATCAGAAATAAGTTTCACAGAATGCATCTGTGTAGTTTTTATTTGAAGATATTCTTTTTCCCAATGTAGGCCTCTTAGCGCTTAGCATGTCCAATTGCAGTTTCTACAGAAAGAGTGTTTCAGAACGGCTCAATCAAAAGTAAGGTTCAACTCTGTTAGTTGAATGCACAGAACAGAAAGAATTTTCACAGAATGCTACTGTGTAGTTTATATTTGAATATATTCCTTTTTCCACTATTACCCTCTTAGCGCTCCGAATGTCCACTTGCATTTTCTACAGAAAGAGTGTTCAGAACTGCGCAATCAAAAGTATGGTTTAACTCTGTTAGCTTAATGAACATATCAGAAATAAGTTTCACACAATTCTTCTGTGTAGTTTTTATTTGAAGATATTATTTTTCCCAATAGAGGCCTCTTAGCGCTCAGAATGTCCAATTGCAGTTTCTACAGAAAGAGTGTTTCAGAAAGGCTCAATCAAAAGTAAGGTTCAACTCTGTTAGTTGAATGCACAGAACAGAAAGAAGTTTCATAAAATGCTTCTGTGTAGTTTATATTTGAACATATTCTTTTTTCCACTATTACCCACTTAGCGCTACGAATGTCCAGTTGCATTTTCTACAGACAGAGTGTTTCAAAACTGCTCAATCAAAAGTATGGTTTAACTCTGTTAGCTGAATGCTCAGATCAGAAAGAAATTTCACAGAATGCTTCTGTGTAGTTTATATTTGAATATATTCCTTTTTCCACTACTACTCTCTTAGCGCTCCAAATGTCCAGTTGCATTTTCTACAGAAAGAGTGTTCAGATCTGCTCAATCAAAAGTATGGTTTAACTCTGTTAGCTGAATACACAGATCAGAAAGAAGTTTCACAGAATGATTCTGTGTAGTTTATATTTGGAGACATTCCTTTTTCCACTATTACCCTCTTAGCGCTCCGAATCTCCACTTGCATTATCTACGGAAAGAGTGTTTCAGAACGGCTCAATCAAAACTAAGGTTCAACACTTTTAGTTGAACAAACAGAACAGAAAGAAGTTTCACACAATTCTTCTGTGTAGTTTTTATCTGTAGACATTCTTTTTCCCAATATAGGCCTCTTAGCGCTCAGAATGTCCAATTGCAGTTTCTACAGAAAGAGTGTTTCATAACGGCTCAATCAAAAGTAAGGTTCAACTCTGTTAGTTGAATGCACAGAACAGAAAGAAGTTTCATACAATGCTTCTGTGTAGTTTATATTTGAAAATATTCTTTTTTCCACTATTACCCACTTAGCGCTACGAATGTCCAGTTGCATTTTCTACAGACAGAGTGTTTCAAAACTGCTCAATAAAAAGTATGGTTTAACTCTGTTAGCTGAATGCTCAGATCAGAAAGAAGTTTCACAGAATGCTTCTGTGTAGTTTATAATTGAATATATTCCTTTTTCCACTACTACTCTCTTAGCGCTCCAAATGTCCAGTTGCATTTTCTACAGAAAGAGTGTTCAGATCTGCTCAATCAAAAGTATGGTTTAACTCTGTTAGCTGAATGCACAGATCAGAAAGAAGTTTCACAGAATGATTCTGTGTAGTTTATATTTGGAGACATTCCTTTTTCCACTATTACCCTCTTAGCGCTCCGAATCTCCACTTGCATTTTCTAAAGAAAGAGTGTTTCAGAACGGCTCAATCAAAACTAAGGTTCAACTCTTTTAGTTGAACAAACAGAACAGAAAGAAGTTTCACACAATGCTTCTGTGTAGTTTTTATTTGTAGACATTCTTTTTCCCAATATAGGCCTCTTAGCGCTCAGAATGTCCAATTGCAATTTCTACAGAAAGAGTGTTTCAGAACGGCTCAATCAAAAGTAAGGTTCAACTCTGTTAGTTGAATGCACAGAACAGAAAGAAGTTTCATACAATGCTTCTGTGTAGTTTATATTTGAACATATTCTTTTTTCCACTATTACCCACTTAGCGCTACGAATGTCCAGTTGCATTTTCTACAGACAGAGTGTTTCAAAACTGCTCAATCAAAAGTATGGTTTAACTCTGTTAGCTGAATGCTCAGATCAGAAAGAAGTTTCACAGAATGCTTCTGTGTAGTTTATATTTGAATATATTCCTTTTTCCACTACTACACTCTTAGCGCTCCAAATGTCCAGTTGCATTTTCTACAGAAAGAGTGTTCAGATCTGCTCAATCAAAAGTATGGTTTAACTCTGTTAGCTGAATGCACAGATCAGAAAGAAGTTTCACTGAATGATTCTGTGTAGTTTATATTTGAAGACATTCCTTTTTCCACTATTACCCTCTTAGCGCTCCGAATGTCCACTTGCATTTTCTACAGAAAGAGTGTTCAGAACTGCGCAATCAAAAGTATGGTTTAACTCTGTTAGCTTAATGAACATATCAGAAATAAGTTTCACACAATGCTTCTGTGTAGTTTTTATTTGAAGATATTATTTTTCCCAATAGAGGCCTCTTAGCGCTCAGAATGTCCAATTGCAGTTTCTACAGAAAGAGTGTTTCAGAAAGGCTCAATCAAAAGTGAGGTTCAACTCTGTTAGTTGAATGCACAGAACAGAAAGAAGTTTCATACAATGCTTCTGTGTAGTTTATATTTGAACATATTCTTTTTTCCACTATTACCCACTTAGCGCTACGAATGTCCAGTTGCATTTTCTACAGAAAGAGTGTTTCAAAACTGCTCAATCAAAAGTATGGTTTAACTCTGTTAGCTGAATGCTCAGATCAGAAAGAAGTTTCACAGAATGCTTCTGTGTAGTTTATATTTGAATATATTCCTTTTTCCACTATTACCCTCTTAGCGCTCCGAATGTCCACTTGCATTTTCTACAGAAAGAGTGTTCAGAACTGCGCAATCAAAAGTATGGTTTAACTCTGTTAGCTTAATGAACATATCAGAAATAAGTTTCAAACAATGCTTCTGTGTAGTTTTTGTTTGAAGATATTATTTTTCCCAATAGAGGCCTCTTAGCGCTCAGAATGTCCAATTGCAGTTTCTACAGAAAGAGTGTTTCAGAAAGGCTCAATCAAAAGTAAGGTTCAACTCTGTTAGTTGAATGCACAGAACAGAAAGAAGTTTCATACAATGCTTCTGTGTAGTTTATATTTGAACATATTCTTTTTTCCACTATTACCCCCTTAGCGCTACGAATGTCCAGTTGCATTTTCTACAGACAGAGTGTTTCAAAACTGCTCAATCAAAAGTATGGTTTAACTCTGTTAGCTGTATGCTCAGATCAGAAAGAAGTTTCACAGAATGCTTCTGTGTAGTTTATATTTGAATATATTCCTTTTTCCACTACTACGCTCTTAGCGCTCCAAATGTCCAGTTGCATTTTCAACAGAAAGAGTGTTCAGATGTGCTCAATCAAAAGTATGGTTTAACTCTGTTAGCTGAATGCACAGATCAGAAAGGAGTTTCACCGAATAATTCTGTGTAGTTTATATTTGAAGACATTCCTTTTTCCACTATTACCATCTTAGCGCTCCGAATCTCCACTTGCATTTTCTACAAAAAAAGTGTTTCATAACTGCTCAATCAAAAATATGTTTTATCTCTGTTAACTGAATTTACAGATCAGAAATAAGTTTCACAGAATGCATCTGTGTAGTTTTTATTTGAAGATATTCTTTTTCCCAATGTAGGCCTCTTAGCGCTTAGCATGTCCAATTGCAGTTTCTACAGAAAGAGTGTTTCAGAACGGCTCAATCAAAAGTAAGGTTCAACTCTGTTAGTTGAATGCACAGAACAGAAAGAATTTTCACAGAATGCTACTGTGTAGTTTCTATTTGAATATATTCCTTTTTCCACTATTACCCTCTTAGCGCTCCGAATGTCCACTTGCATTTTCTACAGAAAGAGTGTTCAGAACTGCGCAATCAAAAGTATGGTTTAACTCTGTTAGCTTAATGAACATATCAGAAATAAGTTTCACACAATTCTTCTGTGTAGTTTTTATTTGAAGATATTATTTTTCCCAATAGAGGCCTCTTAGCGCTCAGAATGTCCAATTGCAGTTTCTACAGAAAGAGTGTTTCAGAAAGGCTCAATCAAAAGTAAGGATCAACTCTGTTAGTTGAATGCACAGAACAGAAAGAAGTTTCATAAAATGCTTCTGTGTAGTTTATATTTGAACATATTCTTTTTTCCACTATTACCCACTTAGCGCTACGAATGTCCAGTTGCATTTTCTACAGACAGAGTGTTTCAAAACTGCTCAATCAAAAGTATGGTTTAACTCTGTTAGCTGAATGCTCAGATCAGAAAGAAATTTCACAGAATGCTTCTGTGTAGTTTATATTTGAATATATTCCTTTTTCCACTACTACTCTCTTAGCGCTCCAAATGTCCAGTTGCATTTTCTACAGAAAGAGTGTTCAGATCTGCTCAATCAAAAGTATGGTTTAACTCTGTTAGCTGAATACACAGATCAGAAAGAAGTTTCACAGAATGATTCTGTGTAGTTTATATTTGGAGACATTCCTTTTTCCACTATTACCCTCTTAGCGCTCCGAATCTCCACTTGCATTATCTACGGAAAGAGTGTTTCAGAACGGCTCAATCAAAACTAAGGTTCAACACTTTTAGTTGAACAAACAGAACAGAAAGAAGTTTCACACAATTCTTCTGTGTAGTTTTTATCTGTAGACATTCTTTTTCCCAATATAGGCCTCTTAGCGCTCAGAATGTCCAATTGCAGTTTCTACAGAAAGAGTGTTTCATAACGGCTCAATCAAAAGTAAGGTTCAACTCTGTTAGTTGAATGCACAGAACAGAAAGAAGTTTCATACAATGCTTCTGTGTAGTTTATATTTGAAAATATTCTTTTTTCCACTATTACCCACTTAGCGCTACGAATGTCCAGTTGCATTTTCTACAGACAGAGTGTTTCAAAACTGCTCAATAAAAAGTATGGTTTAACTCTGTTAGCTGAATGCTCAGATCAGAAAGAAGTTTCACAGAATGCTTCTGTGTAGTTTATAATTGAATATATTCCTTTTTCCACTACTACTCTCTTAGCGCTCCAAATGTCCAGTTGCATTTTCTACAGAAAGAGTGTTCAGATCTGCTCAATCAAAAGTATGGTTTAACTCTGTTAGCTGAATGCACAGATCAGAAAGAAGTTTCACAGAATGATTCTGTGTAGTTTATATTTGGAGACATTCCTTTTTCCACTATTACCCTCTTAGCGCTCCGAATCTCCACTTGCATTTTCTAAAGAAAGAGTGTTTCAGAACGGCTCAATCAAAACTAAGGTTCAACTCTTTTAGTTGAACAAACAGAACAGAAAGAAGTTTCACACAATGCTTCTGTGTAGTTTTTATTTGTAGACATTCTTTTTCCCAATATAGGCCTCTTAGCGCTCAGAATGTCCAATTGCAATTTCTACAGAAAGAGTGTTTCAGAACGGCTCAATCAAAAGTAAGGTTCAACTCTGTTAGTTGAATGCACAGAACAGAAAGAAGTTTCATACAATGCTTCTGTGTAGTTTATATTTGAACATATTCTTTTTTCCACTATTACCCACTTAGCGCTACGAATGTCCAGTTGCATTTTCTACAGACAGAGTGTTTCAAAACTGCTCAATCAAAAGTATGGTTTAACTCTGTTAGCTGAATGCTCAGATCAGAAAGAAGTTTCACAGAATGCTTCTGTGTAGTTTATATTTGAATATATTCCTTTTTCCACTACTACACTCTTAGCGCTCCAAATGTCCAGTTGCATTTTCTACAGAAAGAGTGTTCAGATCTGCTCAATCAAAAGTATGGTTTAACTCTGTTAGCTGAATGCACAGATCAGAAAGAAGTTTCACTGAATGATTCTGTGTAGTTTATATTTGAAGACATTCCTTTTTCCACTATTACCCTCTTAGCGCTCCGAATGTCCACTTGCATTTTCTACAGAAAGAGTGTTCAGAACTGCGCAATCAAAAGTATGGTTTAACTCTGTTAGCTTAATGAACATATCAGAAATAAGTTTCACACAATGCTTCTGTGTAGTTTTTATTTGAAGATATTATTTTTCCCAATAGAGGCCTCTTAGCGCTCAGAATGTCCAATTGCAGTTTCTACAGAAAGAGTGTTTCAGAAAGGCTCAATCAAAAGTGAGGTTCAACTCTGTTAGTTGAATGCACAGAACAGAAAGAAGTTTCATACAATGCTTCTGTGTAGTTTATATTTGAACATATTCTTTTTTCCACTATTACCCACTTAGCGCTACGAATGTCCAGTTGCATTTTCTACAGACAGAGTGTTTCAAAACTGCTCAATCAAAAGTATGGTTTAACTCTGTTAGCTGAATGCTCAGATCAGAAAGAAGTTTCACAGAATGCTTCTGTGTAGTTTATATTTGAATATATTCCTTTTTCCACTATTACCCTCTTAGCGCTCCGAATGTCCACTTGCATTTTCTACAGAAAGAGTGTTCAGAACTGCGCAATCAAAAGTATGGTTTAACTCTGTTAGCTTAATGAACATATCAGAAATAAGTTTCAAACAATGCTTCTGTGTAGTTTTTGTTTGAAGATATTATTTTTCCCAATAGAGGCCTCTTAGCGCTCAGAATGTCCAATTGCAGTTTCTACAGAAAGAGTGTTTCAGAAAGGCTCAATCAAAAGTAAGGTTCAACTCTGTTAGTTGAATGCACAGAACAGAAAGAAGTTTCATACAATGCTTCTGTGTAGTTTATATTTGAACATATTCTTTTTTCCACTATTACCCCCTTAGCGCTACGAATGTCCAGTTGCATTTTCTACAGACAGAGTGTTTCAAAACTGCTCAATCAAAAGTATGGTTTAACTCTGTTAGCTGTATGCTCAGATCAGAAAGAAGTTTCACAGAATGCTTCTGTGTAGTTTATATTTGAATATATTCCTTTTTCCACTACTACGCTCTTAGCGCTCCAAATGTCCAGTTGCATTTTCAACAGAAAGAGTGTTCAGATGTGCTCAATCAAAAGTATGGTTTAACTCTGTTAGCTGAATGCACAGATCAGAAAGGAGTTTCACCGAATAATTCTGTGTAGTTTATATTTGAAGACATTCCTTTTTCCACTATTACCATCTTAGCGCTCCGAATCTCCACTTGCATTTTCTACAAAAAAAGTGTTTCATAACTGCTCAATCAAAAATATGTTTTATCTCTGTTAACTGAATTTACAGATCAGAAATAAGTTTCACAGAATGCATCTGTGTAGTTTTTATTTGAAGATATTCTTTTTCCCAATGTAGGCCTCTTAGCGCTTAGCATGTCCAATTGCAGTTTCTACAGAAAGAGTGTTTCAGAACGGCTCAATCAAAAGTAAGGTTCAACTCTGTTAGTTGAATGCACAGAACAGAAAGAATTTTCACAGAATGCTACTGTGTAGTTTCTATTTGAATATATTCCTTTTTCCACTATTACCCTCTTAGCGCTCCGAATGTCCACTTGCATTTTCTACAGAAAGAGTGTTCAGAACTGCGCAATCAAAAGTATGGTTTAACTCTGTTAGCTTAATGAACATATCAGAAATAAGTTTCACACAATTCTTCTGTGTAGTTTTTATTTGAAGATATTATTTTTCCCAATAGAGGCCTCTTAGCGCTCAGAATGTCCAATTGCAGTTTCTACAGAAAGAGTGTTTCAGAAAGGCTCAATCAAAAGTAAGGTTCAACTCTATTAGTTGAATGCACAGAACAGAAATAAGTTTCATACAATGCTTCTGTGTAGTTTATATTTGAACATATTCTTTTTTCCACTATTACCCACTTAGCGCTACGAATGTCCAGTTGCATTTTCTACAGACAGAGTGTTTCAAAACTGCTCAATCAAAAGTATGGTTTAACTCTGTTAGCTGAATGCTCAGATCAGAAAGAAATTTCACAGAATGCTTCTGTGTAGTTTATATTTGAATATATTCCTTTTTCCACTACTACTCTCTTAGCGCTCCAAATGTCCAGTTGCATTTTCTACAGAAAGAGTGTTCAGATCTGCTCAATCAAAAGTATGGTTTAACTCTGTTTGCTGAATGCACAGATCAGAAAGAAGTTTCACAGAATGATTCTGTGTAGTTTATATTTGGAGACATTCCTTTTTCCACTATTACCCTCTTAGCGCTCCGAATCTCCACTTGCATTATCGACAGAAAGAGTGTTTCAGAACGGCTCAATCAAAACTAAGGTTCAACACTTTTAGTTGAACAAACAGAACAGAAAGAAGTTTCACACAATTCTTCTGTGTAGTTTTTATTTGTAGACATTCTTTTTCCCAATATAGGCCTCTTAGCGCTCAGAATGTCCAATTGCAGTTTCTACAGAAAGAGTGTTTCATAACGGCTCAATCAAAAGTAAGGTTCAACTCTGTTAGTTGAATGCACAGAACAGAAAGAAGTTTCATACAATGCTTCTGTGTAGTTTATATTTGAAAATATTCTTTTTTCCTCTATTACCCACTTAGCGCTACGAATGTCCAGTTGCATTTTCTACAGACAGAGTGTTTCAAAACTGCTCAATAAAAAGTATGGTTTAACTCTGTTAGCTGAATGCTCAGATCAGAAAGAAGTTTCACAGAATGCTTCTGTGTAGTTTATAATTGAATATATTCCTTTTTCCACTACTACTCTCTTAGCGCTCCAAATGTCCAGTTGCATTTTCTACAGAAAGAGTGTTCAGATCTGCTCAATCAAAAGTATGGTTTAACTCTGTTAGCTGAATGCACAGATCAGAAAGAAGTTTCACAGAATGATTCTGTGTAGTTTATATTTGGAGACATTCCTTTTTCCACTATTACCCTCTTAGCGCTCCGAATCTCCACTTGCATTTTCTAAAGAAAGAGTGTTTCAGAACGGCTCAATCAAAACTAAGGTTCAACTCTTTTAGTTGAACAAACAGAACAGAAAGAAGTTTCACACAATGCTTCTGTGTAGTTTTTATTTGTAGACATTCTTTTTCCCAATATAGGCCTCTTAGCGCTCAGAATGTCCAATTGCAATTTCTACAGAAAGAGTGTTTCAGAACGGCTCAATCAAAAGTAAGGTTCAACTCTGTTAGTTGAATGCACAGAACAGAAAGAAGTTTCATACAATGCTTCTGTGTAGTTTATATTTGAACATATTCTTTTTTCCACTATTACCCACTTAGCGCTACGAATGTCCAGTTGCATTTTCTACAGACAGAGTGTTTCAAAACTGCTCAATCAAAAGTATGGTTTAACTCTGTTAGCTGAATGCTCAGATCAGAAAGAAGTTTCACAGAATGCTTCTGTGTAGTTTATATTTGAATATATTCCTTTTTCCACTACTACACTCTTAGCGCTCCAAATGTCCAGTTGCATTTTCTACAGAAAGAGTGTTCAGATCTGCTCAATCAAAAGTATGGTTTAACTCTGTTAGCTGAATGCACAGATCAGAAAGAAGTTTCACTGAATGATTCTGTGTAGTTTATATTTGAAGACATTCCTTTTTCCACTATTACCCTCTTAGCGCTCCGAATGTCCACTTGCATTTTCTACAGAAAGAGTGTTCAGAACTGCGCAATCAAAAGTATGGTTTAACTCTGTTAGCTTAATGAATATATCAGAAATAAGTTTCACACAATGCTTCTGTGTAGTTTTTATTTGAAGATATTATTTTTCCCAATAGAGGCCTCTTAGCGCTCAGAATGTCCAATTGCAGTTTCTACAGAAAGAGTGTTTCAGAAAGGCTCAATCAAAAGTGAGGTTCAACTCTGTTAGTTGAATGCACAGAACAGAAAGAAGTTTCATACAATGCTTCTGTGTAGTTTATATTTGAACATATTCTTTTTTCCACTATTACCCACTTAGCGCTACGAATGTCCAGTTGCATTTTCTACAGACAGAGTGTTTCAAAACTGCTCAATCAAAAGTATGGTTTAACTCTGTTAGCTGAATGCTCAGATCAGAAAGAAGTTTCACAGAATGCTTCTGTGTAGTTTATATTTGAATATATTCCTTTTTCCACTATTACCCTCTTAGCGCTCCGAATGTCCACTTGCATTTTCTACAGAAAGAGTGTTCAGAACTGCGCAATCAAAAGTATGGTTTAACTCTGTTAGCTTAATGAACATATCAGAAATAAGTTTCAAACAATGCTTCTGTGTAGTTTTTGTTTGAAGATATTATTTTTCCCAATAGAGGCCTCTTAGCGCTCAGAATGTCCAATTGCAGTTTCTACAGAAAGAGTGTTTCAGAAAGGCTCAATCAAAAGTAAGGATCAACTCTGTTAGTTGAATGCACAGAACAGAAAGAAGTTTCATACAATGATTCTGTGTAGTTTATATTTGAACATATTCTTTTTTCCACTCTTACCCCCTTAGCGCTACGAATGTCCAGTTGCATTTTCTACAGACAGAGTGTTTCAAAACTGCTCAATCAAAAATATGGTTTAACTCTGTTAGCTGAATGCTCAGATCAGAAAGAAGTTTCACAGAATGCTTCTGTGTAGTTTATATTTGAATATATTCCTTTTTCCACTACTAGTCTCTTAGCGCTCCAAATGTCCAGTTGCATTTTCTACAGAAAGAGTGTTCAGATCTGCTCATTCACATGTATGGTTTAACTCTGTTAGCTGAATGCACAGATCAGAAAGAAGTTTCACAGAATGATTCTGTGTAGTTTATATTTGGAGACATTCCTTTTTCCACTATTACCCTCTTAACGCTCCGAATCTCCACTTGCATTTTCTACATAAAGAGTGTTTCAGAACGGCTCAATCAAAACTAAGGTTCAACTCTTTTAGTTGAACAAACAGAACAGAAAGTAATTTCACACAATTCTTCTGTGTAGTTTTTATTTGTAGACATTCTTTTTCCCAATATAGGCCTCTTAGCGCTCAGAATGTCCAATTGCAGTTTCTACAGAAAGAGTGTTTCAGAACGGCTCAATCAAAAGTAAGGTTCAACTCTGTTAGTTGAATGCACAGAACAGAAAGAAGTTTCATACAATGCTTCTGTGTAGTTTATATTTGAACATATTCTCTTTTCCACTATTACCCACTTAGCGCTACGAATGTCCAGTTGCATTTTCTACAGACAGTGTTTCAAAACTGCTCAATCAAAAGTATGGTTTAACTCTGTTACCTGTATGCTCAGATCAGAAAGAAGTTTCACAGAATTCTTCTGTGTAGTTTATATTTGAATATATTCCTTTTTCCACTACTACGCTCTTAGCGCTCCAAATGTCCAGTTGCATTTTCAACAGAAAGAGTGTTCAGATGTGCTCAATCAAAAGTATGGTTTAACTCTGTTAGCTGAATGCACAGATCAGAAAGGAGTTTCACCGAATGATTCTGTGTAGTTTATATTTGAAGACATTCCTTTTTCCACTATTACCATCTTAGCGCTCCGAATCTCCACTTGCATTTTCTAC
Source organism: Symphalangus syndactylus (assembly GCF_028878055.3). Classification (NCBI taxonomy): domain Eukaryota; kingdom Metazoa; phylum Chordata; class Mammalia; order Primates; family Hylobatidae; genus Symphalangus; species Symphalangus syndactylus. The sequence goes on from NC_072425.2 coordinate 2,717,173, forward strand.
AAAAAAAGTGTTTCATAACTGCTCAATCAAAAATATGTTTTATCTCTGTTAACTGAATTTACAGATCAGAAATAAGTTTCACAGAATGCATCTGTGTAGTTTTTATTTGAAGATATTCTTTTTCCCAATGTAGGCCTCTTAGCGCTTAGCATGTCCAATTGCACTTTCTACAGAAAGAGTGTTTCAGAACGGCTCAATCAAAAGTAAGGTTCAACTCTGTTAGTTGAATGCACAGAACAGAAAGAATTTTCACAGAATGCTACTGTGTAGTTTCTATTTGAATATATTCCTTTTTCCACTATTACCCTCTTAGCGCTCCGAATGTCCACTTGCATTTTCTACAGAAAGAGTGTTCAGAACTGCGCAATCAAAAGTATGGTTTAACTCTGTTAGCTTAATGAACATATCAGAAATAAGTTTCACACAATTCTTCTGTGTAGTTTTTATTTGAAGATATTATTTTTCCCAATAGAGGCCTCTTAGCGCTCAGAATGTCCAATTGCAGTTTCTACAGAAAGAGTGTTTCAGAAAGGCTCAATCAAAAGTAAGGTTCAACTCTATTAGTTGAATGCACAGAACAGAAATAAGTTTCATACAATGCTTCTGTGTAGTTTATATTTGAACATATTCTTTTTTCCACTATTACCCACTTAGCGCTACGAATGTCCAGTTGCATTTTCTACAGACAGAGTGTTTCAAAACTGCTCAATCAAAAGTATGGTTTAACTCTGTTAGCTGAATGCTCAGATCAGAAAGAAATTTCACAGAATGCTTCTGTGTAGTTTATATTTGAATATATTCCTTTTTCCACTACTACTCTCTTAGCGCTCCAAATGTCCAGTTGCATTTTCTACAGAAAGAGTGTTCAGATCTGCTCAATCAAAAGTATGGTTTAACTCTGTTTGCTGAATGCACAGATCAGAAAGAAGTTTCACAGAATGATTCTGTGTAGTTTATATTTGGAGACATTCCTTTTTCCACTATTACCCTCTTAGCGCTCCGAATCTCCACTTGCATTATCGACAGAAAGAGTGTTTCAGAACGGCTCAATCAAAACTAAGGTTCAACACTTTTAGTTGAACAAACAGAACAGAAAGAAGTTTCACACAATTCTTCTGTGTAGTTTTTATTTGTAGACATTCTTTTTCCCAATATAGGCCTCTTAGCGCTCAGAATGTCCAATTGCAGTTTCTACAGAAAGAGTGTTTCATAACGGCTCAATCAAAAGTAAGGTTCAACTCTGTTAGTTGAATGCACAGAACAGAAAGAAGTTTCATACAATGCTTCTGTGTAGTTTATATTTGAAAATATTCTTTTTTCCTCTATTACCCACTTAGCGCTACGAATGTCCAGTTGCATTTTCTACAGACAGAGTGTTTCAAAACTGCTCAATAAAAAGTATGGTTTAACTCTGTTAGCTGAATGCTCAGATCAGAAAGAAGTTTCACAGAATGCTTCTGTGTAGTTTATAATTGAATATATTCCTTTTTCCACTACTACTCTCTTAGCGCTCCAAATGTCCAGTTGCATTTTCTACAGAAAGAGTGTTCAGATCTGCTCAATCAAAAGTATGGTTTAACTCTGTTAGCTGAATGCACAGATCAGAAAGAAGTTTCACAGAATGATTCTGTGTAGTTTATATTTGGAGACATTCCTTTTTCCACTATTACCCTCTTAGCGCTCCGAATCTCCACTTGCATTTTCTAAAGAAAGAGTGTTTCAGAACGGCTCAATCAAAACTAAGGTTCAACTCTTTTAGTTGAACAAACAGAACAGAAAGAAGTTTCACACAATGCTTCTGTGTAGTTTTTATTTGTAGACATTCTTTTTCCCAATATAGGCCTCTTAGCGCTCAGAATGTCCAATTGCAATTTCTACAGAAAGAGTGTTTCAGAACGGCTCAATCAAAAGTAAGGTTCAACTCTGTTAGTTGAATGCACAGAACAGAAAGAAGTTTCATACAATGCTTCTGTGTAGTTTATATTTGAACATATTCTTTTTTCCACTATTACCCACTTAGCGCTACGAATGTCCAGTTGCATTTTCTACAGACAGAGTGTTTCAAAACTGCTCAATCAAAAGTATGGTTTAACTCTGTTAGCTGAATGCTCAGATCAGAAAGAAGTTTCACAGAATGCTTCTGTGTAGTTTATATTTGAATATATTCCTTTTTCCACTACTACACTCTTAGCGCTCCAAATGTCCAGTTGCATTTTCTACAGAAAGAGTGTTCAGATCTGCTCAATCAAAAGTATGGTTTAACTCTGTTAGCTGAATGCACAGATCAGAAAGAAGTTTCACTGAATGATTCTGTGTAGTTTATATTTGAAGACATTCCTTTTTCCACTATTACCCTCTTAGCGCTCCGAATGTCCACTTGCATTTTCTACAGAAAGAGTGTTCAGAACTGCGCAATCAAAAGTATGGTTTAACTCTGTTAGCTTAATGAATATATCAGAAATAAGTTTCACACAATGCTTCTGTGTAGTTTTTATTTGAAGATATTATTTTTCCCAGTAGAGGCCTCTTAGCGCTCAGAATGTCCAATTGCAGTTTCTACAGAAAGAGTGTTTCAGAAAGGCTCAATCAAAAGTGAGGTTCAACTCTGTTAGTTGAATGCACAGAACAGAAAGAAGTTTCATACAATGCTTCTGTGTAGTTTATATTTGAACATATTCTTTTTTCCACTATTACCCACTTAGCGCTACGAATGTCCAGTTGCATTTTCTACAGACAGAGTGTTTCAAAACTGCTCAATCAAAAGTATGGTTTAACTCTGTTAGCTGAATGCTCAGATCAGAAAGAAGTTTCACAGAATGCTTCTGTGTAGTTTATATTTGAATATATTCCTTTTTCCACTATTACCCTCTTAGCGCTCCGAATGTCCACTTGCATTTTCTACAGAAAGAGTGTTCAGAACTGCGCAATCAAAAGTATGGTTTAACTCTGTTAGCTTAATGAACATATCAGAAATAAGTTTCAAACAATGCTTCTGTGTAGTTTTTGTTTGAAGATATTATTTTTCCCAATAGAGGCCTCTTAGCGCTCAGAATGTCCAATTGCAGTTTCTACAGAAAGAGTGTTTCAGAAAGGCTCAATCAAAAGTAAGGATCAACTCTGTTAGTTGAATGCACAGAACAGAAAGAAGTTTCATACAATGATTCTGTGTAGTTTATATTTGAACATATTCTTTTTTCCACTCTTACCCCCTTAGCGCTACGAATGTCCAGTTGCATTTTCTACAGACAGAGTGTTTCAAAACTGCTCAATCAAAAATATGGTTTAACTCTGTTAGCTGAATGCTCAGATCAGAAAGAAGTTTCACAGAATGCTTCTGTGTAGTTTATATTTGAATATATTCCTTTTTCCACTACTAGTCTCTTAGCGCTCCAAATGTCCAGTTGCATTTTCTACAGAAAGAGTGTTCAGATCTGCTCATTCACATGTATGGTTTAACTCTGTTAGCTGAATGCACAGATCAGAAAGAAGTTTCACAGAATGATTCTGTGTAGTTTATATTTGGAGACATTCCTTTTTCCACTATTACCCTCTTAACGCTCCGAATCTCCACTTGCATTTTCTACATAAAGAGTGTTTCAGAACGGCTCAATCAAAACTAAGGTTCAACTCTTTTAGTTGAACAAACAGAACAGAAAGTAATTTCACACAATTCTTCTGTGTAGTTTTTATTTGTAGACATTCTTTTTCCCAATATAGGCCTCTTAGCGCTCAGAATGTCCAATTGCAGTTTCTACAGAAAGAGTGTTTCAGAACGGCTCAATCAAAAGTAAGGTTCAACTCTGTTAGTTGAATGCACAGAACAGAAAGAAGTTTCATACAATGCTTCTGTGTAGTTTATATTTGAACATATTCTCTTTTCCACTATTACCCACTTAGCGCTACGAATGTCCAGTTGCATTTTCTACAGACAGTGTTTCAAAACTGCTCAATCAAAAGTATGGTTTAACTCTGTTACCTGTATGCTCAGATCAGAAAGAAGTTTCACAGAATTCTTCTGTGTAGTTTATATTTGAATATATTCCTTTTTCCACTACTACGCTCTTAGCGCTCCAAATGTCCAGTTGCATTTTCAACAGAAAGAGTGTTCAGATGTGCTCAATCAAAAGTATGGTTTAACTCTGTTAGCTGAATGCACAGATCAGAAAGGAGTTTCACCGAATGATTCTGTGTAGTTTATATTTGAAGACATTCCTTTTTCCACTATTACCATCTTAGCGCTCCGAATCTCCACTTGCATTTTCTACAAAAAAAGTGTTTCATAACTGCTCAATCAAAAATATGTTTTATCTCTGTTAACTGAATTTACAGATCAGAAATAAGTTTCACAGAATGCATCTGTGTAGTTTTTATTTGAAGATATTCTTTTTCCCAATGTAGGCCTCTTAGCGCTTAGCATGTCCAATTGCACTTTCTACAGAAAGAGTGTTTCAGAACGGCTCAATCAAAAGTAAGGTTCAACTCTGTTAGTTGAATGCACAGAACAGAAAGAATTTTCTCAGAATGCTACTGTGTAGTTTATATTTGAATATATTCCTTTTTCCACTATTACCCTCTTAGCGCTCCGAATGTCCACTTGCATTTTCTACAGAAAGAGTGTTCAGAACTGCGCAATCAAAAGTATGGTTTAACTCTGTTAGCTTAATGAACATATCAGAAATAAGTTTCACACAATTCTTCTGTGTAGTTTTTATTTGAAGATATTATTTTTCCCAATAGAGGCCTCTTAGCGCTCAGAATGTCCAATTGCAGTTTCTACAGAAAGAGTGTTTCAGAAAGGCTCAATCAAAAGTAAGGTTCAACTCTGTTAGTTGAATGCACAGAACAGAAAGAAGTTTCATACAATGCTTCTGTGTAGTTTATATTTGAACATATTCTTTTTTCCACTATTACCCACTTAGCGCTACGAATGTCCAGTTGCATTTTCTACAGACAGAGTGTTTCAAAACTGCTCAATCAAAAGTATGGTTTAACTCTGTTAGCTGAATGCTCAGATCAGAAAGAAATTTCACAGAATGCTTCTGTGTAGTTTGTATTTGAATATATTCCTTTTTCCACTACTACTCTCTTAGCGCTCCAAATGTCCAGTTGCATTTTCTACAGAAAGAGTGTTCAGATCTGCTCAATCAAAAGTATGGTTTAACTCTGTTAGCTGAATGCACAGATCAGAAAGAAGTTTCACAGAATGATTCTGTGTAGTTTATATTTGGAGACATTAATTTTTCCACTATTACCCTCTTAGCGCTCCGAATCTCCACTTGCATTATCTACAGAAAGAGTGTTTCAGAACGGCTCAATCAAAACTAAGGTTCAACACTTTTAGTTGAACAAACAGAACAGAAAGAAGTTTCACACAATTCTTCTGTGTAGTTTTTATTTGTAGACATTCTTTTTCCCAATATAGGCCTCTTAGCGCTCAGAATGTCCAATTGCAGTTTCTACAGAAAGAGTGTTTCATAACGGCTCAATCAAAAGTAAGGTTCAACTCTGTTAGTTGAATGCACAGAACAGAAAGAAGTTTCATACAATGCTTCTGTGTAGTTTATATTTGAAAATATTCTTTTTTCCACTATTACCCACTTAGCGCTACGAATGTCCAGTTGCATTTTCTACAGACAGAGTGTTTCAAAACTGCTCAATAAAAAGTATGGTTTAACTCTGTTAGCTGAATGCTCAGATCAGAAAGAAGTTTCACAGAATGCTTCTGTGTAGTTTATAATTGAATATATTCCTTTTTCCACTACTACTCTCTTAGCGCTCCAAATGTCCAGTTGCATTTTCTACAGAAAGAGTGTTCAGATCTGCTCAATCAAAAGTATGGTTTAACTCTGTTAGCTGAATGCACAGATCAGAAAGAAGTTTCACAGAATGATTCTGTGTAGTTTATATTTGGAGACATTCCTTTTTCCACTATTACCCTCTTAGCGCTCCGAATCTCCACTTGCATTTTCTAAAGAAAGAGTGTTTCAGAACGGCTCAATCAAAACTAAGGTTCAACTCTTTTAGTTGAACAAACAGAACAGAAAGAAGTTTCACACAATGCTTCTGTGTAGTTTTTATTTGTAGACATTCTTTTTCCCAATATAGGCCTCTTAGCGCTCAGAATGTCCAATTGCAATTTCTACAGAAAGAGTGTTTCAGAACGGCTCAATCAAAAGTAAGGTTCAACTCTGTTAGTTGAATGCACAGAACAGAAAGAAGTTTCATACAATGCTTCTGTGTAGTTTATATTTGAACATATTCTTTTTTCCACTATTACCCACTTAGCGCTACGAATGTCCAGTTGCATTTTCTACAGACAGAGTGTTTCAAAACTGCTCAATCAAAAGTATGGTTTAACTCTGTTAGCTGAATGCTCAGATCAGAAAGTAGTTTCACAGAATGCTTCTGTGTAGTTTATATTTGAATATATTCCTTTTTCCACTACTACTCTCTTAGCGCTCCAAATGTCCAGTTGCATTTTCTACAGAAAGAGTGTTCAGATCTGCTCAATCAAAAGTATGGTTTAACTCTGTTAGCTGAATGCACAGATCAGAAAGAAGTTTCACAGAATGATTCTGTGTAGTTTATATTTGGAGACATTCCTTTTTCCACTATTACCCTCTTAGCGCTCCGAATCTCCACTTGCATTTTCTACAGAAAGAGTGTTTCAGAACGGCTCAATCAAAACTAAGGTTCAACTCTTTTAGTTGAACAAACAGAACAGAAAGAAGTTTCACACAATTCTTCTGTGTAGTTTTTATTTGTAGACATTCTTTTTCCCAATATAGGCCTCTTAGCGCTCAGAATGTCCAATTGCAGTTTCTACAGAAAGAGTGTTTCAGAACGGCTCAATCAAAAGTAAGGTTCAACTCTGTTAGTTGAATGCACAGAAGAGAAAGAAGTTTCATACAATGCTTCTGTGTAGTTTATATTTGAACATATTCTTTTTTCCACTATTACCCACTTAGGGCTACGAATGTCCAGTTGCATTTTCTACAGACAGAGTGTTTCAAAACTGCTCAATCAAAAGTATGGTTTAACTCTGTTAGCTGTATGCTCAGATCAGAAAGAAGTTTCACAGAATGCTTCTGTGTAGTTTATATTTGAATATATTCCTTTTTCCACTACTACGCTCTTAGCGCTCCAAATGTCCAGTTGCATTTTCAACAGAAAGAGTGTTCAGATCTGCTCAATCAAAAGTATCGTTTAACTCTGTTAGCTGAATGCACAGATCAGAAAGAAGTTTCACCGAATGATTCTGTGTAGTTTATATTTGAAGACATTCCTTTTTCCACTATTACCCTCTTAGCGCTCCGAATCTCCACTTGCATTTTCTACAAAAAGTGTGTTTCATAACTGCTCAAACAAAAATATGTTTTATCTCTGTTAACTGAATTTACAGATCAGAAATAAGTTTCACAGAATGCATCTGTGTAGTTTTTATTTGAAGATATTCTTTTTCCCAATGTAGGCCTCTTAGCGCTTAGCATGTCCAATTGCAGTTTCTACAGAAAGAGTGTTTCAGAACGGCTCAATCAAAAGTAAGGTTCAACTCTGTTAGTTGAATGCACAGAACAGAAAGAATTTTCACAGAATGCTACTGTGTAGTTTATATTTCAATATATTCCTTTTTCCACTATTAACCTCTTAGCGCTCCGAATGTCCACTTGCATTTTCTACAGAAAGAGTGTTCAGAACTGCGCAATCAAAAGTATGGTTTAACTCTGTTAGCTTAATGAACATATCAGAAATAAGTTTCACACAATGCTTCTGTGTAGTTTTTATTTGAAGATATTATGTTTCCCAATATAGGCCTCTTAGCGCTCAGAATGTCCAATTGCAGTTTCTACAGAAAGAGTGTTTCAGAAAGGCTCAATCAAAAGTAAGGTTCAACTCCGTTAGTTGAATGCACAGAACAGAAAGAAGTTTCATACAATGCTTCTGTGTAATTTATATTTGAACATATTCTTTTTTCCACTATTACCCACTTAGCGCTACGAATGTCCAGTTGCATTTTCTACAGACAGAGTGTTTCAAAACTGCTCAATCAAAAGTATGGTTTAACTCTGTTAGCTGAATGCTCAGATCAGAAAGAAGTTTCACAGAATGCTTCTGTGTAGTTTATATTTGAATATATTCCTTTTTCCACTACTACACTCTTAGCGCTCCAAATGTCCAGTTGCATTTTCTACAGAAAGAGTGTTCAGATCTGCTCAATCAAAAGTATGTTTTAACTCTGTTAGCTGAATGCACAGATCAGAAAGAAGTTTCACCGAATGATTCTGTGTAGTTTATATTTGAAGACATTCCTTTTTCCACTATTACCCTCTTAGCGCTCCGAATGTCCACTTGCATTTTCTACAGAAAGAGTGTTCAGAACTGCGCAATCAAAAGTATGGTTTAACTCTGTTAGCTTAAAGAACATATCAGAAATAAGTTTCACACAATGCTTCTGTGTAGTTTTTATTTGAAGATATTATTTTTCCCAATATAGGCCTCTTAGCGCTCAGAATGTCCAATTGCAGTTTCTACAGAAAGAGTGTTTCAGAAAGGCTCAATCAAAAGTAAGGTTCAACTCTGTTAGTTGAATGCACAGAACAGAAAGAAGTTTCATACAATGCATCTGTGTAGTTTATATTTGAACATATTCTTTTTTCCACTATTAACCACTTAGCGCTAAGAATGTCCAGTTGCATTTTCTACAGACAGAGTGTTTCAAATCTGCTCAATCAAAAGTATGGTTTAAATCTGTTTGCTGAATGCTCAGATCAGAAAGAAGTTTCACAGAATGCTTCTGTGTAGTTTATATTTGAATATATTCCTTTTTCCACTACTACTCTCTTAGCGCTCCAAATGTCCAGTTGCATTTTCTACAGAAAGAGTGTTCAGATCTCCTCAATCAAAAGTATGTTTTAACTCTGTTAGCTGAATGCACAGAGCAGAAAGAAGTTTCACAGAATGATTCTGTGTAGTTTATATTTGGAGACATTCCTTTTTCCACTATTACCCTCTTAGCGCTCCGAATCTCCACTTGCATTTTCTACAGAAAGAGGGTTTCAGAACGGCTCAATCAAAACTAAGGTTCAACTCTTTTAGTTGAACAAACAGAACAGAAAGAAGTTTCACACAATTCTTCTGTGTAATTTTTATTTGTAGACATTCTTTTTCCCAATATAGGCCTCTTAGCGCTCAGAATGTCCAATTGCAGTTTCTACAGAAAGAGTGTTTCAGAACGGCTCAATCAAAAGTAAGGTTCAACTCTGTTAGTTGAATGCACAGAACAGAAAGAAGTTTCATACAATGCTTCTGTGTAGTTTATATTTGAACATATTCTTTTTTCCACTATTACCCACTTAGCGCTACGAATGTCCAGTTGCATTTTCTACAGACAGAGTGTTTCAAAACTGCTCAATCAAAAGTATGGTTTAACTCTGTTAGCTGAATGCTCAGATCAGAAAGAAGTTTCACAGAATGCTTCTGTGTAGTTTATATTTGAATATATTCCTTTTTCCACTACTACGCTCTTAGCGCTCCAAATGTCCAGTTGCATTTTCTACAGAAAGAGTGTTCAGATCTGCTCTATCAAAAGTATGGTTTAACTCTGTTAGCTGAATGCACAGATCAGAAAGAAGTTTCACCGAATGATTCTGTGTAGTTTATATTTGAAGACATTCCGTTTTCCACTATTACCCTCTTAACGCTCCGAATCTGCACTTGCATTTTCTACAAAAAGACTGTTTCATAACTGCTCAATCAAAAATATGTTTTATCTCTGTTAACTGAATTTACAGATCAGAAATAAGTTTCACAGAATGCATCTGTGTAGTTTTTATTTGAAGATATTCTTTTTCCCAATGTAGGCCTCTTAGCGCTTAGCATGTCCAATTGCAGTTTCTACAGAAAGAGTGTTTCAGAACGGCTCAATCAAAAGTAAGGTTCAATTCTGTTAGTTGAATGCACAGAACAGAAAGAATTTTCTCAGAATGCTATTGTGTAGTTTATATTTGAATATATTCCTTTTTCCACTATTACCCTCTTAGCGCTCCGAATGTCCACTTGCATTTTCTACAGAAAGAGTGTTCAGAACTGCGCAATCAAAAGTATGGTTTAACTCTGTTAGCTTAATGAACATATCAGAAATAAGTTTCACACAATTCTTCTGTGTAGTTTTTATTTGAAGATATTATTTTTCCCATTAGAGGCCTCTTAGCGCTCAGAATGTCCAATTGCAGTTTCTACAGAAAGAGTGTTTCAGAAAGGCTCAATCAAAAGTAAGGTTCAACTCTGTTAGTTGAATGCACAGAACAGAAAGAAGTTTCATACAATGCTTCTGTGTAGTTTATATTTGAACATATTCTTTTTTCCACTATTACCCACTTAGCGCTACGAATGTCCAGTTGCATTTTCTACAGACAGAGTGTTTCAAAACTGCTCAATCAAAAGTATGGTTTAACTCTGTTAGCTGAATGCTCAGATCAGAAAGAAATTTCACAGAATGCTTCTGTGTAGTTTCTATTTGAATATATTCCTTTTTCCACTACTACTCTCTTAGCGCTCCAAATGTCCAGTTGCATTTTCTACAGAAAGAGTGTTCAGATCTGCTCAATCAAAAGTATGGTTTAACTCTGTTAGCTGAATGCACAGATCAGAAAGAAGTTTCACAGAATGATTCTGTGTAGTTTATATTTGGAGACATTCCTTTTTCCACTATTACCCTCTTAGCGCTCCGAATCTCCACTTGCATTATCTACAGAAAGAGTGTTTCAGAACGGCTCAATCAAAACTAAGGTTCAACACTTTTAGTTGAACAAACAGAACAGAAAGAAGTTTCACACAATTCTTCTGTGTAGTTTTTATTTGTAGACATTCTTTTTCCCAATATAGGCCTCTTAGCGCTCAGAATGTCCAATTGCAGTTTCTACAGAAAGAGTGTTTCATAACGGCTCAATCAAAAGTAAGGTTCAACTCTGTTAGTTGAATGCACAGAACAGAAAGAAGTTTCATACAATGCTTCTGTGTAGTTTATATTTGAAAATATTCTTTTTTCCACTATTACCCACTTAGCGCTACGAATGTCCAGTTGCATTTTCTACAGACAGAGTGTTTCAAAACTGCTCAATAAAAAGTATGGTTTAACTCTGTTAGCTGAATTCTCAGATCAGAAAGAAGTTTCACAGAATGCTTCTGTGTAGTTTATAATTGAATATATTCCTTTTTCCACTACTACTCTCTTAGCGCTCCAAATGTCCAGTTGCATTTTCTACAGAAAGAGTGTTCAGATCTGCTCAATCAAAAGTATGGTTTAACTCTGTTAGCTGAATGCACAGATCAGAAAGAAGTTTCACAGAATGATTCTGTGTAGTTTATATTTGGAGACATCCCTTTTTCCACTATTACCCTCTTAGCGCTCCGAATCTCCACTTGCATTTTCTAAAGAAAGAGTGTTTCAGAACGGCTCAATCAAAACTAAGGTTCAACTCTTTTAGTTGAACAAACAGAACAGTAAGAAGTTTCACACAATGCTTCTGTGTAGTTTTTATTTGTAGACATTCTTTTTCCCAATATAGGCCTCTTAGCGCTCAGAATGTCCAATTGCAATTTCTACAGAAAGAGTGTTTCAGAACGGCTCAATCAAAAGTAAGGTTCAACTCTGTTAGTTGAATGCACAGAACAGAAAGAAGTTTCATACAATGCTTCTGTGTAGTTTATATTTGAACATATTCTTTTTTCCACTATTACCCACTTAGCGCTACGAATGTCCAGTTGCATTTTCTACAGACAGAGTGTTTCAAAACTGCTCAATCAAAAGTATGGTTTAACTCTGTTAGCTGAATGCTCAGATCAGAAAGAAGTTTCACAGAATGCTTCTGTGTAGTTTATATTTGAATATATTCCTTTTTCCACTACTACGCTCTTAGCGCTCCAAATGTCCAGTTGCATTTTCTACAGAAAGAGTGTTCAGATCTGCTCAATCAAAAGTATGGTTTAACTCTGTTAGCTGAATGCACAGATCAGAAAGAAGTTTCACAGAATGATTCTGTGTAGTTTATATTTGGAGACATTCCTTTTTCCACTATTACCCTCTTAGCGCTCCGAATCTCCACTTGCATTTTCTACAGAAAGAGTGTTTCAGAACGGCTCAATCAAAACTAAGGTTCAACTCTTTTAGTTGAACAAACAGAACAGAAAGAAGTTTCACACAATTCTTCTGTGTAGTTTTTATTTGTAGACATTCTTTTTCCCAATATAGGCCTCTTAGCGCTCAGAATGTCCAATTGCAGTTTCTACAGAAAGAGTGTTTCAGAACGGCTCAATCAAAAGTAAGGTTCAACTCTGTTAGTTGAATGCACAGAAGAGAAAGAAGTTTCATACAATGCGTCTGTGTAGTTTATATTTGAACATATTCTTTTTTCCACTATTACCCACTTAGGGCTACGAATGTCCAGTTGCATTTTCTACAGACAGAGTGTTTCAAAACTGCTCAATCAAAAGTATGGTTTAACTCTGTTAGCTGTATGCTCAGATCAGAAAGAAGTTTCACAGAATGCTTCTGTGTAGTTTATATTTGAATATATTCCTTTTTCCACTACTACGCTCTTAGCGCTCCAAATGTCCAGTTGCATTTTCAACAGAAAGAGTGTTCAGATCTGCTCAATCAAAAGTATCGTTTAACTCTGTTAGCTGAATGCACAGATCAGAAAGAAGTTTCACCGAATGATTCTGTGTAGTTTATATTTGAAGACATTCCTTTTTCCACTATTACCCTCTTAGCGCTCCGAATCTCCACTTGCATTTTCTACAAAAAGAGTGTTTCATAACTGCTCAATCAAAAATATGTTTTATCTCTGTTAACTGAATTTACAGATCAGAAATAAGTTTCACAGAATGCATCTGTGTAGTTTTTATTTGAAGATATTCTTTTTCCCAATGTAGGCCTCTTAGCGCTTAGCATGTCCAATTGCAGTTTCTACAGAAAGAGTGTTTCAGAACGGCTCAATCAAAAGTAAGGTTCAACTCTGTTAGTTGAATGCACAGAACAGAAAGAATTTTCACAGAATGCTACTGTGTAGTTTATATTTCAATATATTCCTTTTTCCACTATTAACCTCTTAGCGCTCCGAATGTCCACTTGCATTTTCTACAGAAAGAGTGTTCAGAACTGCGCAATCAAAAGTATGGTTTAACTCTGTTAGCTTAATGAACATATCAGAAATAAGTTTCACACAATGCTTCTGTGTAGTTTTTATTTGAAGATATTATGTTTCCCAATATAGGCCTCTTAGCGCTCAGAATGTCCAATTGCAGTTTCTACAGAAAGAGTGTTTCAGAAAGGCTCAATCAAAAGTAAGGTTCAACTCCGTTAGTTGAATGCACAGAACAGAAAGAAGTTTCATACAATGCTTCTGTGTAATTTATATTTGAACATATTCTTTTTTCCACTATTACCCACTTAGCGCTACGAATGTCCAGTTGCATTTTCTACAGACAGAGTGTTTCAAAACTGCTCAATCAAATGTATGGTTTAACTCTGTTAGCTGAATGCTCAGATCAGAAAGAAGTTTCACAGAATGCTTCTGTGTAGTTTATATTTGAATATATTCCTTTTTCCACTACTACACTCTTAGCGCTCCAAATGTCCAGTTGCATTTTCTACAGAAAGAGTGTTCAGATCTGCTCAATCAAAAGTATGGTTTAACTCTGTTAGCTGAATGCACAGATCAGAAAGAAGTTTCACCGAATGATTCTGTGTAGTTTATATTTGAAGACATTCCTTTTTCCACTATTACCCTCTTAGCGCTCCGAATGTCCACTTGCATTTTCTACAGAAAGAGTGTTCAGAACTGCGCAATCAAAAGTATGGTTTAACTCTGTTAGCTTAAAGAACATATCAGAAATAAGTTTCACACAATGCTTCTGTGTAGTTTTTATTTGAAGATATTATTTTTCCCAATATAGGCCTCTTAGCGCTCAGAATGTCCAATTGCAGTTTCTACAGAAAGAGTGTTTCAGAAAGGCTCAATCAAAAGTAAGGTTCAACTCTGTTAGTTGAATGCACAGAACAGAAAGAAGTTTCATACAATGCATCTGTGTAGTTTATATTTGAACATATTCTTTTTTCCACTATTAACCACTTAGCGCTAAGAATGTCCAGTTGCATTTTCTACAGACAGAGTGTTTCAAATCTGCTCAATCAAAAGTATGGTTTAAATCTGTTTGCTGAATGCTCAGATCAGAAAGAAGTTTCACAGAATGCTTCTGTGTAGTTTATATTTGAATATATTCCTTTTTCCACTACTACTCTCTTAGCGCTCCAAATGTCCAGTTGCATTTTCTACAGAAAGAGTGTTCAGATCTCCTCAATCAAAAGTATGCTTTAACTCTGTTAGCTGAATGCACAGAGCAGAAAGAAGTTTCACAGAATGATTCTGTGTAGTTTATATTTGGAGACATTCCTTTTTCCACTATTACCCTCTTAGCGCTCCGAATCTCCACTTGCATTTTCTACAGAAAGAGGGTTTCAGAACGGCTCAATCAAAACTAAGGTTCAACTCTTTTAGTTGAACAAACAGAACAGAAAGAAGTTTCACACAATTCTTCTGTGTAATTTTTATTTGTAGACATTCTTTTTCCCAATATAGGCCTCTTAGCGCTCAGAATGTCCAATTGCAGTTTCTACAGAAAGAGTGTTTCAGAACGGCTCAATCAAAAGTAAGGTTCAACTCTGTTAGTTGAATGCACAGAACAGAAAGAAGTTTCATACAATGCTTCTGTGTAGTTTATATTTGAACATATTCTTTTTTCCACTATTACCCACTTAGCGCTACGAATGTCCAGTTGCATTTTCTACAGACAGAGTGTTTCAAAACTGCTCAATCAAAAGTATGGTTTAACTCTGTTAGCTGAATGCTCAGATCAGAAAGAAGTTTCACAGAATGCTTCTGTGTAGTTTATATTTGAATATATTCCTTTTTCCACTACTACGCTCTTAGCGCTCCAAATGTCCAGTTGCATTTTCTACAGAAAGAGTGTTCAGATCTGCTCTATGAAAAGTATGGTTTAACTCTGTTAGCTGAATGCACAGATCAGAAAGAAGTTTCACCGAATGATTCTGTGTAGTTTATATTTGAAGACATTCCGTTTTCCACTATTACCCTCTTAGCGCTCCGAATCTCCACTTGCATTTTCTACAAAAAGAGTGTTTCATAACTGCTCAATCAAAAATATGTTTTATCTCTGTTAACTGAATTTACAGATCAGAAATAGGTTTCACAGAATGCATCTGTGTAGTTTTTATTTGAAGATATTCTTTTTCCCAATGAAGGCCTCTTAGCGCTTAGCATGTCCAATTGCAGTTTCTACAGAAAGAGTGTTTCAGAACGGCTCAATCAAAAGTAAGGTTCAACTCTGTTAGTTGAATGCACAGAACAGAAAGAATTTTCACAGAATGCTACTGTGTAGTTTATATTTGAATATATTCCTTTCTCCACTATTACCCTCTTAGCGCTCCGAATGTCCACTTGCATTTTCTACAGAAAGAGTGTTCAGAACTGCGCAATCAAAAGTATTGTTTATCTCTGTTAGCTTAATGAACATATCAGAAATAAGTTTCACACAATGCTTATGTGTAGTTTTTATTTGAAGATATTATTTTTCCCAATATAGGCCTCTTAGCGCTCAGAATGTCCAATTGCAGTTTCTACAGAAAGAGTGTTTCAGAAAGGCTCAATAAAAAGTAAGGTTCAACTCTGTTAGTTGAATGCACAGAACAGAAAGTAATTTCATACAATGCTTCTGTGTAGTTTATATTTGAACATATTCTTTTTTCCACTATTACCCACTTGGCGCTACGAATGTCCAGTTGCATTTTCTACAGACAGAGTGTTTCAAAACTGCTCAATCAAAAGTATGGTTTAACTCTGTTAGCTGAATGCTCAGATCAGAAAGAAGTTTCACAGAATGCTTCTGTGTAGTTTATATTTGAATATATCCCTTTTTCCACTACTACTCTCTTAGCGCTCCAAATGTCCAGTTGCATTTTCTACAGAAAGAGTGTTCAGATCTGCTCAATCAAAAGTATGGTTTTACTCTGTTAGCTGAACGCACAGATCAGAAAGAAGTTTCACAGAATGATTCTGTGTAGTTTATATTTGGAGACATTCCTTTTTCCACTATTACCCTCTTAGCGCTCCGAATCTCCACTTGCATTTTCTACAGAAAGAGTGTTTCAGAACGGCTCAATCAAAACTAAGGTTCAACTCTTTTAGTTGAACAAACAGAACAGAAAGAAGTTTCACACAATTCTTCTGTGTAGTTTTTATTTGTAGACATTCTTTTTCCCAATATAGGCCTCTTAGCGCTCAGAATGTCCAATTGCAGTTTCTACAGAAAGAGTGTTTCAGAAAGGCTCAATCAAAAGTAAGGTTCAACTCTGTTAGTTGAATGCACAGAACAGAAAGAAGTTTCATACAATGCTTCTGTGTAGTTTATATTTGAACATATTCTTTTTTCCACTATAACCCACTTAGCGCTACGAATGTCCAGTGGCATTTTCTACAGACAGAGAGTTTCAAAACTGCTCAATCAAAAGTATGGTTTAACTCTGTTAGCTGAATTCTCAGATCAGAAAGAAGTTTCACAGAATGCTTCTGTGTAGTTTATATTTGAATATATTCCTTTTTTCACTACTACGCTCTTAGCGCTCCAAATGTCCAGTTGCATTTTCTACAGAAAGAGTGTTCAGATCTGCTCAATCAAAAGTATGGTTTAACTCTGTTAGCTGAATGCACAGATCAGAAAGAAGTTTCACAGAATGATTCTGTGTAGTTTATATTTGGAGACATTCCTTTTTCCACTATTACCCTCTTAGCGCTCCGAATCTCCACTTGCATTTTCTACAGAAAGAGTGTTTCAGAACGGCTCAATCAAAACTAAGGTTCAACTCTTTTAGTTGAACAAACAGAACAGAAAGAAGTTTCACACAATTCTTCTGTGTAGTTTTTATTTGTAGACATTCTTTTTCCCAATATAGGCCTCTTAGCGCTCAGAATGTCCAATTGCAGTTTCTACAGAAAGAGTGTTTCAGAACGGCTCAATCAAAAGTAAGGTTCAACTCTGTTAGTTGAATGCACAGAAGAGAAAGAAGTTTCATACAATGCGTCTGTGTAGTTTATATTTGAACATATTCTTTTTTCCACTATTACCCACTTAGGGCTACGAATGTCCAGTTGCATTTTCTACAGACAGAGTGTTTCAAAACTGCTCAATCAAAAGTATGGTTTAACTCTGTTAGCTGTATGCTCAGATCAGAAAGAAGTTTCACAGAATGCTTCTGTGTAGTTTATATTTGAATATATTCCTTTTTCCACTACTACGCTCTTAGCGCTCCAAATGTCCAGTTGCATTTTCAACAGAAAGAGTGTTCAGATCTGCTCAATCAAAAGTATCGTTTAACTCTGTTAGCTGAATGCACAGATCAGAAAGAAGTTTCACCGAATGATTCTGTGTAGTTTATATTTGAAGACATTCCTTTTTCCACTATTACCCTCTTAGCGCTCCGAATCTCCACTTGCATTTTCTACAAAAAGAGTGTTTCATAACTGCTCAATCAAAAATATGTTTTATCTCTGTTAACTGAATTTACAGATCAGAAATAAGTTTCACAGAATGCATCTGTGTAGTTTTTATTTGAAGATATTCTTTTTCCCAATGTAGGCCTCTTAGCGCTTAGCATGTCCAATTGCAGTTTCTACAGAAAGAGTGTTTCAGAACGGCTCAATCAAAAGTAAGGTTCAACTCTGTTAGTTGAATGCACAGAACAGAAAGAATTTTCACAGAATGCTACTGTGTAGTTTATATTTCAATATATTCCTTTTTCCACTATTAACCTCTTAGCGCTCCGAATGTCCACTTGCATTTTCTACAGAAAGAGTGTTCAGAACTGCGCAATCAAAAGTATGGTTTAACTCTGTTAGCTTAATGAACATATCAGAAATAAGTTTCACACAATGCTTCTGTGTAGTTTTTATTTGAAGATATTATGTTTCCCAATATAGGCCTCTTAGCGCTCAGAATGTCCAATTGCAGTTTCTACAGAAAGAGTGTTTCAGAAAGGCTCAATCAAAAGTAAGGTTCAACTCCGTTAGTTGAATGCACAGAACAGAAAGAAGTTTCATACAATGCTTCTGTGTAATTTATATTTGAACATATTCTTTTTTCCACTATTACCCACTTAGCGCTACGAATGTCCAGTTGCATTTTCTACAGACAGAGTGTTTCAAAACTGCTCAATCAAATGTATGGTTTAACTCTGTTAGCTGAATGCTCAGATCAGAAAGAAGTTTCACAGAATGCTTCTGTGTAGTTTATATTTGAATATATTCCTTTTTCCACTACTACACTCTTAGCGCTCCAAATGTCCAGTTGCATTTTCTACAGAAAGAGTGTTCAGATCTGCTCAATCAAAAGTATGGTTTAACTCTGTTAGCTGAATGCACAGATCAGAAAGAAGTTTCACCGAATGATTCTGTGTAGTTTATATTTGAAGACATTCCTTTTTCCACTATTACCCTCTTAGCGCTCCGAATGTCCACTTGCATTTTCTACAGAAAGAGTGTTCAGAACTGCGCAATCAAAAGTATGGTTTAACTCTGTTAGCTTAAAGAACATATCAGAAATAAGTTTCACACAATGCTTCTGTGTAGTTTTTATTTGAAGATATTATTTTTCCCAATATAGGCCTCTTAGCGCTCAGAATGTCCAATTGCAGTTTCTACAGAAAGAGTGTTTCAGAAAGGCTCAATCAAAAGTAAGGTTCAACTCTGTTAGTTGAATGCACAGAACAGAAAGAAGTTTCATACAATGCATCTGTGTAGTTTATATTTGAACATATTCTTTTTTCCACTATTAACCACTTAGCGCTAAGAATGTCCAGTTGCATTTTCTACAGACAGAGTGTTTCAAATCTGCTCAATCAAAAGTATGGTTTAAATCTGTTTGCTGAATGCTCAGATCAGAAAGAAGTTTCACAGAATGCTTCTGTGTAGTTTATATTTGAATATATTCCTTTTTCCACTACTACTCTCTTAGCGCTCCAAATGTCCAGTTGCATTTTCTACAGAAAGAGTGTTCAGATCTCCTCAATCAAAAGTATGCTTTAACTCTGTTAGCTGAATGCACAGAGCAGAAAGAAGTTTCACAGAATGATTCTGTGTAGTTTATATTTGGAGACATTCCTTTTTCCACTATTACCCTCTTAGCGCTCCGAATCTCCACTTGCATTTTCTACAGAAAGAGGGTTTCAGAACGGCTCAATCAAAACTAAGGTTCAACTCTTTTAGTTGAACAAACAGAACAGAAAGAAGTTTCACACAATTCTTCTGTGTAATTTTTATTTGTAGACATTCTTTTTCCCAATATAGGCCTCTTAGCGCTCAGAATGTCCAATTGCAGTTTCTACAGAAAGAGTGTTTCAGAACGGCTCAATCAAAAGTAAGGTTCAACTCTGTTAGTTGAATGCACAGAACAGAAAGAAGTTTCATACAATGCTTCTGTGTAGTTTATATTTGAACATATTCTTTTTTCCACTATTACCCACTTAGCGCTACGAATGTCCAGTTGCATTTTCTACAGACAGAGTGTTTCAAAACTGCTCAATCAAAAGTATGGTTTAACTCTGTTAGCTGAATGCTCAGATCAGAAAGAAGTTTCACAGAATGCTTCTGTGTAGTTTATATTTGAATATATTCCTTTTTCCACTACTACGCTCTTAGCGCTCCAAATGTCCAGTTGCATTTTCTACAGAAAGAGTGTTCAGATCTGCTCTATGAAAAGTATGGTTTAACTCTGTTAGCTGAATGCACAGATCAGAAAGAAGTTTCACCGAATGATTCTGTGTAGTTTATATTTGAAGACATTCCGTTTTCCACTATTACCCTCTTAGCGCTCCGAATCTCCACTTGCATTTTCTACAAAAAGAGTGTTTCATAACTGCTCAATCAAAAATATGTTTTATCTCTGTTAACTGAATTTACAGATCAGAAATAGGTTTCACAGAATGCATCTGTGTAGTTTTTATTTGAAGATATTCTTTTTCCCAATGAAGGCCTCTTAGCGCTTAGCATGTCCAATTGCAGTTTCTACAGAAAGAGTGTTTCAGAACGGCTCAATCAAAAGTAAGGTTCAACTCTGTTAGTTGAATGCACAGAACAGAAAGAATTTTCACAGAATGCTACTGTGTAGTTTATATTTGAATATATTCCTTTCTCCACTATTACCCTCTTAGCGCTCCGAATGTCCACTTGCATTTTCTACAGAAAGAGTGTTCAGAACTGCGCAATCAAAAGTATTGTTTATCTCTGTTAGCTTAATGAACATATCAGAAATAAGTTTCACACAATGCTTATGTGTAGTTTTTATTTGAAGATATTATTTTTCCCAATATAGGCCTCTTAGCGCTCAGAATGTCCAATTGCAGTTTCTACAGAAAGAGTGTTTCAGAAAGGCTCAATAAAAAGTAAGGTTCAACTCTGTTAGTTGAATGCACAGAACAGAAAGTAATTTCATACAATGCTTCTGTGTAGTTTATATTTGAACATATTCTTTTTTCCACTATTACCCACTTGGCGCTACGAATGTCCAGTTGCATTTTCTACAGACAGAGTGTTTCAAAACTGCTCAATCAAAAGTATGGTTTAACTCTGTTAGCTGAATGCTCAGATCAGAAAGAAGTTTCACAGAATGCTTCTGTGTAGTTTATATTTGAATATATCCCTTTTTCCACTACTACTCTCTTAGCGCTCCAAATGTCCAGTTGCATTTTCTACAGAAAGAGTGTTCAGATCTGCTCAATCAAAAGTATGGTTTTACTCTGTTAGCTGAACGCACAGATCAGAAAGAAGTTTCACAGAATGATTCTGTGTAGTTTATATTTGGAGACATTCCTTTTTCCACTATTACCCTCTTAGCGCTCCGAATCTCCACTTGCATTTTCTACAGAAAGAGTGTTTCAGAACGGCTCAATCAAAACTAAGGTTCAACTCTTTTAGTTGAACAAACAGAACAGAAAGAAGTTTCACACAATTCTTCTGTGTAGTTTTTATTTGTAGACATTCTTTTTCCCAATATAGGCCTCTTAGCGCTCAGAATGTCCAATTGCAGTTTCTACAGAAAGAGTGTTTCAGAAAGGCTCAATCAAAAGTAAGGTTCAACTCTGTTAGTTGAATGCACAGAACAGAAAGAAGTTTCATACAATGCTTCTGTGTAGTTTATATTTGAACATATTCTTTTTTCCACTATAACCCACTTAGCGCTACGAATGTCCAGTGGCATTTTCTACAGACAGAGAGTTTCAAAACTGCTCAATCAAAAGTATGGTTTAACTCTGTTAGCTGAATTCTCAGATCAGAAAGAAGTTTCACAGAATGCTTCTGTGTAGTTTATATTTGAATATATTCCTTTTTTCACTACTACGCTCTTAGCGCTCCAAATGTCCAGTTGCATTTTCTACAGAAAGAGTGTTCAGATCTGCTCAATCAAAAGTATGGTTTAACTCTGTTAGCTGAATGCACAGATCAGAAAGAAGTTTCACAGAATGATTCTGTGTAGTTTATATTTGGAGACATTCCTTTTTCCACTATTACCCTCTTAGCGCTCCGAATCTCCACTTGCATTTTCTACAGAAAGAGTGTTTCAGAACGGCTCAATCAAAACTAAGGTTCAACTCTTTTAGTTGAACAAACAGAACAGAAAGAAGTTTCACACAATTCTTCTGTGTAGTTTTTATTTGTAGACATTCTTTTTCCCAATATAGGCCTCTTAGCGCTCAGAATGTCCAATTGCAGTTTCTACAGAAAGAGTGTTTCAGAACGGCTCAATCAAAAGTAAGGTTCAACTCTGTTAGTTGAATGCACAGAAGAGAAAGAAGTTTCATACAATGCGTCTGTGTAGTTTATATTTGAACATATTCTTTTTTCCACTATTACCCACTTAGGGCTACGAATGTCCAGTTGCATTTTCTACAGACAGAGTGTTTCAAAACTGCTCAATCAAAAGTATGGTTTAACTCTGTTAGCTGTATGCTCAGATCAGAAAGAAGTTTCACAGAATGCTTCTGTGTAGTTTATATTTGAATATATTCCTTTTTCCACTACTACGCTCTTAGCGCTCCAAATGTCCAGTTGCATTTTCAACAGAAAGAGTGTTCAGATCTGCTCAATCAAAAGTATCGTTTAACTCTGTTAGCTGAATGCACAGATCAGAAAGAAGTTTCACCGAATGATTCTGTGTAGTTTATATTTGAAGACATTCCTTTTTCCACTATTACCCTCTTAGCGCTCCGAATCTCCACTTGCATTTTCTACAAAAAGAGTGTTTCATAACTGCTCAATCAAAAATATGTTTTATCTCTGTTAACTGAATTTACAGATCAGAAATAAGTTTCACAGAATGCATCTGTGTAGTTTTTATTTGAAGATATTCTTTTTCCCAATGTAGGCCTCTTAGCGCTTAGCATGTCCAATTGCAGTTTCTACAGAAAGAGTGTTTCAGAACGGCTCAATCAAAAGTAAGGTTCAACTCTGTTAGTTGAATGCACAGAACAGAAAGAATTTTCACAGAATGCTACTGTGTAGTTTATATTTCAATATATTCCTTTTTCCACTATTAACCTCTTAGCGCTCCGAATGTCCACTTGCATTTTCTACAGAAAGAGTGTTCAGAACTGCGCAATCAAAAGTATGGTTTAACTCTGTTAGCTTAATGAACATATCAGAAATAAGTTTCACACAATGCTTCTGTGTAGTTTTTATTTGAAGATATTATGTTTCCCAATATAGGCCTCTTAGCGCTCAGAATGTCCAATTGCAGTTTCTACAGAAAGAGTGTTTCAGAAAGGCTCAATCAAAAGTAAGGTTCAACTCCGTTAGTTGAATGCACAGAACAGAAAGAAGTTTCATACAATGCTTCTGTGTAATTTATATTTGAACATATTCTTTTTTCCACTATTACCCACTTAGCGCTACGAATGTCCAGTTGCATTTTCTACAGACAGAGTGTTTCAAAACTGCTCAATCAAATGTATGGTTTAACTCTGTTAGCTGAATGCTCAGATCAGAAAGAAGTTTCACAGAATGCTTCTGTGTAGTTTATATTTGAATATATTCCTTTTTCCACTACTACACTCTTAGCGCTCCAAATGTCCAGTTGCATTTTCTACAGAAAGAGTGTTCAGATCTGCTCAATCAAAAGTATGGTTTAACTCTGTTAGCTGAATGCACAGATCAGAAAGAAGTTTCACCGAATGATTCTGTGTAGTTTATATTTGAAGACATTCCTTTTTCCACTATTACCCTCTTAGCGCTCCGAATGTCCACTTGCATTTTCTACAGAAAGAGTGTTCAGAACTGCGCAATCAAAAGTATGGTTTAACTCTGTTAGCTTAAAGAACATATCAGAAATAAGTTTCACACAATGCTTCTGTGTAGTTTTTATTTGAAGATATTATTTTTCCCAATATAGGCCTCTTAGCGCTCAGAATGTCCAATTGCAGTTTCTACAGAAAGAGTGTTTCAGAAAGGCTCAATCAAAAGTAAGGTTCAACTCTGTTAGTTGAATGCACAGAACAGAAAGAAGTTTCATACAATGCATCTGTGTAGTTTATATTTGAACATATTCTTTTTTCCACTATTAACCACTTAGCGCTAAGAATGTCCAGTTGCATTTTCTACAGACAGAGTGTTTCAAATCTGCTCAATCAAAAGTATGGTTTAAATCTGTTTGCTGAATGCTCAGATCAGAAAGAAGTTTCACAGAATGCTTCTGTGTAGTTTATATTTGAATATATTCCTTTTTCCACTACTACTCTCTTAGCGCTCCAAATGTCCAGTTGCATTTTCTACAGAAAGAGTGTTCAGATCTCCTCAATCAAAAGTATGCTTTAACTCTGTTAGCTGAATGCACAGAGCAGAAAGAAGTTTCACAGAATGATTCTGTGTAGTTTATATTTGGAGACATTCCTTTTTCCACTATTACCCTCTTAGCGCTCCGAATCTCCACTTGCATTTTCTACAGAAAGAGGGTTTCAGAACGGCTCAATCAAAACTAAGGTTCAACTCTTTTAGTTGAACAAACAGAACAGAAAGAAGTTTCACACAATTCTTCTGTGTAATTTTTATTTGTAGACATTCTTTTTCCCAATATAGGCCTCTTAGCGCTCAGAATGTCCAATTGCAGTTTCTACAGAAAGAGTGTTTCAGAACGGCTCAATCAAAAGTAAGGTTCAACTCTGTTAGTTGAATGCACAGAACAGAAAGAAGTTTCATACAATGCTTCTGTGTAGTTTATATTTGAACATATTCTTTTTTCCACTATTACCCACTTAGCGCTACGAATGTCCAGTTGCATTTTCTACAGACAGAGTGTTTCAAAACTGCTCAATCAAAAGTATGGTTTAACTCTGTTAGCTGAATGCTCAGATCAGAAAGAAGTTTCACAGAATGCTTCTGTGTAGTTTATATTTGAATATATTCCTTTTTCCACTACTACGCTCTTAGCGCTCCAAATGTCCAGTTGCATTTTCTACAGAAAGAGTGTTCAGATCTGCTCTATGAAAAGTATGGTTTAACTCTGTTAGCTGAATGCACAGATCAGAAAGAAGTTTCACCGAATGATTCTGTGTAGTTTATATTTGAAGACATTCCGTTTTCCACTATTACCCTCTTAGCGCTCCGAATCTCCACTTGCATTTTCTACAAAAAGAGTGTTTCATAACTGCTCAATCAAAAATATGTTTTATCTCTGTTAACTGAATTTACAGATCAGAAATAGGTTTCACAGAATGCATCTGTGTAGTTTTTATTTGAAGATATTCTTTTTCCCAATGAAGGCCTCTTAGCGCTTAGCATGTCCAATTGCAGTTTCTACAGAAAGAGTGTTTCAGAACGGCTCAATCAAAAGTAAGGTTCAACTCTGTTAGTTGAATGCACAGAACAGAAAGAATTTTCACAGAATGCTACTGTGTAGTTTATATTTGAATATATTCCTTTCTCCACTATTACCCTCTTAGCGCTCCGAATGTCCACTTGCATTTTCTACAGAAAGAGTGTTCAGAACTGCGCAATCAAAAGTATTGTTTATCTCTGTTAGCTTAACGAACATATCAGAAATAAGTTTCACACAATGCTTATGTGTAGTTTTTATTTGAAGATATTATTTTTCCCAATATAGGCCTCTTAGCGCTCAGAATGTCCAATTGCAGTTTCTACAGAAAGAGTGTTTCAGAAAGGCTCAATAAAAAGTAAGGTTCAACTCTGTTAGTTGAATGCACAGAACAGAAAGTAATTTCATACAATGCTTCTGTGTAGTTTATATTTGAACATATTCTTTTTTCCACTATTACCCACTTGGCGCTACGAATGTCCAGTTGCATTTTCTACAGACAGAGTGTTTCAAAACTGCTCAATCAAAAGTATGGTTTAACTCTGTTAGCTGAATGCTCAGATCAGAAAGAAGTTTCACAGAATGCTTCTGTGTAGTTTATATTTGAATATATCCCTTTTTCCACTACTACTCTCTTAGCGCTCCAAATGTCCAGTTGCATTTTCTACAGAAAGAGTGTTCAGATCTGCTCAATCAAAAGTATGGTTTTACTCTGTTAGCTGAACGCACAGATCAGAAAGAAGTTTCACAGAATGATTCTGTGTAGTTTATATTTGGAGACATTCCTTTTTCCACTATTACCCTCTTAGCGCTCCGAATCTCCACTTGCATTTTCTACAGAAAGAGTGTTTCAGAACGGCTCAATCAAAACTAAGGTTCAACTCTTTTAGTTGAACAAACAGAACAGAAAGAAGTTTCACACAATTCTTCTGTGTAGTTTTTATTTGTAGACATTCTTTTTCCCAATATAGGCCTCTTAGCGCTCAGAATGTCCAATTGCAGTTTCTACAGAAAGAGTGTTTCAGAAAGGCTCAATCAAAAGTAAGGTTCAACTCTGTTAGTTGAATGCACAGAACAGAAAGAAGTTTCATACAATGCTTCTGTGTAGTTTATATTTGAACATATTCTTTTTTCCACTATAACCCACTTAGCGCTACGAATGTCCAGTGGCATTTTCTACAGACAGAGAGTTTCAAAACTGCTCAATCAAAAGTATGGTTTAACTCTGTTAGCTGAATTCTCAGATCAGAAAGAAGTTTCACAGAATGCTTCTGTGTAGTTTATATTTGAATATATTCCTTTTTTCACTACTACGCTCTTAGCGCTCCAAATGTCCAGTTGCATTTTCTACAGAAAGAGTGTTCAGATCTGCTCAATCAAAAGTATGGTTTAACTCTGTTAGCTGAATGCACAGATCAGAAAGAAGTTTCACAGAATGATTCTGTGTAGTTTATATTTGGAGACATTCATTTTTCCACTATTACCCTCTTAGCGCTCCGAATCTCCACTTGCATTTTCTACAGAAAGAGTGTTTCAGAACAGCTCAATCAAAACTAAGGTTCAACTCTTTTAGTTGAACAAACAGAACAGAAAGAAGTTTCACAGAATGCATCTGTGTAGTTTTTATTTGAAGATATTCTTTTTCCCAATGTAGGCCTCTTAGCGCTTAGCATGTCCAATTGCACTTTCTACAGAAAGTGTGTTTCAGAACGGCTCAATTAAAAGTAAGGTTCAACTCTGTTAGTTGAATGCACAGAACAGAAAGTATTTTCACAGAATTCTACTGTGTAGTTTATATTTTAATATATTCCTTTTTCCACTATTACCCTCTTAGCGCTCGGAATGTCCACTTGCATTTTCTACAGAAAGAGTGTTCAGAACTGCGCAATCAAAAGTATGGTTTAACTCTGTTAGCTTAATGAACATATCAGAAATAAGTTTCACACAATGCTTCTGTGTAGTTTTTATTTGAAGATATTATTTTTCCCAATAGAGGCCTCTTAGCGCTCAGAATGTCCAATTGCAGTTTCTACAGAAAGAGTGTTTCAGAAAGGCTCAATCAAAAGTAAGGTTCAACTCTGTGAGTTGAATGCACAGAACAGAAAGTAGTTTCATACAATGCTTCTGTGTAGTTTATATTTGAACATATTCTTTTTTCCACTATTACCCACTTGGCGCTACGAATGTCCAGTTGCATTTTCTACAGACAGAGTGTTTCAAAACTGCTCAATCAAAAGTATGGTTTAACTCTGTTAGCTGAATGCTCAGATCAGAAAGAAGTTTCACAGAATGCTTCTGTGTAGTTTATATTTGAATATATCCCTTTTTCCACTACTACTCTCTTAGCGCTCCAAATGTCCAGTTGCATTTTCTACAGAAAGAGTGTTCAGATCTGCTCAATCAAAAGTATGCTTTTACTCTGTTACCTGAATGCACAGATCAGAAAGAAGTTTCACAGAATGATTCTGTGTAGTTTATATTTGGAGACATTCCTTTTTCCACTTTACCCTCTTAGCGCTCCGAATATCCACTTGCATTTTCTACAGAAAGAGTGTTTCAGAACGGCTCAATCAAAACTAAGGTTCAACTCTTTTAGTTGAACAAACAGAACAGAAAGAAGTTTCACACAATTCTTCTGTGTAGTTTTTATTTGTAGACATTCTTTTTCCCAATATAGGCCTCTTAGCGCTCAGAATGTCCAATTGCAGTTTCTACAGAAAGAGTGTTTCAGAAAGGCTCAATCAAAAGTAAGGTTCAACTCTGTTAGTTCAATGCACAGAACGGAAAGAAGTTTCATACAATGCTTCTGTGTAGTTTATATTTGAACATATTCTTTTTTCCACTATTACCCACTTAGCACTAAGAATGTCCAGTTGCATTTTCTACAGACAGAGTGTTTCAAATCTGCTCAATCAAAAGTATGGTTTAAATCTGTTAGCTGAATGCTCAGATCAGAAAGAAGTTTCACAGAATGCTTCTGCGTAGTTTATATTTGAATATATTCCTTTTTCCACTACTACGCTCTTAGCGCTCCAAATGTCCAGTTGCATTTTCAAGAGAAAGAGTGTTCAGATCTGCTCAATCAAAAGTATGGTTTAACTCTGTTAGCTGAATGCACAGATCAGAAAGAAGTTTCACCGAATGATTCTGTGTAGTTTATATTTGAAGACATTCCTTTTTCCACTATTACCCTCTTAGCGCTCCGAATCTCCACTTGCATTTTCTACAAAAAGAGTGTTTCATAACTGCTCAATCAAAAATATGTTTTATCTCTGTTAACTGAATTTCAGATCAGAAATAAGTTTCACAGAATGCATCTGTGTAGTTTTTATTTGAAGATATTATTTTTCCCAATGTAGGCCTCTTAGCGCTTAGCATGTCCAATTGCAATTTCTACAGAAAGAGTGTTTCAGAACGGCTCAATCAAAAGTAAGGTTCAAATCTGTTAGTTGAATGCACAGAACAGAAAGAATTTTCACAGAATGCTACTGTGTAGTTTATATTTGAATATATTCCTTTTTCCACTATTACCCTCTTAGCGCTCCGAATGTCCACTTGCATTTTCTACAGAAAGAGTGTTCAGAACTGCGCAATCAAAAGTATGGTTTAACTCTGTTAGCTTAATGAACATATCAGAAATAAGTTTCACACAATGCTTCTGTGTAGTTTTTATTTGAAGATATTATTTTTCCCAATATAGGCCTCTTAGCGCTCAGAATGTCCAATTGCAGTTTCTACAGAAAGAGTGTTTCAGAAAGGCTCAATCAAAAGTAAGGTTCAACTCTGTTAGTTGAATGCACAGAACAGAAAGTAGTTTCATACAATGCTTCTGTGTAGTTTATATTTGAACATATTCTTTTTTCCACTATTACCCACTTAGCGCTACGAATGTCCAGTTGCATTTTCTACAGACACAGTGTTTCAAAACTGCTCAATCAAAAGTATGGTTTAACTCTGTTAGCTGAATGCTCAGATCAGAAAGAAGTTTCACAGAATGCTTCTGTGTAGTTTATATTTGAATATATTCCTTTTTCCACTACTACTCTCTTAGCGCTCCAAATGTCCAGTTGCATTTTCTACAGAAATAGTGTTCAGATCTGCTCAATCAAAAGTATGGTTTAACTCTGTTAGCTGAATGCACAGATCAGAAAGAAGTTTCACAAAATGATTCTGTGTAGTTTATATTTGGAGACATTCCTTTTTCCACTATTACCCTCTTAGCGCTCCGAATCTCCACTTGCATTTTCTACAGAAAGAGTGTTTCAGAACGGCTCAATCAAAACTAAGGTTCAACTCTTTTAGTTGAACAAACAGAACAGAAAGTAGTTTCACACAATTCTTCTGTGTAGTTTTTATTTGTAGACATTCTTTTTCCCAATATAGGCCTCTTAGCGCTCAGAATGTCCAATTGCAGTTTCTACAGAAAGAGTGTTTCAGAACGGCTCAATCAAAAGTAAGGTTCAACTCTGTTAGTTGAATGCACAGAACAGAAAGAAGTTTCATACAATGCTTCTGTGTAGTTTATATTTGAACATATTCTTTTTTCCACTATTACCCACTTAGCGCTACGAATGTCCAGTTGCATTTTCTACAGACAGAGTGTTTCAAAACTGCTCAATCAAAAGTATGGTTTAACTCTGTTAGCTGAATGCTCAGATCAGAAAGAAGTTTCACAGAATGCTTCTGTGTAGTTTATATTTGAATATATTCCTTTTTCCACTACTACGCTCTTAGCGCTCAAAATGTCCAGTTGCATTTTCTACAGAAAGAGTGTTCAGATCTGCTCAATCAAAAGTATGGTTTAACTCTGTTAGCTGAATGCACAGATCAGAAAGAAGTTTCACAGAATGATTCTGTGTAGTTTATATTTGAAGACATTCCTTTTTCCACTATTACCCTCTTAGCGCTCCGAATGTCCACTTGCATTTTCTACAGAAAGAGTGTTCAGAACTGCGCAATCAAAAGTATGGTTTAACTCTGTTAGCTTAATGAACATATCAGAAATATGTTTCACACAATGCCTCTGTGTAGTTTTTATTTGAAGATATTATTTTTCCCAATATAGGCCTCTTAGCGCTCAGAATGTCCAATTGCAGTTTCTTCATAAAGAGTGTTTCAGAAAGGCTCAATCAAAAGTTAGGTTCAACTCTGTTAGTTGAATGCACAGAACAGAAAGAAGTTTCATACAATGCTTCTGTGTAGTTTATATTTGAACATATTCTTTTTTCCACTATTAACCACTTAGCGCTAAGAATGTCCAGTTGCATTTTCTACAGACAGAGTGTTTCAAATCTGCTCAATCAAAAGTATGGTTTAAATCTGTTAGCTGAATGCTCAGATCAGAAAGAAGTTTCACAGAATGCTTCTGTGTAGTTTATATTTGAATACATTCCTTTTTCCACTACTACTTTCTTAGCGCTCCAAATGTCCAGTTGCATTTTCTACAGAAAGAGTGTTCAGGTCTCCTCAATCAAAAGTATGGTTTAACTCTGTTAGCTGAATGCACAGATCAGAAAGAAGTTTCACAGAATGATTCTGTGTAGTTTATATTTGGAGACATTCCTTTTTCCACTATTACCCTCTTAGCGCTCCGAATCTCCACTTGCATTTTCTACAGAAAGAGTGTTTCAGAACGGCTGAATCAAAACTAAGGTTCAAATCTTTTAGTTGAACAAACAGAACAGAAAGAAGTTTCACACAATTCTTCTGTGTAGTTTTTATTTGTAGACATTGTTTTTCCCAATATAGGCCTCTTAGCGCTCAGAATGTCCAATTGCAGTTTCTACAGAAAGAGTGTTTCAGAACGGCTCAATCAAAAGTAAGGTTCAACTCTGTTAGTTGAATGCACAGAACAGAAAGAAGTTTCATACAATCCTTCTGTGTAGTTTATATTTGAACATATTCTTTTTTCCACTATTACCCACTTAGCGCTACGAATGTCCAGTTGCATTTTCTACAGACAGAGTGTTTCAAAACTGCTCAATCAAAAGTATGGTTTAACTCTGTTAGCTGAATGCTCAGATCAGAAAGAAGTTTCGCAGAATGCTTCTGTGTAGTTTATATTTGAATATATTCCTTTTTCCACTACTACGCTCTTAGCGCTCCAAATGTCCAGTTGCATTTTCTACAGAAAGAGTGTTCAGATCTGCTCAATCAAAAGTATGGTTTAACTCTGTTAGCTGAATGCACAGATCAGAAAGAAGTTTCACCGAATGATTCTGTGTAGTTTATATTTGAAGACATTACTTTTTCCACTATTACCCTCTTAGCGCTCCGAATCTCCACTTGCATTTTCTACAAAAAGAGTGTTTCATAACTGCTCAATCAAATATATGTTTTATCTCTGTTAACTGAATTTACAGATCAGAAATAGGTTTCACAGAATGCATCTGTGTAGTTTTTATTTGAAGATATTCTTTTTCCCAATGTAGGCCTCTTAGCGCTTAGCATGACCAATTGCAGTTTCTACAGAAAGAGTGTTTCAGAACGGCTCAATCAAAAGTAAGGTTCAACTCTGTTAGTTGAATGCACAGAACAGAAAGAATTTTCACAGAATGCTACTGTGTAGTTTATATTTGAATATATTCCTTTCTCCACTATTACCCTCTTAGCGCTCCGAATGTCCACTTGCATTTTCTACAGAAAGAGTGTTCAGAACTGCGCAATCAAAAGTATGGTTTAACTCTGTTAGCTTAATGAACATATCAGAAATAAGTTTCACACAATGCTTATGTGTAGTTTTTATTGGAAGATATTATTTTTCCCAATATAGGCCTCTTAGCGCTCAGAATGTCCAATTGCAGTTTCTACAGAAAGAGTGTTTCAGAAAGGCTCAATCAAAAGTAAGGTTCAACTCTGTTAGTTGAATGCACAGAACAGAAAGTAATTTCATACAATGCTTCTGTGTAGTTTATATTTGAACATATTCTTTTTTCCACTATTACCCACTTGGCGCTACGAATGTCCAGTTGCATTTTCTACAGACAGAGTGTTTCAAAACTGCTCAATCAAAAGTATGGTTTAACTCTGTTAGCTGAATGCTCAGATCAGAAAGAAGTTTCACAGAATGCTTCTGTTTAGTTTATATTTGAATATATCCCTTTTTCCACTACTACTCTCTTAGCGATCCAAATATCCAGTTGCATTTTCTACAGAAAGAGTGTTCAGATCTGCTCAATCAAAAGTATGGTTTTACTCTGTTAGCTGAATGCACAGATCAGAAAGAAGTTTCACAGAATTATTCTGTGTAGTTTATATTTGGAGACATTCCTTTTTCCACTATTACCCTCTTAGCGCTCCGAATCTCCACTTGCATTTTCTACAGAAAGAGTGTTTCAGAACGGCTCAATCAAAACTAAGGTTCAACTCTTTTAGTTGAACAAACAGAACAGAAAGAAGTTTCACACAATTCTTCTGTGTAGTTTTTATTTGTAGACATTCTTTTTCCCAATATAGGCCTCTTAGCGCTCAGAATGTCCAATTGCAGTTTCTACAGAAAGAGTGTTTCAGAACGGCTCAATCAAAAGTAAGGTTCAACTCTGTTAGTTGAATGCACAGAACAGAAAGAAGTTTCATACAATGCTTCTGTGTAGTTTATATTTGAACATATTCTTTTTTCCACTATTACCCACTTAGCGCTACGAATGCCCAGTGGCATTTTCTACAGACAGAGTGTTTCAAAACTGCTCAATCAAAAGTATGGTTTAACTCTGTTAGCTGAATGCACAGATCAGAAAGAAGTTTCACAGAATGATTCTGTGTAGTTTATATTTGAAGACATTCCTTTTTCCACTACTACACTCTTAGCGCTCCGAATGTCCACTTGCATTTTCTACAGAAAGAGTGTTCAGAACTGCGCAATCAAAAGTATGGTTTAACTCTGTTAGCTTAATGAACATATCAGAAATAAGTTTCACACAATGCTTCTGTGTAGTTTTTATTTGAAGATATTATGTTTCCCAATATAGGCCTCTTAGCGCTCAGAATGTCCAATTGCAGTTTCTACAGAAAGAGTGTTTCAGAAAGGCTCAATCAAAAGTAAGGTTCAACTCTGTTAGTTGAATGCACAGAACAGAAAGAAGTTTCATACAATGCTTCTGTGTAATTTATATTTGAACATATTCTTTTTTCCACTATTACCGACTTAGCGCTACGAATGTCCAGTTGCATTTTCTACAGACAGAGTGTTTCAAAACTGCTCAATCAAAAGTATGGTTTTACTCTGTTAGCTGAATGCTCAGATCAGAAAGAAGTTTCACAGAATGCTTCTGTGTAGTTTATATTTGAATATATTCCTTTTTCCACTACTACACTCTTAGCGCTCCAAATGTCCAGTTGCATTTTCTACAGAAAGAGTGTTCAGATCTGCTCAATCAAAAGTATGGTTTAACTCTGTTAGCTGAATGCACAGATCAGAAAGAAGTTTCACCGAATGATTCTGTGTAGTTTATATTGGAAGACATTCCTTTTTCCACTATTACCCTCTTAGCGCTCCGAATGTCCACTTGCATTTTCTACAGAAAGAGTGTTCAGACTGCGCAATCAAAAGTATGGTTTAACTCTGTTAGCTTAATGAACATATCAGAAATAAGTTTCACACAATGCTTCTGTGTAGTTTTTATTTGAAGATATTATTTTTCCCAATATAGGCCTCTTAGCGCTCAGAATGTCCAATTGCAGTTTCTACAGAAAGAGTGTTTCAGAAAGGCTCAATCAAAAGTAAGGTTCAACTCCGTTAGTTGAATGCACAGAACAGAAAGAAGTTTCATACAATGCATCTGTGTAGTTTATATTTGAACATATTCTTTTTTCCACTATTAACCACTTAGCGCTAAGAATGTCCAGTTGCATTTTCTACAAACAGAGTGTTTCAAATCTGCTCAATCAAAAGTATGGTTTAAATCTGTTAGCTGAATGCTCAGATCAGAAAGAAGTTTCACAGAATGCTTCTGTGTAGTTTATTTTTGAATATATTCCTTTTTCCACTACTACTCTCTTAGCACTCCAAATGTCCAGTTGCATTTTCTACAGAAAGAGTGTTCAGATCTCCTCAATCAAAAGTATGTTTTAACTCTGTTAGCTGAATGCACAGAGCAGAAAGAAGTTTCACAGAATGATTCTGTGTAGTTTATATTTGGAGACATTCCTTTTTCCACTATTACCCTCTTAGCGCTCCGAATCTCCACTTGCATTTTCTAAAGAAAGAGTGTTTCAGAACGGCTCAATCAAAACTAAGGTTCAACTCTTTTAGTTGAACAAACAGAACAGAAAGAAGTTTCACACAATGCTTCTGTGTAGTTTTTATTTGTAGACATTCTTTTTCCCAATATAGGCCTCTTAGCGCTCAGAATGTCCAATTGCAATTTCTACAGAAAGAGTGTTTCAGAACGGCTCAATCAAAAGTAAGGTTCAACTCTGTTAGTTGAATGCACAGAACAGAAAGAAGTTTCATACAATGCTTCTGTGTAGTTTATATTTGAACATATTCTTTTTTCCACTATTACCCACTTAGCGCTACGAATGTCCAGTTGCATTTTCTACAGACAGAGTGTTTCAAAACTGCTCAATCAAAAGTATGGTTTAACTCTGTTAGCTGAATGCTCAGATCAGAAAGAAGTTTCACAGAATGCTTCTGTGTAGTTTATATTTGAATATATTCCTTTTTCCACTACTACACTCTTAGCGCTCCAAATGTCCAGTTGCATTTTCTACAGAAAGAGTGTTCAGATCTGCTCAATCAAAAGTATGGTTTAACTCTTTTAGCTGAATGCACAGATCAGAAAGAAGTTTCACTGAATGATTCTGTGTAGTTTATATTTGTAGACATTCCTTTTTCCACTATTACCCTCTTAGCGCTCCGAATGTCCACTTGCATTTTCTACAGAAAGAGTGTTCAGAACTGCGCAATCAAAAGTATGGTTTAACTCTGTTAG
Organism: Symphalangus syndactylus; assembly: GCF_028878055.3. Taxonomy (NCBI): domain Eukaryota; kingdom Metazoa; phylum Chordata; class Mammalia; order Primates; family Hylobatidae; genus Symphalangus; species Symphalangus syndactylus. The sequence continues at coordinate 2,752,038 of NC_072425.2, forward strand.
CTTAATGAACATATCAGAAATAATTTTCACACAATGCTTCTGTGTAGTTTTTATTTGAAGATATTATTTTTCCCAATAGAGGCCTCTTAGCGCTCAGAATGTCCAATTGCAGTTTCTACAGAAAGAGTGTTTCAGAAAGGCTCAATCAAAAGTGAGGTTCAACTCTGTTAGTTGAATGCACAGAACAGAAAGAAGTTTCATACAATGCTTCTGTGTAGTTTATATTTGAACATATTCTTTTTTCCACTATTACCCACTTGGCGCTACGAATGTCCAGTTGCATTTTCTACAGACAGAGTGTTTCAAATCTGCTCAATCAAAAGTATGGTTTAACTCTGTTAGCTGAATGCTCAGATCAGAAAGAAGTTTCAAAGAATGCTTCTGTGTAGTTTATATTTGAATATATCCCTTTTTCCACTACTACTCTCTTAGCGCTCCAAATGTCCAGTTGCATTTTCTACAGAAAGAGTGTTCAGATCTGCTCAATCAAAAGTATGCTTTTACTCTGTTACCTGAATGCACAGATCAGAAAGAAGTTTCACAGAATGATTCTGTGTAGTTTATATTTGGAGACATTCCTTTTTCCACTATTACCCTCTTAGCGCTCCGAATATCCACTTGCATTTTCTACAGAAATAGTGTTTCAGAACGGCTCAATCAAAACTAAGGTTCAACTCTTTTAGTTGAACAAACAGAACAGAAAGAAGTTTCACACAATTCTTCTGTGTAGTTTTTGTTTGAAGATATTATTTTTCCCAATAGAGGCCTCTTAGCGCTCAGAATGTCCAATTGCAGTTTCTACAGAAAGAGTGTTTCAGAAAGGCTCAATCAAAATAAGGTTCAACTCTGTTAGTTGAATGCACAGAACAGAAAGAAGTTTCATACAATGATTCTGTGTAGTTTATATTTGAACATATTCTTTTTTCCACTATTACCCCCTTAGCGCTACGAATGTCCAGTTGCATTTTCTACAGACAGAGTGTTTCAAAACTGCTCAATCAAAAATATGGTTTAACTCTGTTAGCTGAATGCTCAGATCAGAAAGAAGTTTCACAGAATGCTTCTGTGTAGTTTATATTTGAATATATTCCTTTTTCCACTACTACACTCTTAGCGCTCCAAATGTCTAGTTGCATTTTCTACAGAAAGAGAGTTCAGATCTGCTCAATCAAAAGTATGGTTTAACTCTGTTAGCTGAATGCACAGATCAGAAAGAAGTTTCACTGAATGATTCTGTGTAGTTTATATTTGAAGACATTCCTTTTTCCACTATTACCCTCTTAGCGCTCCGAATGTCCACTTGCATTTTCTACAGAAAGAGTGTTCAGAACTGCGCAATCAAAAGTATGGTTTAACTCTGTTAGCTTAATGAACATATCAGAAATAAGTTTCACACAATGCTTCTGTGTAGTTTTTATTTGAAGATATTATTTTTCCCAATAGAGGCCTCTTAGCGCTCAGAATGTCCAATTGCAGTTTCTACAGAAAGAGTGTTTCAGAAAGGCTCAATCAAAAGTGAGGTTCAACTCTGTTAGTTGAATGCACAGAACAGAAAGAAGTTTCATACAATGCTTCTGTGTAGTTTATATTTGAACATATTCTTTTTTCCACTATTACCCACTTAGCGCTACGAATGTCCAGTTGCATTTTCTACAGACAGAGTGTTTCAAAACTGCTCAATCAAAAGTATGGTTTAACTCTGTTAGCTGAATGCTCAGATCAGAAAGAAGTTTCACAGAATGCTTCTGTGTAGTTTATATTTGAATATATTCCTTTTTCCACTATTACCCTCTTAGCGCTCCGAATGTCCACTTGCATTTTCTACAGAAAGAGTGTTCAGAACTGCGCAATCAAAAGTATGGTTTAACTCTGTTAGCTTAATGAACATATCAGAAATAAGTTTCAAACAATGCTTCTGTGTAGTTTTTGTTTGAAGATATTATTTTTCCCAATAGAGGCCTCTTAGCGCTCAGAATGTCCAATTGCAGTTTCTACAGAAAGAGTGTTTCAGAAAGGCTCAATCAAAAGTAAGGTTCAACTCTGTTAGTTGAATGCACAGAACAGAAAGAAGTTTCATACAATGATTCTGTGTAGTTTATATTTGAACATATTCTTTTTTCCACTCTTACCCCCTTAGCGCTACGAATGTCCAGTTGCATTTTCTACAGACAGAGTGTTTCAAAACTGCTCAATCAAAAATATGGTTTAACTCTGTTAGCTGAATGCTCAGATCCGAAAGAAGTTTCACAGAATGCTTCTGTGTAGTTTATATTTGAATATATTCCTTTTTCCACTACTAGTCTCTTAGCGCTCCAAATGTCCAGTTGCATTTTCTACAGAAAGAGTGTTCAGATCTGCTCAATCACATGTATGGTTTAACTCTGTTAGCTGAATGCACAGATCAGAAAGAAGTTTCACAGAATGATTCTGTGTAGTTTATATTTGGAGACATTCCTTTTTCCACTATTACCCTCTTAACGCTCCGAATCTCCACTTGCATTTTCTACATAAAGAGTGTTTCAGAACGGCTCAATCAAAACTAAGGTTCAACTCTTTTAGTTGAACAAACAGAACAGAAAGTAATTTCACACAATTCTTCTGTGTAGTTTTTATTTGTAGACATTCTTTTTCCCAATATAGGCCTCTTAGCGCTCAGAATGTCCAATTGCAGTTTCTACAGAAAGAGTGTTTCAGAACGGCTCAATCAAAAGTAAGGTTCAACTCTGTTAGTTGAATGCACAGAACAGAAAGAAGTTTCATACAATGCTTCTGTGTAGTTTATATTTGAACATATTCTCTTTTCCACTATTACCCACTTAGCGCTACGAATGTCCAGTTGCATTTTCTACAGACAGTGTTTCAAAACTGCTCAATCAAAAGTATGGTTTAACTCTGTTACCTGTATGCTCAGATCAGAAAGAAGTTTCACAGAATTCTTCTGTGTAGTTTATATTTGAATATATTCCTTTTTCCACTACTACGCTCTTAGCGCTCCAAATGTCCAGTTGCATTTTCAACAGAAAGAGTGTTCAGATGTGCTCAATCAAAAGTATGGTTTAACTCTGTTAGCTGAATGCACAGATCAGAAAGGAGTTTCACCGAATGATTCTGTGTAGTTTATATTTGAAGACATTCCTTTTTCCACTATTACCATCTTAGCGCTCCGAATCTCCACTTGCATTTTCTACAAAAAAAGTGTTTCATAACTGCTCAATCAAAAATATGTTTTATCTCTGTTAACTGAATTTACAGATCAGAAATAAGTTTCACAGAATGCATCTGTGTAGTTTTTATTTGAAGATATTCTTTTTCCCAATCTAGGCCTCTTAGCGCTTAGCATGTCCAATTGCAGTTTCTACAGAAAGAGTGTTTCAGAACAGCTCAATCAAAAGTAAGGTTCAACTCTGTTAGTTGAATGCACAGAACAGAAAGAATTTTCACAGAATGCTACTGTGTAGTTTATATTTGAATATATTCCTTTTTCCACTATTACCCTCTTAGCGCTCCGAATGTCCACTTGCATTTTCTACAGAAAGAGTGTTCAGAACTGCGCAATCAAAAGTATGGTTTAACTCTGTTAGCTTAATGAACATATCAGAAATAAGTTTCACACAATGCTTCTGTGTAGTTTTTATTTGAAGATATTATTTTTCCCAATAGAGGCCTCTTAGCGCTCAGAATGTCCAATTGCAGTTTCTACAGAAAGAGTGTTTCAGAAAGGCTCAATCAAAAGTAAGGTTCAACTCTGTTAGTTGAATGCACAGAACAGAAAGAATTTTCATACAATGCTTCTGTGTAGTTTATATTTGAACATATTCTTTTTTCCACTATTACCCACTTAGCGCTACGAATGTCCAGTTGCATTTTCTACAGACAGAGTGTTTCAAAACTGCTCAATCAAAAGTATGGTTTAACTCTGTTAGCTGAATGCTCAGATCAGAAAGAAATTTCACAGAATGCTTCTGTGTAGTTTATATTTGAATATATTCCTTTTTCCACTACTACTCTCTTAGCGCTCCAAATGTCCAGTTGCATTTTCTACAGAAAGAGTGTTCAGATCTGCTCAATCAAAAGTATGGTTTAACTCTGTTAGCTGAATGCACAGATCAGAAAGAAGTTTCACAGAATGATTCTGTGTAGTTTATATTTGGAGACATTCCTTTTTCCACTATTACCCTCTTAGCGCTCCGAATCTCCACTTGCATTATCTACAGAAAGAGTGTTTCAGAACGGCTCAATCAAAACTAAGGTTCAACACTTTTAGTTGAACAAACAGAACAGAAAGAAGTTTCACACAATTCTTCTGTGTAGTTTTTATTTGTAGACATTCTTTTTCCCAATATAGGCCTCTTAGCGCTCAGAATGTCCAATTGCAGTTTCTACAGAAAGAGTGTTTCATAACGGCTCAATCAAAAGTAAGGTTCAACTCTGTTAGTTGAATGCACAGAACAGAAAGAAGTTTCATACAATGCTTCTGTGTAGTTTATATTTGAAAATATTCTTTTTTCCACTATTACCCACTTTGCGCTACGAATGTCCAGTTGCATTTTCTGCAGACAGAGTGTTTCAAAACTGCTCAATAAAAAGTATGGTTTAACTCTGTTAGCTGAATGCTCAGATCAGAAAGAAGTGTCACAGAATGCTTCTGTGTAGTTTATAATTGAATATATTCCTTTTTCCACTACTACTCTCTTAGCGCTCCAAATGTCCAGTTGCATTTTCTACAGAAAGAGTGTTCAGATCTGCTCAATCAAAAGTATGGTTTAACTCTGTTAGCTGAATGCACAGATCAGAAAGAAGTTTCACAGAATGATTCTGTGTAGTTTATATTTGGAGACATCCCTTTTTCCACTATTACCCTCTTAGCGCTCCGAATCTCCACTTGCATTTTCTAAAGAAAGAGTGTTTCAGAACGGCTCAATCAAAACTAAGGTTCAACTCTTTTAGTTGAACAAACAGAACAGAAAGAAATTTCACACAATGCTTCTGTGTAGTTTTTATTTGTAGACATTCTTTTTCCCAATATAGGCCTCTTAGCGCTCAGAATGTCCAATTGCAATTTCTACAGAAAGAGTGTTTCAGAACGGCTCAATCAAAAGTAAGGTTCAACTCTGTTAGTTGAATGCACAGAACAGAAAGAAGTTTCATACAATGCTTCTGTGTAGTTTATATTTGAACATATTCTTTTTTCCACTATTACCCACTTAGCGCTACGAATGTCCAGTTGCATTTTCTACAGACAGAGTGTTTCAAAACTGCTCAATCAAAAGTATGGTTTAACTCTGTTAGCTGAATGCTCAGATCAGAAAGAAGTTTCACAGAATGCTTCTGTGTAGTTTATATTTGAATATATTCCTTTTTCCACTACTACTCTCTTAGCGCTCCAAATGTCCAGTTGCATTTTCTACAGAAAGAGTGTTCAGATCTGCTCAATCAAAAGTATGGTTTAACTCTGTTAGCTGAATGCACAGATCAGAAAGAAGTTTCACAGAATGATTCTGTGTAGTTTATATTTGGAGACATTCCTTTTTCCACTATTACCCTCTTAGCGCTCCGAATCTCCACTTGCATTTTCTACAGAAAGAGTGTTTCAGAACGGCTCAATCAAAACTAAGGTTCAACTCTTTTAGTTGAACAAACAGAACAGAAAGAAGTTTCACACAATTCTTCTGTGTAGTTTTTATTTGTAGACATTCTTTTTCCCAATATAGGCCTCTTAGCGCTCAGAATGTCCAATTGCAGTTTCTACAGAAAGAGTGTTTCAGAACGGCTCAATCAAAAGTAAGGTTCAACTCTGTTAGTTGAATGCACAGAAGAGAAAGAAGTTTCATACAATGCTTCTGTGTAGTTTATATTTGAACATATTCTTTTTTCCACTATTACCCACTTAGGGCTACGAATGTCCAGTTGCATTTTCTACAGACAGAGTGTTTCAAAACTGCTCAATCAAAAGTATGGTTTAACTCTGTTAGCTGTATGCTCAGATCAGAAAGAAGTTTCACAGAATGCTTCTGTGTAGTTTATATTTGAATATATTCCTTTTTCCACTACTACGCTCTTAGCGCTCCAAATGTCCAGTTGCATTTTCAACAGAAAGAGTGTTCAGATCTGCTCAATCAAAAGTATCGTTTAACTCTGTTAGCTGAATGCACAGATCAGAAAGAAGTTTCACCGAATGATTCTGTGTAGTTTATATTTGAAGACATTCCTTTTTCCACTATTACCCTCTTAGCGCTCCGAATCTCCACTTGCATTTTCTACAAAAAGAGTGTTTCATAACTGCTCAATCAAAAATATGTTTTATCTCTGTTAACTGAATTTACAGATCAGAAATAAGTTTCACAGAATGCATCTGTGTAGTTTTTATTTGAAGATATTCTTTTTCCCAATGTAGGCCTCTTAGCGCTTAGCATGTCCAATTGCAGTTTCTACAGAAAGAGTGTTTCAGAACGGCTCAATCAAAAGTAAGGTTCAACTCTGTTAGTTGAATGCACAGAACAGAAAGAATTTTCACAGAATGCTACTGTGTAGTTTATATTTCAATATATTCCTTTTTCCACTATTACCCTCTTAGCGCTACGAATGTCCACTTGCATTTTCTACAGAAAGAGTGTTCAGAACTGCGCAATCAAAAGTATGGTTTAACTCTGTTAGCTTAATGAACATATCAGAAATAAGTTTCACACAATGCTTCTGTGTAGTTTTTATTTGAAGATATTATGTTTCCCAATATAGGCCTCTTAGCGCTCAGAATGTCCACTTGCAGTTTCTACAGAAAGAGTGTTTCAGAAAGGCTCAATCAAAAGTAAGGTTCAACTCTGTTAGTTGAATGCACAGAACAGAAAGGAGTTTCATACAATGCTTCTGTGTAATTTATATTTGAACATATTCTTTTTTCCACTATTACCCACTTAGCGCTACGAATGTCCAGTTGCATTTTCTACAGACAGAGTGTTTCAAAACTGCTCAATCAAAAGTATGGTTTAACTCTGTTAGCTGAATGCTCAGATCAGAAAGAAGTTTCACAGAATGCTTCTGTGTAGTTTATATTTGAATATATTCCTTTTTCCACTAGTAATCTCTTAGCGCTCCAAATGTCCAGTTGCATTTTCTACAGAAAGAGTGTTCAGATCTCCTCAATCAAAAGTATGTTTTAACTCTGTTAGCTGAATGCACAGAGCAGAAAGAAGTTTCACAGAATGATTCTGTGTAGTTTATATTTGGAGACATTCCTTTTTCCACTATTACCCTCTTAGCGCTCCGAATATCCACTTGCATTTTCTACAGAAAGAGTGTTTCAGAACGGCTCAATCAAAACTAAGGTTCAACTCTTTTAGTTGAACAAACAGAACAGAAAGAAGTTTCACACAATTCTTCTGTGTAATTTTTATTTGTAGACATTCTTTTTCCCAATATAGGCCTCTTAGCGCTCAGAATGTGCAATTGCAGTTTCTACAGAAAGAGTGTTTCAGAACGGCTCAATCAAAAGTAAGGTTCAACTCTGTTAGTTGAATGCACAGAACAGAAAGAAGTTTCATACAATGCTTCTGTGTAGTTTATATTTGAACATATTCTTTTTTCCACTATTACCCACTTAGCGCTACGAATGTCCAGTTGCATTTTCTACAGACAGAGTGTTTCAAAACTGCTCAATCAAAAGTATGGTTTAACTCTGTTAGCTGAATGCTCAGATCAGAAAGAAGTTTCACAGAATGCTTCTGTGTAGTTTATATTTGAATATATTCCTTTTTCCACTACTACGCTCTTAGCGCTCCAAATGTCCAGTTGCATTTTCTACAGAAAGAGTGTTCAGATCTGCTCTATCAAAAGTATGGTTTAACTCTGTTAGCTGAATGCACAGATCAGAAAGAAGTTTCACCGAATGATTCTGTGTAGTTTATATTTGAAGACATTCCGTTTTCCACTATTACCCTCTTAGCGCTCCGAATCTCCACTTGCATTTTCTACAAAAAGAGTGTTTCATAACTGCTCAATCAAAAATATGTTTTATCTCTGTTAACTGAATTTACAGATCAGAAATAGGTTTCACAGAATGCATCTGTGTAGTTTTTATTTGAAGATATTCTTTTTCCCAATGTAGGCCTCTTAGCGCTTAGCATGTCCAATTGCAGTTTCTACAGAAAGAGTGTTTCAGAACGGCTCAATCAAAAGTAAGGTTCAACTCTGTTAGTTGAATGCACAGAACAGAAAGAATTTTCACAGAATGCTACTGTGTAGTTTATATTTGAATATATTCCTTTCTCCACTATTACCCTCTTAGCGCTCCGAATGTCCACTTGCATTTTCTACAGAAAGAGTGTTCAGAACTGCGCAATCAAAAGTATTGTTTATCTCTGTTAGCTTAATGAACATATCAGAAATAAGTTTCACACAATGCTTATGTGTAGTTTTTATTTGAAGATATTATTTTTCCCAATATAGTCCTCTTAGCGCTCAGAATGTCCAATTGCATTTTCTACAGAAAGAGTGTTTCAGAAAGGCTCAATAAAAAGTAAGGTTCAACTCTGTTAGTTGAATGCACAGAACAGAAAGTAATTTCATACAATGCTTCTGTGTAGTTTATATTTGAACATATTCTTTTTTCCACTATTACCCACTTGGCGCTACGAATGTCCAGTTGCATTTTCTACAGACAGAGTGTTTCAAAACTGCACAATCAAAAGTATGGTTTAACTCTGTTAGCTGAATGCTCAGATCAGAAAGAAGTTTCACAGAATGCTTCTGTGTAGTTTATATTTGAATATATCCCTTTTTCCACTACTACTCTCTTAGCGCTCCAAATGTCCAGTTGCATTTTCTACAGAAAGAGTGTTCAGATCTGCTCAATCAAAAGTATGGTTTTACTCTGTTAGCTGAACGCACAGATCAGAAAGAAGTTTCACAGAATGATTCTGTGTAGTTTATATTTGGAGACATTCCTTTTTCCACTATTACCCTCTTAGCGCTCCGAATCTCCACTTGCATTTTCTACAGAAAGAGTGTTTCAGAACGGCTCAATCAAAACTAAGGTTCAACTCTTTTAGTTGAACAAACAGAACAGAAAGAAGTTTCACACAATTCTTTGTGTAGTTTTTATTTGTAGACATTCTTTTTCCCAATATAGGCCTCTTAGCGCTCAGAATGTCCAATTGCAGTTTCTACAGAAAGAGTGTTTCAGAAAGGCTCAATCAAAAGTAAGGTTCAACTCTGTTAGTTGAATGCACAGAACAGAAAGAAGTTTCATACAATGCTTCTGTGTAGTTTATATTTGAACATATTCTTTTTTCCACTATTACCCACTTAGCGCTACGAATGTCCAGTGGCATTTTCTACAGACAGAGAGTTTCAAAACTGCTCAATCAAAAGTATGGTTTAACTCTGTTAGCTGAATTCTCAGATCAGAAAGAAGTTTCACAGAATGCTTCTGTGTAGTTTATATTTGAATATATTCCTTTTTTCACTACTACGCTCTTAGCGCTCCAAATGTCCAGTTGCATTTTCTACAGAAAGAGTGTTCAGATCTGCTCAATCAAAAGTATGGTTTAACTCTGTTAGCTGAATGCACAGATCAGAAAGAAGTTTCACAGAATGATTCTGTGTAGTTTATATTTGGAGACATTCATTTTTCCACTATTACCCTCTTAGCGCTCCGAATCTCCACTTGCATTTTCTACAGAAAGAGTGTTTCAGAACAGCTCAATCAAAACTAAGGTTCAACTCTTTTAGTTGAACAAACAGAACAGAAAGAAGTTTCACAGAATGCATCTGTGTAGTTTTTATTTGAAGATATTCTTTTTCCCAATGTAGGCCTCTTAGCGCTTAGCATGTCCAATTGCACTTTCTACAGAAAGTGTGTTTCAGAACGGCTCAATTAAAAGTAAGGTTCAACTCTGTTAGTTGAATGCACAGAACAGAAAGTATTTTCACAGAATTCTACTGTGTAGTTTATATTTTAATATATTCCTTTTTCCACTATTACCCTCTTAGCGCTCGGAATGTCCACTTGCATTTTCTACAGAAAGAGTGTTCAGAACTGCGCAATCAAAAGTATGGTTTAACTCTGTTAGCTTAATGAACATATCAGAAATAAGTTTCACACAATGCTTCTGTGTAGTTTTTATTTGAAGATATTATTTTTCCCAATAGAGGCCTCTTAGCGCTCAGAATGTCCAATTGCAGTTTCTACAGAAAGAGTGTTTCAGAAAGGCTCAATCAAAAGTAAGGTTCAACTCTGTGAGTTGAATGCACAGAACAGAAAGTAGTTTCATACAATGCTTCTGTGTAGTTTATATTTGAACATATTCTTTTTTCCACTATTACCCACTTGGCGCTACGAATGTCCAGTTGCATTTTCTACACACAGAGTGTTTCAAAACTGCTCAATCAAAAGTATGGTTTAACTCTGTTAGCTGAATGCTCAGATCAGAAAGAAGTTTCACAGAATGCTTCTGTGTAGTTTATATTTGAATATATCCCTTTTTCCACTACTACTCTCTTAGCGCTCCAAATGTCCAGTTGCATTTTCTACAGAAAGAGTGTTCAGATCTGCTCAATCAAAAGTATGCTTTTACTCTGTTACCTGAATGCACAGATCAGAAAGAAGTTTCACAGAATGATTCTGTGTAGTTTATATTTGGAGACATTCCTTTTTCCACTATTACCCTCTTAGCGCTCCGAATATCCACTTGCATTTTCTACAGAAAGAGTGTTTCAGAACGGCTCAATCAAAACTAAGGTTCAACTCTTTTAGTTGAACAAACAGAACAGAAAGAAGTTTCACACAATTCTTCTGTGTAGTTTTTATTTGTAGACATTCTTTTTCCCAATATAGGCCTCTTAGCGCTCAGAATGTCCAATTGCAGTTTCTACAGAAAGAGTGTTTCAGAAAGGCTCAATCAAAAGTAAGGTTCAACTCTGTTAGTTCAATGCACAGAACGGAAAGAAGTTTCATACAATGCTTCTGTGTAGTTTATATTTGAACATATTCTTTTTTCCACTATTACCCACTTAGCGCTAAGAATGTCCAGTTGCATTTTCTACAGACAGAGTGTTTCAAATCTGCTCAATCAAAAGTATGGTTTAAATCTGTTAGCTGAATGCTCAGATCAGAAAGAAGTTTCACAGAATGCTTCTGCGTAGTTTATATTTGAATATATTCCTTTTTCCACTACTACGCTCTTAGCGCTCCAAATGTCCAGTTGCATTTTCAAGAGAAAGAGTGTTCAGATCTGCTCAATCAAAAGTATGGTTTAACTCTGTTAGCTGAATGCACAGATCAGAAAGAAGTTTCACCGAATGATTCTGTGTAGTTTATATTTGAAGACATTCCTTTTTCCACTATTACCCTCTTAGCGCTCCGAATCTCCACTTGCATTTTCTACAAAAAGAGTGTTTCATAACTGCTCAATCAAAAATATGTTTTATCTCTGTTAACTGAATTTCAGATCAGAAATAAGTTTCACAGAATGCATCTGTGTAGTTTTTATTTGAAGATATTATTTTTCCCAATGTAGGCCTCTTAGCGCTTAGCATGTCCAATTGCAGTTTCTACAGAAAGAGTGTTTCAGAACGGCTCAATCAAAAGTAAGGTTCAACTCTGTTAGTTGAATGCACAGAACAGAAAGAATTTTCACAGAATGCTACTGTGTAGTTTATATTTGAATATATTCCTTTTTCCACTATTACCCTCTTAGCGCTCCGAATGTCCACTTGCATTTTCTACAGAAAGAGTGTTCAGAACTGCGCAATCAAAAGTATGGTTTAACTCTGTTAGCTTAATGAACATATCAGAAATAAGTTTCACACAATGCTTCTGTGTAGTTTTTATTTGAAGATATTATTTTTCCCAATAGAGGCCTCTTAGCGCTCAGAATGTCCAATTGCAGTTTCTACAGAAAGAGTGTTTCAGAAAGGCTCAATCAAAAGTAAGGTTCAACTCTGTTAGTTGAATGCACAGAACAGAAAGAAGTTTCATACAATGCTTCTGTGTAGTTTATATTTGAACATATTCTTTTTTCCACTATTACCCACTTAGCGCTACGAATGTCCAGTTGCATTTTCTACAGACAGAGTGTTTCAAAACTGCTCAATCAAAAGTATGGTTTAACTCTGTTAGCTGAATGCTCAGATCAGAAAGAAGTTTCACAGAATGCTTCTGTGTAGTTTATATTTGAATATATTCCTTTTTCCACTACTACTCTCTTAGCGCTCCAAATGTCCAGTTGCATTTTCTACAGAAAGAGTGTTCAGATCTGCTCAATCAAAAGTATGGTTTAACTCTGTTAGCTGAATGCACAGATCAGAAAGAAGTTTCACAGAATGATTCTGTGTAGTTTATATTTGGAGACATTCCTTTTTCCACTATTACCCTCTTAGCGCTCCGAATCTCCACTTGCATTTTCTACAGAAAGAGTGTTTCAGAACGGCTCAATCAAAACTAAGGTTCAACTCTTTTAGTTGAACAAACAGAACAGAAAGAAGTTTCACACAATTCTTCTGTGTAGTTTTTATTTGTAGACATTCTTTTTCCCAATATAGGCCTCTTAGCGCTCAGAATGTCCAATTGCAGTTTCTACAGAAAGAGTGTTTCAGAACGGCTCAATCAAAAGTAAGGTTCAACTCTGTTAGTTGAATGCACAGAAGAGAAAGAAGTTTCATACAATGCTTCTGTGTAGTTTATATTTGAACATATTCTTTTTTCCACTATTACCCACTTAGGGCTACGAATGTCCAGTTGCATTTTCTACAGACAGAGTGTTTCAAAACTGCTCAATCAAAAGTATGGTTTAACTCTGTTAGCTGTATGCTCAGATCAGAAAGAAGTTTCACAGAATGCTTCTGTGTAGTTTATATTTGAATATATTCCTTTTTCCACTACTACGCTCTTAGCGCTCCAAATGTCCAGTTGCATTTTCAACAGAAAGAGTGTTCAGATCTGCTCAATCAAAAGTATCGTTTAACTCTGTTAGCTGAATGCACAGATCAGAAAGAAGTTTCACAGAAAGATTCTGTGTAGTTTATATTTGAAGACATTCCTTTTTCCACTATTACCCTCTTAGCGCTCCGAATGTCCACTTGCATTTTCTACAGAAAGAGTGTTCAGAACTGCGCAATCAAAAGTATGGTTTAACTCTGTTAGCTTAATGAACATATCAGAAATATGTTTCACACAATGCCTCTGTGTAGTTTTTATTTGAAGATATTATTTTTCCCAATATAGGCCTCTTAGCGCTCAGAATGTCCAATTGCAGTTTCTTCATAAAGAGTGTTTCAGAAAGGCTCAATCAAAAGTAAGGTTCAACTCTGTTAGTTGAATGCACAGAACAGAAAGAAGTTTCATACAATGCTTCTGTGTAGTTTATATTTGAACATATTCTTTTTTCCACTATTAACCACTTAGCGCTAAGAATGTCCAGTTGCATTTTCTACAGACAGAGTGTTTCAAATCTGCTCAATCAAAAGTATGGTTTAAATCTGTTAGCTGAATGCTCAGATCAGAAAGAAGTTTCACAGAATGCTTCTGTGTAGTTTATATTTGAATATATTCCTTTTTCCACTACTACTCTCTTAGCGCTCCAAATGTCCAGTTGCATTTTCTACAGAAAGAGTGTTCAGATCTCCTCAATCAAAAGTATGGTTTAACTCTGTTAGCTGAATGCACAGATCAGAAAGAAGTTTCACAGAATGATTCTGTGTAGTTTATATTTGGAGACATTCCTTTTTCCACTATTACCCTCTTAGCGCTCCGAATCTCCACTTGCATTTTCTACAGAAAGAGTGTTTCAGAACGGCTGAATCAAAACTAAGGTTCAACTCTTTTAGTTGAACAAACAGAACAGAAAGAAGTTTCACACAATTCTTCTGTGTAGTTTTTATTTGTAGACATTGTTTTTCCCAATATAGGCCTCTTAGCGCTCAGAATGTCCAATTGCAGTTTCTACAGAAAGAGTGTTTCAGAACGGCTCAATCAAAAGTAAGGTTCAACTCTGTTAGTTGAATGCACAGAACAGAAAGAAGTTTCATACAATGCTTCTGTGTAGTTTATATTTGAACATATTCTTTTTTCCACTATTACCCACTTAGCGCTACGAATGTCCAGTTGCATTTTCTACAGACAGAGTGTTTCAAAACTGCTCAATCAAAAGTATGGTTTAACTCTGTTAGCTGAATGCTCAGATCAGAAAGAAGTTTCGCAGAATGCTTCTGTGTAGTTTATATTTGAATATATTCCTTTTTCCACTACTACGCTCTTAGCGCTCCAAATGTCCAGTTGCATTTTCTACAGAAAGAGTGTTCAGATCTGCTCAATCAAAAGTATGGTTTAACTCTGTTAGCTGAATGCACAGATCAGAAAGAAGTTTCACCGAATGATTCTGTGTAGTTTATATTTGAAGACATTACTTTTTCCACTATTACCCTCTTAGCGCTCCGAATCTCCACTTGCATTTTCTACAAAAAGAGTGTTTCATAACTGCTCAATCAAATATATGTTTTATCTCTGTTAACTGAATTTACAGATCAGAAATAGGTTTCACAGAATGCATCTGTGTAGTTTTTATTTGAAGATATTCTTTTTCCCAATGTAGGCCTCTTAGCGCTTAGCATGTCCAATTGCAGTTTCTACAGAAAGAGTGTTTCAGAACGGCTCAATCAAAAGTAAGGTTCAACTCTGTTAGTTGAATGCACAGAACAGAAAGAATTTTCACAGAATGCTACTGTGTAGTTTATATTTGAATATATTCCTTTCTCCACTATTACCCTCTTAGCGCTCCGAATGTCCACTTGCATTTTCTACAGAAAGAGTGTTCAGAACTGCGCAATCAAAAGTATGGTTTAACTCTGTTAGCTTAATGAACGTATCAGAAATAAGTTTCACACAATGCTTATGTGTAGTTTTTATTTGAAGATATTATTTTTCCCAATATAGGCCTCTTAGCGCTCAGAATGTCCAATTGCAGTTTCTACAGAAAGAGTGTTTCAGAAAGGCTCAATCAAAAGTAAGGTTCAACTCTGTTAGCTGAATGCACAGAACAGAAAGTAATTTCATACAATGCTTCTGTGTAGTTTATATTTGAACATATTCTTTTTTCCACTATTACCCACTTGGCGCTACGAATGTCCAGTTGCATTTTCTACAGACAGAGTGTTTCAAAACTGCTCAATCATAAGTATGGTTTAACTCTGTTAGCTGAATGCTCAGATCAGAAAGAAGTTTCACAGAATGCTTCTGTGTAGTTTATATTTGAATATATCCCTTTTTCCACTACTACTCTCTTAGCGCTCCAAATGTCCAGTTGCATTTTCTACAGAAAGAGTGTTCAGATCTGCTCAATCAAAAGTATGGTTTTACTCTGTTAGCTGAATGCACAGATCAGAAAGAAGATTCACAGAATTATTCTGTGTAGTTTATATTTGGAGACATTCCTTTTTCCACTATTACCCTCTTAGCGCTCCGAATCTCCACTTGCATTTTCTACAGAAAGAGTGTTTCAGAACGGCTCAATCAAAACTAAGGTTCAACTCTTTTAGTTGAACAAACAGAACAGAAAGTAGTTTCACACAATTCTTCTGTGTAGTTTTTATTTGTAGACATTCTTTTTCCCAAAATAGGCCTCTTAGCGCTCAGATTGTGCAATTGCAGTTTCTACAGAAAGAGTGTTTCAGAACGGCTCAATCAAAGTAAGGTTCAACTCTGTTAGTTGAATGCACAGAACAGAAAGAAGTTTCATACAATGCTTCTGTGTAGTTTATATTTGAACATATTCTTTTTTCCACTATTACCCACTTAGCGCTACGAATGTCCAGTTGCATTTTCTACAGACAGAGTGTTTCAAAACTGCTCAATCAAAAGTATGGTTTAACTCTGTTAGCTGAATGCTCAGATCAGAAAGAAGTTTCACAGAATGCTTCTGTGTAGTTTATATTTGAATATATTCCTTTTTCCACTACTACGCTCTTAGCGCTCCAAATGTCCAGTTGCATTTTCTACAGAAAGAGTGTTCAGAACTGCGCAATCAAAACTATGGTTTAACTCTGTTAGCTTAATGAACATATCAGAAATAAGTTTCACACAATGCTTCTGTGTAGTTTTTATTTGAAGTTATTATTTTTCCCAATATAGGCCTCTTAGCGCTCAGAATGTCCAATTGCAGTTGCTACAGAAAGAGTGTTTCAGAAAGGCTCAATCAAAAGTAAGGTTCAACTCTCTTAGTTGAATGCACAGAACAGAAAGAAGTTTCATACAATGCTTCTGTGTAGTTTATATTTGAACATATTCTTTTTTCCACTATTAACCACTTAGCGCTAAGAATGTCCAGTTGCATTTTCTACAGACAGAGTGTTTCAAATCTGCTCAATCAAAAGTATGGTTTAAATCTGTTAGCTGAATGCTCAGATCAGAAAGAAGTTTCACAGAATGCTTCTGTGTAGTTTATATTTGGAGACATTCCTTTTTCCACTATTACCCTCTTAGCGCTCCGAATCTCCACTTGCATTTTCTACAGAAAGAGTGTTTCAGAACGGCTCAATCAAAACTAAGGTTCAACTCTTTTAGTTGAACAAACAGAACAGAAAGTAGTTTGACACAATTCTTCTGTGTAGTTTTTATTTGTAGACATTCTTTTTCCCAATATAGGCCTCTTAGCGCTCAGAATGTCCAATTGCAGTTTCTACAGAAAGAGTGTTTCAGAACGGCTCAATCAAAAGTAAGGTTCAACTCTGTTAGTTGAATGCACAGAACAGAAAGAAGTTTCATACAATGCTTCTGTGTAGTTTATATTTGAACATATTCTTTTTTCCACTATTACCCACTTAGCGCTACGAATGTCCAGTTGCATTTTCTACAGACAGAGTGTTTCAAAACTGCTCAATCAAAAGTATGGTTTAACTCTGTTAGCTGAATGCTCAGATCAGAAAAAAGATTCACAGAATGCTTCTGTGTAGTTTATATTTGAATATATTCCTTTTTCCACTACTACGCTCTTAGCGTTCCAAATGTCCAGTTGCATTTTCTACAGAAAGAGTGTTCAGATCTGCTCAATCAAAAGTATGGTTTAACTCTGTTAGCTGAATGCACAGATCAGAAAGAAGTTTCACCGAATGATTCTGTGTAGTTTATATTTGAAGACATTCCTTTTTCCACTATTACCCACTTAGCGCTCCGAATCTCCACTTGCATTTTCTACAAAAAGAGTGTTTCATAACTGCTCAATCAAAAATATGTTTTATCTCTGTTAACTGAATTTACAGATGAGAAATAAGTTTCACAGAATGCATCTGTGTAGTTTTTATTTGAAGATATTCTTTTTCCCAATGTAGGCCTTTTAGCGCTTAGCATGTCCAATTGCAGTTTCTACAGAAAGAGTGTTTCAGAACGGCTCAATCAAAAGTAAGGTTCAACTCTGTTAGTTGAATGCACAGAACAGAAAGAATTTTCACAGAATGCTACTGTGTAGTTTATATTTGAATATATTCCTTTCTCCACTATTACCCTCTTAGCGCTCCGAATGTCCACTTGCATTTTCTACAGAAAGAGTGTTCAGAACTTCGCAATCAAAAGTATGTTTTAACTCTGTTAGCTTAATGAACATATCAGAAATAAGTTTCACACAATGCTTCTGTGTAGTTTTTATTTGAAGATATTATTTTTCCCAATAGAGGCCTCTTAGCGCTCAGAATGTCCAATTGCAGTTTCTACAGAAAGAGTGTTTCAGAAAGGCTCAATCAAACGTAAGGTTCAACTCTGTTAGTTGAATGCACAGAACAGAAAGAAGTTTCATACAATGATTCTGTGTAGTTTATATTTGAACATATTCTTTTTTCCACTATTACCCACTTAGCGCTACGAATGTCCAGTTGCATTTTCTACAGACAGAGTGTTTCAAAACTGCTCAATCAAAAGTATGGTTTAACTCTGTTAGCTGAATGCTCAGATCAGAAAGAAGTTTCACAGAATGCTTCTGAGTAGTTTATATTTGAATATATTCCTTTTTCCACTACTACTCTCTTAGCGCTCCAAATGTCCAGTTGCATTTTCTACAGAAAGAGTGTTCAGATCTGCTCAATCAAAAGTATGTTTTAACTCTGTTAGCTGAATGCACAGATCAGAAAGAAGTTTCACAGAATGATTCTGTGTAGTTTATATTTGGAGACATTCCTTTTTCCACTATTACCCTCTTAGCGCTCCGAATCTCCACTTGCATTTTCTACAGAAAGAGTGTTTCAGAACGGCTCAATCAAAACTAATGTTCAACTCTTTTAGTTGAACAAACAGAACAGAAAGAAGTTTCACGCAATTCTTCTGTGTAGTTTTTATTTGTAGACATTCTTTTTCCCAATATAGGCCTCTTAGCGCTCAGAATGTCCAATTGCAGTTTCTACAGAAAGAATGTTTCAGAACGGCTCAATCAAAAGTTAGGTTCAACTCTGTTAGTTGAATGCACAGAACAGAAAGTAGTTTCATACAATGCTTCTGTGTAGTTTATATTTGAACATATTCTTTTTTCCACTATTACCCACTTAGCGCTCCAAATGTCCAGTTGCATTTTCTACAGAAAGAGTGTTCAGATCTGCACAATCAAAAGTATGGTTTAACTCTGTTAGCTGAATGCACAGATGAGAAAGAAGTTTCACCGAATGATTCTGTGTAGTTTATATTTGAAGACATTCCTTTTTCCACTATTACCCTCTTAGCGCTCCGAATCTCCACTTGCATTTTCTACAAAAAGAGTGTTTCATAACTGCTCAATCAAAAATATGTTTTATCTCTGTTAACTGAATTTACAGATCAGAAATAAGTTTCACAGAATGCATCTGTGTAGTTTTTATTTGAAGATATTCTTTTTCCCAATGTAGGCCTTTTAGCGCTTAGCATGTCCAATTGCAGTTTCTACAGAAAGACTGTTTCAGAACGGCTCAATCAAAAGTAAGGTTCAACTCTGTTAGTTGAATGCACAGAACAGAAAGAATTTTCACAGAATGCTACTGTGTAGTTTATATTTGAATATATTCCTTTCTCCACTATTACCCTCTTAGCGCTCCGAATGTCCACTTGCATTTTCTACAGAAAGAGTGTTCAGAACTTCGCAATCAAAAGTATGTTTTAACTCTGTTAGCTTAATGAACATATCAGAAATAAGTTTCACACAATGCTTCTGTGTAGTTTTTATTTGAAGATATTATTTTTCCCAATAGAGGCCTCTTAGCGCTCAGAATGTCCAATTGCAGTTTCTACAGAAAGAGTGTTTCAGAAAGGCTCAATCAAACGTAAGGTTCAACTCTGTTAGTTGAATGCACAGAACAGAAAGAAGTTTCATACAATGATTCTGTGTAGTTTATATTTGAACATATTCTTTTTTCCACTATTACCCACTTAGCGCTACGAATGTCCAGTTGCATTTTCTACAGACAGAGTGTTTCAAAACTGCTCAATCAAAAGTATGGTTTAACTCTGTTAGCTGAATGCTCAGATCAGAAAGAAGTTTCACAGAATGCTTCTGAGTAGTTTATATTTGAATATATTCCTTTTTCCACTACTACTCTCTTAGCGCTCCAAATGTCCAGTTGCATTTTCTACAGAAAGAGTGTTCAGATCTGCTCAATCAAAAGTATGTTTTAACTCTGTTAGCTGAATGCACAGATCAGAAAGAAGTTTCACAGAATGATTCTGTGTAGTTTATATTTGGAGACATTCCTTTTTCCACTATTACCCTCTTAGCGCTCCGAATCTCCACTTGCATTTTCTACAGAAAGAATGTTTCAGAACGGCTCAATCAAAACTAATGTTCAACTCTTTTAGTTGAACAAACAGAACAGAAAGAAGTTTCACGCAATTCTTCTGTGTAGTTTTTATTTGTAGACATTCTTTTTCCCAATATAGGCCTCTTAGCGCTCAGAATGTCCAATTGCAGTTTCTACAGAAAGAATGTTTCAGAACGGCTCAATCAAAAGTAAGGTTCAACTCTGTTAGTTGAATGCACAGAACAGAAAGTAGTTTCATACAATGCTTCTGTGTAGTTTATATTTGAACATATTCTTTTTTCCACTATTACCCACTTAGCGCTCCAAATGTCCAGTTGCATTTTCTACAGAAAGAGTGTTCAGATCTGCACAATCAAAAGTATGGTTTAACTCTGTTAGCTGAATGCACAGATGTGAAAGAAGTTTCACCGAATGATTCTGTGTAGTTTATATTTGAAGACATTCCTTTTTCCACTATTACCCTCTTAGCGCTCCGAATCTCCACTTGCATTTTCTACAAAAAGAGTGTTTCATAACTGCTCAATCAAAAATATGTTTTATCTCTGTTAACTGAATTTACAGATCAGAAATAAGTTTCACAGAATGCATCTGTGTAGTTTTTATTTGAAGATATTCTTTTTCCCAATGTAGGCCTCTTAGCGCTTAGCATGTCCAATTGCAGTTTCTACAGAAAGAGTGTTTCAGAACGGCTCAATCAAAAGTAAGGTTCAACTCTGTTAGTTGAATGCACAGAACAGAAAGAATTTTCACAGAATGCTACTGTGTAGTTTATATTTGAATATATTCCTTTTTCCACTATTACCCTCTTAGCGCTCCGAATGTCCACTTGCATTTTCTACAGAAAGAGTGTTCAGAACTGCACAATCAAAAGTATGGTTTAACTCTGTTAGCTTAATGAACATATCAGAAATAAGTTTCACACAATGCTTCTGTGTAGTTTTTATTTGAAGATATTATTTTTCCCAATAGAGGCCTCTTAGCGCTCAGAATGTCCAATTGCAGTTTCTACAGAAAGAGTGTTTCAGAAAGGCTCAATCAAAGTAAGGTTCAACTCTGTTAGTTGAATGCACAGAACAGAAAGAAGTTTCATACAATGCTTCTGTGTAGTTTATATTTGAACATATTCTTTTTTCCACTATTACCCACTTGGCGCTACGAATGTCCAGTTGCATTTTCTACAGACAGAGTGTTTCAAAACTGCTCAATCAAAAGTATGGTTTAACTCTGTTAGCTGAATGCTCAGATCAGAAAGAAGTTTCACAGAATGCTTCTGTGTAGTTTATATTTGAATATATTCCTTTTTCCACTGCTACGCTCTTAGTGCTCCAAATGTCCAGTTGCATTTTCTACAGAAAGAGTGTTCAGATCTGCTCAATCAAAAGTATGGTTTAACTGTGTTAGCTGAATGCACAGATCAGAAAGAAGTTTCACCGAATGATTCTGTGTAGTTTATATTTGAAGACATTCCTTTTTCCACTATTACCCTCTTAGCGCTCCGAATCTCCACTTGCATTTTCTACAAAAAGAGTGTTTCATAACTGCTCAATCAAAAATATGTTTTATCTCTGTTAACTGAATTTACAGATTAGAAATAAGTTTCACAGAATGCATCTGTGTACTTTTTATTTGAAGATATTCTTTTTCCCAATGTAGGCCTCTTAGCGCTTAGCATGTCCAATTGCAGTTTCTACAGAAAGAGTGTTTCAGAACGGCTCAATCAAAACTAAATTTCAACTCTTTTAGTTGAACAAACAGAACAGAAACAAGTTTCACACAATTCTTCTGTGTAGTTTTTATTTGTAGACATTCTTTTTCCCAATATAGGCCTCTTAGCGCTCAGAATGTCCAATTGCAGTTTCTACAGAAAGAGTGTTTCAGAACGGCTCAATCAAAAGTAAGGTTCAACTCTGTTAGTTGAATGCACAGAACAGAAAGTAGTTTCATACAATGCTTCTGTGTAGTTTATATTTGAACATATTCTTTTTTCCACTATTACCCACTTAGCACTACGAATGCCCAGTTGCATTTTCTACAGACAGAGTGTTTCAAAACTGCTCAATCAAAAGTATGGTTTAACTCTGTTAGCTGAATGCTCAGATCAGAAAGAAGTTTCACAGAATGCTTCTGTGTAGTTTATATTTGAATATATTCCTTTTTCCACTACTACGCTCTTAGCGCTCCAAATGTCCAGTTGCATTTTCTACAGAAAGAGTGTTCAGATCTGCTCAATCAAAAGTATGGTTTAACTCTGTTAGCTGAATGCACAGATCAGAAAGAAGTTTCACCGAATGATTCTGTGTAGTTTATATTTGAAGACATTCCTTTTTCCACTATTACCCTCTTAGCGCTCCGAATCTCCACTTGCATTTTCTACAAAAAGAGTGTTTCATAACTCCTCAATCAAAAATATATTTTATCTCTGTTAACTGAATTTACAGATCAGAAATAAGTTTCACAGAATGCATCTGTGTAGTTTTTATTTGAAGATATTCTTTTTCCCAATGTAGGCCTCTTAGCGCTTAGCATGTCCAATTGCAGTTTCTACAGAAAGAGTGTTTCAGAACGGCTCAATTAAAAGTAAGGTGCAACTCTGTTAGTTGAATGCACAGAACAGAAAGTATTTTCACAGAATGCTACTGCGTAGTTTATATTTGAATATATTCCTTTTTCCACTATTACCCTCTTAGCGCTCCGAATGTCCACTTGCATTTTCTACAGAAAGAGTGTTCAGAACTGCACAATCAAAAGTATGTTTTAACTCTGTTAGCTTAATGAACATATCAGAAATAAGTTTCACACAATGCTTCTGTGTAGTTTTTATTTGAAGATATTATTTTTCCCAATAGAGGCCTCTTAGCACTCAGAATGTCCAATTGCAGTTTCTACAGAAAGAGTGTTTCAGAAAGGCTCAATCAAAAGTAAGGTTCAACTCTGTTAGTTGAATGCACAGAACAGAAAGAAGTTTCATACAATGCTTCTGTGTAGTTTATATTTGAACATATTCTTTTTTCCACTATTACCCACTTAGCGCTACGAATGTCCAGTTGCATTTTCTACAGACAGAGTGTTTCAAAACTGCTCAATCAAAAGTATGGTTTAACTCTGTTAGCTGAATGCACAGATCAGAAATAAGTTTCACAGAATGATTCTGTGTAGTTTATATTTGTAGACATTCCTTTTTCCACTATTACCCTCTTAGCGCTCCGAATGTCCACTTGCATTTTCTAGAGAAAGAGTGTTCAGAACTGCACAATCAAAAGTATGGTTTAACTCTGTTAGCTTAATGAACATATCAGAAATAAGTTTCACACAATGCTTCTGTGTAGTTTTTATTTGAAGATATTATTTTTCCCAATAGAGGCCTCTTAGCGCTCAGAATGTCCAATTGCAGTTTCTACAGAAAGAGTGTTTCAGAAAGGCTCAATCAAAAGTAAGGTTCAACTCTGTTAGTTGAATGCACAGAACAGAAAGAAGTTTCATACAATGCTTCTGTGTAGTTTATATTTGAACATATTCTTTTTTCCACTATTACCCACTTGGCGCTACGAATGTCCAGTTGCATTTTCTACAGACAGAGTGTTTCAAAACTGCTCAATCAAAAGTATGGTTTAACTCTGTTAGCTGAATGCTCAGATCAGAAAGAAGTTTCACAGAATGCTTCTGTGTAGTTTATATTTGAATATATTCCTTTTTCCACTACTACGCTCTTAGTGCTCCAAATGTCCAGTTGCATTTTCTACAGAAAGAGTGTTCAGATCTGCTCAATCAAAAGTATGGTTTAACTCTGTTAGCTGAATGCACAGATCAGAAAGAAGTTTCACCGAATGATTCTGTGTAGTTTATATTTGAAGACATTCCTTTTTCCACTATTACCCTCTTAGCGCTCCGAATCTCCACTTGCATTTTCTACAAAAAGAGTGTTTCATAACTGCTCAATCAAAAATATGTTTTATCTCTGTTAACTGAATTTACAGATCAGAAATAAGTTTCACAGAATGCATCTGTGTACTTTTTATTTGAAGATATTCTTTTTCCCAATGTAGGCCTCTTAGCGCTTAGCATGTCCAATTGCAGTTTCTACAGAAAGAGTGTTTCAGAACGGCTCAATCAAAAGTAAGGTTCAACTCTGTTAGTTGAATGCACAGAACAGAAAGAATTTTCACAGAATGCTACTGTGTAGTTTATATTTGAATATATTCCTTTCTCCACTATTACCCTCTTAGCGCTAGGAATGTCCACTTGCATTTTCTACAGAAAGAGTGTTCAGAACTGCACAATCAAAAGTATGGTTTAACTCTGTTAGCTTAATGAACATATCAGAAATAAGTTTCACACAATGCTTCTGTGTAGTTTTTATTTGAAGATATTATTTTTCCCAATAGAGGCCTCTTAGCGCTCAGAATGTCCAATTGCAGTTTCTACAGAAAGGGTGTTTCAGAAAGGCTCAATCAAAAGTAAGGTTCAACTCTGTTAGTTGAATGCACAGAACAGAAAGAAGTTTCATACAATGCTTCTGTGTAGTTTATATTGAACATATTCTTTTTTCCACTATTACCTACTTGGCGCTACGAATGTCCAGTTGCATTTTCTACAGACAGAGTGTTTCAAAACTGCTCAATCAAAAGTATGGTTTAACTCTGTTAGCTGAATGCTCAGATCAGAAAGAAGTTTCACAGAATGCTTCTGTGTAGTTTATATTTGAATATATTACTTTTTCCACTACTACTCTCTTAGCGCTCCAAATGTCCAGTTGCATTTTCTACAGAAAGAGTGTTCAGATCTGCTCAATCAAAAGTATGGTTTAACTCTGTTAGCTGAATGCACAGATCAGAAAGAAGTTTCACAGAATGATTCTGTGTAGTTTATATTTGGAGACATTCCTTTTTCCACTATTACCCTCTTAGCGCTCCGAATCTCCACTTGCATTTTCTACAGAAAGAGTGTTTCAGAACGGCTCAATCAAAACTAAATTTCAACTCTTTTAGTTGAACAAACAGAACAGAAACAAGTTTCACACAATTCTTCTGTGTAGTTTTTATTTGTAGACATTCTTTTTCCCAATATAGGCCTCTTAGCGCTCAGAATGTCCAATTGCAGTTTCTACAGAAAGAGTGTTTCAGAACGGCTCAATCAAAAGTAAGGTTCAACTCTGTTAGTTGAATGCACAGAACAGAAAGTAGTTTCATACAATGCTTCTGTGTAGTATATATTTGAACATATTCTTTTTTCCACTATTACCCACTTAGCGCTACGAATGTCCAGTTGCATTTTCTACAGACAGAGTGTTTCAAAACTGCTCAATCAAAAGTATGGTTTAACTCTGTTAGCTGAATGCTCAGATCAGAAAGAAGTTTCACAGAATGCTTCTGTGTAGTTTATATTTGAATATATTCCTTTTTCCACTACTACGCTCTTAGCGCTCCAAATGTCCAGTTGCATTTTCTACAGAAAGAGTGTTCAGATCTGCTCAATCAAAAGTATGGTTTAACTCTGTTAGCTGAATGCACAGATCAGAAAGAAGTTTCACCGAATGATTCTGTGTAGTTTATATTTGAAGACATTCCTTTTTCCACTATTACCCTCTTAGCGCTCCGAATCTCCACTTGCATTTTCTACAAAAAGAGTGTTTCATAACTCCTCAATCAAAAATATGTTTTATCTCTCTTAACTGAATTTACAGATCAGAAATAAGTTTCACAGAATGCATCTGTGTAGTTTTTATTTGAAGATATTCTTTTTCCCAATGTAGGCCTCTTAGCGCTTAGCATGTCCAATTGCAGTTTCTACAGAAAGAGTGTTTCAGAACGGCTCAATTAAAAGTAAGGTGCAACTCTGTTAGTTGAATGCACAGAACAGAAAGTATTTTCACAGAATGCTACTGCGTAGTTTATATTTGAATATATTCCTTTTTCCACTATTACCCTCTTAGCGCTCCGAATGTCCACTTGCATTTTCTACAGAAAGAGTGTTCAGAACTGCACAATCAAAAGTATGGTTTAACTCTGTTAGCTTAATGAACATATCAGAAATAAGATTCACACAATGCTTCTGTGTAGTTTTTATTTGAAGATATTATTTTTCCCAATAGAGGCCTCTTAGCGCTCAGAATGTCCAATTGCAGTTTCTACAGAAAGAGTGTTTCAGAAAGGCTCAATCAAAAGTAAGGTTCAACTCTGTTAGTTGAATGCACAGAACAGAAAGAAGTTTCATACAATGCTTCTGTGTAGTTTATATTTGAACATATTCTTTTTTCCACTATTACCCACTTAGCGCTACGAATGTCCAGTTGCATTTTCTACAGACAGAGTGTATCAAAACTGCTCAATCAAAAGTATGGTTTAACTCTGTTAGCTGAATGCACAGATCAGAAATAAGTTTCACAGAATGATTCTGTGTAGTTTATATTTGTAGACATTCCTTTTTCCACTATTACCCTCTTAGCGCTCCGAATCTCCACTTGCATTTTCTACAGAAAGAGTGTTTCAGAACGGCTCAATCAAAACTTAGGTTCAACTCTTTTAGTTGAACAAACAGAACAGAAAGAAGTTTCACACAATTCTTCTGTGTAGTTTTTATTTGTAGACATTGTTTTTCCCAATATAGGCCTC
Source organism: Symphalangus syndactylus (assembly GCF_028878055.3). NCBI lineage: Eukaryota > Metazoa > Chordata > Mammalia > Primates > Hylobatidae > Symphalangus > Symphalangus syndactylus. The sequence goes on from NC_072425.2 coordinate 2,778,404, forward strand.
TTAGCGCTCAGAATGTCCAATTGCAGTTTCTACAGAAAGAGTGTTTCAGAACGGCTCAATCAAAAGTAAGGTTCAACTCTGTTAGTTGAATGCACAGAACAGAAAGAAGTTTCATACAATGCTTCTGTGTAGTTTATATTTGAACATATTCTTTTTTCCTCTATTACCCTCTTAGCGCTACGAATGTCCAGTTGCATTTTCTACAGACAGAGTGTTTCAAAACTGCTCAATCAAAAGTATGGTTTAACTCTGTTAGCTGAATGCTCAGATCAGAAAGAAGTTTCACAGAATGCTTCTGTGTAGTTTATATTTGAATATATTCCTTTTTCCACTACTACGCTCTTAGCGCTCCAAATGTCCAGTTGCATTTTCTACAGAAAGAGTGTTCAGATCTGCTCAATCAAAACTATGGTTTAACTCTGTTAGCTGAATGCACAGATCAGAAAGAAGTTTCACCGAATGATTCTGTGTAGTTTATATTTGAAGACATTCCTTTTTCCACTATTACCCTCTTAGCGCTCCGAATCTCCACTTGCATTTTCTACAAAAAGAGTGTTTCATAACTGCTCAATCAAAAATATGTTTTATCTCTGTTAACTGAATTTACAGATCAGAAATAAGTTTCACAGAATGCATCTGTGTAGTATTTATTTGAAGATATTCTTTTTCCCAATGTAGGCCTCTTAGCGCTTAGCATGTCCAATTGCAGTTTCTACAGAAAGAGTGTTTCAGAACGGCTGAATCAAAAGTAAGGTTCAACTCTGTTAGTTGAATGCACAGAACAGAAAGGATTTTCACAGAATGCTACTGTGTAGTTTATATTTGAATATATTCCTTTCTCCACTATTACCCTCTTAGCGCTCCGAATGTCCACTTGCATTTTCTACAGAAAGAGTGTTCAGAACTGCACAATCAAAAGTATGGTTTAACTCTGTTAGCTTAATGAACATATCAGAAATAAGTTTCACACAATGCTTCTGTGTAGTTTTTATTTGAAGATATTATTTTTCCCAATATAGGCCTCTTAGCGCTCAGAATGTCCAATTGCAGTTTCTACAGAAAGAGTGTTTCAGAAAGGCTCAATCAAATGTAAGGTTCAACTCTGTTAGTTGAATGCACAGAACAGAAAGAAGTTTCATACAATGCTTCTGTGTAGTTTATATTTGAAGATATTCTTTTTTCCACTATTACCCACTTGGCGCTACGAATGTCCAGTTGCATTTTCTACAGACAGAGTGTTTCAAAACTGCTCAATCAAAAGTATGGTTTAACTCTGTTAGCTGAATGCTCAGATCAGAAAGAAGTTTCACAGAATGCTTCTGTGTAGTTTATATTTGAATATATTCCTTTTTCCACTACTACTCTCTTAGCGCTCCAAATGTCCAGTTGCATTTTCTACAGAAAGAGTGTTCAGATCTGCTCAATCAAAAGTATGGTTTAACTCTGTTAGCTGAATGCACAGATCAGAAAGAAGTTTCACAGAATGATTCTGTGTAGTTTATATTTGGAGACATTCCTTTTTCCACTATTACCCTCTTAGCGCTCCGAATCTCCACTTGCATTTTCTACAGAAAGAGTGTTTCAGAACGGCTCAATCAAAACTAAGGTTCAACTCTTTTAGTTGAACAAACAGAACAGAAAGAAGTTTCACACAATTCTTTTGTGTAGTTTTTATTTGTAGACTTTCTTTTTCCCAATATAGGCCTCTTAGCGCTCAGAATGTCCAATTGCAGTTTCTACAGAAAGAGTGTTTCAGAACGGCTCAATCAAAAGTAAGCTTCAACTCTGTTAGTTGAATGTACAGAACAGAAAGAAGTTTCATACAATGCTTCTGTGTAGTTTATATTTGAACATATTCTTTTTTCCTCTATTACCCACTTAGCGCTACGAATGTCCAGTTGCATTTTCTACAGACAGAGTGTTTCAAAACTGCTCAATCAAAAGTATGGTTTAACTCTGTTAGCTGAATGCTCAGATCAGAAAGAAGTTTCACAGAATGCTTCTGTGTAGTTTATATTTGAATATATTCCTTTTTCCACTACTACGCTCTTAGCGCTCCAAATGTCCAGTTGCATTTTCTACAGAAAGAATGTTCAGATCTGCTCAATCAAAAGTATGGTGTAACTCTGTTAGCTGCATGCACAGATCAGAAAGAAGTTTCACCGAATGATTCTGTGTAGTTTATATTTGAAGACATTCCTTTTTCCACTATTACCCTCTTAGCGCTCCGAATCTCCACTTGCATTTTCTACAAAAAGAGTGTTTCATAACTGCTCAATCAAAAATATGTTTTATCTCTGTTTACTGAATTTACAGATCAGAAATAAGTTTCACAGAATGCATCTGTGTAGTTTTTATTTGAAGATATTCTTTTTCCCAATGTAGGCCTCTTAGCGCTTAGCATGTCCAATTGCAGTTTCTACAGAAAGAGTGTTTCGGAACGGCTCAATCAAAAGTAAGGTTCAACTCCGTTAGTTGAATGCACAGAACAGAAAGAATTTTCACAGAATGCTACTGTGTAGTTTATATTTGAATATATTCCTTTCTCCACTATTACCCTCTTAGCGCTCCGAATGTCCACTTGCATATTCTACAGAAAGAGTGTTCAGAAATGCGCAATCAAAAGTATGGTTTAACTCTGTTAGCTTAATGAACATATCAGAAATAAGTTTCACACAATGCTTCTGTGTAGTTTTTATTTGAAGATATTATATTTCCCAATATAGGCCTCTTAGCGCTCAGAATGTCCAATTGCAGTTTCTACAGAAAGAGTGTTTCAGAAAGGCTCAATCAAAAGTAAGGTTCAACTCTGTTAGTTGAATGCACAGAACAGAAAGAAATTTCATACAATGCTTCTGTGTAGTTTATATTTGAACATATTCTTTTTTCCACTATTACCCACTTGGCGCTACGAATGTCCAGTTGCATTTTCTACAGACAGAGTGTTTCAAAACTGCTCAATCAAAAGTATGGTTTAACTCTGTTAGCTGAATGCTCAGATCAGAAAAAAGTTTCACAGAATGCTTCTGTGTAGTTTATATTTGAATATATTCCTTTTTCCACTACTACTCTCTTAGCGCTCCAAATGTCCAGTTGCATTTTCTACAGAAAGAGTGTTCAGATCTGCTCAATCAAAAGTATGGTTTAACTCTGTTAGCTGAATGCACAGATCAGAAAGAAGTTTCACAGAATGATTCTGTGTAGTTTATATTTGGAGACATTCCTTTTTCCACTATTACCCTCTTAGCGCTCCGAATCTCCACTTGCATTTTCTACAGAAAGAGTGTCTCAGAACGGCTCAATCAAAACTAAGGTTCAACTCTTTTAGTTGAACAAACAGAACAGAAAGAAGTTTCACACAATTCTTCTGTGTAGTTTTTATTTGTAGACATTCTTTTTCCCAATATAGGCCTCTTAGCGCTCAGAATGTCCAATTGCAGTTTCTACAGAAAGAGTGTTTCAGAACGGCTCAATCAAAAGTAAGGTTCAACTCTGTTAGTTGAATGCACAGAACAGAAAGAAGTTTCATACAATGCTTCTGTGTAGTTCATATTTGAACATATTCTTTTTTCCACTATTACCCACTTAGCGCTACGAATGTCCAGTTGCATTTTCTACAGACAGAGTGTTTCAAAACTGCTCAATCAAAAGTATGGTTTAACTCTGTTAGCTGAATGCTCAGATCAGAAAGAAGTTTCACAGAATGCTTCTGTGTAGTTTATATTTGAATATATTCCTTTTTCCACTACTACGCTCTTAGCGTTCCAAATGTCCAGTTGCATTTTCTACAGAAAGAGTGTTCAGATCTGCTCAATCAAAAGTATGGTTTAACCCTCTTAGCTGAATGCACAGATCAGAAAGAAGTTTCACCGAATGATTCTGTGTAGTTTATATTTGGAGACATTCCTTTTTCCACTATTACCTTCTTAGCGCTCCGAATCTCCACTTGCATTTTCTACAGAAAGAGTGTTTCAGAACGGCTCAATCAAAACTAAGGTTCAACTCTTTTAGTTGAACAAACAGAACAGAAAGAAGTTTCACACAATTCTTCTGTGTAGTTTTTATTTGTAGACATTCTTTTTCCCAATATAGGCCTCTTAGCGCTCAGAATGTCCAATTGCAGTTTCTACAGGAAGAGTGTTTCAGAACGGCTCAATCAAAAGTAAGGTTCAACTCTGTTAGTTGAATGCACAGAACAGAAAGAAGTTTCATACAATGCTTCTGTGTAGTTCATATTTGAACATATTCTTTTTTCCACTATTACCCACTTAGCGCTACGAATGTCCAGTTGCATTTTCTACAGACAGAGTGTTTCAAAACTGCTCAATCAAAAGTATGGTTTAACTCTGTTAGCTGAATGCTCAGATCAGAAAGAAGTTTCACAGAATGCTTCTGTGAAGTTTATATTTGAATATATTCCTTTTTCCACTACTACGCTCTTAGCGCTCCAAATGTCCAGTTGCATTTTCAACAGAAAGAGTGTTCAGATCTGCTCAATCAAAAGTATGGTTTAACTCTGTTAGCTGAATGCACAGATCAGAAAGAAGTTTCACCGAAAGATTCTGTGTAGTTTATATTTGAAGACATTCCTTTTTCCACTATTACCCTCTTAGCGCTCCGAATCTCCACTTGCATTTTCTATAAAAAGAGTGTTTCATAACTGCTCAATCAAAAATATGTTTTATCTCTGTTAACTGAATTTACAGATCAGAAATAAGTTTCACAGAATGCATCTGTGTAGTTTTTATTTGAAGATATTATTTTTCCCAATGTAGGCCTCTTAGCGCTTAGCATGTCCAATTGCAGTTTCTACAGAAAGAGTGTTTCAGAACGGCTCAATCAAAAGTAAGGTTCAACTCTGTTAGTTGAATGCACAGAACAGAAAGAATTTTCACAGAATGCTACTGTGTAGTTTATATTTGAATATATTCCTTTTTCCACTATTACCCTCTTAGCGCTCCGAATGTCCACTTGCATTTTCTACAGAAAGAGTGTTCAGAACTGCGCAATCAAAAGTATGGTTTAACTCTGTTAGCTTAATGAACATATCAGAAATAAGTTTCACACAATGCTTCTGTGTAGTTTTTATTTGAAGATATTATTTTTCCCAATATAGGCCTCTTAGCGCTCAGAATGTCCAATTGCAGTTTCTACAGAAAGAGTGTTTCAGAAAGGCTCAATCAAAAGTAAGGTTCAACTCTGTTAGTTGAATGCACAGAACAGAAAGAAGTTTCATACAATGCTTCTGTGTAGTTTATATTTGAACATATTCTTTTTTCCACTATTACCCACTTAGCGCTACGAATGTCCAGTTGCATTTTCTACAGACAGAGTGTTTCAAAACTGCTCAATCAAAAGTATGGTTTAACTCTGTTAGCTGAATGCTCAGATCAGAAAGAAGTTTCACAGAATGCTTCTGTGTAGTTTATATTTGAATATATTCCTTTTTCCACTACTACTCTCTTAGCGCTCCAAATGTCCAGTTGCATTTTCTACAGAAAGAGTGTTCAGATCTGCTCAATCAAAAGTATGGTTTAACTCTGTTAGCAGAATGCACAGATCAGAAAGAAGTTTCACAGAATGATTCTGTGTAGTTTATATTTGGAGACATTCCTTTTTCCCCTATTACCCTCTTAGCGCTCCGAATCTCCACTTGCATTTTCTACAGAAAGAGTGTTTCAGAACGGCTCAATCAAAACTAAGGTTCAACTCTTTTAGTTGAACAAACAGAACAGAAAGAAGTTTCACACAATTCTTCTGTGTAGTTTTTATTTGTAGACATTCTTTTTCCCAATATAGGCCTCTTAGCGCTCAGAATGTCCAATTGCAGTTTCTACAGAAAGAGTGTTTCAGAACGGCTCAATCAAAAGTAAGGTTCAACTCTGTTAGTTGAATGCACAGAACAGAAAGAAGTTTCATACAATGCTTCTGTGTAGTTCATATTTGAACATATTCTTTTTTCCACTATTACCCACTTAGCGCTACGAATGTCCAGTTGCATTTTCTACAGACAGAGTGTTTCAAAACTGCTCAATCAAAAGTATGGTTTAACTCTGTTAGCTGAATGCTCAGATCAGAAATAAGTTTCACAGAATGCTTCTGTGTAGTTTATATTTGAATATATTCCTTTTTCCACTACTACGCTCTTAGCGCTCCAAATGTCCAATTGCATTTTCTACAGAAAGAGTGTTCAGATCTGCTCAATGAAAAGTATGGTTTAACTCTTTTAGCTGAATGCACAGATCAGAAAGAAGTTTCACCAAATGATTCTGTGTAGTTTATATTTGAAGACATTCCTTTTTCCACTATTACCCACTTAGCGCTCCGAATCTCCACTTGCATTTTCTACAAAAAGAGTGTTTCATAACTGCTCAAACAAAAATATGTTTTATCTCTGTTAACTGAATTTACAGATCAGAAATAAGTTTCAAAGAATGCATCTGTGTAGTTTTTATTTGAAGATATTCTTTTTCCCAATGTAGGCCTCTTAGCGCTTAGCATGTCCAATTGCAATTTCTACAGAACGAGTGTTTCAGAACGGCTCAATCAAAAGTAAGGTTCAACTCTCTTAGTTGAATGCACAGAACAGAAAGAATTTTCACAGAATGCTACTGTGTAGTTTATATTTGAATATATTCCTTTTTCCACTATTACCCTCTTAGCGCTCCGAATGTGCACTTGCATTTTCTACAGAAAGAGTGTTCAGAACTGCGCAATCAAAAGTATGGTTTAACTGTGTTAGCTTAATGAACATATCAGAAATAAGTTTCACACAATGCTTCTGTGTAGTTTTTATTTGAAGATATTATTTTTCCCAATAGAGGCCTCTTCGCGCTCAGAATGTCCAATTGCAGTTTCTACAGAAAGAGTGTTTCAGAAAGGCTCAATCAAAAGTAAGGTTCAACTCTGTTAGTTGAATGCAGAGAACAGAAAGAAGTTTCATACAATGCTTCTGTGTAGTTTATATTTGAACATATTCTTTTTTCCACTATTACCCACTTAGCGCTACGAATGTCCAGTTGCATTTTCTACAGACAGAGTGTTTCAAAACTGCTCAATCAAAAGTATGGTTTAACTCTGTTAGCTGAATGCTCAGATCAGAAAGAAGTTTCACAGAATGCTTCTGTGTAGTTTATATTTGAATATATTCCTTTTTCCACTACTACTCTCTTAGCGCTCCAAATGTCCAGTTGCATTTTCTACAGAAAGAGTGTTCAGATCTGCTCAATCAAAAGTATGGTTTAACTCTGTTAGCTGAATGCACAGAACAGAAAGAACTTTCACAGAATGATTCTGTGTAGTTTATATTTGGAGACATTCCTTTTTCCACTATTACCCTCTTAGCGCTCCGAATCTCCACTTGCATTTTCTACAGAAAGAGTGTTTCAGAACGGCTCAATCAAAACTAAGGTTCAACTCTTTTAGTTGAACAAACAGAACAGAAAGAAGTTTCACACAATTCTTCTGTGTAGTTTTTATTTGTAGACATTCTTTTTCCCAATATAGGCCTCTTAGCGCTCAGAATGTCCAATTGCAGTTTCTACAGGAAGAGTGTTTCAGAACGGCTCAATCAAAAGTAAGGTTCAACTCTGTTAGTTGAATGCACAGAACAGAAAGTAGTTTCATACAATGCTTCTGTGTAGTTCATATTTGAACATATTCTTTTTTCCACTATTACCCACTTAGCGCTACGAATGTCCAGTTGCATTTTCTACAGACAGAGTGTTTCAAAACTGCTCAATCAAAAGTATGGTTTAACTCTGTTAGCTGAATGCTCAGATCAGAAAGAAGTTTCACAGAATGCTTCTGTGAAGTTTATATTTGAATATATTCCTTTTTCCACTACTACGCTCTTAGCGCTCCAAATGTCCAGTTGCATTTTCAACAGAAAGAGTGTTCAGATCTGCTCAATCAAAAGTATGGTTTAACTCTGTTAGCTGAATGCACAGATCAGAAAGAAGTTTCACCGAATGATTCTGTGTAGTTTATATTTGAAGACATTCCTTTTTCCACTATTACCCTCTTAGCGCTCCGAATCTCCACTTGCATTTTCTATAAAAACAGTGTTTCATAACTGCTCAATCAAAAATATGTTTTATCTCTGTTAACTGAATTTACAGATCAGAAATAAGTTTCACAGAATGCATCTGTGTAGTTTTTATTTGAAGATATTATTTTTCCCAATAGAGGCCTCTTAGCGCTCAGAATGTCCAATTGCAGTTTCAACAGAAAGAGTGTTTCAGTAAGGCTCAATCAAAAGTAAGGTTCAACTCTGTTAGTTGAATGCACAGAACAGAAAGAAGTTTCATACAATGCTTCTGTGTAGTTTATATTTGAACATATTCTTTTTTCCACTATTACCCACTTAGCGCTAAGAATGTCCAGTTGCATTTTCTACAGACAGAGTGTTTCAAAACTGCTCAATCAAAAGTATGGTTAAACTCTGTTAGCTGAATGCACAGATCAGAAAGAAGTTTCACAGAATGATTCTGTGTAGTTTATATTTGTAGACATTCCTTTTTCCACTATTACCCTCTTAGCGCTCCGAATCTCCACTTGCATTTTCTACAGAAAGAGTGTTTCAGAACGGCTCAATCAAAACTAAGGTTCAACTCTTTTAGTTGAACAAACAGAACAGAAAGAAGTTTCACACAATTCTTCTGTGTAGTTTTTATTTGTAGACATTCTTTTTCCCAATATAGGCCTCTTAGCGCTCAGAATGTCCAATTGCAGTTTCTACAGAAAGAGTGTTTCAGAACGGCTCAATCAAAAGTAAGGTTCAACTCTGTTAGTTGAATGCACAGAACAGAAAGAAGTTTCATACAATGCTTCTGTGTAGTTTATATTTGAATATATTCTTTTTTCCTCTATTACCCAATTAGCGCTACGAATGTCCAGTTGCATTTTCTACAGACAGAGTGTTTCAAAACTGCTCAATCAAAAGTATGGTTTAACTCTGTTAGCTGAATGCTCAGATCAGAAATAAGTTTCACAGAATGCTTCTGTGTAGTTTATATTTGAATATATTCCTTTTTCCACTACTACTCTCTTAGCGCTCCAAATGTCCAGTTGCATTTTCTACAGAAAGAGTGTTCAGATCTGCTCAATCAAAAGTATGGTTTAACTCTGTTAGCTGAATGCACAGATCAGAAAGAAGTTTCACAGAATGATTCTGTGTAGTTTATATTTGGAGACATTCCTTTTTCCACGATTACCCTCTTAGCGCTCTGAATCTCCACTTGCATTTTCTACAGAAAGAGTGTTTCAGAACGGCTCAATCAAAACTAAAGTTCAACTCTTTTATTTGAACAAACAGAACAGAAAGAAGTTTCACACAATTCTTCTGTGTAGTTTTTATTTGTAGACATTGTTTTTCCCAATATAGGCCTCTTAGCGCTCAGAATGTCCAATTGCAGTTTCTACAGAAAGAGTGTTTCAGAACGGCTCAATCAAAAGTAAGGTTCAACTCTGTTAGTTGAATGCACAGAACAGAAAGAAGTTTCATACAATGCTTCTGTGTAGTTTATATTTGAACATATTCTTTTTTCCACTATTACCCACTTAGCGCTACGAATGTCCAGTTGCATTTTCTACAGACAGAGTGTTTCAAAACTGCTCAATCAAAAGTATGGTTTAACTCTGTTAGCTGAATTCTCAGATCAGAAAGAAGTTTCACAGAATGCTTCTGTGTAGTTTATATTTTAATATATTCCTTTTTCCACTACTACGCTCTTAGCGCTCCAAATGTCCAGTTGCATTTTCTACAGAAAGAGTGTTCAGATCTGCTCAATCAAAAGTATGGTTTAACTCTGTTAGCTGAATGCACAGATCAGAAAGAAGTTTCACCGAATGATTCTGTGTAGTTTATATTTGAAGACATTCGTTTTTCCACTATTACCCTCTTAGCGCTCCGAATCTCCACTTGCATTTTCTACAAAAAGAGTGTTTCATAACTGCTCAATCAAAAATATGTTTTATCTCTGTTAACTGAATTTACAGATCCGAAATAAGTTTCACAGAATGCATCTGTGTAGTTTTTATTTGAAGATATTATTTTTCCCAATAGAGGCCTCTTAGCGCTCAGAATGTCCAATTGCAGTTTCAACAGAAAGATTGTTTCAGAAAGGCTCAATCAAAAGTAAGGTTCAACTCTGTTAGTTGAATGCACAGAACAGAAAGAAGTTTCATACAATGCTTCTGTGTAGTTTATATTTGAACATATTATTTTTCCACTATTACCCACTTAGCGCTACGAATGTCCAGTTGCATTTTCTACAGACAGAGTGTTTCAAAACTGCTCAATCAAAAGTATGGTTAAACTCTGTTAGCTGAATGCACAGATCAGAAAGAAGTTTCACAGAATGATTCTGTGTAGTTTATATTTGTAGACATTCCTTTTTCCACTATTACCCTCTTAGCGCTCCGAATCTCCACTTGCATTTTCTACAGAAAGAGTGTTTCAGAACGGCTCAATCAAAACTAAGGTTCAACTCTTTTAGTTGAACAAACAGAACAGAAAGAAGTTTCACACAATTCTTCTGTGTAGTTTTTATTTGTAGACATTCTTTTTCCCAATATAGGCCTCTTAGCGCTCAGAATGTCCAATTGCAGTTTCTACAGGAAGAGTGTTTCAGAACGACTCAATCAAAAGTAAGGTTCAACTCTGTTAGTTGAATGCACAGAACAGAAAGTAGTTTCATACAATGCTTCTGTGTAGTTCATATTTGAACATATTCTTTTTTCCACTATTACCCACTTAGCGCTACGAATGTCCAGTTGCATTTTCTACAGACAGAGTGTTTCAAAACTGCTCAATCAAAAGTATGGTTTAACTCTGTTAGCTGAATGCTCAGATCAGAAAGAAGTTTCACAGAATGCTTCTGTGAAGTTTATATTTGAATATATTCCTTTTTCCACTACTACGCTCTTAGCGCTCCAAATGTCCAGTTGCATTTTCAACAGAAAGAGTGTTCAGATCTGCTCAATCAAAAGTATGGTTTAACTCTGTTAGCTGAATGCACAGATCAGAAAGAAGTTTCACCGAATGATTCTGTGTAGTTTATATTTGAAGACATTCCTTTTTCCACTATTACCCTCTTAGCGCTCCGAATCTCCACTTGCATTTTCTATAAAAACAGTGTTTCATAACTGCTCAATCAAAAATATGTTTTATCTCTGTTAACTGAATTTAGAGATCAGAAATAAGTTTCACAGAATGCATCTGTGTAGTTTTTATTTGAAGATATTTTTTTTCCCAATAGAGGCCTCTTAGCGCTCAGAATGTCCAATTGCAGTTTCAACAGAAAGAGTGTTTCAGTAAGGCTCAATCAAAAGTAAGGTTCAACTCTGTTAGTTGAATGCACAGAACAGAAAGAATTTTAACAGAATGCTACTGTGTAGTTTATATTTGAATATATTCCTTTCTCCACTATTACCCTCTTAGCGCTCCGAATGTCCACTTGCATTTTCTACAGAAAGAGAGTTCAGAACTGCGCAATCAAAAGTATGGTTTAACTCTGTTAGCTTAATGAACATATCAGAAATAAGTTTCACACAATGCTTCTGTGTAGTTTTTATTTGAAGATATTATTTTTTCCAATATAGGCCTCTTAGCGCTCAGAATGTCCAATTGCAGTTTCTACAGAAAGAGTGTTTCAGAAAGGCTCAATCAAAAGTAAGGTTCAACTCTGTTAGTTGAATGCGCAGAACAGAAAGAAATTTCATACAATGCTTCTGTGTAGTTTATATTTGAAGATATTCTTTTTTCCACTATTACCCACTTGGCGCTACGAATGTCCAGTTGCATTTTCTACAGACAGAGTGTTTCAAAACTGCTCATTCAAAATTATGGTTTAACTCTGTTAGCTGAATGCTCAGATCAGAAAGAAGTTTCACAGAATGCTTCTGTGTAGTTTATATTTGAATATATTCCTTTTTCCACTACTACGGTCTTAGCGCTCCAAATGTCCAGTTGCATTTTCTACAGAAAGAGTGTTCAGATCTGCTCAATCAAAAGTATGGTTTAACTCTGTTAGCTGAATGCACAGATCAGAAAGAAGTTTCACAGAATGATTCTGTGTAGTTTATATTTGGAGACATTCCTTTTTCCACTATTACCCTCTTTGCGCTCCGAAAATCCACTTGCATTTTCTACAGAAAGAGTGTTTCAGAACGGCTCAATCAAAACTAAGGTTCAACTCTTTTAGTTGAACAAACAGAACAGAAAGAAGTTTCACACAATTCTTCTGTGTAGTTTTTATTTGTAGACATTCTTTTTCCCAATATAGGCCTCTTAGCGCTCAGAATGTCCAATTGCAGTTTCTACAGAAAGAGTGTTTCAGAACGGCTCAATCAAAGTATGGTTCAACTCTGTTAGTTGAATGCACAGAACAGAAAGAAGTTTCATACAATGCTTCTGTGTAGTTTATATTTGAACATATTCTTTTTTCCACTATTACCCACTTAGCGCTACGAATGTCCAGTTGCATTTTCTACAGACAGAGTGTTTCAAAACTGCTCAATCAAAAGTATGGTTTAACTCTGTTAGCTGAATGCTCAGATCAGAAAGAAGTTTCACAGAATGCTTCTGTGTAGTTTATATTTGAATATATTCCTTTTTCACTACTACGCTCTTAGCGCTCCAAATGTCCAGTTGCATTTTCTACAGAAAGAGTGTTCAGATCTGCACAATCAAAAGTATGGTTTAACTCTGTTAGCTGAATGCACAGATCAGAAAGAAGTTTCACCGAATGATTCTGTGTAGTTTATATTTGAAGACATTCCTTTTTCCACTATTACCCTCTTAGTGCTCCGAATCTCCACTTGAATTTTCTACAAAAAGAGTGTTTCATAACTGCTCAATCAAAAATATGTTTTATCTCTGTTAACTGAATTTACAGATCAGAAATAAGTTTCACAGAATGCATCTGTGTAGTTTTTATTTCAAGATATTCTTTTTCCCAATGTAGGCCTCTTAGCGCTTAGCATGTCCAATTGCAGTTTCTACAGAAAGAGTGTTTCAGAACGGCTCAATCAAAAGTAAGGTTCAACTCTGTTAGTTGAATGCACAGAACAGAAAGAATTTTCACAGAATGCTACTGTGTAGTTTATATTTGAATATATTCCTTTTTCCACTATTACCCTCTTAGCGCTCCGAATGTCCACTTGCATTTTCTACAGAAAGAGTGTTCAGAACTGCACAATCAAAAGTATGGTTTAACTCTGTTAGCTTAATAAACGTATCAGAAATAAGTTTCACACAATGCTTCTGTGTAGTTTTTATTTGAAGATATTATTTTTCCCAATAGAGGCCTCTTAGCGCTCAGAATGTCCAATTGCAGTTTCTACAGAAAGAGTGTTTCAGAAAGGCTCAATCAAAAGTAAGGTTCAACTCTGTTAGTTGAATGCACAGAACAGAAAGAAGTTTCATACAATGCTTCTGTGTAGTTTATATTTGAACATATTCTTTTTTCCACTATTACCCACTTGGCGCTACGAATGTCCAGTTGCATTTTCTACAGACAGAGTGTTTCAAAACTGCTCAATCAAAAGTATGGTTTAACTCTGTTAGCTGAATGCTCAGATCAGAAAGAAGTTTCACAGAATGCTTCTGTGTAGTTTATATTTGAATATATTCCTTTTTCCACTACTACGCTCTTAGCGCTCCAAATGTCCAGTTGCATTTTCTACAGAAAGAGTGTTCAGATCTGCTCAATCAAAAGTATGGTTTAACTGTGTTCGCTGAATGCACAGATCAGAAAGATGTTTCACCGAATGATTCTGTGTAGTTTATATTTGAAGACATTCCTTTTTCCACTATTACCCTCTTAGCGCTCCGAATCTCCACTTGCATTTTCTACAAAAATAGTGTTTCATAACTGCACAATCAAAAATATGTTTTATCTCTGTTAACTGAATTTACAGATCAGAAATAAGTTTCACAGAATGCATCTGTGTACTTTTTATTTGAAGATATTCTTTTTTCCCAATGTAGGCCTCTTAGCGCTTAGCATGTCCAATTGCAGTTTCTACAGAAAGGGTGTTTCAGAACGGCTCAATCAAAAGTAAGGTTCAACTCTGTTAGTTGAATGCACAGAACAGAAAGAAGTTTCATACAATGCTTCTGTGTAGTTTATATTTGAACATATTCTTTTTTCCACTATTACCTACTTAGCGCTACGAATGTCCAGTTGCATTTTCTACAGACAGAGTGTTTCAAAACTGCTCAATCAAAAGTATGGTTTAACTCTGTTAGCTGAATGCTCAGATCAGAAAGAATTTCACAGAATGCTTCTGTGTAGTTTATATTTTAATATATTCCTTTTTCCACTACTACGCTCTTAGCGCTCCAAATGTCCAGTTGCATTTTCTACAGAAAGAGTGTTCAGATCTGCTCAATCAAAAGTATGGTTTAACTCTGTTAGCTGAATGCACAGATCAGAAAGAAGTTTCACCGAATGATTCTGTGTAGTTTATATTTGAAGACATTCGTTTTTCCACTATTACCCCCTTAGCGCTCCGAATCTCCACTTGCATTTTCTACAAAAAGAGTGTTTCATAACTGCTCAATCAAAAATATGTTTTATCTCTGTTAACTGAACTTACAGATCCGAAATAAGTTTCACAGAATGCATCTGTGTAGTTTTTATTTGAAGATATTATTTTTCCCAATAGAGGCCTCTTAGCGCTCAGAATGTCCAATTGCTGTTTCAACAGAAAGATTGTTTCAGAAAGGCTCAATCAAAAGTAAGGTTCAACTCTGTTAGTTGAATGCACAGAACAGAAAGAAGTTTCATACAATGCTTCTGTGTAGTTTATATTTGAACATATTATTTTTCCACTATTACCCACTTAGCGCTACGAATGTCCAGTTGCATTTTCTACAGACAGAGTGTTTCAAAACTGCTCAATCAAAAGTATGGTTAAACTCTGTTAGCTGAATGCACAGATCAGAAAGAAGTTTCACAGAATGATTCTGTGTAGTTTATATTTGTAGACATTCCTTTTTCCACTATTACCCTCTTAGTGCTCCGAATCTCCACTTGCATTTTCTACAGAAAGAGTGTTTTAGAACGGCTCAATCAAAACTAAGGTTCAACTCTTTTAGTTGAACAAACAGAACAGAAAGAAGTTTCACACAATTCTTCTGTGTAGTTTTTATTTGTAGACATTCTTTTCCCCAATATAGGCCTCTTAGCGCTCAGAATGTCCAATTGCAGTTTCTACAGAAAGAGTGTTTCAGAACGGCTCAATCAAAAGTAAGGTTCAACTCTGTTAGTTGAATGCACAGAACAGAAAGAAGTTTCATACAATGCTTCTGTGTAGTTTATATTTGAACATATTCTTTTTTCCTCTATTACCCAATTAGCGCTACGAATATCCAGTTGCATTTTCTACAGACAGAGTGTTTCAAAACTGCTCAATCAAAAGTATGGTTTAACTCTGTTAGCTGAATGCTCAGATCAGAAAGAAGTTTCACAGAATGCTTCTGTGTAGTTTATATTTGAATATATTCCTTTTTCCACTACCACGCTCTTAGCGCTCCAAATGTCCAGTTGCATTTTCTACAGAAAGAGTGTTCAGATCTGCTCAATCAAAAGTATGGTTTAACTCTGTTAGCTGAATGCACAGATCAGAAAGAAGTTTCACAGAATGCTTCTGTGTAGTTTATATTTGAATATATTCCTTTTTCCACTACTACGCTCTTAGCGCTCCAAATGTCCAGTTGCATTTTCTTCAGAAAGAGTGTTCAGATCTGCTCAATCAAAAGTATGGTTTAACTCTGTTAGCTGAATGCACAGATCAGAAAGAAGTTTCACCGAATGATTCTGTGTAGTTTATATTTGAAGACATTCCTTTTTCCACTATTACCCTCTTAGCGCTCCGAATCTCCACTTGCATTTTCTACAAAAAGAGTGTTTCATAACTGCTCAATCAAAAATATGTTTTATCTCTGTTAACTGAATTTACAGATCAGAAATAAGTTTCACAGAATGCATCTGTGTAGTTTTTATTTGAAGATATTATTTTTCCCAATAGAGGCCTCTTAGCGCTCAGAATGTCCAATTGCAGTTTCAACAGAAAGAGTGTTTCAGAAAGGCTCAATCAAAAGTAAGGTTCAACTCTGTTAGTTGAATGCACAGAACAGAAAGAAGTTTCATAAAATGCTTCTGTGTAGTTTATATTTGAACATATTCTTTTTTCCACTATTACCCACTTAGCGCTACGAATGTACAGTTGCATTTTCTACAGACAGAGTGTTTCAAAACTGCTCAATCAAAAGTATGGTTAAACTCTGTTAGCTGAATGCACAGATCAGAAAGAAGTTTCACAGAATGATTCTGTGTAGTTTATATTTGTAGACATTCCTTTTTCCACTATTACCCTCTTAGCGCTCCGAATCTCCACTTGCATTTTCTACAGAAAGAGTGTTTCAGAACGGCTCAATCAAAACTAAGGTTCAACTCTTTTAGTTGAACAAACAGAACAGAAAGAAGTTTCACACAATTCTTCTGTGTAGTTTTTATTTGTAGACATTCTTTTCCCCAATATAGGCCTCTTAGCGCTCAGAATGTCCAATTGCAGTTTCTACAGAAAGAGTGTTTCAGAACGGCTCAATCAAAAGTAAGGTTCAACTCTGTTAGTTGAATGCACAGAACAGAAAGAAGTTTCATACAATGCTTCTGTGTAGTTTATATTTGAACATATTCTTTTTTCCTCTATTACCCAATTAGCGCTACGAATATCCAGTTGCATTTTCTACAGACAGAGTGTTTCAAACTGCTCAATCAAAAGTATGGTTTAACTCTGTTAGCTGAATGCTCAGATCAGAAAGAAGTTTCACAGAATGCTTCTGTGTAGTTTATATTTGAATATATTCCTTTTTCCACTACCACGCTCTTAGCGCTCCAAATGTCCAGTTGCATTTTCTACAGAAAGAGTGTTCAGATCTGCTCAATCAAAAGTATGGTTTAACTCTGTTAGCTGAATGCACAGATCAGAAATAAGTTTCACCTAATGATTCTGTGTAGTTTATATTTGAAGACATTCCTTTTTCCACTATTACCCTCTTAGCGCTCCGAATCTCCACTTGCATTTTCTACAAAAAGAGTGTTTCATAACTGCTCAATCAAAAATATGTTTTATCTCTGTTAACTGAATTTACAGATCAGAAATAAGTTTCACAGAATGCATCTGTGTAGTTTTTATTTGAAGATATTCTTTTTCCCAATGTAGGCCTCTTAGCGCTTAGCATGTCCAATTGCAGTTTCTACAGAAAGAGTGTTTCAGAACGGCTCAATCAAAAGTAAGGTTCAACTCTGTTAGTTGAATGCACAGAACAGAAAGAATTTTCACAGAATGCTACTGTGTAGTTTATATTTTAATATATTCCTTTTTCCACTATTACCCTCTTAGCGCTCCGAATGTCCACTTGCATTTTCTACAGAAAGAGTGTTCAGAACTGCGCAATCAAAAGTATGGTTTAACTCTGTTAGCTTAATGAACATATCAGAAATAAGTTTCACACAATGCTTCTGTGTAGTTTTTATTTGAAGATATTATTTTTCCCAATAGAGGCCTCTTAGCGCTCAGAATGTCCAATTGCAGTTTCTACGGAAAGAGTGTTTCAGAAAGACTCAATCAAAAGTAAGGTTCAACTCTGTTAGTTGAATGCACAGAACAGAAAGAAGTTTCATACAATGCTTCTGTGTAGTTTATATTTGAACATATTCTTTTTTCCACTATTACCCACTTAGCGCTACGAATGTCCAGTTGCATTTTCTACAGACAGAGTGTTTCAAAACTGCTCAATCAAAAGTATGGTTTAACTCTGTTAGCTGAATGCTCAGATCAGAAAGAAGTTTCACATAATGATTCTGTGTAGTTTATATTTGTAGACATTCCTTTTTCAACTATTACCCTCTTAGCGCTCCGAATCTCCACTTGCATTTTCTACAGAAAGAGTGTTTCAGAACGGCTCAATCAAAACTAAGTTTCAAATCTTTTAGTTGAACAAACAGAACAGAAAGAAGTTTCACACAATTCTTCTGTGTAGTTTTTATTTGTAGACATTCTTTTTCCCAATATAGGCCTCTTTGCGCTCAGAATGTCCAATTGCAGTTTCTACAGAAAGAGTGTTTCACAACGGCTCAATCAAAAGTAAGGTTCAACTCTGTTAGTTGAATGCACAGAACAGAAAGAAGTTTCATACAATGCTTCTGTGTAGTTTATATTTGAACATATTCTTTTTTCCACTATTACCCACTTGGCGCTACGAATGTCCAGTTGCATTTTCTACAGACAGAGTGTTTCAAAACTGCTCAATCAAAAGTATGGTTTAACTCTGTTAGCTGAATGCTCAGATCAGAAAGAAGTTTCACAGAATGCTTCTGTGTAGTTTATATTTGAATATATTCCTTTTTCCACTACTACGCTCTTAGCGCTCCAAATGTCCAGTTGCATTTTCTACAGAAAGAGTGTTCAGATCTGCTCAATCAAAAGTATGGTTTAACTGTGTTAGCTGAATGCACAGATCAGAAAGAAGTTTCACCGAATGATTCTGTGTAGTTTATATTTGAAGACATTCCTTTTTCCACTATTACCCTCTTAGCGCTCCGAATCTCCACTTACATTTTCTACAAAAAGAGTGTTTCATAACTGCTCAATCAAAAATATGTTTTATCTCTGTTAACTGAATTTACAGATCCGAAATAAGTTTCACAGAATGCATCTGTGTACTTTTTATTTGAAGATATTATTTTTCCCAATAGAGGCCTCTTAGCGCTTAGCATGTCCAATTGCAGTTTCTACAGAAAGAGTGTTTCAGAACGGCTCAATCAAAAGTAAGGTTCAACTCTGTTAGTTGAATGCACAGAACAGAAAGAAGTTTCATACAATGCTTCTGTGTAGTTTATATTTGAACATATTATTTTTCCACTATTACCCACTTAGCGCTACGAATGTCCAGTTGCATTTTCTACAGACAGAGTGTTTCAAAACTGCTCAATCAAAAGTATGGTTAAACTCTGTTAGCTGAATGCACAGATCAGAAAGAAGTTTCACAGAATGATTCTGTGTAGTTTATATTTGTAGACATTCCTTTTTCCACTATTACCCTCTTAGCGCTCCGAATCTCCACTTGCATTTTCTACAGAAAGAGTGTTTCAGAACGGCTCAATCAAAACTAAGGTTCAACTCTTTTAGTTGAACAAACAGAACAGAAAGAAGTTTCACACAATTCTTCTGTGTAGTTTTTATTTGTAGACATTCTTTTCCCCAATATAGGCCTCTTAGCGCTCAGAATGTCCAATTGCAGTTTCTACAGAAAGAGTGTTTCAGAACGGCTCAATCAAAAGTAAGGTTCAACTCTGTTAGTTGAATGCACAGAACAGAAAGAAGTTTCATACAATGCTTCTGTGTAGTTTATATTTGAACATATTCTTTTTTCCTCTATTACCCAATTAGCGCTACGAATATCCAGTTGCATTTTCTACAGACAGAGTGTTTCAAAACTGCTCAATCAAAAGTATGGTTTAACTCTGTTAGCTGAATGCTCAGATCAGAAAGAAGTTTCACAGAATGCTTCTGTGTAGTTTATATTTGAATATATTCCTTTTTCCACTACCACGCTCTTAGCGCTCCAAATGTCCAGTTGCATTTTCTACAGAAAGAGTGTTCAGATCTGCTCAATCAAAAGTATGGTTTAACTCTGTTAGCTGAATGCACAGATCAGAAAGAAGTTTCACAGAATGCTTCTGTGTAGTTTATATTTGAATATATTCCTTTTTCCACTACTACGCTCTTAGCGCTCCAAATGTCCAGTTGCATTTTCTTCAGAAAGAGTGTTCAGATCTGCTCAATCAAAAGTATGGTTTAACTCTGTTAGCTGAATGCACAGATCAGAAAGAAGTTTCACCGAATGATTCAGTGTAGTTTATATTTGAAGACATTCCTTTTTCCACTATTACCCTCTTAGCGCTCCGAATCTCCACTTGCATTTTCTACAAAAAGAGTGTTTCATAACTGCTCAATCAAAAATATGTTTTATCTCTGTTAACTGAATTTACAGATCAGAAATAAGTTTCACAGAATGCATCTGTGTAGTTTTTATTTGAAGATATTATTTTTCCCAATAGAGGCCTCTTAGCGCTCAGAATGTCCAATTGCAGTTTCAACAGAAAGAGTGTTTCAGAAAGGCTCAATCAAAAGTAAGGTTCAACTCTGTTAGTTGAATGCACAGAACAGAAAGAAGTTTCATAAAATGCTTCTGTGTAGTTTATATTTGAACATATTCTTTTTTCCACTATTACCCACTTAGCGCTACGAATGTACAGTTGCATTTTCTACAGACAGAGTGTTTCAAAACTGCTCAATCAAAAGTATGGTTAAACTCTGTTAGCTGAATGCACAGATCAGAAAGAAGTTTCACAGAATGATTCGGTGTAGTTTATATTTGTAGACATTCCTTTTTCCACTATTACCCTCTTAGCGCTCCGAATCTCCACTTGCATTTTCTACAGAAAGAGTGTTTCAGAACGGCTCAATCAAAACTAAGGTTCAACTCTTTTAGTTGAACAAACAGAACAGAAAGAAGTTTCACACAATTCTTCTGTGTAGTTTTTATTTGTAGACATTCTTTTCCCCAATATAGGCCTCTTAGCGCTCAGAATGTCCAATTGCAGTTTCTACAGAAAGAGTGTTTCAGAACGGCTCAATCAAAAGTAAGGTTCAACTCTGTTAGTTGAATGCACAGAACAGAAAGAAGTTTCATACAATGCTTCTGTGTAGTTTATATTTGAACATATTCTTTTTTCCTCTATTACCCAATTAGCGCTACGAATATCCAGTTGCATTTTCTACAGACAGAGTGTTTCAAAACTGCTCAATCAAAAGTATGGTTTAACTCTGTTAGCTGAATGCTCAGATCAGAAAGAAGTTTCACAGAATGCTTCTGTGTAGTTTATATTTGAATATATTCCTTTTTCCACTACCACGCTCTTAGCGCTCCAAATGTCCAGTTGCATTTTCTACAGAAAGAGTGTTCAGATCTGCTCAATCAAAAGTATGGTTTAACTCTGTTAGCTGAATGCACAGATCAGAAAGAAGTTTCACCTAATGATTCTGTGTAGTTTATATTTGAAGACATTCCTTTTTCCACTATTACCCTCTTAGCGCTCCGAATCTCCACTTGCATTTTCTACAAAAAGAGTGTTTCATAACTGCTCAATCAAAAATATGTTTTATCTCTGTTAACTGAATTTACAGATCAGAAATAAGTTTCACAGAATGCATCTGTGTAGTTTTTATTTGAAGATATTCTTTTTCCCAATGTAGGCCTCTTAGCGCTTAGCATGTCCAATTGCAGTTTCTACAGAAAGAGTGTTTCAGAACGGCTCAATCAAAAGTAAGGTTCAACTCTGTTAGTTGAATGCACAGAACAGAAAGAATTTTCACAGAATGCTACTGTGTAGTTTATATTTTAATATATTCCTTTTTCCACTATTACCCTCTTAGCGCTCCGAATGTCCACTTGCATTTTCTACAGAAAGAGTGTTCAGAACTGCGCAATCAAAAGTATGGTTTAACTCTGTTAGCTTAATGAACATATCAGAAATAAGTTTCACACAATGCTTCTGTGTAGTTTTTATTTGAAGATATTATTTTTCCCAATAGAGGCCTCTTAGCGCTCAGAATGTCCAATTGCAGTTTCTACGGAAAGAGTGTTTCAGAAAGGCTCAATCAAAAGTAAGGTTCAACTCTGTTAGTTGAATGCACAGAACAGAAAGAAGTTTCATACAATGCTTCTGTGTAGTTTATATTTGAACATATTCTTTTTTCCACTATTACCCACTTAGCGCTACGAATGTCCAGTTGCATTTTCTACAGACAGAGTGTTTCAAAACTGCTCAATCAAAAGTATGGTTTAACTCTGTTAGCTGAATGCTCAGATCAGAAAGAAGTTTCACATAATGATTCTGTGTAGTTTATATTTGTAGACATTCCTTTTTCAACTATTACCCTCTTAGCGCTCCGAATCTCCACTTGCATTTTCTACAGAAAGAGTGTTTCAGAACGGCTCAATCAAAACTAAGTTTCAAATCTTTTAGTTGAACAAACAGAACAGAAAGAAGTTTCACACAATTCTTCTGTGTAGTTTTTATTTGTAGACATTCTTTTTCCCAATATAGGCCTCTTTGCGCTCAGAATGTCCAATTGCAGTTTCTACAGAAAGAGTGTTTCAGAACGGCTCAATCAAAAGTAAGGTTCAACTCTGTTAGTTGAATGCACAGAACAGAAAGAAGTTTCATACAATGCTTCTGTGTAGTTTATATTTGAACATATTCTTTTTTCCACTATTACCCACTTAGCGCTACGAATGTCCAGTTGCATTTTCTACAGACAGAGTGTTTCAAAACTGCTCAATCAAAAGTATAGTTTAACTCTGTTAGCTGAATGCTCAGATCATAAAGAAGTTTCACAGAATGCTTCTGTGTAGTTTATATTTGAATATATTCCTTTTTCCACTACTACGCTCTTAGCGCTCCAAATGTCCAGTTGCATTTTCTACAGAAAGAGTGTTCAGATCTGCTCAATCAAAAGTATGGTTTAACTCTGTTAGCTGAATGCACAGATCCGAAAGAAGTTTCACCGAATGATTCTGTGTAGTTTATATTTGAAGACATTCCTTTTTCCACTATTACCCTCTTAGCGCTCCGAATCTCCACTTTCATTTTCTACAAAAAGAGTGTTTCATAACTGCTCAATCAAAAATATGTTTTATATCTGTTAACTGAATTTACAGATCAGAAATAAGTTTCACAGAATGCATCTGTGTAGTTTTTATTTGAAGATATACTTTTTCCCAATGTAGGCCTCTTAGCGCTTAGCATGTCCAATTGCAGTTTCTACAGAAAGAGTGTTTCAGAACGGCTCAATCAAAAGTAAGGTTCAACTCTGTTAGTTGAATGCACAGAACAGAAAGAATTTTCACAGAATGCTACTGTGTAGTTTATATTTGAATATATTCCTTTTTCCACTATTACCCTCTTAGCGCTCCGAATGTCCACTTGCATTTTCTACAGAAAGAGGGTTCAGCACTGCGCAATCAAAAGTATGGTTTAACTCTGTTAGCTTAATGAACATATCAGAAATAAGTTTCACACAATGCTTCTGTGTAGTTTTTATTTGAAGATATTATTTTTCCCAATATAGGCCTCTTAGCGCTCAGAATGTCCAATTGCAGTTTCTACAGAAAGAGTGTTTCAGAAAGGCTCAATCAAAAGTAAGGTTCAACTCTGTTAGTTGAATGCACAGAACAGAAAGTAGTTTCATACAATGCTTCTGTGTAGTTTATATTTGAACATATTCTTTTTTCCACTATTACCCACTTAGCGCTACGAATGTCCAGTTGCATTTTCTACAGACAGAGTGTTTCAAAACTGCTCAATCAAAAGTATGGTTTAACTCTGTTAGCTGAATGCTCAGATCAGAAAGAAGTTTCACAGAATGCTTCTGTGTAGTTTATATTTGAATATATTCCTTTTTCCACTACTACTCTCTTAGCGCTCCAAATGTCCAGTTGCATTTTCTACAGAAAGAGTGTTCAGATCTGCTCAATCAAAAGTATGGTTTAACTCGGTTAGCTGAATGCACAGATCAAAAAGAAGTTTCACCGAATGATTCTCTGTAGTTTATATTTGGAGACATTACTTTTTCCACTATTACCCTCTTAGCGCTCCGAATCTCCACTTGCATTTTCTACAGAAAGAGTGTTTCAGAACGGCTCAATCAAAACTAAGGTTCAACTCTTTTAGTTGAACAAACAGAACAGAAAGAAGTTTCACACAATTCTTCTGTGTAGTTTTTATTTGTAGACATTCTTTTTCCCAATATAGGCCTCTTAGCGCTCAGAATGTCCAATTGCAGTTTCTACAGAAAGAGTGTTTCAGAACGGCTCAATCAAAAGTAAGGTTGAACTCTGTTAGTTGAATGCACAGAACAGAAAGAAGTTTCATACAATGCTTCTGTGTAGTTTATATTTGAATATATTCTTTTTTCCACTATTACCCACTTAGCGCTACGAATGTCCAGTTGCATTTTCTACAGACAGAGTGTTTCAAAACTGCTCAATCAAAAGTATGGTTTAACTCCGTTGGCTGAATGCTCAGATCAGAAAGAAGTTTCACAGAATGCTTCTGTGTAGTTTATATTTGAATATATTCCTTTTTCCACTACTACGCTCTTAGCGCTCCAAATGTCCAGTTGCATTTTCTACAGAAAGAGTGTTGAGATCTGCTCAATCAAATGTATGGTTTAACTCTGTTAGCTGAATGCACAGATCAGAAAGAAGTTTCACCGAATGATTCTGTGTAGTTTATATTTGAAGACATTCCTTTTTCCACTATTACCCTCTTAGCGCTCCGAATCTCCACTTGCATTTTCTACAAAAAGAGTGTTTCATAACTGCTCAATCAAAAATATGTTTTATCTCTGTTAACTGAATTTACAGATCAGAAATAAGTTTCACAGAATGCATCTCTGTAGTTTTTATTTGAAGATATTCTTTTTCCCAATGTAGGCCTCTTAGCGCTTAGCATGTCCAATTGCAGTTTCTACAGAAAGAGTGTTTCAGAACGGCTCAATGAAAAGTAAGGTTCAACTCTGTTAGTTGAATGCACAGAACAGAAAGAATTTTCACAGAATGCTACTGTGTAGTTTATATTTGAATATATTCCTTTTTCCACTATTACCCTCTTAGCGCTCCGAATGTCCACTTGCATTTTCTACAGAAAGAGTGTTCAGAACTGCGCAATCAAAAGAATGGTTTAACTCTGTTAGCTTAATGAACATATCAGAAATAAGTTTCACACAATGCTTCTGTGTAGTTTTTATTTGAAGATATTATTTTTCCCAATAGAGGCCTCTTAGCGCTCAGAATGTCCAATTGCAGTTTCTACAGAAAGAGTGTTTCAGAAAGGCTCAATCAAAAGTAAGGTTCAACTCTGTTAGTTGAATGCACAGAACAGAAAGAAGTTTCATACAATGCTTCTGTGTAGTTTATATTTGAACATATTCTTTTTTCCACTATTACCCACTTAGCGCTACGAATGTCCAGTTGCATTTTCTACAGACAGAGTGTTTCAAAACTGCTCAATCAAAAGTATGGTTTAACTCTGTTAGCTGAATGCTCAGATCAGAAAGAAGTTTCACAGAATGCTTCTGTGTAGTTTATATTTGAATATATTCCTTTTTCCACTACTACGCTCTTAGCGCTCCAAATGTCCAGTTGCATTTTCTACAGAAAGAGTGTTCATATCTGCTCAATCAAAAGTATGGTTTAACTCTGTTAGCTGAATGCACAGATCAGAAAGAAGTTTCACCGAATGATTCTGTGTAGTTTATATTTGAAGACATTCCTTTTTCCACTATTACCCTCTTAGCGCTCCGAATCTCCACTTGCATTTTCTACAAAAAGAGTGTTTCATAACTGCTCAATCAAAAATATGTTTTATCTCTGTTAACTGAATTTACAGATCAGAAATAAGTTTCACAGAATGCATCTGTGTAGTTTTTATTTGAAGATATTCTTTTTCCCAATGTAGGCCTCTTAGCGCTTAGCATGTCCAATTGCAGTTTCTACAGAAAGAGTGTTTCAGAACGGCTCAATCAAAAGTAAGGTTCAACTCTGTTAGTTGAATGCACAGAACAGAAAGAATTTTCACAGAATGCTACTGTGTAGTTTATATTTGAATATATTCCTTTTTCCACTATTACCCTCTTAGCGCTCCGAATGTCCACTTGCATTTTCTACAGAAAGAGGGTTCAGCACTGCGCAATCAAAAGTATGGTTTAACTCTGTTAGCTTAATGAACATATCAGAAATAAGTTTCACACAATGCTTCTGTGTAGTTTTTATTTGAAGATATTATTTTTCCCAATATAGGCCTCTTAGCGCTCAGAATGTCCAATTGCAGTTTCTACAGAAAGAGTGTTTCAGAAAGGCTCAATCAAAAGTAAGGTTCAACTCTGTTAGTTGAATGCACAGAACAGAAAGAAGTTTCATACAATGCTTCTGTGTAGTTTATATTTGAACATATTCTTTTTTCCACTATTACCCACTTAGCGCTACGAATGTCCAGTTGCATTTTCTACAGACAGAGTGTTTCAAAACTGCTCAATCAAAAGTATGGTTTAACTCTGTTAGCTGAATGCTCAGATCAGAAAGAAGTTTCACAGAATGCTTCTGTGTAGTTTATATTTGAATATATTCCTTTTTCCACTACTACGCTCTTAGCGCTCCAAATGTCCAGTTGCATTTTCTACAGAAAGAGTGTTCATATCTGCTCAATCAAAAGTATGGTTTAACTCTGTTAGCTGAATGCACAGATCAGAAAGAAGTTTCACAGAATGATTCTGTGTAGTTTATATTTGAAGACTTTCCTTTTTCCACTATTACCCTCTTAGCGCTCCGAATCTCCACTTGCATTTTCTACAAAAAGAGTGTTTCATAACTGCTCAATCAAAAATATGTTTTATCTCTGTTAACTGAATTTACAGATCAGAAATAAGTTTCACAGAATGCATCTGTGTAGTTTTTATTTGAAGATATTCTTTTTCCCAATGTAGGCCTCTTAGCGCTTAGCATGTCCAATTGCAGTTTCTACAGAAAGAGTGTTTCTGAAAGGCTCAATCAAAAGTAAGGTTCAACTCTGTTAGTTGAATGCACAGAACAGAAAGAATTTTCACAGAATGCTACTGTGTAGTTTATATTTGAATATATTCCTTTTTCCACTATTACCCTCTTAGCGCTCCGAATGTCCACTTGCATTTTCTACAGAAAGAGTGTTCAGAACTGCGCAATCAAAAGTATGGTTTAACTCTGTTAGCTTAATGAACATATCAGAAATAAGTTTCACACAATGCTTCTGTGTAGTTTTTATTTGAAGATATTATTTTTCCCAATAGAGGCCTCTTAGCGCTCAGAATGTCCAATTGCAGTTTCTACAGAAAGAGTGTTTCAGAAAGGCTCAATCAAAAGTAAGGTTCAACTCTGTTAGTTGAATGCACAGAACAGAAAGAAGTTTCATACAATGCTTCTGTGTAGTTTATATTTGAACATATTCTTTTTTCCACAATTACCCACTTAGCGCTACGAATGTCCAGTTGCATTTCCTACAGACAGAGTGTTTCAAAACTGCTCAATCAAAAGTATGGTTTAACTCTGTTAGCTGAATGCTCAGATCAGAAAGAAGTTTCACAGAATGCTTCTGTGTAGTTTATATTTGAATATATTCCTTTTTCCACTACTACTCTCTTAGCGCTCCAAATGTCCAGTTGCATTATCTACAGAAAGAGTGTACAGATCTGCTCAATCAAAATTATGGTTTAACTCTGTTAGCTGAATGCACAGATCAGAAAGAAGTTTCACAGAATGATTCTGTGTAGTTTATATTTGGAGACATTCCTTTTTCCACTATTACCCTCTTAGCGCTCCGAATCTCCACTTGCATTTTCTACAGAAAGAGTGTTTCAGAACGGCTCAATCAAAACTAAGGTTCAACTCTTTTAGTTGAACAAACAGAACAGAAAGAAGTTTCACACAATTCTTCTGTGTAGTTTTTATTTGTAGACATTCTTTTTCCCAATATAGGCCTCTTTGCGCTCAGAATGTCCAATTGCAGTTTCTACAGAAAGAGTGTTTCAGAACGGCTCAATCAAAAGTAGGGTTCAACTCTGTTAGTTGAATGCACAGAATAGAAAGATGTTTCATACAATGCTTCTGTGTAGTTTATATTTGAACATATTCTTTTTTCCACTATTACCCACTTAGCGCTACGAATGTCCAGTTGCATTTTCTACAGACAGAGTGTTTCAAAACTGCTCAATCAAAAGTATGGTTTAACTCTGTTAGCTGAATGCTCAGATCAGAAAGAAGTTTCACAGAATGCTTCTGTGTAGTTTATATTTGAATATATTCCTTTTTCCACTACTACTCTCTTAGCTCTCAAAATGTCCAGTTGCATTTTCTACAGAAAGAGTGTTCAGATCTGCTCAATCAAAAGTATGGTTTAACTCTGTTAGCTGAATGCACAGATCAGAAAGAAGTTTCACAGAATGATTCTGTGTAGTTTATATTTGGAGACAATCCTTTTTCCACTATTACCCTCTTAGCGCTCCGAATCTCCACTTGCATTTTCTACAGAAAGAGTGTTTCAGAACGGCTCAATCAAAACTAAGGTTCAACTCTTTTAGTTGAACAAACAGAACAGAAAGAAGTTTCACACAATTCTTCTGTGTAGTTTTTATTTGTAGACATTCTTTTTCCCAATATAGGCCTCTTAGCGCTCAGAATGTCCAATTGCAGTTTCTACAGAAAGAGTGTTTCAGAACGGCTCAATCAAAAGTAAGGTTCAACTCTGTTAGTTGAATGCACAGAACAGAAAGAAGTTTCATACAATGCTTCTGTGTAGTTTATATTTGAACATATTCTTTTTTCCACTATTACCCACTTAGCGCTACGAATGTCCAGTTGCATTTTCTACAGACAGAGTGTTTCAAAACTGCTCAATCAAAAGTATGGTTTAACTCTGTTAGCTGAATGCTCAGATCAGAAAGAAGTTTCACAGAATGCTTCTGTGTAGTTTATATTTGAATATATTCCTTTTTCCACTACTATGCTCTTAGCGCTCCAAATGTCCAGTTGCATTTTCTACAGAAAGAGTGTTGAGATCTGCTCAATCAAAAGTATGGTTTAACTCTGTTAGCTGAATGCACAGATCAGAAAGAAGTTTCACCGAATGATTCTGTGTTGTTTATATTTGAAGACATTCCTTTTTCCACTATTACCCTCTTAGCGCTCCGAATCTCCACTTGTATTTTCTACAAAAAGAGTGTTTCATAACTGCTCAATCAAAAATATGTTTTATCTCTGTTAACTGAATTTACAGATCAGAAATAAGTTTCACAGAATGCATCTGTGTAGTTTTTATTTGAAGATATTCTTTTTCCCAAAGTAGGCCTCTTAGCGCTTAGCATGTCCAATTGCAGTTTCTACAGAAAGAGTGTTTCAGAACGGCTCAATCAAAAGTAAGGTTCAACTCTGTTAGTTGAATGCACAGAACAGAAAGAATTTTCACAGACTGCTACTGTGTAGTTTATATTTGAATATAGTCCTTTTTCCACTATTACCCTCTTAGCGCTCCGAATGTCCACTTGCATTTTCTACAGAAAGAGGGTTCAGCACTGCGCAATCAAAAGTATGGTTTAACTCTGTTAGCTTAATGAACATATCAGAAATAAGTTTCACACAATGCTTCTGTGTAGTTTTTATTTGAAGATATTATTTTTCCCAATAGAGGCCTCTTAGCGCTCAGAATGACCAATTGCAGTTTCTACAGAAAGAGTGTTTCAGAACGGCTCAATCAAAAGTAAGGTTCAACTCTGTTAGTTGAATGCACAGAACAGAAAGAAGTTTCATACAATGCTTCTGTGTAGTTTATATTTGAACATATTCTTTTTTCCACTATTACCCACTTAGCGCTACGAATGTCCAGTTGCATTTTCTACAGACAGAGTTTTTCAAAACTGCTCAATCAAAAGTATTGTTTAAGTCTGTTAGCTGAATGCTCGGATCAGAAAGAAGTTTCACAGAATGCTTCTGTGTAGTTTATATTTGAATATATTCCTTTTTCCACTACTACTCTCTTAGCGCTCCAAATGTCCAGTTGCATTTTCTACAGAAAGAGTGTTCAGATCTGCTCAATCAAAAGTATGGTTTAACTCTGTTAGCTGAATGCACAGATCAGAAAGAAGTTTCACCGAATGATTCTGTGTAGTTTATATTTGAAGACATTCCTTTTTCCACTATTACCATCTTAGCGCTCCGAATCTCCACTTGCATTTTCTACAAAAAGAGTGTTTCATAACTGCTCAATCAAAAATATGTTTTATCTCTGTTAACTGAATTTACAGATCAGAAATAAGTTTCACAGAATGCATCTGTGTAGTTTTTATTTGAAGATATTCTTTTTCCCAATGTAGGCCTCTTAGCGCTTAGCATGTCCAATTGCAGTTTCTACAGAAAGAGTGTTTCAGAACGGCTCAATCAAAAGTAAGGTTCAACTCTGTTAGTTGAATGCACAGAACAGAAAGAATTTTCACAGAATGCTACTGTGTAGTTTATATTTGAATATATTCCTTTTTCCACTATTACCCTCTTAGCGCTCCGAATCTCCACTTGCATTTTCTACAGAAAGAGGGTTCAGAACTGCGCAATCAAAAGTATGGTTTAACTCTGTTAGCTTAATGAACATATCAGAAATAAGTTTCACACAATGCTTCTGTGTAGTTTTTATTTGAAGATATTATTTTTCCCAATAGAGGCCTCTTAGCGCTCAGAATGTCCAATTGCAGTTTCTACAGAAAGAGTGTTTCAGAAAGGCTCAATCAAAAGTAAGGTCCAACTCTGTTAGTTGAATGCACAGAACAGAAAGAAGTTTCATACAATGCTTCTGTGTAGTTTATATTTGAACATATTCTTTTTTCCACAATTACCCACTTAGCGCTACGAATGTCCAGTTGCATTTTCTACAGACAGAGTGTTTCAAAACTGCTCAATCAAAAGTATGGTTTAACTCTGTTAGCTGAATGCTCAGATCAGAAAGAAGTTTCACAGAATGCTTCTGTGTAGTTTATATTTGAATATATTCCTTTTTCCACTACTACTCTCTTAGCGCTCCAAATGTCCAGTTGCATTATCTACAGAAAGAGTGTACAGATCTGCTCAATCAAAATTATGGTTTAAATCTGTTAGCTGAATGCACAGATCAGAAAGAAGTTTCACAGAATGATTCTGTGTAGTTTATATTTGGAGACATTCCTTTTTCCACTATTACCCTCTTAGCGCTCCGAATCTCCACTTGCATTTTCTACAGAAAGAGTGTTTCAGAACGGCTCAATCAAAACTAAGGTTCAACTCTTTTAGTTGAACAAACAGAACAGAAAGAAGTTTCACACAATTCTTCTGTGTAGTTTTTATTTGTAGACATTCTTTTTCCCAATATAGGCCTCTTTGCGCTCAGAATGTCCAATTGCAGTTTCTACAGAAAGAGTGTTTCAGAACGGCTCAATCAAAAGTAGGGTTCAACTCTGTTAGTTGAATGCACAGAATAGAAAGAAGTTTCATACAATGCTTCTGTGTAGTTTATATTTGAACATATTCTTTTTTCCTCTATTACCCACTTAGCGCTACGAATGTCCAGTTGCATTTTCTACAGACAGAGTGTTTCAAAACTGCTCAATCAAAAGTATGGTTTAACTCTGTTAGCTGAATGCTCAGATCAGAAAGAAGTTTCACAGAATGCTTCTGTGTAGTTTATATTTGAATATATTCCTTTTTCCACTACTACTCTCTTAGCTCTCAAAATGTCCAGTTGCATTTTCTACAGAAAGAGAGTTCAGATCTGCTCAATCAAAAGTATGGTTTAACTCTGTTAGCTGAATGCACAGATCAGAAAGAAGTTTCACAGAATGATTCTGTGTAGTTTATATTTGGAGACAATCCTTTTTCCACTATTACCCTCTTAGCGCTCCGAATCTCCACTTGCATTTTCTACAGAAAGAGTGTTTCAGAACGGCTCAATCAAAACTAAGGTTCAACTCTTTAGTTGAACAAACAGAACAGAAAGAAGTTTCACACAATTCTTCTGTGTAGTTTTTATTTGTAGACATTCTTTTTCCCAATATAGGCCTCTTAGCGCTCAGAATGTCCAATTGCAGTTTCTACAGAAAGAGTGTTTCAGAACGGCTCAATCAAAAGTAAGGTTCAACTCTGTTAGTTGAATGCACAGAACAGAAAGAAGTTTCATACAATGCTTCTGTGTAGTTTATATTTGAACATATTCTTTTTTCCACTATTACCCACTTAGCGCTACGAATGTCCAGTTGCATTTTCTACAGACAGAGTGTTTCAAAACTGCTCAATCAAAAGTATGGTTTAACTCTGTTAGCTGAATGCTCAGATCAGAAAGAAGTTTCACAGAATGCTTCTGTGTAGTTTATATTTGAATATATTCCTTTTTCCACTACTACGCTCTTAGCGCTCCAAATGTCCAGTTGCATTTTCTACAGAAAGAGTGTTGAGATCTGCTCAATCAAAAGTATGGTTTAACTCTGTTAGCTGAATGCACAGATCAGAAAGAAGTTTCACCGAATGATTCTGTGTTGTTTATATTTGAAGACATTCCTTTTTCCACTATTACCCTCTTAGCGCTCCGAATCTCCACTTGTATTTTCTACAAAAAGAGTGTTTCATAACTGCTCAATCAAAAATATGTTTTATCTCTGTTAACTGAATTTACAGATCAGAAATAAGTTTCACAGAATGCATCTGTGTAGTTTTTATTTGAAGATATTCTTTTTCCCAAAGTAGGCCTCTTAGCGCTTAGCATGTCCAATTGCAGTTTCTACAGAAAGAGTGTTTCAGAACGGCTCAATCAAAAGTAAGGTTCAACTCTGTTAGTTGAATGCACAGAACAGAAAGAATTTTCACAGACTGCTACTGTGTAGTTTATATTTGAATATAGTCCTTTTTCCACTATTACCCTCTTAGCGCTCCGAATCTCCACTTGCATTTTCTACAGAAAGAGGGTTCAGCACTGCGCAATCAAAAGTATGGTTTAACTCTGTTAGCTTAATGAACATATCAGAAATAAGTTTCACACAATGCTTCTGTGTAGTTTTTATTTGAAGATATTATTTTTCCCAATAGAGGCCTCTTAGCGCTCAGAATGTCCAATTGCAGTTTCTACAGAAAGAGTGTTTCAGAAAAGCTCAATCAAAAGTAAGGTTCAACTCTGTTAGTTGAATGCACAGAACAGAAAGAAGTTTCATACAATGCTTCTGTGTAGTTTATATTTGAACATATTCTTTTTTCCACTATTACCCACTTAGCGCTACGAATGTCCAGTTGCATTTTCTACAGACAGAGTTTTTCAAAACTGCTCAATCAAAAGTATTGTTTAAGTCTGTTAGCTGAATGCTCGGATCAGAAAGAAGTTTCACAGAATGCTTCTGTGTAGTTTATATTTGAATATATTCCTTTTTCCACTACTACTCTCTTAGCGCTCCAAATGTCCAGTTGCATTTTCTACAGAAAGAGTGTTCAGATCTGCTCAATCAAAAGTATGGTTTAACTCTGTTAGCTGAATGCACAGATCAGAAAGAAGTTTCACAGAATGATTCTGTGTAGTTTATATTTGGAGACATTCCTTTTTCCACTATTACCCTCTTAGCGCTCCGAATCTCCACTTGCATTTTCTACAGAAAGAGTGATTCAGAACGGCTCAATCAAAACTAAGGTTCAACTCTTTTAGTTGAACAAACAGAACAGAAAGAAGTTTCACACAATTCTTCTGTGTAGTTTTTATTTGTAGACATTCTTTTTCCCAATATAGGCCTCTTAGCGCTCAGAATGTCCAATTGCAGTTTCTACAGAAAGAGTGTTTCAGAACGGCTCAATCAAAAGTAAGGTTCAACTCTGTTAGTTGAATGCACAGAACAGAAAGTAGTTTCATACAATGCTTCTGTGTAGTTTATATTTGAACATATTCTTTTTTCCACTATTACCCACTTAGCGATACGAATGTACAGCTGCATTTTCTACAGACAGAGTGTTTCAAAACTGCTCAATCAAAATTATGGTTTAACTCTGTTAGCTGAATGCTCAGATCAGAAAGAAGTTTCACAGAATGCTTCTGTGTAGTTTATATTTGAATATATTCCTTTTTCCACTACTACGCTCTTAGCGCTCCAAATGTCCAGTTGCATTTTCTACAGAAAGAGTGTTCAGATCTGCTCAATCAAAAGTATGGTTTAACTCTGTTAGCTGAATGCACAGATCAGAAACAAGTTTCACCGAATGATTCTGGGTAGTTTATATTTGAAGACATTCCTTTTTCCACTATTACCCACTTAGCGCTCCGAATCTCCACTTGCATTTTCTACAAAAAGAGTGTTTCATAACTGCTGAATCAAAAATATGTTTTATCTCTGTTAACTGAATTTACCGATCAGAAATAAGTTTCACAGAATGCATCTGTGTAGTTTTTATTTGAAGATATTCTTTTTCCCAAAGTAGGCCTCTTAGCGCTTAGCATGTCCAATTGCAGTTTCTACAGAAAGAGTGTTTCAGAACGGCTCAATCAAAAGTAAGGTTCAACTCTGTTAGTTGAATGCACAGAACAGAAAGAATTTTCACAGAATGCTACTGTGTAGTTTATATTTGAATATAGTCCTTTTTCCAATATTACCCTCTTAGCGCTCCGAATGTCCACTTGCATTTTCTACAGAAAGAGGGTTCAGCACTGCGCAATCAAAAGTATGGTTTAACTCTGTTAGCTTAATGAACATATCAGAAATAAATTTCACACAATGCTTCTGTGTAGTTTTTATTTGAAGATATTATTTTTCCCAATAGAGGCCTCTTAGCGCTCAGAATGTCCAATTGCAGTTTCTACAGAAAGAGTGTTTCAGAAAGGCTCAATCAAAAGTAAGGTTCAACTCTGTTAGTTGAATGCACAGAACAGAAAGAAGTTTCATACAATGCTTCTGTGTAGTTTATATTTGAACATATTCTTTTTTCCACTATTACCCACTTAGCGCTACGAATGTCCAGTTGCATTTTCTACAGACAGAGTGTTTCAAAACTGCTCAATCAAAAGTATGGTTTAACTCTGTTAGCTGAATGCTCAGATCAGAAAGAAGTTTCACAGAATGCTTCTGTGTAGTTTATATTTGAATATATTCCTTTTTCCACTACTACGCTCTTAGCGCTCCAAATGTCCAGTTGCATTTTCCACAGAAAGAGTGTTCAGATCTGCTCAATCAAAAGTATGGTTTAACTCTGTTAGCTGAATGCACAGATCAGAAAGAAGTTTCACAGAATGATTCTGTGTAGTTTATATTTGGAGACATTCCTTTTTCCACTATTACCCTCTTAGCGCTCCGAATCTCCACTTGCATTTTCTACAGAAAGAGTGTTTCAGAACGGCTCAATCAAAACTAAGTTTCAACTCTTTTAGTTGAACAAACAGAACAGAAAGTAGTTTCACACAATTCTTCTGTGTAGTTTTTATTTGTAGACATTCTTTTTCCCAATATAGGCCTCTTTGCGCTCAGAATGTCCAATTGCATTTTCTACAGAAAGAGTGTTTCAGAACGGCTCAATCAAAAGTAAGGTTCAACTCTGTTAGTTGAATGCACAGAACAGAAAGAAGTTTCATACAATGCTTCTGTGTAGTTTATATTTGAACATATTCTTTTTTCCACTATTACCCACTTAGCGCTACGAATGTCCAGTTGCATTTTCTACAGACAGAGTGTTCCAAAACTGCTCAATCAAAAGTATGGTTTAACTGTGTTAGCTGAATGCTCAGATCAGAAAGAAGTTTCACAGAATGCTTCTGTGTAGTTTATATTTGAATATATTCCTTTTTCCACTACTACGCTCTTAGCGCTCCAAATGTCCAGTTGCATTTTCTACAGAAAGAGTGTTCAGATCTGCTCAATCAAAAGTATGGTTTAACTCTGTTAGCTGAATGCACAGATCAGAAAGAAGTTTCACCGAATGATTCTGTGTAGTTTATATTTGAAGACATTCCTTTTTCCACTATTACCCTCTTAGCGCTCCGAATCTCCACTTGCATTTTCTACAAAAAGAGTGTTTCATAACTGCTCAATCAAAAATATGTTTTATGTCTGTTAACTGAATTTACAGATCAGAAATAAGTTTCACAGAATGCATCTGTGTAGTTTTTATTTGAAGATATTCTTTTTCCCAATGTAGGCCTCTTAGCGCTTAGCATGTCCAATTGCAGTTTCTACAGAAAGAGTGTTTCAGAACGGCTCAATCAAAAGTAAGGTTCAACTCTGTTAGTTGAATGCACAGAACAGAAAGAATTTTCACAGAATGCTACTGTGTAGTTTATATTTGGAGACATTCCTTTTTCCACTATTACCCTCTTAGCGCTCCGAATCTCCACTTGCATTTTCTACAGAAAGAGTGTTTCAGAACGGCTCAATCAAAACTAAGGTTCAACTCTTTTAGTTGAACAAACAGAACAGAAAGAAGTTTCACACAATTCTTCTGTGTAGTTTTTATTTGTAGACATTCTTTTTCCCAATATAGGCCTCTTAGCGCTCAGAATGTCCAATTGCAGTTTCTACAGAAAGAGTGTTTCAGAACGGCTCAATCAAAAGTAAGGTTCAACTCTGTTAGTTGAATGCACAGAACAGAAAGAAGTTTCATACAATGCTTCTGTGTAGTTTATATTTGAACATATTCTTTTTTCCACTATTACCCACTTAGCGCTACGAAGGTCCAGTTGCATTTTCTACAGACAGAGTGTTTCAAAACTGCTCAATCAAAATTATGGTTTAACTCTGTTAGCTGAATGCTCAGATCAGAAAGAAGTTTCACAGAATGCTTCTGTGTAGTTTATATTTGAATATATTCCTTTTTCCACTACTACGCTCTTAGCGCTCCAAATGTCCAGTTGCATTTTCTACAGAAAGAGTGTTCAGATCTGCTCAATCAAAAGTATGGTTTAACTCTGTTAGCTGAATGCACAGATCAGAAAGAAGTTTCACCGAATGATTCTGTGTAGTTTATATTTGAAGACATTCCTTTTTCCACTATTACCCTCTTAGCGCTCCGAATCTCCACTTGTATTTTCTACAAAAAGAGTGTTTCATAACTGCTCAATCAAAAATATGTTTTATCTCTGTTAACTGAATTTACCGATCAGAAATAAGTTTCACAGAATGCATCTGTGTAGTTTTTATTTGAAGATATTTTTTTTCCCAAAGTAGGCCTCTTAGCGCTTAGCATGTCCAATTGCAGTTTCTACAGAAAGAGTGTTTCTGAAAGGCTCAATCAAAAGTAAGGTTCAACTCTGTTAGTTGAATGCACAGAACAGAAAGAATTTTCACAGAATGCTACTGTGTAGTTTATATTTGAATATATTCCTTTTTCCACTATTACCCTCTTAGCGCTCCGAATGTCCACTTGCATTTTCTACAGAAAGAGTGTTCAGAACTGCGCAATCAAAAGTATGGTTTAACTCTGTTAGCTTAATGAACATATCAGAAATAAGTTTCACACAATGCTTCTGTGTAGTTTTTATTTGAAGATATTATTTTTCCCAATAGAGGCCTCTTAGCGCTCAGAATGTGCAATTGCAGTTTCTACAGAAAGAGTGTTTCAGAAAGGCTCAATCAAAAGTAAGGTTCAACTCTGTTAGTTGAATGCACAGAACAGAAAGAAGTTTCATACAATGCTTCTGTGTAGTTTATATTTGAACATATTCTTTTTTCCACAATTACCCACTTAGCGCTACGAATGTCCAGTTGCATTTTCTACAGACAGAGTGTTTCAAAACTGCTCAATCAAAAGTATGGTTTAACTCTGTTAGCTGAATGCTCAGATCAGAAAGAAGTTTCACAGAATGCTTCTGTGTAGTTTATATTTGAATATATTCCTTTTTCCACTACTACTCTCTTAGCGCTCCAAATGTCCAGTTGCATTATCTACAGAAAGAGTGTACAGATCTGCTCAATCAAAATTATGGTTTAACTCTGTTAGCTGAATGCACAGATCAGAAAGAAGTTTCACAGAATGATTCTGTGTAGTTTATATTTGGAGACATTCCTTTTTCCACTATTACCCTCTTAGCGCTCCGAATCTCCACTTGCATTTTCTACAGAAAGAGTGTTTCAGAACGGCTCAATCAAAACTAAGGTTCAATTCTTTTAGTTGAACAAACAGAACAGAAAGAAGTTTCACACAATTCTTCTGTGTAGTTTTTATTTGTAGACATTCTTTTTCCCAATATAGGCCTCTTTGCGCTCAGAATGTCCAATTGCAGTTTCTACAGAAAGAGTGTTTCAGAACGGCTCAATCAAAAGTAGGGTTCAACTCTGTTAGTTGAATGCACAGAATAGAAAGAAGTTTCATACAATGCTTCTGTGTAGTTTATATTTGAACATATTCTTTTTTCCACTATTACCCACTTAGCGCTACGAATGTCCAGTTGCATTTTCTACAGACAGAGTGTTTCAAAACTGCTCAATCAAAAGTATGGTTTAACTCTGTTAGCTGAATGCTCAGATCAGAAAGAAGTTTCACAGAATGCTTCTGTGTAGTTTATATTTGAATATATTCCTTTTTCCACTACTACTCTCTTAGCTCTCAAAATGTCCAGTTGCATTTTCTACAGAAAGAGTGTTCAGATCTGCTCAATCAAAAGTATGGTTTAACTCTGTTAGCTGAATGCACAGATCAGAAAGAAGTTTCACAGAATGATTCTGTGTAGTTTATATTTGGAGACAATCCTTTTTCCACTATTACCCTCTTAGCGCTCCGAATCTCCACTTGCATTTTCTACAGAAAGAGTGTTTCAGAACGGCTCAATCAAAACTAAGGTTCAACTCTTTTAGTTGAACAAACAGAACAGAAAGAAGTTTCACACAATTCTTCTGTGTAGTTTTTATTTGTAGACATTCTTTTTCCCAATATAGGCCTCTTAGCGCTCAGAATGTCCAATTGCAGTTTCTACAGAAAGAGTGTTTCAGAACGGCTCAATCAAAAGTAAGGTTCAACTCTGTTAGTTGAATGCACAGAACAGAAAGAAGTTTCATACAATGCTTCTGTGTAGTTTATATTTGAACATATTCTTTTTTCCACTATTACCCACTTAGCGCTACGAATGTCCAGTTGCATTTTCTACAGACAGAGTGTTTCAAAACTGCTCAATCAAAAGTATGGTTTAACTCTGTTAGCTGAATGCTCAGATCAGAAAGAAGTTTCACAGAATGCTTCTGTGTAGTTTATATTTGAATATATTCCTTTTTCCACTACTACGCTCTTAGCGCTCCAAATGTCCAGTTGCATTTTCTACAGAAAGAGTGTTGAGATCTGCTCAATCAAAAGTATGGTTTAACTCTGTTAGCTGAATGCACAGATCAGAAAGAAGTTTCACCGAATGATTCTGTGTTGTTTATATTTGAAGACATTCCTTTTTCCACTATTACCCTCTTAGCGCTCCGAATCTCCACTTGTATTTTCTACAAAAAGAGTGTTTCATAACTGCTCAATCAAAAATATGTTTTATCTCTGTTAACTGAATTTACAGATCAGAAATAAGTTTCACAGAATGCATCTGTGTAGTTTTTATTTGAAGATATTCTTTTTCCCAAAGTAGGCCTCTTAGCGCTTAGCATGTCCAATTGCAGTTTCTACAGAAAGAGTGTTTCAGAACGGCTCAATCAAAAGTAAGGTTCAACTCTGTTAGTTGAATGCACAGAACAGAAAGAATTTTCACAGACTGCTACTGTGTAGTTTATATTTGAATATAGTCCTTTTTCCACTATTACCCTCTTAGCGCTCCGAATCTCCACTTGCATTTTCTACAGAAAGAGGGTTCAGCACTGCGCAATCAAAAGTATGGTTTAACTCTGTTAGCTTAATGAACATATCAGAAATAAGTTTCACACAATGCTTCTGTGTAGTTTTTATTTGAAGATATTATTTTTCCCAATAGAGGCCTCTTAGCGCTCAGAATGTCCAATTGCAGTTTCTACAGAAAGAGTGTTTCAGAAAAGCTCAATCAAAAGTAAGGTTCAACTCTGTTAGTTGAATGCACAGAACAGAAAGAAGTTTCATACAATGCTTCTGTGTAGTTTATATTTGAACATATTCTTTTTTCCACTATTACCCACTTAGCGCTACGAATGTCCAGTTGCATTTTCTACAGACAGAGTTTTTCAAAACTGCTCAATCAAAAGTATTGTTTAAGTCTGTTAGCTGAATGCTCGGATCAGAAAGAAGTTTCACAGAATGCTTCTGTGTAGTTTATATTTGAATATATTCCTTTTTCCACTACTACTCTCTTAGCGCTCCAAATGTCCAGTTGCATTTTCTACAGAAAGAGTGTTCAGATCTGCTCAATCAAAAGTATGGTTTAACTCTGTTAGCTGAATGCACAGATCAGAAAGAAGTTTCACAGAATGATTCTGTGTAGTTTATATTTGGAGACATTCCTTTTTCCACTATTACCCTCTTAGCGCTCCGAATCTCCACTTGCATTTTCTACAGAAAGAGTGATTCAGAACGGCTCAATCAAAACTAAGGTTCAACTCTTTTAGTTGAACAAACAGAACAGAAAGAAGTTTCACATAATTCTTCTGTGTAGTTTTTATTTGTAGACATTCTTTTTCCCAATATAGGCCTCTTAGCGCTCAGAATGTCCAATTGCAGTTTCTACAGAAAGAGTGTTTCAGAACGGCTCAATCAAAAGTAAGGTTCAACTCTGTTAGTTGAATGCACAGAACAGAAAGTAGTTTCATACAATGCTTCTGTGTAGTTTATATTTGAACATATTCTTTTTTCCACTATTAC
Organism: Symphalangus syndactylus; assembly: GCF_028878055.3. NCBI lineage: Eukaryota > Metazoa > Chordata > Mammalia > Primates > Hylobatidae > Symphalangus > Symphalangus syndactylus. The sequence goes on from NC_072425.2 coordinate 2,818,857, forward strand.
CCACTTAGCGATACGAATGTCCAGCTGCATTTTCTACAGACAGAGTGTTTCAAAACTGCTCAATCAAAATTATGGTTTAACTCTGTTAGCTGAATGCTCAGATCAGAAAGAAGTTTCACAGAATGCTTCTGTGTAGTTTATATTTGAATATATTCCTTTTTCCACTACTACGCTCTTAGCGCTCCAAATGTCCAGTTGCATTTTCTACAGAAAGAGTGTTCAGATCTGCTCAATCAAAAGTATGGTTTAACTCTGTTAGCTGAATGCACAGATCAGAAACAAGTTTCACCGAATGATTCTGGGTAGTTTATATTTGAAGACATTCCTTTTTCCACTATTACCCACTTAGCGCTCCGAATCTCCACTTGCATTTTCTACAAAAAGAGTGTTTCATAACTGCTGAATCAAAAATATGTTTTATCTCTGTTAACTGAATTTACCGATCAGAAATAAGTTTCACAGAATGCATCTGTGTAGTTTTTATTTGAAGATATTCTTTTTCCCAAAGTAGGCCTCTTAGCGCTTAGCATGTCCAATTGCAGTTTCTACAGAAAGAGTGTTTCAGAACGGCTCAATCAAAAGTAAGGTTCAACTCTGTTAGTTGAATGCACAGAACAGAAAGAATTTTCACAGAATGCTACTGTGTAGTTTATATTTGAATATAGTCCTTTTTCCAATATTACCCTCTTAGCGCTCCGAATGTCCACTTGCATTTTCTACAGAAAGAGGGTTCAGCACTGCGCAATCAAAAGTATGGTTTAACTCTGTTAGCTTAATGAACATATCAGAAATAAATTTCACACAATGCTTCTGTGTAGTTTTTATTTGAAGATATTATTTTTCCCAATAGAGGCCTCTTAGCGCTCAGAATGTCCAATTGCAGTTTCTACAGAAAGAGTGTTTCAGAAAGGCTCAATCAAAAGTAAGGTTCAACTCTGTTAGTTGAATGCACAGAACAGAAAGAAGTTTCATACAATGCTTCTGTGTAGTTTATATTTGAACATATTCTTTTTTCCACTATTACCCACTTAGCGCTACGAATGTCCAGTTGCATTTTCTACAGACAGAGTGTTTCAAAACTGCTCAATCAAAAGTATGGTTTAACTCTGTTAGCTGAATGCTCAGATCAGAAAGAAGTTTCACAGAATGCTTCTGTGTAGTTTATATTTGAATATATTCCTTTTTCCACTACTACGCTCTTAGCGCTCCAAATGTCCAGTTGCATTTTCCACAGAAAGAGTGTTCAGATCTGCTCAATCAAAAGTATGGTTTAACTCTGTTAGCTGAATGCACAGATCAGAAAGAAGTTTCACAGAATGATTCTGTGTAGTTTATATTTGGAGACATTCCTTTTTCCACTATTACCCTCTTAGCGCTCCGAATCTCCACTTGCATTTTCTACAGAAAGAGTGTTTCAGAACGGCTCAATCAAAACTAAGTTTCAACTCTTTTAGTTGAACAAACAGAACAGAAAGTAGTTTCACACAATTCTTCTGTGTAGTTTTTATTTGTAGACATTCTTTTTCCCAATATAGGCCTCTTTGCGCTCAGAATGTCCAATTGCATTTTCTACAGAAAGAGTGTTTCAGAACGGCTCAATCAAAAGTAAGGTTCAACTCTGTTAGTTCAATGCACAGAATAGAAAGAAGTTTCATACAATGCTTCTCTGTAGTTTATATTTGAACATATTCTTTTTTCCACTATTACCCACTTAGCGCTACGAATGTCCAGTTGCATTTTCTACAGACAGAGTGTTCCAAAACTGCTCAATCAAAAGTATGGTTTAACTGTGTTAGCTGAATGCTCAGATCAGAAAGAAGTTTCACAGAATGCTTCTGTGTAGTTTATATTTGAATATATTCCTTTTTCCACTACTACGCTCTTAGCGCTCCAAATGTCCAGTTGCATTTTCTACAGAAAGAGTGTTCAGATCTGCTCAATCAAAAGTATGGTTTAACTCTGTTAGCTGAATGCACAGATCAGAAAGAAGTTTCACCGAATGATTCTGTGTAGTTTATATTTGAAGACATTCCTTTTTCCACTATTACCCCCTTAGCGCTCCGAATCTCCACTTGCATTTTCTACAAAAAGAGTGTTTCATAACTGCTCAATCAAAAATATGTTTTATGTCTGTTAACTGAATTTACAGATCAGAAATAAGTTTCACAGAATGCATCTGTGTAGTTTTTATTTGAAGATATTCTTTTTCCCAATGTAGGCCTCTTAGCGCTTAGCATGTCCAATTGCAGTTTCTACAGAAAGAGTGTTTCAGAACGGCTCAATCAAAAGTAAGGTTCAACTCTGTTAGTTGAATGCACAGAACAGAAAGAATTTTCACAGAATGCTACTGTGTAGTTTATATTTGGAGACATTCCTTTTTCCACTATTACCCTCTTAGCGCTCCGAATCTCCACTTGCATTTTCTACAGAAAGAGTGTTTCAGAACGGCTCAATCAAAACTAAGGTTCAACTCTTTTAGTTGAACAAACAGAACAGAAAGAAGTTTCACACAATTCTTCTGTGTAGTTTTTATTTGTAGACATTCTTTTTCCCAATATAGGCCTCTTAGCGCTCAGAATGTCCAATTGCAGTTTCTACAGAAAGAGTGTTTCAGAACGGCTCAATCAAAAGTAAGGTTCAACTCTGTTAGTTGAATGCACAGAACAGAAAGAAGTTTCATACAATGCTTCTGTGTAGTTTATATTTGAACATATTCTTTTTTCCACTATTACCCACTTAGCGCTACGAATGTCCAGTTGCATTTTCTACAGACAGAGTGTTTCAAAACTGCTCAATCAAAATTATGGTTTAACTCTGTTAGCTGAATGCTCAGATCAGAAAGAAGTTTCACAGAATGCTTCTGTGTAGTTTATATTTGAATATATTCCTTTTTCCACTACTACGCTCTTAGCGCTCCAAATGTCCAGTTGCATTTTCTACAGAAAGAGTGTTCAGATCTGCTCAATCAAAAGTATGGTTTAACTCTGTTAGCTGAATGCACAGATCAGAAAGAAGTTTCACCGAATGATTCTGTGTAGTTTATATTTGAAGACATTCCTTTTTCCACTATTACCCTCTTAGCGCTCCGAATCTCCACTTGTATTTTCTACAAAAAGAGTGTTTCATAACTGCTCAATCAAAAATATGTTTTATCTCTGTTAACTGAATTTACCGATCAGAAATAAGTTTCACAGAATGCATCTGTGTAGTTTTTATTTGAAGATATTTTTTTTCCCAAAGTAGGCCTCTTAGCGCTTAGCATGTCCAATTGCAGTTTCTACAGAAAGAGTGTTTCAGAACGGCTCAATCAAAAGTAAGGTTCAACTCTGTTAGTTGAATGCACAGAACAGAAAGAATTTTCACAGAATGCTACTGTGTAGTTTATATTTGAATATAGTCCTTTTTCCAATATTACCCTCTTAGCGCTCCGAATGTCCACTTGCATTTTCTACAGAAAGAGGGTTCAGCACTGCGCAATCAAAAGTATGGTTTAACTCTGTTAGCTTAATGAACATATCAGAAATAAATTTCACACAATGCTTCTGTGTAGTTTTTATTTGAAGATATTATTTTTCCCAATAGAGGCCTCTTAGCGCTCAGAATGTCCAATTGCAGTTTCTACAGAAAGAGTGTTTCAGAAAGGCTCAATCAAAAGTAAGGTTCAACTCTGTTAGTTGAATGCACAGAACAGAAAGAAGTTTCATACAATGCTTCTGTGTAGTTTATATTTGAACATATTCTTTTTTCCACTATTACCCACTTAGCGCTACGAATGTCCAGTTGCATTTTCTACAGACAGAGTGTTTCAAAACTGCTCAATCAAAAGTATGGTTTAACTCTGTTAGCTGAATGCTCAGATCAGAAAGAAGTTTCACAGAATGCTTCTGTGTAGTTTATATTTGAATATATTCCTTTTTCCACTACTACTCTCTTAGCGCTCCAAATGTCCAGTTGCATTTTCTACAGAAAGAGTGTTCAGATCTGCTCAATCAAAAGTATGGTTTAACTCTGTTAGCTGAATGCACAGATCAGAAAGAAGTTTCACAGAATGATTCTGTGTAGTTTATATTTGGAGACATTCCTTTTTCCACTATTACCCTCTTAGCGCTCCGAATCTCCACTTGCATTTTCTACAGAAAGAGTGTTTCAGAACGGCTCAATCAAAACTAAGTTTCAACTCTTTTAGTTGAACAAACAGAACAGAAAGTAGTTTCACACAATTCTTCTGTGTAGTTTTTATTTGTAGACATTCTTTTTCCCAATATAGGCCTCTTTGCGCTCAGAATGTCCAATTGCATTTTCTACAGAAAGAGTGTTTCAGAACGGCTCAATCAAAAGTAAGGTTCAACTCTGTTAGTTGAATGCACAGAACAGAAAGAAGTTTCATACAATGCTTCTGTGTAGTTTATATTTGAACATATTCTTTTTTCCACTATTACCCACTTAGCGCTACGAATGTCCAGTTGCATTTTCTACAGACAGAGTGTTTCAAAACTGCTCAATCAAAAGTATGGTTTAACTGTGTTAGCTGAATGCTCAGATCAGAAAGAAGTTTCACAGAATGCTTCTGTGTAGTTTATATTTGAATATATTCCTTTTTCCACTACTACGCTCTTAGCGCTCCAAATGTCCAGTCGCATTTTCTACAGAAAGAGTGTTCAGATCTGCTCAATCAAAAGTATGGTTTAACTCTGTTTGCTGAATGCACAGATCAGAAAGAAGTTTCACCGAATGATTCTGTGTAGTTTATATTTGAAGACATTCCTTTTTCCACTATTACCCTCTTAGCGCTCCGAATCTCCACTTGCATTTTCTACAAAAAGAGTGTTTCATAACTGCTCAATCAAAAATATGTTTTATGTCTGTTAACTGAATTTACAGATCAGAAATAAGTTTCACAGAATGCATCTGTGTAGTTTTTATTTGAAGATATTCTTTTTCCCAATGTAGGCCTCTTAGCGCTTAGCATGTCCAATTGCAGTTTCTACAGAAAGAGTGTTTCAGAACGGCTCAATCAAAAGTAAGGTTCAACTCTGTTAGTTGAATGCACAGAACAGAAAGAATTTTCACAGAATGCTACTGTGTAGTTTATATTTGGAGACATTCCTTTTTCCACTATTACCCTCTTAGCGCTCCGAATCTCCACTTGCATTTTCTACAGAAAGAGTGTTTCAGAACGGCTCAATCAAAACTAAGGTTCAACTCTTTTAGTTGAACAAACAGAACAGAAAGAAGTTTCACACAATTCTTCTGTGTAGTTTTTATTTGTAGACATTCTTTTTCCCAATATAGGCCTCTTAGCGCTCAGAATGTCCAATTGCAGTTTCTACAGAAAGAGTGTTTCAGAACGGCTCAATCAAAAGTAAGGTTCAACTCTGTTAGTTGAATGCACAGAACAGAAAGAAGTTTCATACAATGCTTCTGTGTAGTTTATATTTGAACATATTCTTTTTTCCACTATTACCCACTTAGCGCTACGAATGTCCAGTTGCATTTTCTACAGACAGAGTGTTTCAAAACTGCTCAATCAAAATTATGGTTTAACTCTGTTAGCTGAATGCTCAGATCAGAAAGAAGTTTCACAGAATGCTTCTGTGTAGTTTATATTTGAATATATTCCTTTTTCCACTACTACGCTCTTAGCGCTCCAAATGTCCAGTTGCATTTTCTACAGAAAGAGTGTTCAGATCTGCTCAATCAAAAGTATGGTTTAACTCTGTTAGCTGAATGCACAGATCAGAAAGAAGTTTCACCGAATGATTCTGTGTAGTTTATATTTGAAGACATTCCTTTTTCCACTATTACCCTCTTAGCGCTCCGAATCTCCACTTGTATTTTCTACAAAAAGTGTGTTTCATAACTGCTCAATCAAAAATATGTTTTATCTCTGTTAACTGAATTTACCGATCAGAAATAAGTTTCACAGAATGCATCTGTGTAGTTTTTATTTGAAGATATTTTTTTTCCCAAAGTAGGCCTCTTAGCGCTTAGCATGTCCAATTGCAGTTTCTACAGAAAGAGTGTTTCAGAACGGCTCAATCAAAAGTAAGGTTCAACTCTGTTAGTTGAATGCACAGAACAGAAAGAATTTTCACAGAATGCTACTGTGTAGTTTATATTTGAATATAGTCCTTTTTCCAATATTACCCTCTTAGCGCTCCGAATGTCCACTTGCATTTTCTACAGAAAGAGGGTTCAGAACTGCGCAATCAAAAGTATGGTTTAACTCTGTTAGCTTAATGAACATATCAGAAATAAATTTCACACAATGCTTCTGTGTAGTTTTTATTTGAAGATATTATTTTTCCCAATAGAGGCCTCTTAGCGCTCAGAATGTCCAATTGCAGTTTCTACAGAAAGAGTGTTTCAGAAAGGCTCAATCAAAAGTAAGGTTCAACTCTGTTAGTTGAATGCACAGAACAGAAAGAAGTTTCATACAATGCTTCTGTGTAGTTTATATTTGAACATATTCTTTTTTCCACTATTACCCACTTAGCGCTACGAATGTCCAGTTGCATTTTCTACAGACAGAGTGTTTCAAAACTGCTCAATCAAAAGTATGGTTTAACTCTGTTAGCTGAATGCTCAGATCAGAAAGAAGTTTCACAGAATGCTTCTGTGTAGTTTATATTTGAATATATTCCTTTTTCCACTACTACTCTCTTAGCGCTCCAAATGTCCAGTTGCATTTTCTACAGAAAGAGTGTTCAGATCTGCTCAATCAAAAGTATGGTTTAACTCTGTTAGCTGAATGCACAGATCAGAAAGAAGTTTCACAGAATGATTCTGTGTAGTTTATATTTGGAGACATTCCTTTTTCCACTATTACCCTCTTAGCGCTCCGAATCTCCACTTGCATTTTCTACAGAAAGAGTGTTTCAGAACGGCTCAATCAAAACTAAGTTTCAACTCTTTTAGTTGAACAAACAGAACAGAAAGTAGTTTCACACAATTCTTCTGTGTAGTTTTTATTTGTAGACATTCTTTTTCCCAATATAGGCCTCTTTGCGCTCAGAATGTCCAATTGCATTTTCTACAGAAAGAGTGTTTCAGAAAGGGTCAATCAAAAGTAAGGTTCAACTCTGTTAGTTGAATGCACAGAACAGAAAGAAGTTTCATACAATGCTTCTGTGTAGTTTATATTTGAACATATTCTTTTTTCCACTATTACCCACTTAGCGCTACGAATGTCCAGTTGCATTTTCTACAGACAGAGTGTTTCAAAACTGCTCAATCAAAAGTATGGTTTAACTGTGTTAGCTGAATGCTCAGATCAGAAAGAAGTTTCACAGAATGCTTCTGTGTAGTTTATATTTGAATATATTCCTTTTTCCACTACTACGCTCTTAGCGCTCCAAATGTCCAGTCGCATTTTCTACAGAAAGAGTGTTCAGATCTGCTCAATCAAAAGTATGGTTTAACTCTGTTAGCTGAATGCACAGATCAGAAAGAAGTTTCACCGAATGATTCTGTGTAGTTTATATTTGAAGACATTCCTTTTTCCACTATTACCCTCTTAGCGCTCCGAATCTCCACTTGTATTTTCTACAAAAAAAGTGTTTCATAACTGCTCAATCAAAAATATGTTTTATCTCTGTTAACTGAATTTACAGATCAGAAATAAGTTTCACAGAATGCATCTGTGTAGTTTTTATTTGAAGATATTCTTTTTCCCAAAGTAGGCCTCTTAGCGCTTAGCATGTCCAATTGCAGTTTCTACAAAAAGAGTGTTTCAGAACAGCTCAATCAAAAGTAAGGTTCAACTCTGTTAGTTGAATGCACAGAACAGAAAGAATTTTCACAGAATGCTACTGTGTAGTTTATATTTGAATATAGTCCTTTTTCCACTATTACCCTCTTAGCGCTCTGAATGTCCACTTGCATTTTCTACAGAAAGAGGGTTCAGCACTGCGCAATCAAAAGTATGGTTTAACTCTGTTAGCTTAATGAACATATCAGAAATAAATTTCACACAATGCTTCTGTGTAGTTTTTATTTGAAGATATTATTTTTCCCAATAGGGGCCTCTTAGCGCTCAGAATGTCCAATTGCAGTTTCTACAGAAAGTGTTTCAGAAAGGCTCAATCAAAAATAAGGTTCAACTCTGTTAGTTGAATGCACAGAACAGAAAGAAGTTTCATACAATGCTTCTGTGTAGTTTATATTTGAACATATTCTTTTTTCCACTATTACCCACTTAGCGCTACGAATGTCCAGTTGCATTTTCTACAGACAGAGTGTTTCAAAACTGCTCAATCAAAAGTATGGTTTAACTCTGTTAGCTGAATGCTCAGATCAGAAAGAAGTTTCACAGAATGCTTCTGTGTAGTTTATATTTGAATATATTCCTTTTTCCACTACTACTCTCTTAGCGCTCCAAATGTCCAGTTGCATTTTCTACAGAAAGAGTGTTCAGATCTGCTCAATCAAAAGTATGGTTTAACTCTGTTAGCTGAATGCACAGATCAGAAAGAAGTTTCACAGAATGATTCTGTGTAGTTTATATTTTGAGACATTCCTTTTTCCACTATTACCCTCTTAGCGCTCCGAATCTCCACTTGCATTTTCTACAGAAAGAGTGTTTCAGAACGGCTCAATCAAAACTAAGGTTCAACACTTTTAGTTGAACAAACAGAACAGAAAGAAGTTTCACACAATTCTTCTGTGTTGTTTTTATTTGTAGACATTCTTTTTCCCAATATAGGCCTCTTAGCGCTCAGAATGTCCAATTGCAGTTTCTACAGAAAGAGTGTTTCAGAACGGCTCAATCAAAAGTAAGGTTGAACTCTGTTAGTTGAATGCACAGAACAGAAAGAAGTTTCATACAATGCTTCTGTGTAGTTTATATTTGAACATATTCTTTTTTCCACTATTACCCACTTAGCGCTACGAATGTCCAGTTGCATTTTCTACAGACAGAGTGTTTCAAAACTGCTCAATCAAAAGTATGGTTTAACTCTGTTAGCTGAATGCTGAGATCAGAAAGAAGTTTCACAGAATGCTTCTGTGTAGTTTATATTTGAATATATTCCTTTTTCCACTACTACGCTCTTAGCGCTCCAAATGTCCAGTTGCATTTTCTACAGAAAGAGTGTTCAGATCTGCTCAATCAAAAGTATGGTTTAACTCTGTTAGCTGAATGCACAGATCAGAAAGAAGTTTCTCCGAATGATTCTGTGTAGTTTATATTTGAAGACATTCCTTTTTCCACTATTACCCTCTTAGCGCTCCGAATCTCCACTTGTATTTTCTACAAAAAGAGTGTTTCATAACTGCTCAATCAAAAATATGTTTTATCTCTGTTAACTGAATTTACAGATCAGAAATAAGTTTCACAGAATGCATCTGTGTAGTTTTTATTTGAAGATATTCTTTTTCCCAAAGTAGGCCTCTTAGCGCTTAGCATGTCCAATTGCAGTTTCTACAGAAAGAGTGTTTCAGAACGGCTCAATCAAAAGTAAGGTTCAACTCTGTTAGTTGAATGCACAGAACAGAAAGAATTTTCACAGAATGCTACTGTGTAGTTTATATTTGAATACAGTCCTTTTTCCACTATTACCCTCTTAGCGCTCCGAATGTCCACTTGCATTTTCTACAGAAAGAGGGTTCAGCACTGCGCAATCAAAAGTATGTTTTAACTCTGTTAGCTTAATGAACATATCAGAAATAAGTTTCACACAATGCTTCTGTGTAGTTTTTATTTGAAGATATTATTTTTCCCAATAGAGTCCTCTTAGCGCTCAGAATGTCCAATTGCAGTTTCTACAGAAAGAGTGTTTCAGAAAGGCTCAATCAAAATTAAGGTTCAACTCTGTTAGTTGAATGCACAGAACAGAAAGAAGTTTCATACAATGCTTCTGTGTAGTTTATATTTGAACATATTCTTTTTTCCACTATTACCCACTTAGCGCTACGAATGTCCAGTTGCATTTTCTACAGACAGAGTGTTTCAAAACTGCTCAATCAAAAGTATGGTTTAACTCTTTTGGCTGAATGCTCAGATCAGAAAGAAGTTTCACAGAATGCTTCTGTGTAGTTGATATTTGAATATATTCCTTTTTCCACTACTACTCTCTTAGCGCTCCAAATGTCCAGTTGCATTTTCTACAGAAAGAGTGTTCAGATCTGCTCAATCAAAAGTATGGTTTAACTCTGTTAGCTGAATGCACAGATCAGAAAGAAGTTTCACCGAATGATTCTGTGTAGTATATATTTGAAGACATTCCTTTTTCCACTATTACCCTCTTAGCGCTCGGAATCTCCACTTGCATTTTCTACAAAAAGAGTGTTTCATAACTGCTCAATCAAAAATATGTTTTATCTCTGTTAACTGAATTTACAGATCAGAAATAAGTTTCACAGAATGCATCTGTGTAGTTTTTATTTGAAGAGATACTTTTTCCCAATGTAGGCCTCTTAGCGCTTAGCATGTCCAATTGCAGTTTCTACAGAAAGAGTGTTTCAGAACGGCTCAATCAAAAGTAAGGTTCAACTCTGTTAGTTGAATGCACAGAAAAGAAAGAATTTTCACAGAATGCTACTGTGTAGTTTATATTTGAATATATTCCTTTTTCCACTATTACCCTCTTAGCGCTCCGAATGTCCACTTGCATTTTCTACAGAAAGAGTGTTCAGAACTGCGCAATCAAAAGTATGGTTTAACTCTGTTAGCTTAATGAACATATCAGAAATAAGATTCACACAATGCTTCTGTGTAGTTTTTATTTGAAGATATTTTTTTTCCCCATATAGGCCTCTTAGCGCTCAGAATGTCCAATTGCAGTTTCTACAGAAAGAGTGTTTCAGAAAGGCTCAATCAAAAGTAAGGTTCAACTCTGTTAGTTGAATGCACAGAACAGAAAGAAGTTTCATACAATGCTTCTGTGTAGTTTATATTTGAACATATTCTTTTTTCCACTATTACCCACTTAGCGCTACGAATGTCCAGTTGCATTTTCTACAGACAGAGTGTTTCAAAACTGCTCAAACAAAAGTATGGTTTAACTCTGTTAGCTGAATGCTCACATCAGAAAGAAGTTTCACAGAATGCTTCTGTGTAGTTTATATTTGAATATATTCCTTTTTCCACAACTAATCTCTTAGCGCTCCAAATGTCCAGTTGCATTTTCTACAGAAAGAGTGTTCAGATCTGCTCAATCAAAAGTATGGTTTAACTCTGTTAGCTGAATGCACAGATCGGAAAGAAGTTTCACAGAATGATTCTGTGTAGTTTATATTTGGAGACATTCCTTTTTCCACTATTACCCTCTTAGCGCTCCGAATCTCCACTTGCATTTTCTACAGAAAGAGTGTTTCAGAACGGCTCAATCAAAACTAAGGTTCAACTCTTTTAGTTGAACAAACAGTACAGAAAGAAGTTTCACACAATTCTTCTGTGTAGTTTTTATTTGTAGACATTCTTTTTCCCAATATAGGCCTCTTAGCGCTCAGAATGTCCAATTGCACTTTCTACAGAAAGAGTGTTTCAGAACGGCTCAATCAAAAGTAATGTTCAACTCTGTTAGTAGAATGCACAGAACAGAAAGAAGTTTCATACAATGCTTCTGTGTAGTTTATATTTGAACATATTCTTTTTTCCACTATTACCCACTTAGCGCTACGAATGTCCAGTTGCATTTTCTACAGACAGAGTGATTCAAAACTGCTCAATCAAAAGTATGGTTTAACTCTGTTAGATGAATGCTCAGATCAGAAAGAAGTTTCACAGAATGCTTCTGTGTAGTTTATATTTGAATATATTCCTTTTTCCACTACTACGCTCTTAGCGCTCCAAATGTCCAGTTGCATTTTCTACAGAAAGAGTGTTCAGATCTGCTCAATCAAAAGTATGGTTTAACTCTGTTAGCTGAATGCACAGATCAGAAAGAAGTTTCACCGAATGATTCTGTGTAGTTTATATTTGAAGACATTCCTTTTTCCACTATTACCCTCTTAGCGCTCCGAATCTCCACTTGTATTTTCTACAAAAAGAGTGTTTCATAACTGCTCAATCAAAAATATGTTTTATCTCTGTTAACTGAATTTACAGATCAGAAATAAGTTTCACAGAATGCATCTGTGTAGTTTTTATTTGAAGATATTCTTTTTCCCAAAGTAGGCCTCTTAGCGCTTAGCATGTCCAATTGCAGTTTCTACAGAAAGAGTGTTTCAGAACGGCTCAATCAAAAGTAAGGCTCAACTCTGTTAGTTGAATGCACAGAACAGAAAGAATTTTCACAGAATGCTACTGTGTAGTTTATATTTGAATATAGTCCTTTTTCCGCTATTACCCTCTTAGCGCTCCGAATGTCCACTTGCATTTTCTACAGAAAGAGGGTTCAGCACTGCGCAATCAAAAGTATGGTTTAACTCTGTTAGCTTAATGAACATATCAGAAATAAGTTTCACACAATGCTTCTGTGTAGTTTTTATTTGAAGATATTATTTTTCCCAATAGAGGCCTCTTAGCGCTCAGAATGTCCAATTGCAGTTTCTACAGAAAGAGTGTTTCAGAAAGGCTCAATCAAAAGTAAGGTTCAACTCTGTTAGTTGAATGCACAGAACAGAAAGAAGTTTCATAAAATGCTTCTGTGTAGTTTATATTTGAACATATTCTTTTTTCCACTATTACCCACTTAGCGCTACGAATGTCCAGTTGCATTTTCTTCAGACAGAGTTTTTCAAAACTGCACAATCAAAAGTATGGTTTAACTCTGTTAGCTGAATGCTCAGATCAGAAAGAAGTTTCACAGAATGCTTCTGTGTAGTTTATATTTGAATATATTCCTTTTTCCACTACTACTCTCTTAGCGCTCCAAATGTCCAGTTGCATTTTCTACAGAAAGAGTGTTCAGATCTGCTCAATCAAAAGTATGGTTTAACTCTTTTAGCTGAATGCACAGATCAGAAAGAAGTTTCACAGAATGATTCTGTGTAGTTTATATTTGGAGACATTCCTTTTTCCACTATTACCCTCTTAGCGCTCCGAATCTCCACTTGCATTTTCTACAGAAAGAGTGTTTCAGAACGGCTCAATCAAAACTAAGGTTCAACTCTTTTAGTTGAACAAACAGAACAGAAAAAGTTTCACACAATTCTTCTGTGTAGTTTTTATTTGTAGACATTCTTTTTCCCAATATAGGCCTCTTAGCGCTCAGAATGTCCAATTGCAGTTTCTACAGAAAGAGTGTTTCAGAACGGCTCAATCAAAAGTAAGGTTGAACTCTGTTAGTTGAATGCACAGAACAGAAAGAAGTTTCATACAATGCTTCTGTGTAGTTTATATTTGAACATATTCTTTTTTCCACTATTACCCACTTAGCGCTACGAATGTCCAGTTGCATTTTCTACAGACAGAGTGTTTCAAAACTGCTCAATCAAAAGAATGGTTTAACTCTGTTAGCTGAATGCTCAGATCAGAAAGAAGTTTCACAGAATGATTCTGTGTAGTTTATATTTGAATGTATTCCTTTTTCCACTACTACTCTCTTAGCGCTCCAAATGTCCAGTTGCATTTTCTACAGAAAGAGTGTTCAGATCTGCTCAATCAAAAGTATGGTTTAACTCTGTTAGCTGAATGCACAGATCAGAAAGAAGTTTCACAGAATGATTCTGTGTAGTTTATATTTGGAGATATTCCTTTTTCCACTATTGCCCTCTTAGCGCTCCGAATCTCCACTTGCATTTTCTACAGAAAGAGTGTTTCAGAACGGCTCAATCAAAACTAAGGTTCAACTCTTTTAGTTGAACAAACAGAACAGAAAGAAGTTTTACACAATTCTTCTGTGTAGTTTTTATTTGTAGACATTCTTTTTCCCAATATAGGCCTCTTGGCGCTCAGAATGTCCAATTGCAGTTTCTACAGAAAGAGTGTTTCAGAACGGCTCAATCAAAAGTAAGGTTGAACTCTGTTAGTTGAATGCACAGAACAGAAAGAAGTTTCATACAATGCTTCTGTGTAGTTTATATTTGAACATATTCTTTTTTCCACTATTACCCATTTAGCGCTACGAATGTCCAGTTGCATTTTCTACAGACAGAGTGTTTCAAAACTGCTCAATCAAATGTATGGTTTAACTCTGTTAGCTGAATGCTCAGATCAGAAAGAAGTTTCACAGAATGCTTCTGTGTAGTTTATATTTGAATATATTCCTTTTTCCACTACTACGCTCTTAGCGCTCCAATGTCCAGTTGCATTTTCTACAGAAAGAGTGTTCAGATCTGCTCAATCAAAAGTATGGTTTAACTCTGTTAGCTGAATGCACAGATCAGAAAGAAGTTTCACCGAATGATTCTGTGTAGTTTATATTTGAAGACATTCCTTTTTCCACTATTACCCTCTTAGCGCTCCGAATCTCCACTTGCATTTTCTACAAAAAGAGTGTTTCATAACTGCTCAATCAAAAATATGTTTTATCTCTGTTAACTGAATTTACAGATCAGAAATAAGTTTCACAGAATGCATCTGTGTAGTTTTTATTTGAAGATATTCTTTTTCCCAATGTAGGCCTCTTAGCGCTTAGCATGTCCAATTGCAGTTTCTACAGAAAGAGTGTTTCAGAACGGCTCAATCAAAAGTAAGGTTCAACTCTGTTAGTTGAATGCACAGAACAGAAAGTATTTTCACAGAATGCTACTGTGTAGTTTATATTTGAATATATTCCTTTTTCCACTATTACCCTCTTAGCGCTCCGAATGTCCACTTGCATTTTCTACAGAAAAGTGTTCAGAACTGCGCAATCAAAAGTATGGTTTAACTCTGTTATCTTAATGAACATATCAGAAATAAGATTCACACAATGCTTCTGTGTAGTTCTTATTTGAAGATATTATTTTTCCCCATATAGACCTCTTAGCGCTCAGAATGTCCAATTGCAGTTTCTACAGAAAGAGTGTTTCAGAAAGGCTCAATCAAAAGTAAGGTTCAACTCTGTTAGTTGAATGCACAGAACAGAAAGAAGTTTCATACAATGCTTCTGTGTAGTTTATATTTGAACATATTCTTTTTTCCACTATTACCCACTTAGCGCTACGAATGCCAGTTGCATTTTCTACAGACAGAGAGTTTCAAAACTGCTCAGTCAAAAGTATGGTTTAACTCTGTTAGCTGAATGCTCAAATCAGAAAGAAGTTTCACAGAATGCTTCTGTGTAGTTTATATTTGAATATATTCCTTTTTCCACTACTACTCTCTTAGCGCTCCAAATATCCAGTTGCATTTTCTACAGAAAGAGTGTTCAGATCTGCTCAATCAAAAGTATGGTTTAACTCTGTTAGCTGAATGCACAGATCGGAAAGAAGTTTCACAGAATGATTCTGTGTAGTTTATATTTGGAGACATTCCTTTTTCCACTATTACCCTCTTAGCGCTCCGAATCTCCACTTGCATTTTCTACAGAAAGAGTGTTTCAGAACGGCTCAATCAAAACTAAGGTTCAACTCTTTTAGTTGAACAAACAGTACAGAAAGAAGTTTCACACAATTCTTCTGCGTAGTTTTTATTTGTAGACATTCTTTTTCCCAATATAGGCCTCTTAGCGCTCAGAATTTCCAATTGCAGTTTCTACAGAAAGAGTGTTTCAGAACGGCTCAATCAAAAGTAAGGTTCAACTCTGTTAGTTGAATGCACAGAACCGAAAGAAGTTTCATACAATGGTTCTGTGTAGTTTATATTTGAACATATTCTTTTTTCCAGTATTACCCACTTAGCGCTACGAATGTCCAGTTGCATTTTCTACAGACAGAGTGTTTCAAAACTGCTCAATCAAAAGTATGGTTTAACTCTGTTAGCTGAATGCTCAGATCAGAAAGAAGTTTCACAGAATGCTTCTGTGTAGTTTTTATTTGAATATATTCCTTTTTCCACTACTACGCTCTTAGCGCTCCAAATGTCCAGTTGCATTTTCTACAGAAAGAGTGTTCAGATCTGCTCAATCAAAAGTATGGTTTAACTCTGTTAGCTGAATGCACAGATCAGAAAGAAGTTTCACCGAATGGTTCTGTGTAGTTTATATTTGAAGACATTCCTTTTTCCACTATTACCCTCTTAGCGCTCCGAATCTCCACTTGTATTTTCTACAAAAAGAGTGTTTCATAACTGCTCAATCAAAAATATGTTTTATCTCTGTTAACTGAATTTACAGATCAGAAATAAG
This sequence comes from Symphalangus syndactylus, assembly GCF_028878055.3. NCBI lineage: Eukaryota > Metazoa > Chordata > Mammalia > Primates > Hylobatidae > Symphalangus > Symphalangus syndactylus. The sequence goes on from NC_072425.2 coordinate 2,835,011, forward strand.
TTTCACAGAATGCATCTGTGTAGTTTTTACTTGAAGATATTCTTTTTCCCAAAGTAGGCCTCTTAGCGCTTAGCATGTCCAATTGCAGTTTCTACAGAAAGAGTGTTTCAGAACGGCTCAATCAAAAGTAAGGCTCAACTCTGTTAGTTGAATGCACAGAACAGAAAGAATTTTCACAGAATGCTACTGTGTAGTTTATATTTGAATATAGTCCTTTTTCCACTATTACCCTCTTAGCGCTCCGAATGTCCACTTGCATTTTCTACAGAAAGAGGGTTCAGAACTGCGCAATCAAAAGTATGGTTTAACTCTGTTAGCTTAATGAACATATCAGAAATAAGTTTCACACAATGCTTCTGTGTAGTTTTTATTTGAAGATATTATTTTTCCCAATAGAGGCCTCTTAGCGCTCAGAATGTCCAATTGCACTTTCTACAGAAAGAGTGTTTCAGAAAGGCTCAATCAAAAGTAAGGTTCAACTCTGTTAGTTGAATGCACAGAACAGAAAGAAGTTTCATACAATGCTTCTGTGTAGTTTATATTTGAACATATTCTTTTTTCCACTATTACCCACTTAGCGCTACGAATGTCCAGTTGCATTTTCTACAGACAGAGTGTTTCAAAACTGCTCAATCAAAAGTATGGTTTAACTCTGTTAGCTGAATGCTCAGATCGGAAAGAAGTTTCACAGAATGCTTCTGTGTAGTTTATATTTGAATATATTCCTTTTTCCACTACTACTCTCTTAGCGCTCCAAATGTCCAGTTGCATTTTCTACAGAAAGAGTGTTCAGATCTGCTCAATCAAAAGTATGGTTTAATTCTGTTAGCTGAATGCACAGATCAGAAAGAAGTTTCACAGAATGATTCTGTGTAGTTTATATTTGAGACATTCCTTTTTCCACTATTACCCTCTTAGCGCTCCGAATCTCCACTTGCATTTTCTACAGAAAGAGTGTTTCAGAACGGCTCAATCAAAACTAATGTTCAACTCTTTTAGTTGAACAAACAGAACAGAAAGAAGTTTCACACAATTCTTCTGTGTAGTTTTTATTTGTAGAATTTCTTTTTCCCAATATAGGCCTCTTAGCGCTCAGAATGTCCAATTGCAGTTTCTACAGAAAGAGTGTTTCAGAACGGCTCAATCAAAAGTAAGGTTCAACTCTGTTAGTTGAATGCACAGAACAGAAAGAAGTTTCATACAATGCTTCTGTGTAGTTTATATTTGAACATATTCTTTTTTCCACTATTACCCATTTAGCGCTACGAATGTCTAGTTGCATTTTCTACAGACAGAGTGTTTCAAAACTGCTCAATCAAATGTATGGTTTAACTCTGTTAGCTGAATGCTCAGATCAGAAATAAGTTTCACAGAATACTTCTGTGTAGTTTATATTTGAATATATTCCTTTTTCCACTACTACGCTCTTAGCGCTCCAAATGTCCAGTTGCATTTTCTACAGAAAGAGTGGTCAGATCTGCTCAATCAAAAGTATGGTTTAACTCTGTTAGCTGAATGCACAGATCAGAAAGAAGTTTCACCGAATGATTCTGTGTAGTTTATATTTGAAGACATTCCTTTTTCCACTATTACCCTCTTAGCGCTCCGAATCTCCACTTGCATTTTCTACAAAAAGAGTGTTTCATAACTGCTCAATCAAAAATATGTTTTATCTCTGTTAACTGAATTTACAGATCAGAAATAAGTTTCACAGAATGCATCTGTGTAGTTTTTATTTGAAGATATTCTTTTTCCCAATGTAGGCCTCTTAGCGCTTAGCATGTCCAATTGCAGTTTCTACAGAAAGAGTGTTTCAGAACGGCTCAATCAAAAGTAAGGTTCAACTCTGTTAGTTGAATGCACAGAACAGAAAGAATTTTCACAGAATGCTACTGTGTAGATTATATTTGAATATATTCCTTTTTCCACTAGTACCCTCTTAGCGCTCCGAATGTCCACTTGCATTTTCTACAGAAAGAGTGTCCAGAACTGCGCAATCAAAAGTATGGTTTAACTCTGTTAGCTTAATGAACATATCAGAAATAAGTTTCACACAATGCTTCTGTGTAGTTTTTATTTGAAGATAATATTTTTCCCAATAGAGGCCTCTTAGCGCTCAGAATGTACAATTGCAGTTTCTACAGAAAGAGTGTTTCAGAAAGGCTCAATCAAAAGTAAGGTTCAACTCTGTTAGTTCAATGCACAGAACAGAAAGAAGTTTCATACAATGCTTCTGTGTAGTTTATATTTGAACATATTCTTTTTTCCACTATTACCCACTTAGCGCTACGAATGTCCAGTTGCATTTTCTACAGACAGAGTGTTTCAAAACTGCTCAATCAAAAGTATGGTTTAACTCTGTTAGCTGAATGCTCAGATCAGAAAGAAGTTTCACAGAATGCTTCTGTGTAGTTTATATTTGAATACATTCCTTTTTCCACTATTACCCTCTTAGCGCTCCGAATGTCCACTTGCATTTTCTACAGAAAGAGGGTTCAGCACTGCGCAATCAAAAGTATGGTTTAACTCTGTTAGCTTAATGAACATATCAGAAATAAGTTTCACACAATGCTTCTGTGTAGTTTTTATTTGAAGATATTATTTTTCCCTATAGAGGCCTCTTAGCGCTCAGAATGTCCATTTGCAGTTTCTACAGAAAGAGTGTTTCAGAAAGGCTCAATCAAAAGTAAGGTTCAACTCTGTTAGTTGAATGCACAGAACAGAAAGAAGTTTCATACAATGATTCTGTGTAGTTTATATTTGAACATATTCTTTTTTCCACTATTACCCACTTAGCCCTACGAATGTCCAGTTGCATTTTCTACAGACAGAGTGTTTCAAAACTGCTCAATCAAAAGTATGGTTTAACTCTGTTAGCTCAATGCTCAGATCAGAAAGAAGTTTCACAGAATGCTTCTGTGTAGTTTATATTTGAATATATTCCTTTTTCCACTACTACGCTCTTAGCGCTCCAAATGTCCAGTTGCATTTTCTACAGAAAGAGTGTTCAGATCTGCTCAATCAAAAGTATGGTTTAACTCTGTTACCTGAATGCACAGATCAGAAAGAAGTTTCACCGAATGATTCTGTGTAGTTTATATTTGAAGACATTCCTTTTTCCACTATTACCCTCTTAGCGCTCCGAATCTCCACTTGCATTTTCTACAAAAAGAGTGTTTCATAACTGCTCAATCAAAAATATGTTTTATCTGTGTTAACTGAATTTACAGATCAGAAATAAGTTTCACAGAATGCATCTGTGTAGTTTTTATTTGAAGATATTCTTTTTCCCAATGTAGGCCTCTTAGCGCTTAGCATGTCCAATTGCAGTTTCTACAGAAAGAGTGTTTCAGAACGGCTCAATCAAAAGTAAGGTTCAACTCTGTTAGTTGAATGCACAGAACAGAAAGTATTTTCACAGAATGCTACTGTGTAGTTTATATTTGAATATATTCCTTTTTCCACTATTACCCTCTTAGCGCTCCGAATGTCCACTTGCATTTTCTACAGAAAGAGTGTTCAGAACTGCGCAATCAAAAGTATGGTTTAACTCTGTTAGCTTAATGAACATATCAGAAATAAGTTTCACACAATGCTTCTGTGTAGTTTTTATTTGAAGATATTATTTTTCCCAATAGAAGCCTCTTAGCGCTCAGAATGTCCAATTGCAGTTTCTACAGAAAGAGTGTTTCAGAAAGGCTCAATCAAAAGTAAGGTTCAACTCTGTTAGTTGAATGCACAGAGCAGAAAGAAGTTTCATACAATGCTTCTGTGTAGTTTATATTTGAACATATTCTTTTTTCCACTATTACCCACTTAGCGCTACGAATGTCCAGTTGCATTTTCTACAGACAGAGTGTTTCAAAACTGCTCAATCAAAAGTATGGTTTAACTCTGTTAGCTGAATGCTCAGATCAGAAAGAAGTTTCACAGAATGCTTCTGTGTAGTTTATATTTGAATATATTCCTTTTTCCACTACTACGCTCTTAGCGCTCCAAATGTCCAGTTGCATTTTCTACAGAAAGAGTGTTCAGATCTGCTCAATCAAAAGTATGGTTTAACTCTGTTAGCTGAATGCACAGATCAGAAAGAAGTTTCACCGAATGATTCTGTGTAGTTTATATTTGAAGACATTCCTTTTTCCACTACTACCCTCTTAGCGCTCCGAATCTCCACTTGCATTTTCTACAAAAAGAGTGTTTCATAACTGCTCAATCAAAAATATGTTTTATCTCTGTTAACTGAATTTACAGATCAGAAATAAGTTTCACAGAATGCATCTGTGTAGTTTTTATTTGAAGATATTCTTTTTCCCAATGTAGGCCTCTTAGCGCTTAGCATGTACAATTGCAGTTTCTACAGAAAGAGTGTTTCAGAACGGCTCAATCAAAAGTAAGGTTCAACTCTGTTAGTTGAATGCACAGAACAGAAAGAATTTTCACAGAATGCTACTGTGTAGTTTATATTTGAATATAGTCCTTTTTCCACTCTTACCCTCTTAGCGCTCCGAATGTCCACTTGCATTTTCTACAGAAAGAGGGTTCAGCACTGTGCAATCAAAAGTATGGTTTAACTCTGTTAGCTTAATGAACATATCAGAAATAAGTTTCACACAATGCTTCTGTGTAGTTTTTATTTGAAGATATTATTTTTCCCAATAGAGGCCTCTTAGCGCTCAGAATTTCCAATTGCAGTTTCTACAGAAAGAGTGTTTCAGAAAGGCTCAATCAAAAGTAAGGTTCAACTCTGTTAGTTGAATGCACAGAACAGAAAGAAGTTTCATACAATGCTTCTGTGTAGTTTATATTTGAACATATTCTTTTTTCCACTATTACCCACTTAGCGCTACGAATGTCCAGTTGCATTTTCTACAGACAGAGTGTTTCAAAACTGCTCAATCAAAAGTATGGTTTAACTCCGTTAGCTGAATGCTCAGATCAGAAAGAAGTTTCACAGAATGCTTCTGTGTAGTTTATATTTGAATATATTCCTTTTTCCACTACTACTATCTTAGCGCTCCAAATGTCCAGTTGCATTTTCTACAGAAAGAGTGTTCAGATCTGCTCAATCAAAAGTATGGTTTAATTCTGTTAGCTGAATGCACAGATTAGAAAGAAGTTTCACAGAATGATTCTGTGTAGTTTATATTTGGAGACATTCCTTTTTCCACTATTACCCTCTTAGCGCTCCGAATCTCCACTTGCATTTTCTACAGAAAGAGTGTTTCAGAACGGCTCAATCAAAACTAATGTTCAACTCTTTTAGTTGAACAAACAGAACAGAAAGAAGTTTCACACAATTCTTCTGTGTAGTTTTTATTTGTAGAATTTCTTTTTCCCAATATAGGCCTCTTAGCGCTCAGAATGTCCAATTGCAGTTTCTACAGAAAGAGTGTTTCAGAACGGCTCAATCAAAAGTAAGGTTCAACTCTGTTAGTTGAATGCACAGAACAGAAAGAAGTTTCATACAATGCTTCTGTGTAGTTTATATTTGAACATATTCTTTTTTCCACTATTACCCATTTAGCGCTACGAATGTCTAGTTGCATTTTCTACAGACAGAGTGTTTCAAAACTGCTCAATCAAATGTATGGTTTAACTCTGTTAGCTGAATGCTCAGATCAGAAATAAGTTTCACAGAATACTTCTGTGTAGTTTATATTTGAATATATTCCTTTTTCCACTATTACCCTCTTAGCGCTCCGAATGTCCACTTGCATTTTCTACAGAAAGAGGGTTCAGCACTGCGCAATCAAAAGTATGGTTTAACTCTGTTAGCTTAATGAACATATCAGAAATAAGTTTCACACAATGCTTCTGTGTAGTTTTTATTTGAAGATATTATTTTTCCCTATAGAGGCCTCTTAGCGCTCAGAATGTCCATTTGCAGTTTCTACAGAAAGAGTGTTTCAGAAAGGCTCAATCAAAAGTAAGGTTCAACTCTGTTAGTTGAATGCACAGAACAGAAAGAAGTTTCATACAATGCTTCTGTGTAGTTTATATTTGAACATATTCTTTTTTCCACTATTACCCACTTAGCGCTACGAATGTCCAGTTGCATTTTCTACAGACAGAGTGTTTCAAAACTGCTCAATCAAAACTATGGTTTAACTCTGTTAGCTGAATGCTCAGATCAGAAAGAAGTTTCACAGAATGCTTCTGTGTAGTTTATATTTGAATATATTCCTTTTTCCACTACTACGCTCTTAGCGCTCCAAATGTCCAGTTGCATTTTCTACAGAAAGAATGTTCAGATCTGCTCAATCAAAAGTATGGTTTAACTCTGTTAGCTGAATGCACAGATCAGAAAGAAGTTTCACCGAATGATTCTGTGTAGTTTATATTTGAAGACATTCCTTTTTCCACTATTACCCTCTTAGCGCTCCGAATCTCCACTTGCATTTTCTACAAAAAGAGTGTTTCATAACTGCTCAATCAAAAATATGTTTTATCTCTGTTAACTGAATTTACAGATCAGAAATAAGTTTCACAGAATGCATCTGTGTAGTTTTTATTTGAAGATATTCTTTTGCCCAATGTAGGCCTCTTAGCGCTTAGCATGTCCAATTGCAGTTTCTACAGAAAGAGTGTTTCAGAACGGCTCAATCAAAAGTAAGGTTCAACTCTGTTAGTTGAATGCACAGAACAGAAAGAAGTTTCACAGAATGCTACTGTGTAGTTTATATTTGAATATATTCCTTTTTCCACTATTACCCTCTTAGCGCTCCGAATGTCCACTTGCATTTTCTACAGAAAGAGTGTTCAGAACTGCGCAATCAAAAGTATGGTTTAACTCTCTTAGCTTAATGAACATATCAGAAATAAGTTTCACAAAATGCTTCTGTGTAGTTTTTATTTGAAGATATTATTTTTCCCAATAGAGGCCTCTTAGCGCTCAGAATGTCCAATTGCAGTTTCTACAGAAAGAGTGTTTCAGAAAGGCTCAATCAAAAGTAAGGTTCAACTCTGTTAGTTGAATGCACAGAACAGAAAGAAGTTTCATACAATGCTTCTGTGTAGTTTATATTTGAACATATTCTTTTTTCCACTATTACCCACTTAGCGCTACGAATGTCCAGTTGCATTTTCTACAGACAGAGTGTTTCAAAACTGCTCAATCAAAAGTATGGTTTAACTCTGTTAGCTGAATGCTCAGATCAGAAAGAAGTTTCACAGAATGCTTCTGTGTAGTTTATATTTGAATATATTCCTTTTTCCACTACTACTCTCTTAGCGCTCCAAATGTCCAGTTGCATTTTCTACAGAAAGAATGTTCAGATCTGCTCAATCAAAAGTATGGTTTAACTCTGTTAGCTGAATGCACAGATCAGAAAGAAGTTTCACAGAATGATTCTGTGTAGTTTATATTTGGAGACATTCCTTTTTCCACTATTATCCTCTTAGCGCTCCGAATCTCCACTTGCATTCTCTACAGACAGAGTGTTTCAGAACGGCTCAATCAAAACTAAGGTTCAACTCTTTTAGTTGAACAAACAGAACAGAAAGAATTTTCACACAATTCTTCTGTGTAGTTTTTATTTGTAGACATTCTTTTTCCCAATATAGGCCTCTTAGCGCTCAGAATGTCCAATTGCAGTTTCTACAGAAAGAGTGTTTCAGAACGGCTCAATCAAAAGTAAGGTTCAACTCTGTTAGTTGAATGCACAGAACAGAAAGAAGTTTCATACAATGCTTCTGTGTAGTTTATATTTGAACATATTTTTTTTCCACTATTACCCACTTAGCGCTACGAATGTCCAGTTGCATTTTCTACAGACAGAGTGTTTCAAAACTGCTCAATCAAAAGTATGGTTTAACTCTGTTAGCTGAATGCTCAGATCAGAAAGAAGTTTCACAGAATGCTTCTGTGTAGTTTATATATGAATATATTCCTTTTTCCACTACTACGCTCTTAGCGCTCCAAATGTCCAGTTGCATTTTCTACAGAAAGAGTGTTCAGATCTGCTCAATCAAAAGTATGGTTTAACTCTGTTAGCTGAATGCACAGATCAGAAAGAAGTTTCACCGAATGATTCTGTGTAGTTTATATTTGAAGACATTCCTTTTTCCACTATTACCCTCTTAGCGCTCCGAATCTCCACTTGTATTTTCTACAAAAAGAGTGTTTCATAACTGCTCAATCAAAAATATGTTTTATCTCTGTTAACTGAATTTACAGACCAGAAATAAGTTTCACAGAATGCATCTGTGTAGTTTTTATTTGAAGATATTCTTTTTCCCAAAGTAGGCCTCTTAGCGCTTAGCATGTCCAATTGCAGTTTCTACAGAAAGAGTGTTTCAGAACGGCTCAATCAAAAGTAAGGTTCAACTCTGTTAGTTGAATGCACAGAACAGAAAGAATTTTCACAGAATGCTACTGTGTAGTTTATATTTGAATATAGTCCTTTTTCCACTATTACCCTCTTAGCGCTCCGAATGTCCACTTGCATTTTCTACAGAAAGAGGGTTCAGAACTGCGCAATCAAAAGTATGGTTTAACTCTGTTAGCTTAATGAACATATCAGAAATAAGATTCACACAATGCTTCTGTGTAGTTTTTATTTGAAGATATTATTTTTCCCAATAGAGGCCTCTTAGCGCTCAGAATGTCCAATTGCAGTTTCTACAGAAAGAGTGTTTCAGAAAGGCTCAATCAAAAGTAAGGTTCAACTCTGTTAGTTGAATGCACAGAACAGAAAGAAGTTTCATACAATGTTTCTGTGTAGTTTATATTTGAACATATTCTTTTTTCCACTATTACCCACTTAGCGCTACGAATGTCCAGTTGCATTTTCTACAGACAGAGTGTTTCAAAACTGCTCAATGAAAAGTATGGTTTAACTCTGTTAGCTGAATGCTGAAATCAGAAAGAAGTTTCACAGAATGCTTCTGTGTAGTTTATATTTGAATATATTCCTTTTTCCACTACTACTCTCTTAGCGCTCCAAATGTCCAGTTGCATTTTCTACAGAAAGAGTGTTCAGATCTGCTCAATCAAAAGTATGGTTTAACTCTGTTAGCTGAATGCACAGATCGGAAAGAAGTTTCACAGAATGATTCTGTGTAGTTTATATTTGGAGACATTCCTTTTTCCACTATTACCCTCTTAGCGCTCCGAATCTCCACTTGCATTTTCTACAGAAAGAGTGTATCAGAACGGCTCAATCAAAACTAAGGTTCAACTCTTTTAGTTGAACAAACAGAACAGAAAGAAGTTTCACACAATTCTTCTGTGTAGTTTTTATTTGTAGACATTCTTTTTCCCAATATAGGCCTCTTAGCGCTCAGAATGTCCAATTGCAGTTTCTACAGAAAGAGTGTTTCAGAACGGCTCAATCAAAAGTAAGGTTCAACTCTGTTAGTTGAATGCACAGAACAGAAAGAATTTTCACAGAATGCTACTGTGTAGTTTATATTTGAATATAGTCCTTTTTCCACTATTACCCTCTTAGCGCTCCGAATGTCCACTTGCATTTTCTACAGAAAGAGGGTTCAGCACTGCGCAATCAAAAGTATGGTTTAACTCTGTTAGCTTAAGGAACATATCAGAAATAAGTTTCACACAATGCTTCTGTGTAGTTTTTATTTGAAGATATTATTTTTCCCAATAGAGGCCTCTTAGCGCTCAGAATTTCCAATTGCAGTTTCTACAGAAAGAGTGTTTCAGAAAGGCTAAATCAAAAGTAAGTTTCAACTCTGTTAGTTGAATGCACAGAACAGAAAGAAGTTTCATACAATGCTTCTGTGTAGTTTATATTTGAACATATTCTTTTTTCCACTATTACCCACTTAGCGCTACGAATGTCCAGTTGCATTTCCTACAGACAGAGTGTTTCAAAACTGCTCAATCAAAAGTATGGTTTAACTCTGTTAGCTGAATGCTCAGATCAGAAAGAAGTTTCACAGAATGCTTCTGTGTAGTTTATATTTGAATATATTCCTTTTTCCACTACTACTCTCTTAGCGCTCCAAATGTCCAGTTGCATTTTCTACAGAAAGAGTGTTCAGATCTGCTCAATCAAAAGTATGGTTTAACTCTGTTAGCTGAATGCACAGATCAGAAAGTAGTTTCACAGAATGTTTCTGTGTAGTTTATATTTGGAGACATTCCTTTTTCCACTATTACCCTCTTAGCGCTCCGAATCTCCACTTGCATTCTCTACAGACAGAGTGTTTCAGAACGGCTCAATCAAAACTAAGGTTCAACTCTTTTAGTTGAACAAACAGAACAGAAAAAATTTTCACACAATTCTTCTGTGTAGTTTTTATTTTTAGACATTCTTTTTCCCAATATAGGCCTCTTAGCGCTCAGAAGGTCCAATTGCAGTTTCTACAGAAAGAGTGTTTCAGAACGGCTCAATCAAAAGTAAGGTTCAACTCTGTTAGTTGAATGCACAGAACAGAAAGAAGTTTCATACAATGCTTCTGTGTAGTTTATATTTGAACATATTTTTTTTCCACTATTACCCACTTAGCGCTACGAATGTCCAGTTGCATTTTCTACAGACAGAGTGTTTCAAAACTGCTCAATCAAAAGTATGGTTTAACTCTGTTAGCTGAATGCTCAGATCAGAAAGAAGTTTCACAGAATGCTTCTGTGTAGTTTATATTTGAATATATTACTTTTTCCACTACTACGCTCTTAGCGCTCCAAACGTCCAGTTGCATTTTCTACAGAAAGAGTGTTCAGATCTGCTCAATCAAAAGTATGGTTTAACTCTGTTAGCTGAATGCACAGATCAGAAAGAAGTTTCACCGAATGATTCTGTGTAGTTTATATTTGAAGACATTCCTTTTTCCACTATTACCCTCTTAGCGCTCCGAATCTCCACTTGTATTTTCTACAAAAAGAGTGTTTCATAACTGCTCAATCAAAAATATGTTTTATCTCTGTTATCTGAATTTACAGATCAGAAATAAGTTTCACAGAATGCATCTGTGTAGTTTTTATTTGAAGATATTCTTTTTCCCAAAGTAGGCCTCTTAGCGCTTAGCATGTCCAATTGCAGTTTCTACAGAAAGAGTGTTTCAGAACGGCTCAATCAAAAGTAAGGTTCAACTCTGTTAGTTGAATGCACAGAACAGAAAGAATTTTCACAGAATGCTACTGTGTAGTTTATATTTGAATATAGTCCTTTTTCCACTATTACCCTCTTAGCGCTCCGAATGTCCACTTGCATTTTCTACAGAAAGAGGGTTCAGAACTGCGCAATCAAAAGTATGGTTTAACTCTGTTAGCTTAATGAACATATCAGAAATAAGATTCACACAATGCTTCTGTGTAGTTTTTATTTGAAGATATTATTTTTCCCAATAGAGGCCTCTTAGCACTCAGAATTTCCAATTGCAGTTTCTACAGAAAGAGTGTTTCAGAAAGGCTCAATCAAAAGTAAGGTTCAACTCTTTTAGTTGAACAAACAGAACAGAAAGAAGTTTCACACAATTCTTCTGTGTAGTTTTTATTTGTAGACATTCTTTTTCCCAATATAGGCCTCTTAGCGCTCAGAATGTCCAATTGCAGTTTCTACAGAAAGAGTGTTTCAGAACGGCTCAATCAAAAGTAAGGTTCAACTCTGTTAGTTGAATGCACAGAACAGAAAGAATTTTCACAGAATGCTACTGTGTAGTTTATATTTGAATATAGTCCTTTTTCCACTATTACCCTCTTAGCGCTCCGAATGTCCACTTGCATTTTCTACAGAAAGAGGGTTCAGCACTGCGCAATCAAAAGTATGGTTTAACTCTGTTAGCTTAAGGAACATATCAGAAATAAGTTTCACACAATGCTTCTGTGTAGTTTTTATTTGAAGATATTATTTTTCCCAATAGAGGCCTCTTAGCGCTCAGAATTTCCAATTGCAGTTTCTACAGAAAGAGTGTTTCAGAAAGGCTCAATCAAAAGTAAGTTTCAACTCTGTTAGTTGAATGCACAGAACAGAAAGAAGTTTCATACAATGCTTCTGTGTAGTTTATATTTGAACATATACTTTTTTCCACTATTACCCACTTAGCGCTACGAATGTCCAGTTGCATTTTCTACAGACAGAGTGTTTCAAAACTGCTCAATCAAAAGTATGGTTTAACTCTGTTAGCTGAATGCTCAAATCAGAAAGAAGTTTCACAGAATGCTTCGGTGTAGTTTATATTTGAATATATTCCTTTTTCCACTACTACACTCTTAGCGCTCCAAATATCCAGTTGCATTTTCTACAGAAAGAGTGTTCTGATCTGCTCAATCAAAAGTATGGTTTAACTCTGTTAGCTGAATGCACAGATCGGAAACAAGTTTCACAGAATGATTCTGTGTAGTTTATATTTTGAGACATTCCTTTTTCCACTATTACCCTCTTAGCGCTCCGAATCTCCACTTGCATTTTCTACAGAAAGAGTGTTTCAGAACGGCTCAATCAAAACTAAGGTTCAACTCTTTTAGTTGAACAAACAGAACAGAAAGAAGTTTCACACAATTCTTCTGTGTAGTTTTTATTTTTAGACATTCTTTTTCCCAATCTAGGCCTCTTAGCGCTCAGAATGTCCAATTGCAGTTTCTACAGAAAGAGTGTTTCAGAACGGCTCAATCAAAAGTAAGGTTCAACTCTGTTAGTTGAATGCACAGAACAGAAAGAATTTTCACAGAATGCTACTGTGTAGTTTATATTTGAATATAGTCCTTTTTTCACTCTTACCCTCTTGGCGCTCCGAATGTCCACTTGCATTTTCTACAGAAAGAGGGTTCAGCACTGCGCAATCAAAAGTATGGTTTAACTCTGTTAGCTTAATGAACATATCAGAAATAAGTTTCACACAATGCTTCTGTGTAGTTTTTATTTGAAGATATTATTTTTCCCAATAGAGGCCTCTTAGCGCTCAGAATGTCCAATTGCAGTTTCTACAGAAAGAGTGTTTCAGAAAGGCTCAATCAAAAGTAAGGTTCAACTCTGTTAGTTGAATGCACAGAACAGAAAGAAGTTTCATACAATGCTTCTGTGTAGTTTATATTTGAACATATTCTTTTTTCCACTATTACCCACTTAGCGCTACGAATGTCCAGTTGCATTTTCTACAGACAAAGTGTTTCAAAACTGCTCAATCAAAAGTATGGTTTAACTCTGTTAGCTGAATGCTCAGATCAGAAAGAAGTTTCACAGAATGCTTCTGTGTAGTTTATATTTGAATATATTCCTTTTTCCACTACTACGCGCTTAGCGCTCCAAATGTCCAGTTGCGTTTTCTACAGAAAGAGTGTTCAGATCTGCTCAATCAAAAGTATGGTTTAACTCTGTTAGCTGAATGCACAGATCAGAAAGAAGTTTCACCGAATGATTCTGTGTAGTTTATATTTGAAGACATTCCTTTTTCCACTATTACCCTCTTAGCGCTCCGAATCTCCACTTGCATTTTCTACAAAAAGAGTGTTTCATAACTGCTCAATCAAAAATATGTTTTATCTCTGTTAACTGAATTTACAGATCAGAAATAAGTTTCACAGAATGCATCTGTGTAGTTTTTATTTGAAGAGATTCTTTTTCCCAATGTAGGCCTCTTAGCGCTTACCATGTACAATTGCAGTTTCTACAGAAAGAGTGTTTCAGAACGGCTCAATCAAAAGTAAGGTTCAACTCTGTTAGTTGAATGCACAGAACAGAAAGAATTTTCACAGAATGCTACTGTATAGTTTATATTTGAATATAGTCCTTTTTCCACTATTACCCTCTTAGCGCTCCGAATGTCCACTTGCATTTTCTACAGAAAGAGGGTTCAGCACTGCGCAATCAAAAGTATGGTTTAACTCTGTTAGCTTAATGAACATATCAGAAATAAGTTTCACACAATGCTTCTGTGTAGTTTTTATTTGAAGATATTATTTTTCCCAATAGAGGCCTCTTAGCGCTCAGAATTTCCAATTGCAGTTTCTACAGAAAGAGTGTTTAAGAAAGGCTCAATCAAAAGTAAGGTTCAACTCTGTTAGTTGAATGCACAGAACAGAAAGAAGTTTCATACAATGCTTCTGTGTAGTTTATATTTGAACATATTCTTTTTTCCACTATTACCCACTTAGCGCTACGAATGTCCAGTTGCATTTTCTACAGACAGAGTGTTTCAAAACTGCTCAATCAAAAGTATGGTTTAACTCTGTTAGCTGAATGCTCAAATCAGAAAGAAGTTTCACAGAATGCTTCGGTGTAGTTTATATTTGAATACATTCCTTTTTCCACTACTACACTCTTAGCGCTCCAAATATCCAGTTGCATTTTCTACAGAAAGAGTGTTCAGAACTGCTCAATCAAAAGAATGGTTTAACTCTGTTAGCTGAATGCACAGATCGGAAAGAAGTTTCACAGAATGATTCTGTGTAGTTTATATTTTGAGACATTCCTTTTTCCACTATTACCCTCTTAGCGCTCCGAATCTCCACTTGCATTTTCTACAGAAAGAGTGTTTCAGAACGGCTCAATCAAAACTAAGGTTCAACTCTTTTAGTTAAACAAACAGAACAGAAAGAAGTTTCACACAATTCTTCTGTGTAGTTTTTATTTGTAGACATTCTTTTTCCCAATCTAGGCCTCTTAGCGCTCAGAATGTCCAATTGCAGTTTCTACAGAAAGAGTGTTTCAGAACGGCTCAATCAAAAGTAAGGTTCAACTCTGTTAGTTGAATGCACAGAACAGAAAGAATTTTCACAGAATGCTACTGTGTAGTTTATATTTGAATATAGTCCTTTTTCCACTATTACCCTCTTAGCGCTCCGAATGTCCACTTGCATTTTCTACAGAAAGAGGTTTCAGCACTGCGCAATCAAAAGTATGGTTTAACTCTGTTAGCTTAATGAACATATCAGAAATAAGTTTCACACAATGCTTCTGTGTAGTTTTTATTTGAAGATATTATTTTTCCCAATAGAGGCCTCTTAGCGCTCAGAATTTCCAATTGCAGTTTCTACAGAAAGAGTGTTTCAGAAAGGCTCAATCAAAAGTAAGGTTCAACTCTGTTAGTTGAATGCACAGAACAGAAAGAAGTTTCATACAATGCTTCTGTGTAGTTTATATTAGAACATATTCTTTTTTCCACTATTACCCACTTAGCGCTACGAATGTCCAGTTGCATTTTCTACAGACAGAGTGTTTCAAAACTGCTCAATCAAAAGTATGGTTTAACTCTGTTAGCTGAATGCTCAAATCAGAAAGAAGTTTCACAGAATGCTTCGGTGTAGTTTATATTTGAATATATTCCTTTTTCCACTACTACACTCTTAGCGCTCCAAATATCCAGTTGCATTTTCTACAGAAAGAGTGTTCAGATCTGCTCAATCAAAAGTATGGTTTAACTCTGTTAGCTGAATGCACAGATCGGAAAGAAGTTTCACAGAATGATTCTGTGTAGTTTATATTTTGAGACATTCCTTTTTCCACTATTACCCTCTTAGCGCTCCGAATCTCCACTTGCATTTTCTACAGAAAGAGTGTTTCAGAACGGCCCAATCAAAACTAAGGTTCAACTCTTTTAGTTGAACAAACAGAACAGAAAGAAGTTTCACACAATTCTTCTGTGTAGTTTTTATTTGTAGACATTCTTTTTCCCAATCTAGGCCTCTTAGCGCTCAGAATGTCCAATTGCAGTTTCTACAGAAAGAGTGCTTCAGAACGGCTCAATCAAAAGTAAGGTTCAACTCTGTTAGTTGAATGCACAGAACAGAAAGTATTTTCACAGAATGCTATTGTGTAGTTTATATTTGAATATAGTCCTTTTTCCACTATTACCCTCTTAGCGCTCCGAATGTCCACTTGCATTTTCTACAGAAAGAGGGTTCAGCACTGCGCAATCAAAAGTATGGTTTAACTCTGTTAGCTTAATGAACATATCAGAAATAAGTTTCACACAATGCTTCTGTGTAGTTTTTATTTGAAGATATTATTTTTCCCAATAGAGGCCTCTTAGCGCTCAGAATTTCCAATTGCAGTTTCTACAGAAAGAGTGTTTCAGAAAGGCTCAATCAAAAGTAAGGTTCAACTCTGTTAGTTGAATGCACAGAACAGAAAGAAGTTTCATACAATGCTTCTGTGTAGTTTATATTTGAACATATTCTTTTTTCCACTATTACCCACTTAGCGCTACGAATGTCCAGTTGCATTTTCTACAGACAGAGTGTTTCAAAACTGCTCAATCAAAAGTATGGTTTAACTCTGTTAGCTGAATGCTCAAATCAGAAAGAAGTTTCACAGAATGCTTCGGTGTAGTTTATATTTGAATATATTCCTTTTTCCACTACTACACTCTTAGCGCTCCAAATATCCAGTTGCATTTTCTACAGAAAGAGTGTTCAGATCTGCTCAATCAAAAGTATGGTTTAACTCTGTTAGCTGAATGCACAGATCGGAAAGAAGTTTCACAGAATGATTCTGTGTAGTTTATATTTTGAGACATTCCTTTTTCCACTATTACCCTCTTAGCGCTCCGAATCTCCACTTGCATTTTCTACAGAAAGAGTGTTTCAGAACGGCCCAATCAAAACTAAGGTTCAACTCTTTTAGTTGAACAAACAGAACAGAAAGATGTTTCACACAATTCTTCTGTGTAGTTTTTATTTGTAGACATTCTTTTTCCCAATCTAGGCCTCTTAGCGCTCAGAATGTCCAATTGCAGTTTCTACAGAAAGAGTGTTTCAGAACGGCTCAATCAAAAGTAAGGTTCAACTCTGTTAGTTGAATGCACAGAACAGAAAGAATTTTCACAGAATGCTACTGTGTAGTTTATATTTGAATATAGTCCTTTTTCCACTCTTACCCTCTTAGCGCTCCGAATGTCCACTTGCATTTTCTACAGAAAGAGGGTTCAGCACTGCGCAATCAAAAGTATGGTTTAACTCTGTTAGCTTAATGAACATATCAGAAATAAGTTTCACACAATGCTTCTGTGTAGTTTTTATTTGAAGATATTATTTTTCCCAATAGAAGCCTCTTAGCGCTCAGAATGTCCAATTGCAGTTTCTACAAAAAGAGTGTTTCAGAAAGGCTCAATCAAAAGTAAGGTTCAACTCTGTTAGTTGAATGCACAGAACAGAAAGAAGTTTCATACAATGATTCTGTGTAGTTTATATTTGAACATATTCTTTTTTCCACTATTACCCACTTAGCGCTACGAATGTCCAGTTGCATTTTCTACAGACAGAGTGTTTCAAAACTGCTCAATCAAAAGTATGGTTTAACTCTGTTAGCTGAATGCTCAGATCAGAAAGAAGTTTCACAGAATGCTTCTGTGTAGTTTATATTTGAATATATTCCTTTTTCCACTACTACTCTCTTAGCGCTCCAAATGTCCAGTTGCATTTTCTACAGAAAGAGTGTTCAGATCTGCTCAATCAAAAGTATGGTTTAACTCTGTTAGCTGAATGCACAGATCAGAAAGAAGTTTCACAGAATGATTCTGTGTAGTTTATATTTGGAGACATTCCTTTTTCCACTATTACCTTCTTAGCGCTCCGAATCTCCACTTGCATTTTCTACAGAAAGAGTGTTTCAGAACGGCTCAATCAAAACTAAGGTTCAACACTTTTAGTTGAACAAACAGAACAGAAAGAAGTTTCACACAATTCTTCTGTGTAGTTTTTATTTGTAGACATTCTTTTTCCCAATATAGGCCTCTTAGCGCTCAGAATGTCCAATTGCAGTTTCTACAGAAAGAGTGTTTCAGAACGGCTCAATCAAAAGTAAGGTTCAACTCTGTTAGTTGAATGCACAGAACAGAAAGAAATTTCATACAATGCTTCTGTGTAGTTTATATTTGAACATATTCTTTTTTCCACTATTACCCACTTAGCGCTACGAATGTCCAGTTGCATTTTCTACAGACAGAGTGTTTCAAAACTGCTCAATCAAAAGTATGGTTTAACTCTGTTAGCTGAATGCTCAGATCAGAAAGAAGTTTCACAGAATGCTTCTGTGTAGTTTATATTTGAATATATTCCTTTTTCCACTAATACGCTCTTAGCGCTCCAAATGTCCAGTTGCATTTTCTACAGAAAGAGTGTTCAGATCTGCTCAATCAAAAGTATGGTTTAACTCTGTTAGCTGAATGCACAGATCAGAAAGAAGTTTCACCGAATGATTCTGTGTAGTTTATATTTGAATATATTCCTTTTTCCACTATTACCCTCTTAGCGCTCAGAATGTCCACTTGCATTTTCTACAGAAAGAGTGTTCAGAACTGCGCAATCAAAAGTATGGTTTAACTCTGTTAGCTTAATGAACATATCAGAAATAAGTTTCACACAATGTTTCTGTGTAGTTTTTATTTGAAGATATTATTTTTCCCAATATAGGCCTCTTAGTGCTCAGAATGTCCAATTGCAGTTTCTACAGAAAGAGTGTTTCAGAACGGCTCAATCAAAAGTAAGGTTCAACTCTGTTAGTTGAATGCACAGAACAGAAAGAAGTTTCATACAATGCTTCTTTGTAGTTTATATTTGAACATATTCTTTTTTCCACTATTACCCACTTAGCGCTACGAATGTACAGTTGCATTTTCTACAGACAGAGTGTTTCAAAACTGCTCAATCAAAAGTATGGTTTAACTCTGTTAGGTGAATGCTCAGATCAGAATGAAGTTTCACAGAATGCTTCTGTGTAGTTTATATTTGAATATATTCCTTTTTCCACTACTACTCTCTTAGCGCTCCAAATGTCCAGTTGCATTTTGTACAGAAAGAGTGTTCAGATCTGCTCAATCAGAAGTATGGTTTAACTCTGTTAGCTGAATGCACAGATCAGAAAGAAGTTTCACCGAATGATTCTGTGTAGTTTAAATTTGAAGACATTCCTTTTTCCACTATTACCCTCTTAGCGCTCCGAATCTCCACTTGCATTTTCTACAGAAAGAGTGTTTCAGAACGGCTCAATCAAAAGTAAGGTTCAACTCTGTTAGTTGAATGCACAGAACAGAAAGAAGTTTCACAGAATGCTACTGTGTAGTTTATATTTGAATATATTCCTTTTTCCACTATTACCCTCTTAGCGCTCCGAATCTCCACTTGCATTTTCTACAGAAAGAGTGTTTCAGAACGGCTCAATCAAAAGTAAGGTTCAACTCTGTTAGTTGAATGCACAGAACAGAAAGAAGTTTCACAGAATGCTACTGTGTAGTTTATATTTGAATATATTCCTTTTTCCACTATTACCCTCTTAGCGCTCCGAAAGTCCACTTGCATTTTCTGCAGAAATAGTGTTCAGAACTGCGCAATCAAAAGTATGGTTTAACTCTGTTAGCTTAATGAACATATCAGAAATAAGTTTCACACAATGCTTCTGTGTAGTTTTTATTTGAAGATATTGTTTTTCCCAATATAGGCCTCTTACCGCTCAGAATGTCCAATTGCAGTTTCTACAGAAAGAGTGTTTCAGAAAGGCTCAATCAAAAGTAAGGTTCAACTCTGTTAGTTGAATGCACAGAACAGAAAGAAGTTTCATACAATGCTTTTGTGTAGTTTATATTTGAACATATTCTTTTTTCCACTATTACCCACTTAGCGCTATGAATGTCCAGTTGCATTTTCTACAGACAGAGTGTTTCAAAACTGCACAATCAAAAGTATGGTTTAACTCTGTTAGCTGAATGCTCAGATCAGAAAAAGTTTCACAGAATGCTTCTGTGTAGTTTATATTTGAATATATTCCTTTTTCCACTACTACGCTCTTAGCGCTCCAAATGTCCAGTTGCATTTTCTACAGAAAGAGTGTTCAGATCTGCTCAATCAAAAGTATTGTTTAACTCTGTTAGCTGAATGCACAGATCAGAAAAAAGTTTCACCGAATGATTCTGTGTAGTTTATATTTGAAGACATTCCTTTTTCCACTATTACCCTCTTAGCGCTCCGAATCTCCACTTGCATTTTCTACAAAAAGAGTGTTTCATAACTGCTCAATCAAAAATATGTTTTATCTCTGTTAACTGAATTTACAGATCAGAAATAAGTTTCACAGAATGCATCTGTGTAGTTTTTATTTGAAGATATTCTTTTTCCCAATGTAGGCCTCTTAGCGCTTAGCATGTCCAATTGCAGTTTCTACAGAAAGAGTGTTTCAGAACGGCTCAATCAAAAGTAAGGTTCAACTCTGTTAGTTGAATGCACAGACAGAAAGAATTTTCACAGAATGCTACTGTGTAGTTTATATTTGTATATATTCCTTTTTCCACTATTACCCTCTTAGCGCTCCGAATGTCCACTTGCATTTTCTACAGAAAGAGTGTTCAGAACTGCGCAATCAAAAGTATGGTTTAACTCTGTTAGCTTAATGAACATATCAGAAATAAGTTTCACACAATGTTTCTGTGTAGTTTTTATTTGAAGATATTATTTTTCCCAATATAGGCCTCTTAGTGCTCAGAATGTCCAATTGCAGTTTCTACAGAAAGAGTGTTTCAGAACGGCTCAATCAAAAGTAAGGTTCAACTCTGTTAGTTGAATGCACAGAACAGAAAGAAGTTTCATACAATGCTTCTGTGTAGTTTATATTTGAACATATTCTTTATTCCACTATTACCCACTTAGCGCTACGAATGTCCAGTTGCATTTTCTACAGACAGAGTGTTTCAAAACTGCTCAATCAAAAGTATGGTTTAACTCTGTTAGGTGAATGCTCAGATCAGAAAGAAATTTCACAGAATGCTTCTGTGTAGTTTATATTTGAATATATTCCTTTTTCCACTACTACTCTCTTAGCGCTCCAAATGTCCAGTTGCATTTTCTACAGAAAGAGTGTTCAGATCTGCTCAATCAGAAGTATGGTTTAACTCTGTTAGCTGAATGCACAGATCAGAAAGAAGTTTCACCGAATGATTCTGTGTAGTTTATATTTGAAGACATTCCTTTTTCCACTATTACCCTCTTAGCGCTCCGAATCTCCACTTGCATTTTCTACAAAAAGAGTGTTTCATAACTGCTGAATCAAAAATATGTTTTATCTCTGTTAACTGAATTTACAGATCAGAAATAAGTTTCACAGAATGCATCTGTGTAGTTTTTATTTGAAGATATTCTTTTTCGCAATGTAGGCCTCTTAGCGCTTAGCATGTCCAATTGCAGTTTCTACAGAAAGAGTGTTTCAGAACGGCTCAATCAAAAGTAAGTTTCAACTCTGTTAGTTGAATGCACAGAACAGAAAGAATTTTCACAGAATGCTACTGTGTAGTTTATATTTGAATATATTCCTTTTTCCACTATTACCCTCTTAGCGCTCAGAATGTCCACTTGCATTTTCTACAGAAAGAGTGTTCAGAACTGCGCAATCAAAAGTATGGTTTAACTCTGTTAGCTTAATGAACATATCAGAAATAAGTTTCACACAATGCTTCTGTGTAGTTTTTATTTGAAGATATTATTTTTCCCAATATAGGCCTCTTAGCGCTCTGAATGTCCAATTGCAGTTTCTACAGAAAGAGTGTTTCAGAAAGGCTCAATCAAAAGTAAGGTTCAACTCTGTTAGTTGAATGCACAGAACAGAAAGAAATTTCATACAATGCTTCTGTGTAGTTTATATTTGAACATATTCTTTTTTCCACTATTACCCACTTAGCGCTACGAATGTCCAGTTGCATTTTCTACAGACAGAGTGTTTCAAAACTGCTCAATCAAAAGTATGGTTTAACTCTGTTAGCTGAATGCTCAGATCAGAAAGAAGTTTCACAGAATGCTTCTGTGTAGTTTATATTTGAATATATTCCTTTTTCCACTACTACTCTCTTAGCGCTCCAAAAGTCCAGTTGCATTTTCTACAGAAAGAGTGTTCATATCTGCTCAATCAAAAGTATGGTTTAACTCTGTTAGCTGAATGCACAGATCAGAAAGAAGTTTCACAGAATGATTCTGTGTAGTTTATATTTGGAGACATTCCTTTTTCCACTATTACCCTCTTAGCGCTCCGAATCTCCACTTGCATTTTCTACATAAAGAGTGTTTCAGAACGGCTCAATCAAAACTAAGGTTCAACTCTTTTAGTTGAACAAACAGAACAGAAAGAAGTTTCACACAATTCTTCTGTTTAGTTTTTATTTGTAGACATTCTTTTTCCAAATATAGGCGTCTTAGCGCTCAGAATGTCCAATTGCAGTTTCTACAGAAAGAGTGTTTCAGAACGGCTCAATCAAAAGTAAGGTTCAACTCTGTTAGTTGAATGCACAGAACAGAAAGAATTTTCACAGAATGCAACTGTGTAGTTTATATTTGTATATATTCCTTTTTCCACTATTACCCTCTTAGCGCTCCGAATGTCCACTTGCATTTTCTACAGAAAGAGTGTTCAGAACTGCGCAATCAAAAGTATGGTTTAACTCTGTTAGCTTAATGAACATATCAGAAATAAGTTTCACACAATGTTTCTGTGTAGTTTTTATTTGAAGATATTATTTTTCCCAATATAGGCCTCTTAGTGCTCAGAATGTCCAATTGCAGTTTCTACAGAAAGAGTGTTTCAGAACGGCTCAATCAAAAGTAAGGTTCAACTCTGTTAGTTGAATGCACAGAACAGAAAGAAGTTTCATACAATGCTTCTTTGTAGTTTATATTTGAACATATTCTTTTTTCCACTATTACCCACTTAGCGCTACGAATGTACAGTTGCATTTTCTACAGACAGAGTGTTTCAAAACTGCTCAATCAAAAGTATGGTTTAACTCTGTTAGGTGAATGCTCAGATCAGAATGAAGTTTCACAGAATGCTTCTGTGTAGTTTATATTTGAATATATTCCTTTTTCCACTACTACTCTCTTAGCGCTCCAAATGTCCAGTTGCATTTTGTACAGAAAGAGTGTTCAGATCTGCTCAATCAGAAGTATGGTTTAACTCTGTTAGCTGAATGCACAGATCAGAAAGAAGTTTCACCGAATGATTCTGTGTAGTTTAAATTTGAAGACATTCCTTTTTCCACTATTACCCTCTTAGCGCTCCGAATCTCCACTTGCATTTTCTACAGAAAGAGTGTTTCAGAACGGCTCAATCAAAAGTAAGGTTCAACTCTGTTAGTTGAATGCACAGAACAGAAAGAAGTTTCACAGAATGCTACTGTGTAGTTTATATTTGAATATATTCCTTTTTCCACTATTACCCTCTTAGCGCTCCGAATCTCCACTTGCATTTTCTACAGAAAGAGTGTTTCATAACTGCTCAATCAAAAATATGTTTTATCTCTGTTAACTGAATTTACAGATCAGAAATAAGTTTCACAGAATGCATCTGTGTAGTTTTTATTTGAAGATATTCTTTTTCCCAATGTAGGCCTCTTAGCGCTTAGCATGTCCAATTGCAGTTTCTACAGAAAGAGTGTTTCAGAACGGCTCAATCAAAAGTAAGGTTCAACTCTGTTAGTTGAATGCACAGACAGAAAGAATTTTCACAGAATGCTACTGTGTAGTTTATATTTGTATATATTCCTTTTTCCACTATTACCCTCTTAGCGCTCCGAATGTCCACTTGCATTTTCTACAGAAAGAGTGTTCAGAACTGCGCAATCAAAAGTATGGTTTAACTCTGTTAGCTTAATGAACATATCAGAAATAAGTTTCACACAATGTTTCTGTGTAGTTTTTATTTGAAGATATTATTTTTCCCAATATAGGCCTCTTAGTGCTCAGAATGTCCAATTGCAGTTTCTACAGAAAGAGTGTTTCAGAACGGCTCAATCAAAAGTAAGATTCAACTCTGTTAGTTGAATGCACAGAACAGAAAGAAGTTTCATACAATGCTTCTGTGTAGTTTATATTTGAACATATTCTTTATTCCACTATTACCCACTTAGCGCTACGAATGTCCAGTTGCATTTTCTACAGACAGAGTGTTTCAAAACTGCTCAATCAAAAGTATGGTTTAACTCTGTTAGGTGAATGCTCAGATCAGAAAGAAATTTCACAGAATGCTTCTGTGTAGTTTATATTTGAATATATTCCTTTTTCCACTACTACTCTCTTAGCGCTCCAAATGTCCAGTTGCATTTTCTACAGAAAGAGTGTTCAGATCTGCTCAATCAGAAGTATGGTTTAACTCTGTTAGCTGAATGCACAGATCAGAAAGAAGTTTCACCGAATGATTCTGTGTAGTTTATATTTGAAGACATTCCTTTTTCCACTATTACCCTCTTAGCGCTCCGAATCTCCACTTGCATTTTCTACAAAAAGAGTGTTTCATAACTGCTGAATCAAAAATATGTTTTATCTCTGTTAACTGAATTTACAGATCAGAAATAAGTTTCACAGAATGCATCTGTGTAGTTTTTATTTGAAGATATTCTTTTTCGCAATGTAGGCCTCTTAGCGCTTAGCATGTCCAATTGCAGTTTCTACAGAAAGAGTGTTTCAGAACGGCTCAATCAAAAGTAAGTTTCAACTCTGTTAGTTGAATGCACAGAACAGAAAGAATTTTCACAGAATGCTACTGTGTAGTTTATATTTGAATATATTCCTTTTTCCACTATTACCCTCTTAGCGCTCAGAATGTCCACTTGCATTTTCTACAGAAAGAGTGTTCAGAACTGCGCAATCAAAAGTATGGTTTAACTCTGTTAGCTTAATGAACATATCAGAAATAAGTTTCACACAATGCTTCTGTGTAGTTTTTATTTGAAGATATTATTTTTCCCAATATAGGCCTCTTAGCGCTCTGAATGTCCAATTGCAGTTTCTACAGAAAGAGTGTTTCAGAAAGGCTCAATCAAAAGTAAGGTTCAACTCTGTTAGTTGAATGCACAGAACAGAAAGAAATTTCATACAATGCTTCTGTGTAGTTTATATTTGAACATATTCTTTTTTCCACTATTACCCACTTAGCGCTACGAATGTCCAGTTGCATTTTCTACAGACAGAGTGTTTCAAAACTGCTCAATCAAAAGTATGGTTTAACTCTGTTAGCTGAATGCTCAGATCAGAAAGAAGTTTCACAGAATGCTTCTGTGTAGTTTATATTTGAATATATTCCTTTTTCCACTACTACTCTCTTAGCGCTCCAAAAGTCCAGTTGCATTTTCTACAGAAAGAGTGTTCATATCTGCTCAATCAAAAGTATGGTTTAACTCTGTTAGCTGAATGCACAGATCAGAAAGAAGTTTCACAGAATGATTCTGTGTAGTTTATATTTGGAGACATTCCTTTTTCCACTATTACCCTCTTAGCGCTCCGAATCTCCACTTGCATTTTCTACATAAAGAGTGTTTCAGAACGGCTCAATCAAAACTAAGGTTCAACTCTTTTAGTTGAACAAACAGAACAGAAAGAAGTTTCACACAATTCTTCTGTTTAGTTTTTATTTGTAGACATTCTTTTTCCAAATATAGGCGTCTTAGCGCTCAGAATGTCCAATTGCAGTTTCTACAGAAAGAGTGTTTCAGAACGGCTCAATCAAAAGTAAGGTTCAACTCTGTTAGTTGAATGCACAGAACAGAAAGAATTTTCACAGAATGCAACTGTGTAGTTTATATTTGTATATATTCCTTTTTCCACTATTACCCTCTTAGCGCTCCGAATGTCCACTTGCATTTTCTACAGAAAGAGTGTTCAGAACTGCGCAATCAAAAGTATGGTTTAACTCTGTTAGCTTAATGAACATATCAGAAATAAGTTTCACACAATGTTTCTGTGTAGTTTTTATTTGAAGATATTATTTTTCCCAATATAGGCCTCTTAGTGCTCAGAATGTCCAATTGCAGTTTCTACAGAAAGAGTGTTTCAGAACGGCTCAATCAAAAGTAAGGTTCAACTCTGTTAGTTGAATGCACAGAACAGAAAGAAGTTTCATACAATGCTTCTTTGTAGTTTATATTTGAACATATTCTTTTTTCCACTATTACCCACTTAGCGCTACGAATGTACAGTTGCATTTTCTACAGACAGAGTGTTTCAAAACTGCTCAATCAAAAGTATGGTTTAACTCTGTTAGGTGAATGCTCAGATCAGAATGAAGTTTCACAGAATGCTTCTGTGTAGTTTATATTTGAATATATTCCTTTTTCCACTACTACTCTCTTAGCGCTCCAAATGTCCAGTTGCATTTTGTACAGAAAGAGTGTTCAGATCTGCTCAATCAGAAGTATGGTTTAACTCTGTTAGCTGAATGCACAGATCAGAAAGAAGTTTCACCGAATGATTCTGTGTAGTTTAAATTTGAAGACATTCCTTTTTCCACTATTACCCTCTTAGCGCTCCGAATCTCCACTTGCATTTTCTACAGAAAGAGTGTTTCAGAACGGCTCAATCAAAAGTAAGGTTCAACTCTGTTAGTTGAATGCACAGAACAGAAAGAAGTTTCACAGAATGCTACTGTGTAGTTTATATTTGAATATATTCCTTTTTCCACTATTACCCTCTTAGCGCTCCGAATCTCCACTTGCATTTTCTACAGAAAGAGTGTTTCATAACTGCTCAATCAAAAATATGTTTTATCTCTGTTAACTGAATTTACAGATCAGAAATAAGTTTCACAGAATGCATCTGTGTAGTTTTTATTTGAAGATATTCTTTTTCCCAATGTAGGCCTCTTAGCGCTTAGCATGTCCAATTGCAGTTTCTACAGAAAGAGTGTTTCAGAACGGCTCAATCAAAAGTAAGGTTCAACTCTGTTAGTTGAATGCACAGACAGAAAGAATTTTCACAGAATGCTACTGTGTAGTTTATATTTGTATATATTCCTTTTTCCACTATTACCCTCTTAGCGCTCCGAATGTCCACTTGCATTTTCTACAGAAAGAGTGTTCAGAACTGCGCAATCAAAAGTATGGTTTAACTCTGTTAGCTTAATGAACATATCAGAAATAAGTTTCACACAATGTTTCTGTGTAGTTTTTATTTGAAGATATTATTTTTCCCAATATAGGCCTCTTAGTGCTCAGAATGTCCAATTGCAGTTTCTACAGAAAGAGTGTTTCAGAACGGCTCAATCAAAAGTAAGATTCAACTCTGTTAGTTGAATGCACAGAACAGAAAGAAGTTTCATACAATGCTTCTGTGTAGTTTATATTTGAACATATTCTTTATTCCACTATTACCCACTTAGCGCTACGAATGTCCAGTTGCATTTTCTACAGACAGAGTGTTTCAAAACTGCTCAATCAAAAGTATGGTTTAACTCTGTTAGGTGAATGCTCAGATCAGAAAGAAATTTCACAGAATGCTTCTGTGTAGTTTATATTTGAATATATTCCTTTTTCCACTACTACTCTCTTAGCGCTCCAAATGTCCAGTTGCATTTTCTACAGAAAGAGTGTTCAGATCTGCTCAATCAGAAGTATGGTTTAACTCTGTTAGCTGAATGCACAGATCAGAAAGAAGTTTCACCGAATGATTCTGTGTAGTTTATATTTGAAGACATTCCTTTTTCCACTATTACCCTCTTAGCGCTCCGAATCTCCACTTGCATTTTCTACAAAAAGAGTGTTTCATAACTGCTGAATCAAAAATATGTTTTATCTCTGTTAACTGAATTTACAGATCAGAAATAAGTTTCACAGAATGCATCTGTGTAGTTTTTATTTGAAGATATTCTTTTTCGCAATGTAGGCCTCTTAGCGCTTAGCATGTCCAATTGCAGTTTCTACAGAAAGAGTGTTTCAGAACGGCTCAATCAAAAGTAAGTTTCAACTCTGTTAGTTGAATGCACAGAACAGAAAGAATTTTCACAGAATGCTACTGTGTAGTTTATATTTGAATATATTCCTTTTTCCACTATTACCCTCTTAGCGCTCAGAATGTCCACTTGCATTTTCTACAGAAAGAGTGTTCAGAACTGCGCAATCAAAAGTATGGTTTAACTCTGTTAGCTTAATGAACATATCAGAAATAAGTTTCACACAATGCTTCTGTGTAGTTTTTATTTGAAGATATTATTTTTCCCAATATAGGCCTCTTAGCGCTCTGAATGTCCAATTGCAGTTTCTACAGAAAGAGTGTTTCAGAAAGGCTCAATCAAAAGTAAGGTTCAACTCTGTTAGTTGAATGCACAGAACAGAAAGAAATTTCATACAATGCTTCTGTGTAGTTTATATTTGAACATATTCTTTTTTCCACTATTACCCACTTAGCGCTACGAATGTCCAGTTGCATTTTCTACAGACAGAGTGTTTCAAAACTGCTCAATCAAAAGTATGGTTTAACTCTGTTAGCTGAATGCTCAGATCAGAAAGAAGTTTCACAGAATGCTTCTGTGTAGTTTATATTTGAATATATTCCTTTTTCCACTACTACTCTCTTAGCGCTCCAAAAGTCCAGTTGCATTTTCTACAGAAAGAGTGTTCATATCTGCTCAATCAAAAGTATGGTTTAACTCTGTTAGCTGAATGCACAGATCAGAAAGAAGTTTCACAGAATGATTCTGTGTAGTTTATATTTGGAGACATTCCTTTTTCCACTATTACCCTCTTAGCGCTCCGAATCTCCACTTGCATTTTCTACATAAAGAGTGTTTCAGAACGGCTCAATCAAAACTAAGGTTCAACTCTTTTAGTTGAACAAACAGAACAGAAAGAAGTTTCACACAATTCTTCTGTTTAGTTTTTATTTGTAGACATTCTTTTTCCAAATATAGGCGTCTTAGCGCTCAGAATGTCCAATTGCAGTTTCTACAGAAAGAGTGTTTCAGAACGGCTCAATCAAAAGTAAGGTTCAACTCTGTTAGTTGAATGCACAGAACAGAAAGAAGTTTCATACAATGCTTCTGTGTAGTTTATATTTGAACATATTCTTTTTTCCACTATTACCCACTTAGCGCTACGAATGTCCAGTTGCATTTTCTACAGACAGAGTGTTTCAAAACTGCTCAATCAAAAGTATGGTTTAACTCTGTTAGCTGAATGCTCAGATCAGAAAGAAGTTTCACAGAATGCTTCTGTGTAGTTTATATTTGAATATATTCCTTTTTCCACTACTACGCTCTTAGCGCTCCAAATGTCCAGTTGCATTTTCTACAGAAAGAGTGTTCAGATCTGCTCAATCAAAAGTATGGTTTAACTCTGTTAGCTGAATGCACAGATCAGAAAAAAGTTTCACCGAATGATTCTGTGTAGTTTATATTTGAAGACATTCCTTTTTCCACTATTACCCTCTTAGCGCTCCGAATCTCCACTTGCATTTTCTACAAAAGAGTGTTTCACAACTGCTCAATCAAAAATATGTTTTATCTCTGTTAACTGAATTTACAGATCAGAAATAAGTTTCACAGAATGCATCTGTGTAGTTTTTATTTGAAGATATTCTCTTTCCCAATGTAGGCCTCTTAGCGCTTAGCATGTCCAATTGCAGTTTCTACAGAAAGAGTGTTTCAGAACGGCTCAATCAAAAGTAAGGTTCAACTCTGTTAGTTGAATGCACAGACAGAAAGAATTTTCACAGAATGCTACTGTGTAGTTTATATTTGTATATATTCCTTTTTCCACTATTACCCTCTTAGCGCTCCGAATGTCCACTTGCATTTTCTACAGAAAGAGTGTTCAGAACTGCGCAATCAAAAGTATGGTTTAACTCTGTTAGCTTAATGAACATATCAGAAATAAGTTTCACACAATGTTTCTGTGTAGTTTTTATTTGAAGATATTATTTTTCCCAATATAGGCCTCTTAGTGCTCAGAATGTCCAATTGCAGTTTCTACAGAAAGAGTGTTTCAGAACGGCTCAATCAAAAGTGAGGTTCAACTCTGTTAGTTGAATGCACAGAACAGAAAGAAGTTTCATACAATGCTTCTGTGTAGTTTATATTTGAACATATTCTTTTTTCCACTATTACCCACTTAGCGCTACGAATGTCCAGTTGCATTTTCTACAGACAGAGTGTTTCAAAACTGCTCAATCAAAAGTATGGTTTAACTCTGTTAGGTGAATGCTCAGATCAGAAAGAAATTTCACAGAATGCTTCTGTGTAGTTTATATTTGAATATATTCCTTTTTCCACTACTACTCTCTTAGCGCTCCAAATGTCCAGTTGCATTTTCTACAGAAAGAGTGTTCAGATCTGCTCAATCAGAAGTATGGTTTAACTCTGTTAGCTGAATGCACAGATCAGAAAGAAGTTTCACCGAATGATTCTGTGTAGTTTATATTTGAAGACATTCCTTTTTCCACTATTACCCTCTTAGCGCTCCGAATCTCCACTTGCATTTTCTACAAAAAGAGTGTTTCATAACTGCTGAATCAAAAATATGTTTTATCTCTGTTAACTGAATTTACAGATCAGAAATAAGTTTCACAGAATGCATCTGTGTAGTTTTTATTTGAAGATATTCTTTTTCGCAATGTAGGCCTCTTAGCGCTTAGCATGTCCAATTGCAGTTTCTACAGAAAGAGTGTTTCAGAACGGCTCAATCAAAAGTAAGTTTCAACTCTGTTAGTTGAATGCACAGAACAGAAAGAATTTTCACAGAATGCTACTGTGTAGTTTATATTTGAATATATTCCTTTTTCCACTATTACCCTCTTAGCGCTCAGAATGTCCACTTGCATTTTCTACAGAAAGAGTGTTCAGAACTGCGCAATCAAAAGTATGGTTTAACTCTGTTAGCTTAATGAACATATCAGAAATAAGTTTCACACAATGCTTCTGTGTCGTTTTTATTTGAAGATATTATTTTTCCCAATACAGGCCTCTTAGCGCTCTGAATGTCCAATTGCAGTTTCTACAGAAAGAGTGTTTCAGAAAGGCTCAATCAAAAGTAAGGTTCAACTCTGTTAGTTGAATGCACAGAACAGAAAGAAGTTTCATACAATGCTTCTGTGTAGTTTATATTTGAACATATTCTTTTTTCCACTATTACCCACTTAGCGCTACGAATGTCCAGTTGCATTTTCTACAGACAGAGTGTTTCAAAACTGCTCAATCAAAAGTATGGTTTAACTCTGTTAGCTGAATGCTCAGATCAGAAAGAAGTTTCACAGAATGCTTCTGTGTAGTTTATATTTTAATATATTCCTTTTTCCACTACTACTCTCTTAGCGCTCCAAAAGTCCAGTTGCATTTTCTACAGAAAGAGTGTTCATATCTGCTCAATCAAAAGTATGGTTTAACTCTGTTAGCTGAATGCACAGATCAGAAAGAAGTTTCACAGAATGATTCTGTGTAGTTTATATTTGGAGACATTCCTTTTTCCACTATTACCCTCTTAGCGCTCCGAATCTCCACTTGCATTTTCTACAGAAAGAGTGTTTCAGAACGGCTCAATCAAAAATAAGGTTCAACTCTTTTAGTTGAACAAACAGAACAGAAAGAAGTTTCACACAATTCTTCTGTTTAGTTTTTATTTGTAGACATTCTTTTTCCCAATATAGGCGTCTTAGCGCTCAGAATGTCCAATTGCAGTTTCTACAGAAAGAGTGTTTCAGAACGGCTCAATCAAAAGTAAGGTTCAACTCTGTTAGTTGAATGCACAGAACAGAAAGAAGTTTCATACAATGCTTCTGTGTAGTTTATATTTGAACATATTCTTTTTTCCACTATTACCCACTTAGCGCTACGAATGTCCAGTTGCATTTTCTACAGACAGAGTGTTTCAAAACTGCTCAATCAAAAGTATGGTTTAACTCTGTTAGCTGAATGCTCAGATCAGAAAGAAGTTTCACAGAATGCTTCTGTGTAGTTTATATTTGAATATATTCCTTTTTCCACTACTACGCTCTTAGCGCTCCAACTGTCCAGTTGCATTTTCTACAGAAAGAGTTTTCAGATCTGCTCAATCAAAAGTATGGTTTAACTCTGTTAGCCGAATGCACAGATCAGAAAGAAGTTTCACCGAATGATTCTGTGTAGTTTATATTTGAAGACATTCCTTTTTCCAATATTACCCTCTTAGCGCTCCGAATCTCCACTTGCATTTTCTACAAAAAGAGTGTTTCATAACTGCTCAATCAAAAATATGTTTTATCTCTGTTAACTGAATTTACAGATCAGAAATAAGTTTCACAGAATGCATCTGTGTAGTTTTTATTTGAAGATATTCTTTTTCCCAATGTAGGCCTCTTAGCGCTTAGCATGTCCAATTGCAGTTACTACAGAAAGAGTGTTTCAGAACGGCTCAATCAAAAGTCAGGTTCAACTCTGTTAGTTGAATGCACAGAACAGAAACTATTTTCACAGAATGATACTGTGTAGTTTATATTTGAATATATTCCTTTTTCCACTATTACCATCTTAGCGCTCCGAATGTCTACTTGCATTTTCTGCAGAAAGAGTGTTCAGAACTGCGCAATCAAAAGTATGGTTTAACTCTGTTAGCTTAATGAACATATCAGAAATATGTTTCACACAATGCTTCTGGGTAGTTTTTATTTGAAGATATTATTTTTCCCAATATAGGCCTCTTAGCGCTCAGAATGTCCAATTGCAGTTTCTACAGAAAGAGTGTTTCAGAAAGGCTCAATCAAAAGTAAGGTTCAACTCTGTTAGTTGAATGCACAGAACAGAAAGAAGTTTCATACAATGCTTCTGTGTAGTTTATATTTGAGCATATTCTTTTTTCCACTATTACCCACATAGCGCTACGAATGTCCAGTTGCATTTTCTACAGACAGAGTGTTTCAAAACTGCTCAATCAAAAGTATGGTTTAACTCTGTTAGCTGAATGCTCAGATCAGAAAGAAGTTTCACAGAATGCTTCTGTGTAGTTTATATTTGAATATATTCCTTTTTCCACTACTACTCTCTTAGCGCTCCAAATGTCCAGTTGCATTTTCTACAGAAAGAGTGTTCAGATCTGCTCAATCAAAAGTATGGTTTAACTCTGTTAGCTGAATGCACAGATCAGAAAAAAGTTTCACACAATGATTCTGTGTAGTTTATATTTGGAGATATTCCTTTTTCCACTATTACCCTCTTAGCGCTCCGAATCTCCACTTGCATTTTCTACAGAAAGAGTGTTTCAGAACGGCTCAATCAAAACTAAGGTTCAACTCTTTTAGTTGAACAAACAGAACAGAAAGAAGTTTCACAGAATTCTTCTGTGTAGTTTTTATTTGTAGACATTCTTTTTCCCAATATAGGCCTCTTAGCGCTCAGAATGTCCAATTGCAGTTTCTACAGAAAGAGTGTTTCAGAACGGCTCAATCAAAAGTAAGGTTCAACTCTGTTAGTTGAATGCACAGAACAGAAAGAAGTTTCATACAATGCTTCTGTGTAGTTTATATTTGAACATATTCTTTTTTCCACTATTACCCACTTAGCGCTACGAATGTCCAGTTGCATTTTCTACAGACAGAGTGTTTCAAAACTGCTCAATCAAAAGTATGGTTTAACTCTGTTAGCTGAATGCTCAGATCAGAAAGAAGTTTCACAGAATGCTTCTGTGTAGTTTATATTTGAATATATTCCTTTTTCCACTACTACTCTCTTAGCGCTCCAAAAGTCCAGTTGCATTTTCTACAGAAAGAGTGTTCATATCTGCTCAATCAAAAGTATGGTTTAACTCTGTTAGCTGAATGCACAGATCAGAAAGAAGTTTCACAGAATGATTCTGTGTAGTTTATATTTGGAGACATTCCTTTTTCCACTATTACCCTCTTAGCGCTCCGAATCTCCACTTGCATTTTCTACAGAAAGAGTGTTTCAGAACGGCTCAATCAAAACTAAGGTTCAACTCTTTTAGTTGAACAAACAGAACAGAAAGAAGTTTCACACAATTCTTCTGTTTAGTTTTTATTTGTAGACATTCTTTTTCCCAATATAGGCGTCTTAGCGCTCAGAATGTCCAATTGCAGTTTCTACAGAAAGAGTGTTTCAGAACGGCTCAATCAAAAGTAAGGTTCAACTCTGTTAGTTGAATGCACAGAACAGAAAGAAGTTTCATACAATGCTTCTGTGTAGTTTATATTTGAACATATTCTTTTTTCCACTATTACCCACTTAGCGCTACGAATGTCCAGTTGCATTTTCTACAGACAGAGTGTTTCAAAACTGCTCAATCAAAAGTATGGTTTAACTCTGTTAGCTGAATGCTCAGATCAGAAAGAAGTTTCACAGAATGCTTCTGTGTAGTTTATATTTGAATATATTCCTTTTTCCACTACTACGCTCTTAGCGCTCCAACTGTCCAGTTGCATTTTCTACAGAAAGAGTTTTCAGATCTGCTCAATCAAAAGTATGGTTTAACTCTGTTAGCCGAATGCACAGATCAGAAAGAAGTTTCACCGAATGATTCTGTGTAGTTTATATTTGAAGACATTCCATTTTCCACTATTACCCTCTTAGCGCTCCGAATCTCCACTTGCATTTTCTACAAAAAGAGTGTTTCATAACTGCTCAATCAAAAATATGTTTTATCTCTGTTAACTGAATTTACAGATCAGAAATAAGTTTCACAGAATGCATCTGTGTAGTTTTTATTTGAAGATATTCTTTTTCCCAATGTAGGCCTCTTAGCGCTTAGCATGTCCAATTGCAGTTTCTACAGAAAGAGTGTTTCAGAACGGCTCAATCAAAAGTAAGGTTCAACTCTGTTAGTTGAATGCACAGACAGAAAGAATTTTCACAGAATGCTACTGTGTAGTTTATATTTGTATATATTCCTTTTTCCACTATTACCCTCTTAGCGCTCCGAATGTCCACTTGCATTTTCTACAGAAAGAGTGTTCAGAACTGCGCAATCAAAAGTATGGTTTAACTCTGTTAGCTTAATGAACATATCAGAAATAAGTTTCACACAATGTTTCTGTGTAGTTTTTATTTGAAGATATTATTTTTCCCAATATAGGCCTCTTAGTGCTCAGAATGTCCAATTGCAGTTTCTACAGAAAGAGTGTTTCAGAACGGCTCAATCAAAAGTAAGGTTCAACTCTGTTAGTTGAATGCACAGTACAGAAAGAAGTTTCATACAATGCTTCTGTGTAGTTTATATTTGAACATATTCTTTTTTCCACTATTACCCACTTAGCGCTACGAATGTCCAGTTGCATTTTCTACAGACAGAGTGTTTCAAAACTGCTCAATCAAAAGTATGGTTTAACTCTGTTAGGTGAATGCTCAGATCAGAAAGAAATTTCACAGAATGCTTCTGTGTAGTTTATATTTGAATATATTCCTTTTTCCACTACTACTCTCTTAGCGCTCCAAATGTCCAGTTGCATTTTCTACAGAAAGAGTGTTCAGATCTGCTCAATCAGAAGTATGGTTTAACTCTGTTAGCTGAATGCACACATCAGAAAGAAGTTTCACCGAATGATTCTGTGTAGTTTATATTTGAAGACATTCCTTTTTCCACTATTACCCTCTTAGCGCTCCGAATCTCCACTTGCATTTTCTACAAAAAGAGTGTTTCATAACTGCTGAATCAAAAATATGTTTTATCTCTGTTAACTGAATTTACAGATCAGAAATAAGTTTCACAGAATGCATCTGTGTAGTTTTTATTTGAAGATATTCTTTTTCGCAATGTAGGCCTCTTAGCGCTTAGCATGTCCAATTGCAGTTTCTACAGAAAGAGTGTTTCAGAACGCCTCAATCAAAAGTAAGTTTCAACTCTGTTAGTTGAATGCACAGAACAGAAAGAATTTTCACAGAATGCTACTGTGTAGTTTATATTTGAATATATTCCTTTTTCCACTATTACCCTCTTAGCGCTCAGAATGTCCACTTGCATTTTCTACAGAAAGAGTGTTCAGAACTGCGCAATCAAAAGTATGGTTTAACTCTGTTAGCTTAATGAACATATCAGAAATAAGTTTCACACAATGCTTCTGTGTAGTTTTTATTTGAAGATATTATTTTTCCCAATATAGGCCTCTTAGCGCTCTGAATGTCCAATTGCAGTTTCTACAGAAAGAGTGTTTCAGAAAGGCTCAATCAAAAGTAAGGTTCAACTCTGTTAGTTGAATGCACAGAACAGAAAGAAGTTTCATACAATGCTTCTGCGTAGTTTATATTTGAACATATTCTTTTTTCCACTATTACCCACTTAGCGCTACGAATGTCCAGTTGCATTTTCTACAGACAGAGTGTTTCAAAACTGCTCAATCAAAAGTATGGTTTAACTCTGTTAGCTGAATGCTCAGATCAGAAAGAAGTTTCACAGAATGCTTCTGTGTAGTTTATATTTGAATATATTCCTTTTTCCACTACTACTCTCTTAGCGCTCCAAAAGTCCAGTTGCATTTTCTACAGAAAGAGTGTTCATATCTGCTCAATCAAAAGTATGGTTTAACTCTGTTAGCTGAATGCACAGATCAGAAAGAAGTTTCACAGAATGATTCTGTGTAGTTTATATTTGGAGACATTCCTTTTTCCACTATTACCCTCTTAGCGCTCCGAATCTCCACTTGCATTTTCTACAGAAAGAGTGTTTCAGGACGGCTCAATCAAAACTAAGGTTCAACTCTTTTAGTTGAACAAACAGAACAGAAAGAAGTTTCACACAATTCTTCTGTTTAGTTTTTATTTGTAGACATTCTTTTTCCCAATATAGGCGTCTTAGCGCTCAGAATGTCCAATTGCAGTTTCTACAGAAAGAGTGTTTCAGAACGGCTCAATCAAAAGTAAGGTTCAACTCTGTTAGTTGAATGCACAGAACAGAAAGTAGTTTCATACAATGCTTCTGTGTAGATTATATTTGAACATATTCTTTTTTCCACTATTACCCACTTAGCGCTACGAATGTCCAGTTGCATTTTCTACAGACAGAGTGTTTCAAAACTGCTCAATCAAAAGTATGGTTTAACTCTGTTAGCTGAATGCTCAGATCAGAAAGAAGTTTCACAGAATGCTTCTGTGTAGTTTATATTTGAATATATTCCTTTTTCCACTACTACGCTCTTAGCGCTCCAAATGTCCAGTTGCATTTTCTACAGAAAGAGTTTTCAGATCTGCTCAATCAAAAGTATGGTTTAACTCTGTTAGCTGAATGCACAGATCAGAAAGAAGTTTCACCGAATGATTCTGTGTAGTTTATATTTGAAGACATTCCTTTTTCCAATATTACCCTCTTAGCGCTCCGAATCTCCACTTGCATTTTCTACAAAAAGAGTGTTTCATAACTGCTCAATCAAAAATATGTTTTATCTCTGTTAACTGAATTTACAGATCAGAAATAAGTTTCACAGAATGCATCTGTGTAGTTTTTATTTGAAGATATTCTTTTTCCCAATGTAGGCCTCTTAGCGCTTAGCATGTCCAATTGCAGTTTCTACAGAAAGAGTGTTTCAGAACGGCTCAATCAAAAGTCAGGTTCAACTCTGTTAGTTGAATGCACAGAACAGAAACTATTTTCACAGAATGATACTGTGTAGTTTATATTTGAATATATTCCTTTTTCCACTATTACCATCTTAGCGCTCCGAATGTCTACTTGCATTTTCTGCAGAAAGAGTGTTCAGAACTGCGCAATCAAAAGTATGGTTTAACTCTGTTAGCTTAATGAACATATCAGAAATAAGTTTCACACAATGCTTCTGGGTAGTTTTTATTTGAAGATATTATTTTTCCCAATATAGGCCTCTTAGCGCTCAGAATGTCCAATTGCAGTTTCTACAGAAAGAGTGTTTCAGAAAGGCTCAATCAAAAGTAAGGTTCAACTCTGTTAGTTGAATGCACAGAACAGAAAGAAGTTTCATACAATGCTTCTGTGTAGTTTATATTTGAGCATATTCTTTTTTACACTATTACCCACTTAGCGCTACGAATGTCCAGTTGCATTTTCTACAGACAGAGTGTTTCAAAACTGCTCAATCAAAAGTATGGTTTAACTCTGTTAGCTGAATGCTCAGATCAGAAAGAAGTTTCACAGAATGCTTCTGTGTAGTTTATATTTGAATATATTCCTTTTTCCACTACTACTCTCTTAGCGCTCCAAATGTCCAGTTGCATTTTCTACAGAAAGAGTGTTCAGATCTGCTCAATCAAAAGTATGGTTTAACTCTGTTAGCTGAATGCATAGATCAGAAAGAAGTTTCACACAATGATTCTGTGTAGTTTATATTTGGAGACATTCCTTTTTCCACTATTACCCTCTTAGCGCTCCGAATCTCCACTTGCATTTTCTACAGAAAGAGTGTTTCAGAACGGCTCAATCAAAACTAAGGTTCAACTCTTTTAGTTGAACAAACAGAACAGAAAGAAGTTTCACAGAATTCTTCTGTGTAGTTTTTATTTGTAGACATTCTTTTTCCCAATATAGGCCTCTTAGCGCTCAGAATGTCCAATTGCAGTTTCTACAGAAAGAGTGTTTCAGAACGGCTCAATCAAAAGTAAGGTTCAACTCTGTTAGTTGAATGCACAGAACAGAAAGAAGTTTCATACAATGCTTCTGTGTAGTTTATATTTGAACATATTCTTTTTTCCACTATTACCCACTTAGCGCTACGAATGTCCAGTTGCATTTTCTACAGACAGAGTGTTTCAAAACTGCTCAATCAAAAGTATGGTTTAACTCTGTTAGCTGAATGCTCAGATCAGAAAGAAGTTTCACAGAATGCTTCTGTGTAGTTTATATTTGAATATATTCCTTTTTCCACTATTACGCTCTTAGCGCTCCAAATGTCCAGTTGCATTTTCTACAGAAAGAGTTTTCAGATCTGCTCAATCAAAAGTATGGTTTAACTCTGTTAGCTGAATGCACAGATCAGAAAGAAGTTTCACCGAATGATTCTGTGTAGTTTATATTTGAAGACATTCCTTTTTCCACTATTACCCTCTTAGCGCTCCGAATCTCCACTTGCATTTTCTACAAAAAGAGTGTTTCATAACTGCTCAATCAAAAATATGTTTTATCTCTGTTAACTTAATTTACAGATCAGAAATAAGTTTCACAGAATGCATCTGTGTAATTTTTAATTGAAGATATTCTTTTTCCCAATGTAGGCCTCTTAGCGCTTAGCATGTCCAATTGCAGTTTCTACAGAAAGAGTGTTTCAGAACGGCTCAATCAAAAGTAAGGTTCAACTCTGTTAGTTGAATGCACAGAACAGAAAGAAGTTTCACAGAATGCTACTGTGTAGTTTATATTTGAATATATTCCTTTTTCCACTATTACCCTCTTAGCGCTCCGAATGTCCACTTGCATTTTCTGCAGAAAGAGTGTTCAGAACTGCGCAATCAAAAGTATGGTTTAACTCTGTTAGCTTAATGAACATATCAGAAATAAGTTTCACACAATGCTTCTGTGTAGTTTTTATTTGAAGATATTATTTTTCCCAATATAGGCCTCTTAGCGCTCAGAATGTCCAATTGCAGTTTCTACAGAAAGAGTGTTTCAGAAAGGCTCAATCAAAAGTAAGGTTCAACTCTGTTAGTTGAATGCACAGAACAGAAAGAAGTTTCATACAATGCTTCTGTGTAGTTTATATTTGAACATATTCTTTTTTCCACTATTACCCACTTAGCGCTACGAATGTCCAGTTGCATTTTCTACACACAGAGTGTTTCAAAACTGCTCAATCAAAAGTATGGTTTAACTCTGTTAGCTGAATGCTCAGATCAGAAAGAAGTTTCACAGAATGCTTCTGTGTAGTTTATATTTGAATATATTCCTTTTTCCACTACTACTCTCTTAGCGCTCCAAATGTCCAGTTGCATTTTCTACAGAAAGAGTGTTCAGATCTGCTCAATCAAAAGTATGGTTTAACTCTGTTAGCTGAATGCACAGATCAGAAAGAAGTTTCACAGAATGATTCTGTGTAGTTTATATTTGGAGACATTACTTTTTCCACTATTACCCTCTTAGCACTCCGAATGTCCACTTGCATTTTCTACAGAAAGAGTGTTCAGAACTGCGCAATCAAAAGTATGGTTTAACTCTGTTAGCTTAATGAACATATCAGAAATAAGTTTCACACAATGCTTCTGTGTAGTTTTTATTTGAAGATATTATTTTTCCCAATATAGGCCTCTTAGCGCTCAGAATGTCCAATTGCAGTTTCTACAGAAAGAGTGTTTCAGAAAGGCTCAATCAAAAGTAAGGTTCAACTCTGTTAGTTGAATGCACAGAACAGAAAGAAGTTTCATACAATGCTTCTGTGTAGTTTATATTTGAACATATTCTTTTTTCCATTATTACCCATTTAGCGCTACGAATGTCCAGTTGCATTTTCTACAGACAGAGTGTTTCAAAACTGTTCAATCAAAAGTATGGTTTAACTCTGTTAGCTGAATGCTCAGATCAGAAAGAAGTTTCACAGAATGCTTCTGTGTAGTTTATATTTGAATATATTCCTTTTTCCACTACTACTCTCTTAGCGCTCCAAATGTCCAGTTGCATTTTCTACAGAAAGAGTGTTCAGATCTGCTCAATCAAAAGTATGGTTTAACTCTGTTAGCTGAATGCACAGATCAGAAAGAAGTTTCACACAATGATTCTGTGTAGTTTATATTTGGAGACATTCCTTTTTCCACTATTACCCTCTTAGCGCTCCGAATCTCCACTTGCATTTTCTACAGAAAGAGTGTTTCAGAACGGCTCAATCAAAACTAAGGTTCAACTCTTTTAGTTGAACAAACAGAACAGAAAGAAGTTTCACAGAATTCTTCTGTGTAGTTTTTATTTGTAGACATTCTTTTTCCCAATATAGGCCTCTTAGCGCTCAGAATGTCCAATTGCAGTTTCTACAGAAAGAGTGTTTCAGAACGGCTCAATCAAAAGTAAGGTTCAACTCTGTTAGTTGAATGCACAGAACAGAAAGAAGTTTCATACAATGCTTCTGTGTAGTTTATATTTGAACATATTCTTTTTTCCACTATTACCCACTTAGCGCTACGAATGTCCAGTTGCATTTTCTACAGACAGAGTGTTTCAAAACTGCTCAATCAAAAGTATGGTTTAACTCTGTTAGCTGAATGCTCAGATCAGAAAGAAGTTTCACAGAATGCTTCTGTGTAGTTTATATTTGAATATATTCCTTTTTCCACTATTACGCTCTTAGCGCTCCAAATGTCCAGTTGCATTTTCTACAGAAAGAGTTTTCAGATCTGCTCAATCAAAAGTATGGTTTAACTCTGTTAGCTGAATGCACAGATCAGAAAGAAGTTTCACCGAATGATTCTGTGTAGTTTATATTTGAAGACATTCCTTTTTCCACTATTACCCTCTTA
Source organism: Symphalangus syndactylus (assembly GCF_028878055.3). Lineage (NCBI taxonomy): Eukaryota > Metazoa > Chordata > Mammalia > Primates > Hylobatidae > Symphalangus > Symphalangus syndactylus. Next base: position 2,876,029 of record NC_072425.2, read on the forward strand.
GCGCTCCGAATCTCCACTTGCATTTTCTACAAAAAGAGTGTTTCATAACTGCTCAATCAAAAATATGTTTTATCTCTGTTAACTTAATTTACAGATCAGAAATAAGTTTCACAGAATGCATCTGTGTAATTTTTAATTGAAGATATTCTTTTTCCCAATGTAGGCCTCTTAGCGCTTAGCATGTCCAATTGCAGTTTCTACAGAAAGAGTGTTTCAGAACGGCTCAATCAAAAGTAAGGTTCAACTCTGTTAGTTGAATGCACAGAACAGAAAGAAGTTTCACAGAATGCTACTGTGTAGTTTATATTTGAATATATTCCTTTTTCCACTATTACCCTCTTAGCGCTCCGAATGTCCACTTGCATTTTCTGCAGAAAGAGTGTTCAGAACTGCGCAATCAAAAGTATGGTTTAACTCTGTTAGCTTAATGAACATATCAGAAATAAGTTTCACACAATGCTTCTGTGTAGTTTTTATTTGAAGATATTATTTTTCCCAATATAGGCCTCTTAGCGCTCAGAATGTCCAATTGCAGTTTCTACAGAAAGAGTGTTTCAGAAAGGCTCAATCAAAAGTAAGGTTCAACTCTGTTAGTTGAATGCACAGAACAGAAAGAACTTTCATACAATGCTTCTGTGTAGTTTATATTTGAACATATTCTTTTTTCCACTATTACCCACTTAGTGCTACGAATGTCCAGTTGCATTTTCTACACACAGAGTGTTTCAAAACTGCTCAATCAAAAGTATGGTTTAACTCTGTTAGCTGAATGCTCAGATCAGAAAGAAGTTTCACAGAATGCTTCTGTGTAGTTTATATTTGAATATATTCCTTTTTCCACTACTACTCTCTTAGCGCTCCAAATGTCCAGTTGCATTTTCTACAGAAAGAGTGTTCAGATCTGCTCAATCAAAAGTATGGTTTAACTCTGTTAGCTGAATGCACAGATCAGAAAGAAGTTTCACAGAATGATTCTGTGTAGTTTATATTTGGAGACATTACTTTTTCCACTATTACCCTCTTAGCACTCCGAATGTCCACTTGCATTTTCTACAGAAAGAGTGTTCAGAACTGCGCAATCAAAAGTATGGTTTAACTCTGTTAGCTTAATGAACATATCAGAAATAAGTTTCACACAATGCTTCTGTGTAGTTTTTATTTGAAGATATTATTTTTCCCAATATAGGCCTCTTAGCGCTCAGAATGTCCAATTGCAGTTTCTACAGAAAGAGTGTTTCAGAAAGGCTCAATCAAAAGTAAGGTTCAACTCTGTTAGTTGAATGCACAGAACAGAAAGAAGTTTCATACAATGCTTCTGTGTAGTTTATATTTGAACATATTCTTTTTTCCATTATTACCCATTTAGCGCTACGAATGTCCAGTTGCATTTTCTACAGACAGAGTGTTTCAAAACTGTTCAATCAAAAGTATGGTTTAACTCTGTTAGCTGAATGCTCAGATCAGAAAGAAGTTTCACAGAATGCTTCTGTGTAGTTTATATTTGAATATATTCCTTTTTCCACTACTACTCTCTTAGCGCTCCAAATGTCCAGTTGCATTTTCTACAGAAAGAGAGTTCAGATCTGCTCAATCAAAAGTATGGTTTAACTCTGTTAGCTGAATGCACAGATCAGAAAGAAGTTTCACAGAATGATTCTGTGTAGTTTATATTTGGAGACATTCCTTTTTCCACTATTACCCTCTTAGCGCTCCGAATCTCCACTTGCATTTTCTACAGCAAGAGTGTTTCAGAACGGCTCAATCAAAACTAAGGTTCAACTCTTTTAGTTGAACAAACAGAACAGAAAGAAGTTTCACACAATTCTTCTGTGTAGTTTTTATTTGTAGACATTCTTTTTCCGAATATAGGCCTCTTAGGGCTCAGAATGTCCAATTGCAGTTTCTACAGAAAGAGTGTTTCAGAACGGCTCAATCAAAAGTAAGGTTCAACTCTGTTAGTTGAATGCACAGAACAGAAAGAAGTTTCATACAATGCTTCTGTGTAGTTTATATTTGAACATATTATTTTTTCCACTATTACCCACTTAGCGCTACGAATGTCCAGTTGCATTTTCTACAGACAGAGTGTTTCAAAACTGCTCAATCAAAAGTATGGTTTAACTCTGTTAGCTGAATGCTCAAATCAGAAAGAAGTTTCACAGAATGCTTCGGTGTAGTTTATATTTGAATATATTCCTTTTTCCACTACTACACTCTTAGCGCTCCAAATATCCAGTTGCATTTTCTACAGAAAGAGTGTTCAGATCTGCTCAATCAAAAGTATGGTTTAACTCTGTTAGCTGAATGCACAGATCGGAAAGAAGTTTCACAGAATGATTCTGTGTAGTTTATATTTTGAGACATTCCTTTTTCCACTATTACCCTCTTAGCGCTCCGAATCTCCACTTGCATTTTCTACAGAAAGAGTGTTTCAGAACGGCCCAATCAAAACTAAGGTTCAACTCTTTTAGTTGAACAAACAGAACAGAAAGAAGTTTCACACAATTCTTCTGTGTAGTTTTTATTTGTAGACATTCTTTTTCCCAATCTAGGCCTCTTAGCGCTCAGAATGTCCAATTGCAGTTTCTACAGAAAGAGTGTTTCAGAACGGCTCAATCAAAAGTAAGGTTCAACTCTGTTAGTTGAATGCACAGAACAGAAAGTATTTTCACAGAATGCTATTGTGTAGTTTATATTTGAATATAGTCCTTTTTCCACTATTACCCTCTTAGCGCTCCGAATGTCCACTTGCATTTTCTACAGAAAGAGGGTTCAGCACTGCGCAATCAAAAGTATGGTTTAACTCTGTTAGCTTAATGAACATATCAGAAATAAGTTTCACACAATGCTTCTGTGTTGTTTTTATTTGAAGATATTATTTTTCCCAATAGAGGCCTCTTAGCGCTCAGAATTTCCAATTGCAGTTTCTACAGAAAGAGTGTTTCAGAAAGGCTCAATCAAAAGTAAGGTTCAACTCTGTTAGTTGAATGCACAGAACAGAAAGAAGTTTCATACAATGCTTCTGTGTAGTTTATATTTGAACATATTCTTTTTTCCACTATTACCCACTTAGCGCTACGAATGTCCAGTTGCATTTTCTACAGACAGAGTGTTTCAAAACTGCTCAATCAAAAGTATGGTTTAACTCTGTTAGCTGAATGCTCAAATCAGAAAGAAGTTTCACAGAATGCTTCGGTGTAGTTTATATTTGAATATATTCCTTTTTCCACTACTACACTCTTAGCGCTCCAAATATCCAGTTGCATTTTCTACAGAAAGAGTGTTCAGATCTGCTCAATCAAAAGTATGGTTTAACTCTGTTAGCTGAATGCACAGATCGGAAAGAAGTTTCACAGAATGATTCTGTGTAGTTTATATATTGAGACATTCCTTTTTCCACTATTACCCTCTTAGCGCTCCGAATCTCCACTTGCATTTTCTACAGAAAGAGTGTTTCAGAACGGCCCAATCAAAACTAAGGTTCAACTCTTTTAGTTGAACAAACAGAACAGAAAGATGTTTCACACAATTCTTCTGTGTAGTTTTTATTTGTAGACATTCTTTTTCCCAATCTAGGCCTCTTAGCGCTCAGAATGTCCAATTGCAGTTTCTACAGAAAGAGTGTTTCAGAACGGCTCAATCAAAAGTAAGGTTCAACTCTGTTAGTTGAATGCACAGAACAGAAAGAATTTTCACAGAATGCTACTGTGTAGTTTATATTTGAATATAGTCCTTTTTCCACTCTTACCCTCTTAGCGCTCCGAATGTCCACTTGCATTTTCTACAGAAAGAGGGTTCAGCACTGCGCAATCAAAAGTATGGTTTAACTCTGTTAGCTTAATGAACATATCAGAAATAAGTTTCACACAATGCTTCTGTGTAGTTTTTATTTGAAGATATTATTTTTCCCAATAGAAGCCTCTTAGCGCTCAGAATGTCCAATTGCAGTTTCTACAGAAAGAGTGTTTCAGAAAGGCTCAATCAAAAGTAAGGTTCAACTCTGTTAGTTGAATGCACAGAACAGAAAGAAGTTTCATACAATGATTCTGTGTAGTTTATATTTGAACATATTCTTTTTTCCACTATTACCCACTTAGCGCTACGAATGTCCAGTTGCATTTTCTACAGACAGAGTGTTTCAAAACTGCTCAATCAAAAGTATGGTTTAACTCTGTTAGCTGAATGCTCAGATCAGAAAGAAGTTTCACAGAATGCTTCTGTGTAGTTTATATTTGAATATATTCCTTTTTCCACTACTACTCTCTTAGCGCTCCAAATGTCCAGTTGCATTTTCTACAGAAAGAGTGTTCAGATCTGCTCAATCAAAAGTATGGTTTAACTCTGTTAGCTGAATGCACAGATCAGAAAGAAGTTTCACAGAATGATTCTGTGTAGTTTATATTTGGAGACATTCCTTTTTCCACTATTACCTTCTTAGCGCTCCGAATCTCCACTTGCATTTTCTACAGAAAGAGTGTTTCAGAACGGCTCAATCAAAACTAAGGTTCAACACTTTTAGTTGAACAAACAGAACAGAAAGAAGTTTCACACAATTCTTCTGTGTAGTTTTTATTTGTAGACATTCTTTTTCCCAATATAGGCCTCTTAGCGCTCAGAATGTCCAATTGCAGTTTCTACAGAAAGAGTGTTTCAGAACGGCTCAATCAAAAGTAAGGTTCAACTCTGTTAGTTGAATGCACAGAACAGAAAGAAATTTCATACAATGCTTCTGTGTAGTTTATATTTGAACATATTCTTTTTTCCACTATTACCCACTTAGCGCTACGAATGTCCAGTTGCATTTTCTACAGACAGAGTGTTTCAAAACTGCTCAATCAAAAGTATGGTTTAACTCTGTTAGCTGAATGCTCAGATCAGAAAGAAGTTTCACAGAATGCTTCTGTGTAGTTTATATTTGAATATATTCCTTTTTCCACTACTACTCTCTTAGCGCTCCAAATGTCCAGTTGCATTTTCTACAGAAAGAGTGTTCAGATCTGCTCAATCAAAAGTATGGTTTAACTCTGTTAGCTGAATGCACAGATCAGAAAGAAGTTTCACAGAATGATTCTGTGTAGTTTATATTTGGAGACATTCCTTTTTCCACTATTACCCTCTTAGCGCTCCGAATCTCCACTTGCATTTTCTACAGAAAGAGTGTTTCAGAACGGCTCAATCAAAACTAAGGTTCAACACTTTTAGTTGAACAAACAGAACAGAAAGAAGTTTCACACAATTCTTCTGTGTAGTTTTTATTTGTAGACATTCTTTTTCCCAATATAGGCCTCTTAGCGCTCAGAATGTCCAATTGCAGTTTCTACAGAAAGAGTGTTTCAGAACGGCTCAATCAAAAGTAAGGTTCAACTCTGTTAGTTGAATGCACAGAACAGAAAGAAATTTCATACAATGCTTCTGTGTAATTTATATTTGAACATATTCTTTTTTCCACTATTACCCACTTAGCGCTACGAATGTCCAGTTGCATTTTCTACAGACAGAGTGTTTCAAAACTGCTCAATCAAAAGTATGGTTTAACTCTGTTAGCTGAATGCTCAGATCAGAAAGAAGTTTCACAGAATGCTTCTGTGTAGTTTATATTTGAATATATTCCTTTTTCCACTAATACGCTCTTAGCGCTCCAAATGTCCAGTTGCATTTTCTACAGAAAGAGTGTTCAGATCTGCTCAATCAAAAGTATGGTTTAACTCTGTTAGCTGAATGCACAGATCAGAAAGAAGTTTCACCGAATGATTCTGTGTAGTTTATATTTGAAGACATTCCTTTTTCCACTATTACCCTTTTAGCGCTCCGAATCTCCACTTGCATTTTCTACAAAAAGAGTGTTTCATAACTGCTCAATCAAAAATATGTTTTATCTCTGTTAACTGAATTTACAGATCAGAAATAAGTTTCACAGAATGCATCTGTGTAGTTTTTATTTGAAGATATTCTTTTTCCCAATGTAGGCCTCTTAGCGCTTAGCATGTCCAATTGCAGTTTCTACAGAAAGAGTGTTTCAGAACGGCTCAATCAAAAGTAAGGTTCAAATCTGTTAGTTGAATGCACAGAACAGAAAGAATTTTCACAGAATGCAACTGTGTAGTTTATATTTGTATATATTCCTTTTTCCACTATTACCCTCTTAGCGCTCCGAATGTCCACTTGCATTTTCTACAGAAAGAGTGTTCAGAACTGCGCAATCAAAAGTATGGTTTAACTCTGTTAGCTTAATGAACATATCAGAAATAAGTTTCACACAATGTTTCTGTGTAGTTTTTATTTGAAGATATTATTTTTCCCAATATAGGCCTCTTAGTGCTCAGAATGTCCAATTGCAGTTTCTACAGAAAGAGTGTTTCAGAACGGCTCAATCAAAAGTAAGGTTCAACTCTGTTAGTTGAATGCACAGAACAGAAAGAAGTTTCATACAATGCTTCTTTGTAGTTTATATTTGAACATATTCTTTTTTCCACTATTACCCACTTAGCGCTACGAATGTACAGTTGCATTTTCTACAGACAGAGTGTTTCAAAACTGCTCAATCAAAAGTATGGTTTAACTCTGTTAGGTGAATGCTCAGATCAGAATGAAGTTTCACAGAATGCTTCTGTGTAGTTTATATTTGAATATATTCCTTTTTCCACTACTACTCTCTTAGCGCTCCAAATGTCCAGTTGCATTTTGTACAGAAAGAGTGTTCAGATCTGCTCAATCAGAAGTATGGTTTAACTCTGTTAGCTGAATGCACAGATCAGAAAGAAGTTTCACCGAATGATTCTGTGTAGTTTAAATTTGAAGACATTCCTTTTTCCACTATTACCCTCTTAGCGCTCCGAATCTCCACTTGCATTTTCTACAGAAAGAGTGTTTCAGAACGGCTCAATCAAAAGTAAGGTTCAACTCTGTTAGTTGAATGCACAGAACAGAAAGAAGTTTCACAGAATGCTACTGTGTAGTTTATATTTGAATATATTCCTTTTTCCACTATTACCCTCTTAGCGCTCCGAATCTCCACTTGCATTTTCTACAGAAAGAGTGTTTCAGAACGGCTCAATCAAAAGTAAGGTTCAACTCTGTTAGTTGAATGCACAGAACAGAAAGAAGTTTCACAGAATGCTACTGTGTAGTTTATATTTGAATATATTCCTTTTTCCACTATTACCCTCTTAGCGCTCCGAAAGTCCACTTGCATTTTCTGCAGAAATAGTGTTCAGAACTGCGCAATCAAAAGTATGGTTTAACTCTGTTAGCTTAATGAACATATCAGAAATAAGTTTCACACAATGCTTCTGTGTAGTTTTTATTTGAAGATATTGTTTTTCCCAATATAGGCCTCTTACCGCTCAGAATGTCCAATTGCAGTTTCTACAGAAAGAGTGTTTCAGAAAGGCTCAATCAAAAGTAAGGTTCAACTCTGTTAGTTGAATGCACAGAACAGAAAGAAGTTTCATACAATGCTTTTGTGTAGTTTATATTTGAACATATTCTTTTTTCCACTATTACCCACTTAGCGCTATGAATGTCCAGTTGCATTTTCTACAGACAGAGTGTTTCAAAACTGCACAATCAAAAGTATGGTTTAACTCTGTTAGCTGAATGCTCAGATCAGAAAAAGTTTCACAGAATGCTTCTGTGTAGTTTATATTTGAATATATTCCTTTTTCCACTACTACGCTCTTAGCGCTCCAAATGTCCAGTTGCATTTTCTACAGAAAGAGTGTTCAGATCTGCTCAATCAAAAGTATTGTTTAACTCTGTTAGCTGAATGCACAGATCAGAAAAAAGTTTCACCGAATGATTCTGTGTAGTTTATATTTGAAGACATTCCTTTTTCCACTATTACCCTCTTAGCGCTCCGAATCTCCACTTGCATTTTCTACAAAAAGAGTGTTTCATAACTGCTCAATCAAAAATATGTTTTATCTCTGTTAACTGAATTTACAGATCAGAAATAAGTTTCACAGAATGCATCTGTGTAGTTTTTATTTGAAGATATTCTTTTTCCCAATGTAGGCCTCTTAGCGCTTAGCATGTCCAATTGCAATTTCTACAGAAAGAGTGTTTCAGAACGGCTCAATCAAAAGTAAGGTTCAACTCTGTTAGTTGAATGCACAGACAGAAAGAATTTTCACAGAATGCTACTGTGTAGTTTATATTTGTATATATTCCTTTTTCCACTATTTCCATCTTAGCGCTCCGAATGTCTACTTGCATTTTCTGCAGAAAGAGTGTTCAGAACTGCGCAATCAAAAGTATGGTTTAACTCTGTTAGCTTAATGAACATATCAGAAATAAGTTTCACACAATGCTTCTGGGTAGTTTTTATTTGTAGATATTATTTTTCCCAATATAGGCCTCTTAGCGCTCAGAATGTCCAATTGCAGTTTCTACAGAAAGAGTGTTTCAGAAAGGCTCAATCAAAAGTAAGGTTCAACTCTGTTAGTTGAATGCACAGAACAGAAAGAAGTTTCATACAATGCTTCTGTGTAGTTTATATTTGAGCATATTCTTTTTTACACTATTACCCACTTAGCGCTACGAATGTCCAGTTGCATTTTCTACAGACAGAGTGTTTCAAAACTGCTCAATCAAAAGTATGGTTTAACTCTGTTAGCTGAATGCTCAGATCAGAAAGAAGTTTCACAGAATGCTTCTGTGTAGTTTATATTTGAATATATTCCTTTTTCCACTACTACTCTCTTAGCGCTCCAAATGTCCAGTTGCATTTTCTACAGAAAGAGTGTTCAGATCTGCTCAATCAAAAGTATGGTTTAACTCTGTTAGCTGAATGCACAGATCAGAAAGAAGTTTCACACAATGATTCTGTGTAGTTTATATTTGGAGACATTCCTTTTTCCACTATTACCCTCTTCGCGCTCCGAATCTCCACTTGCATTTTCTACAGAAAGAGTGTTTCAGAACGGCTCAATCAAAACTAAGGTTCAACTCTTTTAGTTGAACAAACAGAACAGAAAGAAGTTTCACAGAATTCTTCTGTGTAGTTTTTATTTGTAGACATTCTTTTTCCCAATATAGGCCTCTTAGCGCTCAGAATGTCCAATTGCAGTTTCTACAGAAAGAGTGTTTCAGAACGGCTCAATCAAAAGTAAGGTTCAACTCTGTTAGTTGAATGCACAGAACAGAAAGAAGTTTCATACAATGCTTCTGTGTAGTTTATATTTGAACATATTCTTTTTTCCACTATTACCCACTTAGCGCTACGAATGTCCAGTTGCATTTTCTACAGACAGAGTGTTTCAAAACTGCTCAATCAAAAGTATGGTTTAACTCTGTTAGCTGAATGCTCAGATCAGAAAGAAGTTTCACAGAATGCTTCTGTGTAGTTTATATTTGAATATATTCCTTTTTCCACTATTACGCTCTTAGCGCTCCAAATGTCCAGTTGCATTTTCTACAGAAAGAGTTTTCAGATCTGCTCAATCAAAAGTATGGTTTAACTCTGTTAGCTGAATGCACAGATCAGAAAGAAGTTTCACCGAATGATTCTGTGTAGTTTATATTTGAAGACATTCCTTTTTCCACTATTACCCTCTTAGCGCTCCGAATCTCCACTTGCATTTTCTACAAAAAGAGTGTTTCATAACTGCTCAATCAAAAATATGTTTTATCTCTGTTAACTTAATTTACAGATCAGAAATAAGTTTCACAGAATGCATCTGTGTAATTTTTAATTGAAGATATTCTTTTTCCCAATGTAGGCCTCTTAGCGCTTAGCATGTCCAATTGCAGTTTCTACAGAAAGAGTGTTTCAGAACGGCTCAATCAAAAGTAAGGTTCAACTCTGTTAGTTGAATGCACAGAACAGAAAGAAGTTTCACAGAATGCTACTGTGTAGTTTATATTTGAATATATTCCTTTTTCCACTATTACCCTCTTAGCGCTCCGAATGTCCACTTGCATTTTCTGCAGAAAGAGTGTTCAGAACTGCGCAATCAAAAGTATGGTTTAACTCTGTTAGCTTAATGAACATATCAGAAATAAGTTTCACACAATGCTTCTGTGTAGTTTTTATTTGAAGATATTATTTTTCCCAATATAGGCCTCTTAGCGCTCAGAATGTCCAATTGCAGTTTCTACAGAAAGAGTGTTTCAGAAAGGCTCAATCAAAAGTAAGGTTCAACTCTGTTAGTTGAATGCACAGAACAGAAAGAAGTTTCATACAATGCTTCTGTGTAGTTTATATTTGAACATATTCTTTTTTCCACTATTACCCACTTAGCGCTACGAATGTCCAGTTGCATTTTCTACACACAGAGTGTTTCAAAACTGCTCAATCAAAAGTATGGTTTAACTCTGTTAGCTGAATGCTCAGATCAGAAAGAAGTTTCACAGAATGCTTCTGTGTAGTTTATATTTGAATATATTCCTTTTTCCACTACTACTCTCTTAGCGCTCCAAATGTCCAGTTGCATTTTCTACAGAAAGAGTGTTCAGATCTGCTCAATCAAAAGTATGGTTTAACTCTGTTAGCTGAATGCACAGATCAGAAAGAAGTTTCACAGAATGATTCTGTGTAGTTTATATTTGGAGACATTACTTTTTCCACTATTACCCTCTTAGCGCTCCGAATGTCCACTTGCATTTTCTACAGAAAGAGTGTTCAGAACTGCGCAATCAAAAGTATGGTTTAACTCTGTTAGCTTAATGAACATATCAGAAATAAGTTTCACACAATGCTTCTGTGTAGTTTTTATTTGAAGATATTATTTTTCCCAATATAGGCCTCTTAGCGCTCAGAATGTCCAATTGCAGTTTCTACAGAAAGAGTGTTTCAGAAAGGCTCAATCAAAAGTAAGGTTCAACTCTGTTAGTTGAATGCACAGAACAGAAAGAAGTTTCACAGAATGCTACTGTGTAGTTTATATTTGAATATATTCCTTTTTCCACTATTACCCTCTTAGCGCTCCGAATCTCCACTTGCATTTTCTACAGAAAGAGTGTTTCAGAACGGCTCAATCAAAAGTAAGGTTCAACTATGTTAGTTGAATGCACAGAACAGAAAGAAGTTTCACAGAATGCTACTGTGTAGTTTATATTTGAATATATTCCTTTTTCCACTATTACCCTCTTAGCGCTCCGAAAGTCCACTTGCATTTTCTGCAGAAATAGTGTTCAGAACTGCGCAATCAAAAGTATGGTTTAACTCTGTTAGCTTAATGAACATATCAGAAATAAGTTTCACACAATGCTTCTGTGTAGTTTTTATTTGAAGATATTGTTTTTCCCAATATAGGCCTCTTACCGCTCAGAATGTCCAATTGCAGTTTCTACAGAAAGAGTGTTTCAGAAAGGCTCAATCAAAAGTAAGGTTCAACTCTGTTAGTTGAATGCACAGAACAGAAAGAAGTTTCATACAATGCTTTTGTGTAGTTTATATTTGAACATATTCTTTTTTCCACTATTACCCACTTAGCGCTATGAATGTCCAGTTGCATTTTCTACAGACAGAGTGTTTCAAAACTGCACAATCAAAAGTATGGTTTAACTCTGTTAGCTGAATGCTCAGATCAGAAAAAGTTTCACAGAATGCTTCTGTGTAGTTTATATTTGAATATATTCCTTTTTCCACTACTACGCTCTTAGCGCTCAAAATGTCCAGTTGCATTTTCTACAGAAAGAGTGTTCAGATCTGCTCAATCAAAAGTATTGTTTAACTCTGTTAGCTGAATGCACAGATCAGAAAAAAGTTTCACCGAATGATTCTGTGTAGTTTATATTTGAAGACATTCCTTTTTCCACTATTACCCTCTTAGCGCTCCGAATCTCCACTTGCATTTTCTACAAAAAGAGTGTTTCATAACTGCTCAATCAAAAATATGTTTTATCTCTGTTAACTGAATTTACAGATCAGAAATAAGTTTCACAGAATGCATCTGTGTAGTTTTTATTTGAAGATATTCTTTTTCCCAATGTAGGCCTCTTAGCGCTTAGCATGTCCAATTGCAATTTCTACAGAAAGAGTGTTTCAGAACGGCTCAATCAAAAGTAAGGTTCAACTCTGTTAGTTGAATGCACAGACAGAAAGAATTTTCACAGAATGCTACTGTGTAGTTTATATTTGTATATATTCCTTTTTCCACTATTTCCATCTTAGCGCTCCGAATGTCTACTTGCATTTTCTGCAGAAAGAGTGTTCAGAACTGCGCAATCAAAAGTATGGTTTAACTCTGTTAGCTTAATGAACATATCAGAAATAAGTTTCACACAATGCTTCTGGGTAGTTTTTATTTGAAGATATTATTTTTCCCAATATAGGCCTCTTAGCGCTCAGAATGTCCAATTGCAGTTTCTACAGAAAGAGTGTTTCAGAAAGGCTCAATCAAAAGTAAGGTTCAACTCTGTTAGTTGAATGCACAGAACAGAAAGAAGTTTCATACAATGCTTCTGTGTAGTTTATATTTGAGCATATTCTTTTTTACACTATTACCCACTTAGCGCTACGAATGTCCAGTTGCATTTTCTACAGACAGAGTGTTTCAAAACTGCTCAATCAAAAGTATGGTTTAACTCTGTTAGCTGAATGCTCAGATCAGAAAGAAGTTTCACAGAATGCTTCTGTGTAGTTTATATTTGAATATATTCCTTTTTCCACTACTACTCTCTTAGCGCTCCAAATGTCCAGTTGCATTTTCTACAGAAAGAGTGTTCAGATCTGCTCAATCAAAAGTATGGTTTAACTCTGTTAGCTGAATGCACAGATCAGAAAGAAGTTTCACACAATGATTCTGTGTAGTTTATATTTGGAGACATTCCTTTTTCCACTATTACCCTCTTAGCGCTCCGAATCTCCACTTGCATTTTCTACAGAAAGAGTGTTTCAGAACGGCTCAATCAAAACTAAGGTTCAACTCTTTTAGTTGAACAAACAGAACAGAAAGAAGTTTCACAGAATTCTTCTGTGTAGTTTTTATTTGTAGACATTCTTTTTCCCAATATAGGCCTCTTAGCGCTCAGAATGTCCAATTGCAGTTTCTACAGAAAGAGTGTTTCAGAACGGCTCAATCAAAAGTAAGGTTCAACTCTGTTAGTTGAATGCACAGAACAGAAAGAAGTTTCATACAATGCTTCTGTGTAGTTTATATTTGAACATATTCTTTTTTCCACTATTACCCACTTAGCGCTACGAATGTCCAGTTGCATTTTCTACAGACAGAGTGTTTCAAAACTGCTCAATCAAAAGTATGGTTTAACTCTGTTAGCTGAATGCTCAGATCAGAAAGAAGTTTCACAGAATGCTTCTGTGTAGTTTATATTTGAATATATTCCTTTTTCCACTATTACGCTCTTAGCGCTCCAAATGTCCAGTTGCATTTTCTACAGAAAGAGTTTTCAGATCTGCTCAATCAAAAGTATGGTTTAACTCTGTTAGCTGAATGCACAGATCAGAAAGAAGTTTCACCGAATGATTCTGTGTAGTTTATATTTGAAGACATTCCTTTTTCCACTATTACCCTCTTAGCGCTCCGAATCTCCACTTGCATTTTCTACAAAAAGAGTGTTTCATAACTGCTCAATCAAAAATATGTTTTATCTCTGTTAACTTAATTTACAGATCAGAAATAAGTTTCACAGAATGCATCTGTGTAATTTTTAATTGAAGATATTCTTTTTCCCAATGTAGGCCTCTTAGCGCTTAGCATGTCCAATTGCAGTTTCTACAGAAAGAGTGTTTCAGAACGGCTCAATCAAAAGTAAGGTTCAACTCTGTTAGTTGAATGCACAGAACAGAAAGAAGTTTCACAGAATGCTACTGTGTAGTTTATATTTGAATATATTCCTTTTTCCACTATTACCCTCTTAGCGCTCCGAATGTCCACTTGCATTTTCTGCAGAAAGAGTGTTCAGAACTGCGCAATCAAAAGTATGGTTTAACTCTGTTAGCTTAATGAACATATCAGAAATAAGTTTCACACAATGCTTCTGTGTAGTTTTTATTTGAAGATATTATTTTTCCCAATATAGGCCTCTTAGCGCTCAGAATGTCCAATTGCAGTTTCTACAGAAAGAGTGTTTCAGAAAGGCTCAATCAAAAGTAAGGTTCAACTCTGTTAGTTGAATGCACAGAACAGAAAGAAGTTTCATACAATGCTTCTGTGTAGTTTATATTTGAACATATTCTTTTTTCCACTATTACCCACTTAGCGCTACGAATGTCCAGTTGCATTTTCTACACACAGAGTGTTTCAAAACTGCTCAATCAAAAGTATGGTTTAACTCTGTTAGCTGAATGCTCAGATCAGAAAGAAGTTTCACAGAATGCTTCTGTGTAGTTTATATTTGAATATATTCCTTTTTCCACTACTACTCTCTTAGCGCTCCAAATGTCCAGTTGCATTTTCTACAGAAAGAGTGTTCAGATCTGCTCAATCAAAAGTATGGTTTAACTCTGTTAGCTGAATGCACAGATCAGAAAGAAGTTTCACAGAATGATTCTGTGTAGTTTATATTTGGAGACATTACTTTTTCCACTATTACCCTCTTAGCGCTCCGAATGTCCACTTGCATTTTCTACAGAAAGAGTGTTCAGAACTGCGCAATCAAAAGTATGGTTTAACTCTGTTAGCTTAATGAACATATCAGAAATAAGTTTCACACAATGCTTCTGTGTAGTTTTTATTTGAAGATATTATTTTTCCCAATATAGGCCTCTTAGCGCTCAGAATGTCCAATTGCAGTTTCTACAGAAAGAGTGTTTCAGAAAGGCTCAATCAAAAGTAAGGTTCAACTCTGTTAGTTGAATGCACAGAACAGAAAGAAGTTTCATACAATGCTTCTGTGTAGTTTATATTTGAACATATTCTTTTTTCCATTATTACCCATTTAGCGCTACGAATGTCCAGTTGCATTTTCTACAGACAGAGTGTTTCAAAACTGTTCAATCAAAAGTATGGTTTAACTCTGTTAGCTGAATGCTCAGATCAGAAAGAAGTTTCACAGAATGCTTCTGTGTAGTTTATATTTGAATATATTCCTTTTTCCACTACTACTCTCTTAGCGCTCCAAATGTCCAGTTGCATTTTCTACAGAAAGAGAGTTCAGATCTGCTCAATCAAAAGTATGGTTTAACTCTGTTAGCTGAATGCACAGATCAGAAAGAAGTTTCACAGAATGATTCTGTGTAGTTTATATTTGGAGACATTCCTTTTTCCACTATTACCCTCTTAGCGCTCCGAATCTCCACTTGCATTTTCTACAGCAAGAGTGTTTCAGAACGGCTCAATCAAAACTAAGGTTCAACTCTTTTAGTTGAACAAACAGAACAGAAAGAAGTTTCACACAATTCTTCTGTGTAGTTTTTATTTGTAGACATTCTTTTTCCGAATATAGGCCTCTTAGGGCTCAGAATGTCCAATTGCAGTTTCTACAGAAAGAGTGTTTCAGAACGGCTCAATCAAAAGTAAGGTTCAACTCTGTTAGTTGAATGCACAGAACAGAAAGAAGTTTCATACAATGCTTCTGTGTAGTTTATATTTGAACATATTATTTTTTCCACTATTACCCACTTAGCGCTACGAATGTCCAGTTGCATTTTCTACAGACAGAGTGTTTCAAAACTGCTCAATCAAAAGTATGGTTTAACTCTGTTAGCTGAATGCTCAAATCAGAAAGAAGTTTCACAGAATGCTTCGGTGTAGTTTATATTTGAATATATTCCTTTTTCCACTACTACACTCTTAGCGCTCCAAATATCCAGTTGCATTTTCTACAGAAAGAGTGTTCAGATCTGCTCAATCAAAAGTATGGTTTAACTCTGTTAGCTGAATGCACAGATCGGAAAGAAGTTTCACAGAATGATTCTGTGTAGTTTATATTTTGAGACATTCCTTTTTCCACTATTACCCTCTTAGCGCTCCGAATCTCCACTTGCATTTTCTACAGAAAGAGTGTTTCAGAACGGCCCAATCAAAACTAAGGTTCAACTCTTTTAGTTGAACAAACAGAACAGAAAGAAGTTTCACACAATTCTTCTGTGTAGTTTTTATTTGTAGACATTCTTTTTCCCAATCTAGGCCTCTTAGCGCTCAGAATGTCCAATTGCAGTTTCTACAGAAAGAGTGTTTCAGAACGGCTCAATCAAAAGTAAGGTTCAACTCTGTTAGTTGAATGCACAGAACAGAAAGTATTTTCACAGAATGCTATTGTGTAGTTTATATTTGAATATAGTCCTTTTTCCACTATTACCCTCTTAGCGCTCCGAATGTCCACTTGCATTTTCTACAGAAAGAGGGTTCAGCACTGCGCAATCAAAAGTATGGTTTAACTCTGTTAGCTTAATGAACATATCAGAAATAAGTTTCACACAATGCTTCTGTGTTGTTTTTATTTGAAGATATTATTTTTCCCAATAGAGGCCTCTTAGCGCTCAGAATTTCCAATTGCAGTTTCTACAGAAAGAGTGTTTCAGAAAGGCTCAATCAAAAGTAAGGTTCAACTCTGTTAGTTGAATGCACAGAACAGAAAGAAGTTTCATACAATGCTTCTGTGTAGTTTATATTTGAACATATTCTTTTTTCCACTATTACCCACTTAGCGCTACGAATGTCCAGTTGCATTTTCTACAGACAGAGTGTTTCAAAACTGCTCAATCAAAAGTATGGTTTAACTCTGTTAGCTGAATGCTCAAATCAGAAAGAAGTTTCACAGAATGCTTCGGTGTAGTTTATATTTGAATATATTCCTTTTTCCACTACTACACTCTTAGCGCTCCAAATATCCAGTTGCATTTTCTACAGAAAGAGTGTTCAGATCTGCTCAATCAAAAGTATGGTTTAACTCTGTTAGCTGAATGCACAGATCGGAAAGAAGTTTCACAGAATGATTCTGTGTAGTTTATATTTTGAGACATTCCTTTTTCCACTATTACCCTCTTAGCGCTCCGAATCTCCACTTGCATTTTCTACAGAAAGAGTGTTTCAGAACGGCCCAATCAAAACTAAGGTTCAACTCTTTTAGTTGAACAAACAGAACAGAAAGATGTTTCACACAATTCTTCTGTGTAGTTTTTATTTGTAGACATTCTTTTTCCCAATCTAGGCCTCTTAGCGCTCAGAATGTCCAATTGCAGTTTCTACAGAAAGAGTGTTTCAGAACGGCTCAATCAAAAGTAAGGTTCAACTCTGTTAGTTGAATGCACAGAACAGAAAGAATTTTCACAGAATGCTACTGTGTAGTTTATATTTGAATATAGTCCTTTTTCCACTCTTACCCTCTTAGCGCTCCGAATGTCCACTTGCATTTTCTACAGAAAGAGGTTTCAGCACTGCGCAATCAAAAGTATGGTTTAACTCTGTTAGCTTAATGAACATATCAGAAATAAGTTTCACACAATGCTTCTGTGTTGTTTTTATTTGAAGATATTATTTTTCCCAATAGAAGCCTCTTAGCGCTCAGAATGTCCAACTGCAGTTTCTACAGAAAGAGTGTTTCAGAAAGGCTCAATCAAAAGTAAGGTTCAACTCTGTTAGTTGAATGCACAGAACAGAAAGAAGTTTCATACAATGATTCTGTGTAGTTTATATTTGAACATATTCTTTTTTCCACTATTACCCACTTAGCGCTACGAATGTCCAGTTGCATTTTCTACAGACAGAGTGTTTCAAAACTGCTCAATCAAAAGTATGGTTTAACTCTGTTAGCTGAATGCTCAGATCAGAAAGAAGTTTCACAGAATGCTTCTGTGTAGTTTATATTTGAATATATTCCTTTTTCCACTACTACTCTCTTAGCGCTCCAAATGTCCAGTTGCATTTTCTACAGAAAGAGTGTTCAGATCTGCTCAATCAAAAGTATGGTTTAACTCTGTTAGCTGAATGCACAGATCAGAAAGAAGTTTCACAGAATGATTCTGTGTAGTTTATATTTGGAGACATTCCTTTTTCCACTATTACCTTCTTAGCGCTCCGAATCTCCACTTGCATTTTCTACAGAAAGAGTGTTTCAGAACGGCTCAATCAAAACTAAGGTTCAACACTTTTAGTTGAACAAACAGAACAGAAAGAAGTTTCACACAATTCTTCTGTGTAGTTTTTATTTGTAGACATTCTTTTTCCCAATATAGGCCTCTTAGCGCTCAGAATGTCCAATTGCAGTTTCTACAGAAAGAGTGTTTCAGAACGGCTCAATCAAAAGTAAGGTTCAACTCTGTTAGTTGAATGCACAGAACAGAAAGAAATTTCATACAATGCTTCTGTGTAGTTTATATTTGAACATATTCTTTTTTCCACTATTACCCACTTAGCGCTACGAATGTCCAGTTGCATTTTCTACAGACAGAGTGTTTCAAAACTGCTCAATCAAAAGTATGGTTTAACTCTGTTAGCTGAATGCTCAGATCAGAAAGAAGTTTCACAGAGTGCTTCTGTGTAGTTTATATTTGAATATATTCCTTTTTCCACTACTACTCTCTTAGCGCTCCAAATGTCCAGTTGCATTTTCTACAGAAAGAGTGTTCAGATCTGCTCAATCAAAAGTATGGTTTAACTCTGTTAGCTGAATGCACAGATCAGAAAGAAGTTTCACAGAATGATTCTGTGTAGTTTATATTTGGAGACATTACTTTTTCCACTATTACCCTCTTAGCGCTCCGAATGTCCACTTGCATTTTCTACAGAAAGAGTGTTCAGAACTGCGCAATCAAAAGTATGGTTTAACTCTGTTAGCTTAATGAACATATCAGAAATAAGTTTCACACAATGCTTCTGTGTAGTTTTTATTTGAAGATATTATTTTTCCCAATATAGGCCTCTTAGCGCTCAGAATGTCCAATTGCAGTTTCTACAGAAAGAGTGTTTCAGAAAGGCTCAATCAAAAGTAAGGTTCAACTCTGTTAGTTGAATGCACAGAACAGAAAGAAGTTTCATACAATGCTTCTGTGTAGTTTATATTTGAACATATTCTTTTTTCCATTATTACCCATTTAGCGCTACGAATGTCCAGTTGCATTTTCTACAGACAGAGTGTTTCAAAACTGTTCAATCAAAAGTATGGTTTAACTCTGTTAGCTGAATGCTCAGATCAGAAAGAAGTTTCACAGAATGCTTCTGTGTAGTTTATATTTGAATATATTCCTTTTTCCACTACTACTCTCTTAGCGCTCCAAATGTCCAGTTGCATTTTCTACAGAAAGAGAGTTCAGATCTGCTCAATCAAAAGTATGGTTTAACTCTGTTAGCTGAATGCACAGATCAGAAAGAAGTTTCACAGAATGATTCTGTGTAGTTTATATTTGGAGACATTCCTTTTTCCACTATTACCCTCTTAGCGCTCCGAATCTCCACTTGCATTTTCTACAGCAAGAGTGTTTCAGAACGGCTCAATCAAAACTAAGGTTCAACTCTTTTAGTTGAACAAACAGAACAGAAAGAAGTTTCACACAATTCTTCTGTGTAGTTTTTATTTGTAGACATTCTTTTTCCGAATATAGGCCTCTTAGGGCTCAGAATGTCCAATTGCAGTTTCTACAGAAAGAGTGTTTCAGAACGGCTCAATCAAAAGTAAGGTTCAACTCTGTTAGTTGAATGCACAGAACAGAAAGAAGTTTCATACAATGCTTCTGTGTAGTTTATATTTGAACATATTATTTTTTCCACTATTACCCACTTAGCGCTACGAATGTCCAGTTGCATTTTCTACAGACAGAGTGTTTCAAAACTGCTCAATCAAAAGTATGGTTTAACTCTGTTAGCTGAATGCTCAAATCAGAAAGAAGTTTCACAGAATGCTTCGGTGTAGTTTATATTTGAATATATTCCTTTTTCCACTACTACACTCTTAGCGCTCCAAATATCCAGTTGCATTTTCTACAGAAAGAGTGTTCAGATCTGCTCAATCAAAAGTATGGTTTAACTCTGTTAGCTGAATGCACAGATCGGAAAGAAGTTTCACAGAATGATTCTGTGTAGTTTATATTTTGAGACATTCCTTTTTCCACTATTACCCTCTTAGCGCTCCGAATCTCCACTTGCATTTTCTACAGAAAGAGTGTTTCAGAACGGCCCAATCAAAACTAAGGTTCAACTCTTTTAGTTGAACAAACAGAACAGAAAGAAGTTTCACACAATTCTTCTGTGTAGTTTTTATTTGTAGACATTCTTTTTCCCAATCTAGGCCTCTTAGCGCTCAGAATGTCCAATTGCAGTTTCTACAGAAAGAGTGTTTCAGAACGGCTCAATCAAAAGTAAGGTTCAACTCTGTTAGTTGAATGCACAGAACAGAAAGTATTTTCACAGAATGCTATTGTGTAGTTTATATTTGAATATAGTCCTTTTTCCACTATTACCCTCTTAGCGCTCCGAATGTCCACTTGCATTTTCTACAGAAAGAGGGTTCAGCACTGCGCAATCAAAAGTATGGTTTAACTCTGTTAGCTTAATGAACATATCAGAAATAAGTTTCACACAATGCTTCTGTGTTGTTTTTATTTGAAGATATTATTTTTCCCAATAGAGGCCTCTTAGCGCTCAGAATTTCCAATTGCAGTTTCTACAGAAAGAGTGTTTCAGAAAGGCTCAATCAAAAGTAAGGTTCAACTCTGTTAGTTGAATGCACAGAACAGAAAGAAGTTTCATACAATGCTTCTGTGTAGTTTATATTTGAACATATTCTTTTTTCCACTATTACCCACTTAGCGCTACGAATGTCCAGTTGCATTTTCTACAGACAGAGTGTTTCAAAACTGCTCAATCAAAAGTATGGTTTAACTCTGTTAGCTGAATGCTCAAATCAGAAAGAAGTTTCACAGAATGCTTCGGTGTAGTTTATATTTGAATATATTCCTTTTTCCACTACTACACTCTTAGCGCTCCAAATATCCAGTTGCATTTTCTACAGAAAGAGTGTTCAGATCTGCTCAATCAAAAGTATGGTTTAACTCTGTTAGCTGAATGCACAGATCGGAAAGAAGTTTCACAGAATGATTCTGTGTAGTTTATATTTTGAGACATTCCTTTTTCCACTATTACCCTCTTAGCGCTCCGAATCTCCACTTGCATTTTCTACAGAAAGAGTGTTTCAGAACGGCCCAATCAAAACTAAGGTTCAACTCTTTTAGTTGAACAAACAGAACAGAAAGATGTTTCACACAATTCTTCTGTGTAGTTTTTATTTGTAGACATTCTTTTTCCCAATCTAGGCCTCTTAGCGCTCAGAATGTCCAATTGCAGTTTCTACAGAAAGAGTGTTTCAGAACGGCTCAATCAAAAGTAAGGTTCAACTCTGTTAGTTGAATGCACAGAACAGAAAGAATTTTCACAGAATGCTACTGTGTAGTTTATATTTGAATATAGTCCTTTTTCCACTCTTACCCTCTTAGCGCTCCGAATGTCCACTTGCATTTTCTACAGAAAGAGGTTTCAGCACTGCGCAATCAAAAGTATGGTTTAACTCTGTTAGCTTAATGAACATATCAGAAATAAGTTTCACACAATGCTTCTGTGTTGTTTTTATTTGAAGATATTATTTTTCCCAATAGAAGCCTCTTAGCGCTCAGAATGTCCAACTGCAGTTTCTACAGAAAGAGTGTTTCAGAAAGGCTCAATCAAAAGTAAGGTTCAACTCTGTTAGTTGAATGCACAGAACAGAAAGAAGTTTCATACAATGATTCTGTGTAGTTTATATTTGAACATATTCTTTTTTCCACTATTACCCACTTAGCGCTACGAATGTCCAGTTGCATTTTCTACAGACAGAGTGTTTCAAAACTGCTCAATCAAAAGTATGGTTTAACTCTGTTAGCTGAATGCTCAGATCAGAAAGAAGTTTCACAGAATGCTTCTGTGTAGTTTATATTTGAATATATTCCTTTTTCCACTACTACTCTCTTAGCGCTCCAAATGTCCAGTTGCATTTTCTACAGAAAGAGTGTTCAGATCTGCTCAATCAAAAGTATGGTTTAACTCTGTTAGCTGAATGCACAGATCAGAAAGAAGTTTCACAGAATGATTCTGTGTAGTTTATATTTGGAGACATTCCTTTTTCCACTATTACCTTCTTAGCGCTCCGAATCTCCACTTGCATTTTCTACAGAAAGAGTGTTTCAGAACGGCTCAATCAAAACTAAGGTTCAACACTTTTAGTTGAACAAACAGAACAGAAAGAAGTTTCACACAATTCTTCTGTGTAGTTTTTATTTGTAGACATTCTTTTTCCCAATATAGGCCTCTTAGCGCTCAGAATGTCCAATTGCAGTTTCTACAGAAAGAGTGTTTCAGAACGGCTCAATCAAAAGTAAGGTTCAACTCTGTTAGTTGAATGCACAGAACAGAAAGAAATTTCATACAATGCTTCTGTGTAGTTTATATTTGAACATATTCTTTTTTCCACTATTACCCACTTAGCGCTACGAATGTCCAGTTGCATTTTCTACAGACAGAGTGTTTCAAAACTGCTCAATCAAAAGTATGGTTTAACTCTGTTAGCTGAATGCTCAGATCAGAAAGAAGTTTCACAGAATGCTTCTGTGTAGTTTATATTTGAATATATTCCTTTTTCCACTACTACTCTCTTAGCGCTCCAAATGTCCAGTTGCATTTTCTACAGAAAGAGTGTTCAGATCTGCTCAATCAAAAGTATGGTTTAACTCTGTTAGCTGAATGCACAGATCAGAAAGAAGTTTCACAGAATGATTCTGTGTAGTTTATATTTGGAGACATTACTTTTTCCACTATTACCCTCTTAGCGCTCCGAATCTCCACTTGCATTTTCTACAGAAAGAGTGTTTCAGAACGGCTCAATCAAAACTAAGGTTCAACACTTTTAGTTGAACAAACAGAACAGAAAGAAGTTTCACACAATTCTTCTGTGTAGTTTTTATTTGTAGACATTCTTTTTCCCAATATAGGCCTCTTAGCGCTCAGAATGTCCAATTGCAGTTTCTACAGAAAGAGTGTTTCAGAACGGCTCAATCAAAAGTAAGGTTCAACTCTGTTAGTTGAATGCACAGAACAGAAAGAAATTTCATACAATGCTTCTGTGTAATTTATATTTGAACATATTCTTTTTTCCACTATTACCCACTTAGCGCTACGAATGTCCAGTTGCATTTTCTACAGACAGAGTGTTTCAAAACTGCTCAATCAAAAGTATGGTTTAACTCTGTTAGCTGAATGCTCAGATCAGAAAGAAGTTTCACAGAATGCTTCTGTGTAGTTTATATTTGAATATATTCCTTTTTCCACTAATACGCTCTTAGCGCTCCAAATGTCCAGTTGCATTTTCTACAGAAAGAGTGTTCAGATCTGCTCAATCAAAAGTATGGTTTAACTCTGTTAGCTGAATGCACAGATCAGAAAGAAGTTTCACCGAATGATTCTGTGTAGTTTATATTTGAAGACATTCCTTTTTCCACTATTACCCTTTTAGCGCTCCGAATCTCCACTTGCATTTTCTACAAAAAGAGTGTTTCATAACTGCTCAATCAAAAATATGTTTTATCTCTGTTAACTGAATTTACAGATCAGAAATAAGTTTCACAGAATGCATCTGTGTAGTTTTTATTTGAAGATATTCTTTTTCCCAATGTAGGCCTCTTAGCGCTTAGCATGTCCAATTGCAGTTTCTACAGAAAGAGTGTTTCAGAACGGCTCAATCAAAAGTAAGGTTCAACTCTGTTAGTTGAATGCACAGAACAGAAAGAATTTTCACAGAATGCAACTGTGTAGTTTATATTTGTATATATTCCTTTTTCCACTATTACCCTCTTAGCGCTCCGAATGTCCACTTGCATTTTCTACAGAAAGAGTGTTCAGAACTGCGCAATCAAAAGTATGGTTTAACTCTGTTAGCTTAATGAACATATCAGAAATAAGTTTCACACAATGTTTCTGTGTAGTTTTTATTTGAAGATATTATTTTTCCCAATATAGGCCTCTTAGTGCTCAGAATGTCCAATTGCAGTTTCTACAGAAAGAGTGTTTCAGAACGGCTCAATCAAAAGTAAGGTTCAACTCTGTTAGTTGAATGCACAGAACAGAAAGAAGTTTCATACAATGCTTCTTTGTAGTTTATATTTGAACATATTCTTTTTTCCACTATTACCCACTTAGCGCTACGAATGTACAGTTGCATTTTCTACAGACAGAGTGTTTCAAAACTGCTCAATCAAAAGTATGGTTTAACTCTGTTAGGTGAATGCTCAGATCAGAATGAAGTTTCACAGAATGCTTCTGTGTAGTTTATATTTGAATATATTCCTTTTTCCACTACTACTCTCTTAGCGCTCCAAATGTCCAGTTGCATTTTGTACAGAAAGAGTGTTCAGATCTGCTCAATCAGAAGTATGGTTTAACTCTGTTAGCTGAATGCACAGATCAGAAAGAAGTTTCACCGAATGATTCTGTGTAGTTTAAATTTGAAGACATTCCTTTTTCCACTATTACCCTCTTAGCGCTCCGAATCTCCACTTGCATTTTCTACAGAAAGAGTGTTTCAGAACGGCTCAATCAAAAGTAAGGTTCAACTCTGTTAGTTGAATGCACAGAACAGAAAGAAGTTTCACAGAATGCTACTGTGTAGTTTATATTTGAATATATTCCTTTTTCCACTATTACCCACTTAGCGCTCCGAATGTCCACTTGCATTTTCTACAGAAAGAGTGTTTCAGAACGGCTCAATCAAAACTAAGGTTCAACTCTTTTAGTTGAACAAACAGAACAGAAAGAAGTTTCACACAATTCTTCTGTTTAGTTTTTATTTGTAGACATTCTTTTTCCAAATATAGGCGTCTTAGCGCTCAGAATGTCCAATTGCAGTTTCTACAGAAAGAGTGTTTCAGAACGGCTCAATCAAAAGTAAGGTTCAACTCTGTTAGTTGAATGCACAGAACAGAAAGAAGTTTCATACAATGCTTCTGTGTAGTTTATATTTGAACATATTCTTTTTTCCACTATTACCCACTTAGCGCTACGAATGTCCAGTTGCATTTTCTACAGACAGAGAGTTTCAAAACTGCTCAATCAAAAGTATGGTTTAACTCTGTTAGCTGAATGCTCAGATCAGAAAGAAGTTTCACAGAATGCTTCTGTGTAGTTTATATTTGAATATATTCCTTTTTCCACTACTACGCTCTTAGCGCTCCAAATGTCCAGTTGCATTTTCTACAGAAAGAGTGTTCAGATCTGCTCAATCAAAAGTATGGTTTAACTCTGTTAGCTGAATGCACAGATAAGAAAAAAGTTTCACCGAATGATTCTGTGTAGTTTATATTTGAAGACATTCCTTTTTCCACTATTACCCTCTTAGCGCTCCGAATCTCCACTTGCATTTTCTACAAAAAGAGTGTTTCACAACTGCTCAATCAAAAATATGTTTTATCTCTGTTAACTGAATTTACAGATCAGAAATAAGTTTCACAGAATGCATCTGTGTAGTTTTTATTTGAAGATATTCTCTTTCCCAATGTAGGCCTCTTAGCGCTTAGCATGTCCAATTGCAGTTTCTACAGAAAGAGTGTTTCAGAACGGCTCAATCAAAAGTAAGGTTCAACTCTGTTAGTTGAATGCACAGACAGAAAGAATTTTCACAGAATGCTACTGCGTAGTTTATATTTGTATATATTCCTTTTTCCACTATTACCCTCTTAGCGCTCCGAATGTCCACTTGCATTTTCTACAGAAAGAGTGTTCAGAACTGCGCAATCAAAAGTATGGTTTAACTCTGTTAGCTTAATGAACATATCAGAAATAAGTTTCACACAATGTTTCTGTGTAGTTTTTATTTGAAGATATTATTTTTCCCAATATAGGCCTCTTAGTGCTCAGAATGTCCAATTGCAGTTTCTACAGAAAGAGTGTTTCAGAACGGCTCAATCAAAAGTAAGGTTCAACTCTGTTAGTTGAATGCACAGAACAGAAAGAAGTTTCATACAATGCTTCTGTGTAGTTTATATTTGAACATATTCTTTTTTCCACTATTACCCACTTAGCGCTACGAATGTCCAGTTGCATTTTCTACAGACAGAGTGTTTCAAAACTGCTCAATCAAAAGTATGGTTTAACTCTGTTAGGTGAATGCTCAGATCAGAAAGAAATTTCACAGAATGCTTCTGTGTAGTTTATATTTGAATATATTCCTTTTTCCACTACTACTCTCTTAGCGCTCCAAATGTCCAGTTGCATTTTCTACAGAAAGAGTGTTCAGATCTGCTCAATCAGAAGTATGGTTTAACTCTGTTAGCTGAATGCACAGATCAGAAAGAAGTTTCACCGAATGATTCTGTGTAGTTTATATTTGAAGACATTCCTTTTTCCACTATTACCCTCTTAGCGCTCCGAATCTCCACTTGCATTTTCTACAAAAAGAGTGTTTCATAACTGCTGAATCAAAAATATGTTTTATCTCTGTTAACTGAATTTACAGATCAGAAATAAGTTTCACAGAATGCATCTGTGTAGTTTTTATTTGAAGATATTCTTTTTCGCAATGTAGGCCTCTTAGCGCTTAGCATGTCCAATTGCAGTTTCTACAGAAAGAGTGTTTCAGAACGGCTCAATCAAAAGTAAGTTTCAACTCTGTTAGTTGAATGCACAGAACAGAAAGAATTTTCACAGAATGCTACTGTGTAGTTTATATTTGAATATATTCCTTTTTCCACTATTACCCTCTTAGCGCTCAGAATGTCCACTTGCATTTTCTACAGAAAGAGTGTTCAGAACTGCGCAATCAAAAGTATGGTTTAACTCTGTTAGCTTAATGAACATATCAGAAATAAGTTTCACACAATGCTTCTGTGTCGTTTTTATTTGAAGATATTATTTTTCCCAATACAGGCCTCTTAGCGCTCTGAATGTCCAATTGCAGTTTCTACAGAAAGAGTGTTTCAGAAAGGCTCAATCAAAAGTAAGGTTCAACTCTGTTAGTTGAATGCACAGAACAGAAAGAAGTTTCATACAATGCTTCTGTGTAGTTTATATTTGAACATATTCTTTTTTCCACTATTACCCACTTAGCGCTACGAATGTCCAGTTGCATTTTCTACAGACAGAGTGTTTCAAAACTGCTCAATCAAAAGTATGGTTTAACTCTGTTAGCTGAATGCTCAGATCAGAAAGAAGTTTCACAGAATGCTTCTGTGTAGTTTATATTTGAATATATTCCTTTTTCCACTACTACTCTCTTAGCGCTCCAAAAGTCCAGTTGCATTTTCTACAGAAAGAGTGTTCATATCTGCTCAATCAAAAGTATGGTTTAACTCTGTTAGCTGAATGCACAGATCAGAAAGAAGTTTCACAGAATGATTCTGTGTAGTTTATATTTGGAGACATTCCTTTTTCCACTACTACCCTCTTAGCGCTCCGAATGTCCACTTGCATTTTCTACAGAAAGAGTGTTTCAGAACGGCTCAATCAAAAATAAGGTTCAACTCTTTTAGTTGAACAAACAGAACAGAAAGAAGTTTCACACAATTCTTCTGTTTAGTTTTTATTTGTAGACATTCTTTTTCCCAATATAGGCGTCTTAGCGCTCAGAATGTCCAATTGCAGTTTCTACAGAAAGAGTGTTTCAGAACGGCTCAATCAAAAGTAAGGTTCAACTCTGTTAGTTGAATGCACAGAACAGAAAGAAGTTTCATACAATGCTTCTGTGTAGTTTATATTTGAACATATTCTTTTTTCCACTATTACCCACTTAGCGCTACGAATGTCCAGTTGCATTTTCTACAGACAGAGTGTTTCAAAACTGCTCAATCAAAAGTATGGTTTAACTCTGTTAGCTGAATGCTCAGATCAGAAAGAAGTTTCACAGAATGCTTCTGTGTAGTTTATATTTGAATATATTCCTTTTTCCACTACTACGCTCTTAGCGCTCCAACTGTCCAGTTGCATTTTCTACAGAAAGAGTTTTCAGATCTGCTCAATCAAAAGTATGGTTTAACTCTGTTAGCCGAATGCACAGATCAGAAAGAAGTTTCACCGAATGATTCTGTGTAGTTTATATTTGAAGACATTCCTTTTTCCAATATTACCCTCTTAGCGCTCCGAATCTCCACTTGCATTTTCTACAAAAAGAGTGTTTCATAACTGCTCAATCAAAAATATGTTTTATCTCTGTTAACTGAATTTACAGATCAGAAATAAGTTTCACAGAATGCATCTGTGTAGTTTTTATTTGAAGATATTCTTTTTCCCAATGTAGGCCTCTTAGCGCTTAGCATGTCCAATTGCAGTTACTACAGAAAGAGTGTTTCAGAACGGCTCAATCAAAAGTCAGGTTCAACTCTGTTAGTTGAATGCACAGAACAGAAACTATTTTCACAGAATGATACTGTGTAGTTTATATTTGAATATATTCCTTTTTCCACTATTACCATCTTAGCGCTCCGAATGTCTACTTGCATTTTCTGCAGAAAGAGTGTTCAGAACTGCGCAATCAAAAGTATGGTTTAACTCTGTTAGCTTAATGAACATATCAGAAATATGTTTCACACAATGCTTCTGGGTAGTTTTTATTTGAAGATATTATTTTTCCCAATATAGGCCTCTTAGCGCTCAGAATGTCCAATTGCAGTTTCTACAGAAAGAGTGTTTCAGAAAGGCTCAATCAAAAGTAAGGTTCAACTCTGTTAGTTGAATGCACAGAACAGAAAGAAGTTTCATACAATGCTTCTGTGTAGTTTATATTTGAACATATTCCTTTTTCCACTATTACCCACTTAGCGCTACGAATGTACAGTTGCATTTTCTACAGACAGAGTGTTTCAAAACTGCTCAATCAAAAGTATTGTTTAACTCTGTTAGGTGAATGCTCAGATCAGAAAGAAGATTCACAGAATGCTTCTGTGTAGTTTATATTTGAATATATTCCTTTTTCCACTACTACTCTCTTAGCGCTCCAAATGTCCAGTTGCATTTTCTACAGAAAGAGTGTTCAGATCTGCTCAATCAGAAGTATGGTTTAACTCTGTTAGCTGAATGCACAGATCAGAAAGAAGTTTCACCGAATGATTCTGTGTAGTTTATATTTGAAGACATTCCTTTTTCCACTATTACCCTCTTAGCGCTCCGAATCTCCACTTGCATTTTCTACAAAAAGAGTGTTTCATAACTGCTGAATCAAAAATATGTTTTATCTCTGTTAACTGAATTTACAGATCAGAAATAAGTTTCACAGAATGCATCTGTGTAGTTTTTATTTGAAGATATTCTTTTTCGCAATGTAGGCCTCTTAGCGCTTAGCATGTCCAATTGCAGTTTCTACAGAAAGAGTGTTTCAGAACGGCTCAATCAAAAGTAAGTTTCAACTCTGTTAGTTGAATGCACAGAACAGAAAGAATTTTCACAGAATGCTACTGTGTAGTTTATATTTGAATATATTCCTTTTTCCACTATTACCCTCTTAGCGCTCAGAATGTCCACTTGCATTTTCTACAGAAAGAGTGTTCAGAACTGCGCAATCAAAAGTATGGTTTAACTCTGTTAGCTTAATGAACATATCAGAAATAAGTTTCACACAATGCTTCTGTGTAGTTTTTATTTGAAGATATTATTTTTCCCAATATAGGCCTCTTAGCGCTCTGAATGTCCAATTGCAGTTTCTACAGAAAGAGTGTTTCAGAAAGGCTCAATCAAAAGTAAGGTTCAACTCTGTTAGTTGAATGCACAGAACAGAAAGAAGTTTCATACAATGCTTCTGTGTAGTTTATATTTGAATATATTCTTTTTTCCACTATTACCCACTTAGCGCTACGAATGTCCAGTGGCATTTTCTACAGACAGAGTGTTTCAAAACTGCTGAATCAAAAGTATGGTTTAACTCTGTTAGCTGAATGCTCAGATCAGAGAGAAGTTTCACAGAATGCTTCTGTGTAGTTTATATTTGAATATATTCCTTTTTCCACTACTACTCTCTTAGCGCTCCAAAAGTCCAGTTGCATTTTCTACAGAAAGAGTGTTCATATCTGCTCAATCAAAAGTATGGTTTAACTCTGTTAGCTGAATGCACAGATCAGAAAGAAGTTTCACAGAATGATTCTGTGTAGTTTATATATGGAGACATTCCTTTTTCCACTATTACCCTCTTAGCGCTCCGAATCTCCACTTGCATTTTCTACAGAAAGAGTGTTTCAGAACGGCTCAATCAAAACTAAGGTTCAACTCTTTTAGTTGAACAAACAGAACAGAAAGAAGTTTCACACAATTCTTCTGTGTAGTTTTTATTTGTAGACATTCTTTTTCCCAATATAGGCGTCTAAGCGCTCAGAATGTCCAATTGCAGTTTCTACAGAAAGAGTGTTTCAGAACGGCTCAATCAAAAGTAAGGTTCAACTCTGTTAGTTGAATGCACAGAACAGAAAGAAGTTTCATACAATGCTTCTGTGTAGTTTATATTTGAACATATTCTTTTTTCCACTATTACCCACTTAGCGCTACGAATGTCCAGTTGCATTTTCTACAGACAGAGTGTTTCAAAATTGCTCAATCAAAAGTATGGTTTAACTCTGTTAGCTGAATGCTCAGATCAGAAAGAAGTTTCACAGAATGCTTCTGTGTAGTTTATATTTGAATATATTCCTTTTTCCACTACTACTCTCTTAGCGCTCCAAATGTCCAGTTGCATTTTCTACAGAAAGAGTGTTCAGATCTGCTCAATCAAAAGTATGGTTTAACTCTGTTAGCTGAATGCACAGATCAGAAAGAAGTTTCACAGAATGATTCTGTGTAGTTTATATTTGGAGACATTCCTTTTTCCACTATTACCCTCTTAGCGCTCCGAATCTCCACTTGCATTTTCTACAGAAAGAGTGTTTCAGAACGGCTCAATCAAAACTAAGGTTCAACTCTTTTAGTTGAACAAACAGAACAGAAAGAAGTTTCACACAATTCTTCTGTGTAGTTTTTATTTGTAGACATTTTTTTCCCAATATAGGCCTCTTAGCGCTCAGAATGTCCAATTGCAGTTTCTACAGAAAGAGTGTTTCAGAACGGCTCAATCAAAAGTAAGGTTCAACTCTGTTAGTTGAATGCACAGAACAGAAAGAAGTTTCATACAATGCTTCTGTGTAGTTTATATTTGAACATATTCTTTTTTCCACTATTACCCACTTAGCGCTACGAATGTCCAGTTGCATTTTCTACAGACAGAGTGTTTCAAAACTGCTCAATCAAAAGTATGGTTTAACTCTGTTAGCTGAATGCTCAGATCAGAAAGAAGTTTCACAGAATGCTTCTGTGTAGTTTATATTTGAATATATTCCTTTTTCCACTAATACGCTCTTAGCGCTCCAAATGTCCAGTTGCATTTTCTACAGAAAGAGTGTTCAGATCTGCTCAATCAAAAGTATGGTTTAACACTGTTAGCTGAATGCACAGATCAGAAAGAAGTTTCACCGAATGATTCTGTGTAGTTTATATTTGAAGACATTCTTTTTCCACTATTACCCTCTTAGCGCTCCGAATCTCCACTTGCATTTTCTACAAAAAGAGTGTTTCATAACTGCTCAATCAAAAATATGTTTTATCTCTGTTAACTGAATTTACAGATCAGAAATAAGTTTCACAGAATGCATCTGTGTAATTTTTAATTGAAGATATTCTTTTTCCCAATGTAGGCCTCTTAGCGCTTAGCATGTCCAATTGCAGTTTCTACAGAAAGAGTGTTTCAGAACGGCTCAATCAAAAGTAAGGTTCAACTCTGTTAGTTGAATGCACAGAACAGAAAGTAGTTTCACAGAATGCTACTGTGTAGTTTATATTTGAATATATTCCTTTTTCCACTATTACCCTCTTAGCGCTCCGAATGTCCACTTGCATTTTCTGCAGAAAGAGTGTTCAGAACTGCGCAATCAAAAGTATGGTTTAACTCTGTTAGATTAATGAACATATCAGAAATAAGTTTCACACAATGCTTCTGTGTAGTTTTTTTTGAAGATATTCTTTTTCCCAATATAGGCCTCTTAGCGCTCAGAATGTCCAATTGCAGTTTCTACAGAAAGAGTGTTTCAGAAAGGCTCAATCAAAAGTAAGGTTCAACTCTGTTAGTTGAATGCACAGAACAGAAAGAAGTTTCATACAATGCTTTTGTGTAGTTTATATTTGAACATATTCTTTTTTCCACTATTACCCACTTA
The DNA here is from genome assembly GCF_028878055.3 of Symphalangus syndactylus. Lineage (NCBI taxonomy): Eukaryota > Metazoa > Chordata > Mammalia > Primates > Hylobatidae > Symphalangus > Symphalangus syndactylus. The sequence continues at coordinate 2,908,109 of NC_072425.2, forward strand.
GCGCTACGAATGTCCAGTTGCATTTTCTACAGACAGAGTGTTTCAAAACTGCTCAATCAAAAGTATGGTTTAACTCTGTTAGCTGAATGCTCAGATCAGAAAAAGTTTCACAGAATGCTTCTGTGTAGATTATATTTGAATATATTCCTTTTTCCACTACTAGGCTCTTAGCGCTCCAAATGTCCAGTTGCATTTTCTACAGAAAGAGTGTTCAGATATGATCAATCAGAAGTATGGTTTAACTCTGTTAGCTGAATGCACAGATCAGAAAGAAGTTTCACCGAATGATTCTGTGTAGTTTATATTTGAAGACATTCCTTTTTCCACTATTACCCTCTTAGCGCTCCGAATCTCCACTTGCATTTTCTACAAAAAGAGTGTTTCATAACTGCTGAATCAAAAATATGTTTTATCTCTGTTAACTGAATTTACAGATCAGAAATAAGTTTCACAGAATGCATCTGTGTAGTTTTTATTTGAAGATATTCTTTTTCCCAATGTAGGCCTCTTAGCGCTTAGCATGTAAAATTGCAGTTTCTACAGAAAGAGTGTTTCAGAACGGCTCAATCAAAAGTAAGTTTCAACTCTGTTAGTTGAATGCACAGAACAGAAAGAATTTTCACAGAATGCTACTGTGTAGTTTATATTTGAATATATTCCTTTTTCCACTCTTACCCTCTTAGCGCTCAGAATGTCCACTTGCATTTTCTACAGAAAGAGTGTTCAGAACTGCGCAATCAAAAGTATGGTTTAACTCTGTTAGCTTAATGAACATATCAGAAATAAGTTTCACACAATGCTTCTGTGTAGTTTTTATTTGAAGATATTATTTTTCCCAATATAGGCCTCTTAGCGCTCTGAATGTCCAATTGCAGTTTCTACAGAAAGAGTGTTTCAGAAAGGCTCAATCAAATGTAAGGTTCAACTCTTTTAGTTGAATGCACAGAACAGAAAGAATTTTCACAGAATGCTACTGTGTAGTTTATATTTGAATATATTCCTTTCTCCACCATTACCCTCTTAGCGCTACGAATGTCCACTTGCATTTTCTACAGAAAGAGTGTTCAGAACTGCACAATCAAAAGTGTGGTTTAACTCTGTTAGCTTAATGAACATATCAGAAATAAGTTTCACAAAATGCTTCTGTGTAGTTTTTATTTGAAGATATTATTTTTCCCAATAGAGGCCTCTTAGCGCTCAGAATGTCCAATTGCAGTTTCTACAGAAAGAGTGTTTCAGAAAGGCTTAATCAAATGTAAGGTTCAACTCTGTTAGTTGAATGCACAGAACAGAAAGAAGTTTCATACAATGCTTCTGTGTAGTTTATATTTGAACATATTCTTTTTTCCACTATTACACACTTGGCGCTACGAATGTCCAGTTGCATTTTCTACAGACAGAGTGTTTCAAAACTGCTCAATCAAAAGTATGGTTTAACTCTGTTAGCTGAATGCTCAGATCAGAAAGAAGTTTCACAGAATGCTTCTGTGTAGTTTATATTTGAATATATTCCTTTTTCCACTACTACTCTCTTAGCGCTCCAAATGTCCAGTTGCATTTTCTACAGAAAGAGTGTTCAGATCTGCTCAATCAAAAGTATGGTTTAACTCTGTTAGCTGAATGCACAGATCAGAAAGAAGTTTCACAGAATGATTCTGTGTAGTTTATATTTGGAGACATTCCTTTTTCCACTATTACCCTCTTAGCGCTGCGAATCTCCACTTGCATTTTCTACAGAAAGAGTGTTTCAGAACGGCTCAATCAAAACTAAAGTTCAACTCTTTTAGTTGAACAAACCGAACAGAAAGAAGTTTCACACAATTCTTCTGTGTAGTTTTTATTTGTAGACATTCTTTTTCCCAATATAGGCCTCTTAGCGCTCAGAATGTCCAATTGCAGTTTCTACAGAAAGAGTGTTTCAGAACGGCTCAATCAAAAGTAAGGTTCAACTCTGTTAGTTGAATGCACAGAACAGAAAGAAGTTTCATACAATGCTTCTGTGTAGTTTATATTTGAACATATTCTTTTTTCCACTATTACCCACTTAGCGCTACGAATGTCCAGTTGCATTTTCTACAGACAGAGTGTTTCAAAACTGCTCAATCAAAAGTATGCTTAAAATCTGTTAGCTGAATGCACAGATCAGAAAGAAGTTTCACAGAATGATTCTGTGTAGTTTATATTTGTAGACATTCCTTTTTCCACTATTACCCTCTTAGCGCTCCGAATCTCCACTTGCATTTTCTACAGAAAGAGTGTTTCAGAACGGCTCAATCAAAACTAAGGTTCAACTCTTTTAGTTGAACAAACAGAACAGAAAGTAGTTTCACACAATTCTACTGTGTAGTTTTTATTTGTAGACATTCTTTTTCCCAATATAGGCCTCTTAGTGCTCAGAATGTCCAATTGCAGTTTCTACAGAAAGAGTGTTTCAGAACGGCTCAATCAAAAGTAAGGTTCAACTCTGTTAGTTGAATGCACAGAACAGAAAGTAGTTTCATACAATGCTTCTGTGTAGTTTATATTTGAACATATTCTTTTTTCCACTATTACCCACTTGGCGCTACGAATGTCCAGTTGCATTTTCTACAGACAGAGTGTTTCAAAACTGCTCAATCAAAAGTATGGTTTAACTCTGTTAGCTGAATGCTCAGATCAGAAAGAAGTTTCACAGAATGCTTCTGTGTAGTTTATATTTGAATATATTCCTTTTTCCACTACTACGCTCTTAGCGCTCCAAATGTCCAGTTGCATTTTCAACAGAAAGAGTGTTCAGATGTGCTCAATCAAAAGTATGGTTTAACTCTGTTAGCTGAATGCACAGATCAGAAAGAAGTTTCACCGAATGATTCTGTGTAGTTAATATTTGAAGACATTCCTTTTTCCACTATTACCCTCTTAGCGCTCCGAATCTCCACTTGCATTTTCTACAAAAAGAGTGTTTCATAACTGCTCAATCAAAAATATGTTTTATCTCTGTTAACTGAATTTACAGATCAGAAATAAGTTTCACAGAATGCATCTGTGTAGTTTTTATTTGAAGATATTTTTTTTCCCAATGTAGGCCTCTTAGCGCTTAGCATGTCCAATTGCAGTTTCTACAGAAAGAGTGTTTCAGAACGGCTCAATCAAAAGTAAGGTTCAACTCTGTTAGTTGAATGCACAGAACAGAAAGAATTTTCACAGAATGCTACTGTGTAGTTTATATTTGAATATATTCCTTTTTCCACTATTACCCTGTTAGCGCTCCGAATGTCCACTTGCATTTTCTACAGAAAGAGGGTTCAGCACTGCGCAATCAAAAGTATGGTTTAACTCTGTTAGCTTAATGAACATATCATAAATAAGTTTCACACAATGCTTCTGTGTAGTTTTTATTTGAAGATATTATTTTTCCCAATAGAGTCCTCTTAGCGCTCAGAATGTCCAATTGCAGTTTCTACAGAAAGAGTGTTTCAGAAAGGCTCAATCAAAAGTAAGGTTCAACTCTGTTAGTTGAATGCACAGAACAGAAAGAAGTTTCATACAATGCTTCTGTGTAGTTTATATTTCAACATATTCTTTTTTCCACTATTACCCACTTAGCACTACGAATGTCCAGTTGCATTTTCTACAGACAGAGTGTTTCAAAACTGCTCAATCAAAAGTATGGTTTAACTCTGTTAGCTGAATGCTCAGATCAGAAAGAAGTTTCACAGAATGCTTCTGTGTAGTTTATATTTGAATATATTCCTTTTTCCACTACTACTCTCTTAGCGCTCCAAATGTCCAGTTGCATTTTCTACAGAAAGAGTGTTCAGATCTGCTCAATCAAAAGTATGGTTTAACTCTGTTAGCTGAATGCACAGATCAGAAAGAAGTTTCACAGAATGATTCTGTGTAGTTTATATTTGGAGACATTCCTTTTTCCACTATTACCCTCTTAGCGCTGCGAATCTCCACTTGCATTTTCTACAGAAAGAGTGTTTCAGAACGGCTCAATCAAAACTAAAGTTCAACTCTTTTAGTTGAACAAACCGAACAGAAAGAAGTTTCACACAATTCTTCTGTGTAGTTTTTATTTGTAGACATTCTTTTTCCCAATATAGGCCTCTTAGCGCTCAGAATGTCCAATTGCAGTTTCTACAGAAAGAGTGTTTCAGAACGGCTCAATCAAAAGTAAGGTTCAACTCTGTTAGTTGAATGCACAGAACAGAAAGAAGTTTCATACAATGCTTCTGTGTAGTTTATATTTGAACATATTCTTTTTTCCACTATTACCCACTTAGCGCTACGAATGTCCAGTTGCATTTTCTACAGACAGAGTGTTTCAAAACTGCTCAATCAAAAGTATGCTTAAAATCTGTTAGCTGAATGCACAGATCAGAAAGAAGTTTCACAGAATGATTCTGTGTAGTTTATATTTGTAGACATTCCTTTTTCCACTATTACCCTCTTAGCGCTCCGAATCTCCACTTGCATTTTCTACAGAAAGAGTGTTTCAGAACGGCTCAATCAAAACTAAGGTTCAACTCTTTTAGTTGAACAAACAGAACAGAAAGTAGTTTCACACAATTCTACTGTGTAGTTTTTATTTGTAGACATTCTTTTTCCCAATATAGGCCTCTTAGCGCTCAGAATGTCCAATTGCAGTTTCTACAGAAAGAGTGTTTCAGAACGGCTCAATCAAAAGTAAGGTTCAACTCTGTTAGTTGAATGCACAGAACAGAAAGTAGTTTCATACAATGCTTCTGTGTAGTTTATATTTGAACATATTCTTTTTTCCACTATTACCCACTTGGCGCTACGAATGTCCAGTTGCATTTTCTACAGACAGAGTGTTTCAAAACTGCTCAATCAAAAGTATGGTTTAACTCTGTTAGCTGAATGCTCAGATCAGAAAGAAGTTTCACAGAATGCTTCTGTGTAGTTTATATTTGAATATATTCCTTTTTCCACTACTACGCTCTTAGCGCTCCAAATGTCCAGTTGCATTTTCAACAGAAAGAGTGTTCAGATGTGCTCAATCAAAAGTATGGTTTAACTCTGTTAGCTGAATGCACAGATCAGAAAGAAGTTTCACCGAATGATTCTGTGTAGTTAATATTTGAAGACATTCCTTTTTCCACTATTACCCTCTTAGCGCTCCGAATCTCCACTTGCATTTTCTACAAAAAGAGTGTTTCATAACTGCTCAATCAAAAATATGTTTTATCTCTGTTAACTGAATTTACAGATCAGAAATAAGTTTCACAGAATGCATCTGTGTAGTTTTTATTTGAAGATATTTTTTTTCCCAATGTAGGCCTCTTAGCGCTTAGCATGTCCAATTGCAGTTTCTACAGAAAGAGTGTTTCAGAACGGCTCAATCAAAAGTAAGGTTCAACTCTGTTAGTTGAATGCACAGAACAGAAAGAATTTTCACAGAATGCTACTGTGTAGTTTATATTTGAATATATTCCTTTTTCCACTATTACCCTGTTAGCGCTCCGAATGTCCACTTGCATTTTCTACAGAAAGAGGGTTCAGCACTGCGCAATCAAAAGTATGGTTTAACTCTGTTAGCTTAATGAACATATCATAAATAAGTTTCACACAATGCTTCTGTGTAGTTTTTATTTGAAGATATTATTTTTCCCAATAGAGTCCTCTTAGCGCTCAGAATGTCCAATTGCAGTTTCTACAGAAAGAGTGTTTCAGAAAGGCTCAATCAAAAGTAAGGTTCAACTCTGTTAGTTGAATGCACAGAACAGAAAGAAGTTTCATACAATGCTTCTGTGTAGTTTATATTTCAACATATTCTTTTTTCCACTATTACCCACTTAGCACTACGAATGTCCAGTTGCATTTTCTACAGACAGAGTGTTTCAAAACTGCTCAATCAAAAGTATGGTTTAACTCTGTTAGCTGAATGCTCAGATCAGAAAGAAGTTTCACAGAATGCTTCTGTGTAGTTTATATTTGAATATATTCCTTTTTCCACTACTACTCTCTTAGCGCTCCAAATGTCCAGTTGCATTTTCTACAGAAAGAGTGTTCAGATCTGCTCAATCAAAAGTATGGTTTAACTCTGTTAGCTGAATGCACAGATCAGAAAGAAGTTTCACAGAATGATTCTGTGTAGTTTATATTTGGAGACATTCCTTTTTCCACTATTACCCTCTTAGCGCTGCGAATCTCCACTTGCATTTTCTACAGAAAGAGTGTTTCAGAACGGCTCAATCAAAACTATGGTTCAACTCTTTTAGTTGAACAAACAGAACAGAAAGAAGTTTCACACAATTCTTCTGTGTAGTTTTTATTTGTAGACATTCTTTTTCCCAATATAGGCCTCTTAGCGCTCAGAATGTCCAATTGCAGTTTCTACAGAAAGAGTGTTTCAGAACGGCTCAATCAAAAGTAAGGTTCAACGCTGTTAGTTGAATGCACAGAACAGAAAGAAGTTACATACAATGCTTCTGTGTAGTTTATATTTGAACATATTCTTTTTTCCACTATTACCCACTTAGCGCTACGAATGTCCAGTTGCATTTTCTACAGACAGAGTGTTTCAAAACTGCTCAATCAAAAGTATGGTTTAACTCTGTTAGCTGAATGCTCAGATCAGAAAGAAGTTTCACAGAATGCTTCTGTGTAGTTTATACTTGAATATATTCCTTTTTCCACTACTACGCTCTTAGCGCTCCAAATGTCCAGTTGCATTTTCTACAGAAAGAGTGTTCAGATCTGCTCAATCAAAAGTATGGTTTAACTCTGTTAGCTGAATGCACAGATCAGAAAGAAGTTTCACAGAATGATTCTGTGTAGTTTATATTTGGAGACATTCCTTTTTCCACTATTACCCTCTTAGCGCTCCGAATCTCCACTTGCATTTTCTACAGAAAGAGTGTTTCAGAACGGCTCAATCAAAACTAAGGTTCAACTCTTTTAGTTGAACAAACAGAACAGAAAGAAGTTTCACACAATTCTTCTGTGTAGTTTTTATTTGTAGACATTCTTTTTCCCAATATAGGCCTCTTAGCGCTCAGAATGTCCAATTGCAGTTTCTACAGAAAGAGTGTTTCAGAACGGCTCAATCAAAAGTAAGGTTGAACTCTGTTAGTTGAATGCACAGAACAGAAAGAAGTTTCATACAATGCTTCTGTGTAGTTTATATTTGAACATATTCTTTTTTCCACTATTACCCACTTAGCGCTACGAATGTCCAGTTGCATTTTCTACAGACAGAGTGTTTCAAAACTGCTCAATCAAAAGTATGGTTTAACTCTGTTAGCTGAATGCACAGATCAGAAAGAAGTTTCACCGAATGATTCTGTGTAGTTTATATTTGAAGACATTCCTTTTTCCACTATTACCCTCTTAGCGCTCCGAATCTCCACTTGTATTTTCTACAAAAAGAGTGTTTCATAACTGCTCAATCAAAAATATGTTTTATCTCTGTTAACTGAATTTACAGATCAGAAATAAGTTTCACAGAATGCATCTGTGTAGTTTTTATTTGAAGATATTCTTTTTCCCAAAGTAGGCCTCTTAGCGCTTAGCATGTCCAATTGCAGTTTCTACAGAAAGAGTGTTTCAGAACGGCTCAATCAAAAGTAAGGTTCAACTCTGTTAGTTGAATGCACAGAACAGAAAGAATTTTCACAGAATGCTACTGTGTAGTTTATATTTGAATATAGTCCTTTTTCCACTATTACCCTCTTAGCGCTCCGAATGTCCACTTGCATTTTCTACAGAAAGAGGGTTCAGCACTGCGCAATCAAAAGTATGGTTTAACTCTGTTAGCTTAATGAACATATCAGAAATAAGTTTCACACAATGCTTCTGTGTAGTTTTTATTTGAAGATATTATTTTTCCCAATAGAGGCCTCTTAGCGCTCAGAATGTCCAATTGCAGTTTCTACAGAAAGAGTGTTTCAGAAAGGCTCAATCAAAAGTAAGGTTCAACTCTGTTAGTTGAATGCACAGAACAGAAAGAAGTTTCATACAATGCTTCTGTGTAGTTTATATTTGAACATATTCTTTTTTCCACTATTACCCACTTAGCGCTACGAATGTCCAGTTGCATTTTCTACAGACAGAGTGTTTCAAAACTGCTCAATCAAAAGTATGGTTTAACTCTGTTAGCTGAATGCTCAGATCAGAAAGAAGTTTCACAGAATGCTTCTGTGTAGTTTATATTTGAATATATTCCTTTTTCCACTACTACTCTCTTAGCGCTCCAAATGTCCAGTTGCATTTTCTACAGAAAGAGTGTTCAGATCTGCTCAATCAAAAGTATGGTTTAACTCTGTTAGCTGAATGCACAGATCAGAAAGAAGTTTCACAGAATGATTCTGTGTAGTTTATATTTGGAGACATTCCTTTTTCCACTATTACCCTCTTAGCGCTCCGAATCTCCACTTGCATTTTCTACAGAAAGAGTGTTTCAGAACGGCTCAATCAAAACTAAGGTTCAACTCTTTTAGTTGAACAAACAGAACAGAAAGAAGTTTCACACAATTCTTCTGTGTAGTTTTTATTTGTAGACATTCTTTTTCCCAATATAGGCCTCTTAGCGCTCAGAATGTCCAATTGCAGTTTCTACAGAAAGAGTGTTTCAGAACGGCTCAATCAAAAGTAAGGTTCAACTCTGTTAGTTGAATGCACAGAACAGAAAGAAGTTTCATACAATGCTTCTGTGTAGTTTATATTTCAACATATTCTTTTTTCCACTATTACCCACTTAGCGCTACGAATGTCCAGTTGCATTTTCTACAGACAGAGTGTTTCAAAACTGCTCAATCAAAAGTATGGTTTAACTCTGTTAGCTGAATGCTCAGATCAGAAAGAAGTTTCACAGAATGCTTCTGTGTAGTTTATATTTGAATATATTCCTTTTCCAATACTACGCTCTTAGCGCTCCAAATGTCCAGTTGCATTTTCTACAGAAAGAGTGTTCAGATCTGCTCAATCAAAAGTATGGTTTAACTCTGTTAGCTGAATGCACAGATCAGAAAGAAGTTTCACCGAATGATTCTGTGTAGTTTATATTTGAAGACATTCCTTTTTCCACTATTACCCTCTTAGCGCTCCGAATCTCCACTTGTATTTTCTACAAAAAGAGTGTTTCATAACTGCTCAATCAAAAATATGTTTTATCTCTGTTAACTGAATTTACAGATCAGAAATAAGTTTCACAGAATGCATCTGTGTAGTTTTTATTTGAAGATATTCTTTTTCCCAAAGTAGGCCTCTTAGCGCTTAGCATGTCCAATTGCAGTTTCTACAGAAAGAGTGTTTCAGAACGGCTCAATCAAAAGTAAGGTTCAACTCTGTTAGTTGAATGCACAGAACAGAAAGAATTTTCACAGAATGCTACTGTGTAGTTTATATTTGAATATAGTCCTTTTTCCACTATTACCCTCTTAGCGCTCCGAATGTCCACTTGCATTTTCTACAGAAAGAGGGTTCATCACTGCGCAATCAAAAGTATGGTTTAACTCTGTTAGCTTAATGAACATATCAGAAATAAGTTTCACACAATGCTTCTGTGTAGTTTTTATTTGAAGATATTATTTTTCCCAATAGAGGCCTCTTAGCGCTCAGAATGTCCAATTGCAGTTTCTACAGAAAGAGTGTTTCAGAAAGGCTCAATCAAAAGTAAGGTTCAACTCTGTTAGTTGAATGCACAGAACAGAAAGAAGTTTCATACAATGCTTCTGTGTAGTTTATATTTGAACATATTCTTTTTTCCACTATGACCCACTTAGCGCTACTAATGTCCAGTTGCATTTTCTACAGACAGAGTGTTTCAAAACTGCTCAATCAAAAGTATGGTTTAACTCTGTTAGCTGAATGCTCAGATCAGAAAGAAGTTTCACAGAATGCTTCTGTGTAGTTTATATTTGAATATATTCCTTTTTCCACTACTACTCTCTTAGCGCTCCAAATGTCCAGTTGCATTTTCTACAGAAAGAGAGTTCAGATCTGCTCAATCAAAAGTATGGTTTAACTCTGTTAGCTGAATGCACAGATCAGAAAGAAGTTTCACAGAATGATTCTGTGTAGTTTATATTTGGAGACATTCCTTTTTCCACTATTACCCTCTTAGCGCTCCGAATCTCCACTTGCATTTTCTACAGAAAGAGTGTTTCAGAACGGCTCAATCAAAGCTAAGGTTCAACTCTTTTAGTTGAACAAACAGAACAGAAAGGAGTTTCACACAATTCTTCTGTGTAGTTTTTATTTGTAGACATTCTTTTTCCCAATATAGGCCTCTTAGCGCTCAGAATGTCCAATTGCAGTTTCTACAGAAAGAGTGTTTCAGAACGGCTCAATCAAAAGTAAGGTTCAACTCTGTTAGTTGAATGCACAGAACAGAAAGAAGTTTCATACAATGCTTCTGTGTAGTTTATATTTGAACATATTCTTTTTTCCACTATTACCCACTTAGCGCTACGAATGTCCAGTTGCATTTTCTACAGACAGAGTGTTTCAAAACTGCTCAATCAAAAGTATGGTTTAACTCTGTTAGCTGAATGCTCAGATCAGAAAGAAGTTTCACAGAATGCTTCTGTGTAGTTTATATTTGAATATATTCCTTTTCCAATACTACGCTCTTAGCGCTCCAAATGTCCCGTTGCATTTTCTACAGAAAGAGTGTTCAGATCTGCTCAATCAAAAGTATGGTTTAACTCTGTTAGCTGAATGCACAGATCAGAAAGAAGTTTCACCGAATGATTCTGTGTAGTTTATATTTGAAGACATTCCTTTTTCCACTATTACCCTCTTAGCGCTCCGAATCTCCACTTGTATTTTCTACAAAAAGAGTGTTTCATAACTGCTCAATCAAAAATATGTTTTATCTCTGTTAACTGAATTTACAGATCAGAAATAAGTTTCACAGAATGCATCTGTGTAGTTTTTATTTGAAGATATTCTTTTTCCCAAAGTAGGCCTCTTAGCGCTTAGCATGTCCAATTGCAGTTTCTACAGAAAGAGTGTTTCAGAACGGCTCAATCAAAAGTAAGGTTCAACTCTGTTAGTTGAATGCACAGAACAGAAAGAATTTTCACAGAATGCTACTGTGTAGTTTATATTTGAATATAGTCCTTTTTCCACTATTACCCTCTTAGCGCTCCGAATGTCCACTTGCATTTTCTACAGAAAGAGGGTTCAGCACTGCGCAATCAAAAGTATGGTTTAACTCTGTTAGCTTAATGAACATATCAGAAATAAGTTTCACACAATGCTTCTGTGTAGTTTTTATTTGAAGATATTATTTTTCCCAATAGAGGCCTCTTAGCGCTCAGAATGTCCAATTGCAGTTTCTACAGAAAGAGTGTTTCAGAAAGGCTCAATCAAAAGTAAGGTTCAACTCTGTTAGTTGAATGCACAGAACAGAAAGAAGTTTCATACAATGCTTCTGTGTAGTTTATATTTGAACATATTCTTTTTTCCACTATGACCCACTTAGCGCTACTAATGTCCAGTTGCATTTTCTACAGACAGAGTGTTTCAAAACTGCTCAATCAAAAGTATGGTTTAACTCTGTTAGCTGAATGCTCAGATCAGAAAGAAGTTTCACAGAATGCTTCTGTGTAGTTTATATTTGAATATATTCCTTTTTCCACTACTACTCTCTTAGCGCTCCAAATGTCCAGTTGCATTTTCTACAGAAAGAGAGTTCAGATCTGCTCAATCAAAAGTATGGTTTAACTCTGTTAGCTGAATGCACAGATCAGAAAGAAGTTTCACAGAATGATTCTGTGTAGTTTATATTTGGAGACATTCCTTTTTCCACTATTACCCTCTTAGCGCTCCGAATCTCCACTTGCATTTTCTACAGAAAGAGTGTTTCAGAACGGCTCAATCAAAGCTAAGGTTCAACTCTTTTAGTTGAACAAACAGAACAGAAAGGAGTTTCACACAATTCTTCTGTGTAGTTTTTATTTGTAGACATTCTTTTTCCCAATATAGGCCTCTTAGCGCTCAGAATGTCCAATTGCAGTTTCTACAGAAAGAGTGTTTCAGAACGGCTCAATCAAAAGTAAGGTTCAACTCTGTTAGTTGAATGCACAGAACAGAAAGAAGTTTCATACAATGCTTCTGTGTAGTTTATATTTGAACATATTCTTTTTTCCACTATTACCCACTTAGCGCTACGAATGTCCAGTTGCATTTTCTACAGACAGAGTGTTTCAAAACTGCTCAATCAAAAGTATGGTTTAACTCTGTTAGCTGAATGCTCAGATCAGAAAGAAGTTTCACAGAATGCTTCTGTGTAGTTTATATTTGAATATATTCCTTTTCCAATACTACGCTCTTAGCGCTCCAAATGTCCAGTTGCATTTTCTACAGAAAGAGTGTTCAGATCTGCTCAATCAAAAGTATGGTTTAACTCTGTTAGCTGAATGCACAGATCAGAAAGAAGTTTCACCGAATGATTCTGTGTAGTTTATATTTGAAGACATTCCTTTTTCCACTATTACCCTCTTAGCGCTCCGAATCTCCACTTGTATTTTCTACAAAAAGAGTGTTTCATAACTGCTCAATCAAAAATATGTTTTATCTCTGTTAACTGAATTTACAGATCAGAAATAAGTTTCACAGAATGCATCTGTGTAGTTTTTATTTGAAGATATTCTTTTTCCCAAAGTAGGCCTCTTAGCGCTTAGCATGTCCAATTGCAGTTTCTACAGAAAGAGTGTTTCAGAACGGCTCAATCAAAAGTAAGGTTCAACTCTGTTAGTTGAATGCACAGAACAGAAAGAATTTTCACAGAATGCTACTGTGTAGTTTATATTTGAATATAGTCCTTTTTCCACTATTACCCTCTTAGCGCTCCGAATGTCCACTTGCATTTTCTACAGAAAGAGGGTTCAGCACTGCGCAATCAAAAGTATGGTTTAACTCTGTTAGCTTAATGAACATATCAGAAATAAGTTTCACACAATGCTTCTGTGTAGTTTTTATTTGAAGATATTATTTTTCCCAATAGAGGCCTCTTAGCGCTCAGAATGTCCAATTGCAGTTTCTACAGAAAGAGTGTTTCAGAAAGGCTCAATCAAAAGTAAGGTTCAACTCTGTTAGTTGAATGCACAGAACAGAAAGAAGTTTCATACAATGCTTCTGTGTAGTTTATATTTGAACATATTCTTTTTTCCACTATGACCCACTTAGCGCTACTAATGTCCAGTTGCATTTTCTACAGACAGAGTGTTTCAAAACTGCTCAATCAAAAGTATGGTTTAACTCTGTTAGCTGAATGCTCAGATCAGAAAGAAGTTTCACAGAATGCTTCTGTGTAGTTTATATTTGAATATATTCCTTTTTCCACTACTACTCTCTTAGCGCTCCAAATGTCCAGTTGCATTTTCTACAGAAAGAGAGTTCAGATCTGCTCAATCAAAAGTATGGTTTAACTCTGTTAGCTGAATGCACAGATCAGAAAGAAGTTTCACAGAATGATTCTGTGTAGTTTATATTTGGAGACATTCCTTTTTCCACTATTACCCTCTTAGCGCTCCGAATCTCCACTTGCATTTTCTACAGAAAGAGTGTTTCAGAACGGCTCAATCAAAGCTAAGGTTCAACTCTTTTAGTTGAACAAACAGAACAGAAAGAAGTTTCACACAATTCTTCTGTGTAGTTTTTATTTGTAGACATTCTTTTTCCCAATATAGGCCTCTTAGCGCTCAGAATGTCCAATTGCAGTTTCTACAGAAAGAGTGTTTCAGAACGGCTCAATCAAAAGTAAGGTTCAACTCTGTTAGTTGAATGCACAGAACAGAAAGAAGTTTCATACAATGCTTCTGTGTAGTTTATATTTGAACATATTCTTTTTTCCACTATTACCCACTTAGCGCTACGAATGTCCAGTTGCATTTTCTACAGACAGAGTGTTTCAAAACTGCTCAATCAAAAGTATGGTTTAACTCTGTTAGCTGAATGCTCAGATCAGAAAGAAGTTTCACAGAATGCTTCTGTGTAGTTTATATTTGAATATATTCCTTTTTCCACTACTATTCTCTTAGCGCTCCAAATGTCCATTTGCATTTTCTACAGAAAGAGTGTTCAGATCTGCTCAATCAAAAGTATGGTTTAACTCTGTTAGCTGAATGCACAGATCAGAAAGAAGTTTCACAGAATGATTCTGTGTAGTTTATATTTGGAGACATTCCTTTTTCCACTATTACCCTCTTAGCGCTCCGAATCTCCACTTGCATTTTCTACAGAAAGAGTGTTTCAGAACGGCTCAATCAAAACTAAGGTTCAACTCTTTTAGTTGAACAAACAGAACAGAAAGAAGTTTCACACAATTCTTCTGTGTAGTTTTTATTTGTAGACATTCTTTTTCCCAATATAGGCCTCTTAGCGCTCAGAATATCCAATTGCAGTTTCTACAGAAAGAGTGTTTCAGAACGGCTCAATCAAAAGTAAGGTTGAACTCTGTTAGTTGAATGCACAGAACAGAAAGAAGTTTCATACAATGCTTCTGTGTAGTTTATATTCGAACATATTCTTTTTTCCACTATTACCCACTTAGCGCTACGAATGTCCAGTTGCATTTTCTACAGACAGAGTGTTTCAAAACTGCTCAATCAAAAGTATGGTTTAACTCTGTTAGCTGAATGCTCAGATCAGAAAGAAGTTTCACAGAATGCTTCTGTGTAGTTTATATTTGAATATATTCCTTTTCCAATACTACGCTCTTAGCGCTCCAAATGTCCAGTTGCATTTTCTACAGAAAGAGTGTTCAGATCTGCTCAATCAAAAGTATGGTTTAACTCTGTTAGCTGAATGCACAGATCAGAAAGAAGTTTCACCGAATGATTCTGTGTAGTTTATATTTGAAGACATTCCTTTTTCCACTATTACCCTCTTAGCGCTCCGAATCTCCACTTGTATTTTCTACAAAAAGAGTGTTTCATAACTGCTCAATCAAAAATATGTTTTATCTCTGTTAACTGAATTTACAGATCAGAAATAAGTTTCACAGAATGCATCTGTGTAGTTTTTATTTGAAGATATTCTTTTTCCCAAAGTAGGCCTCTTAGCGCTTAGCATGTCCAATTGCAGTTTCTACAGAAAGAGTGTTTCAGAACGGCTCAATCAAAAGTAAGGTTCAACTCTGTTAGTTGAATGCACAGAACAGAAAGAATTTTCACAGAATGCTACTGTGTAGTTTATATTTGAATGTAGTCCTTTTTCCACTATTACCCTCTTAGCGCTCCGAATGTCCACTTGCATTTTCTACAGAAAGAGGGTTCAGCACTGCGCAATCAAAAGTATGGTTTAACTCTGTTAGCTTAATGAACATATCAGAAATAAGTTTCACACAATGCTTCTGTGTAGTTTTTATTTGAAGATATTATTTTTCCCAATAGAGGCCTCTTAGCGCTCAGAATGTCCAATTGCAGTTTCTACAGAAAGAGTGTTTCAGAAAGGCTCAATCAAAAGTAAGGTTCAACTCTGTTATTTGAATGCACAGAACAGAAAGAAGTTTCATACAATGCTTCTGTGTAGTTTATATTTGAACATATTCTTTTTTCCACTATTACCCACTTAGCGCTACGAATGTCCAGTTTTATTTTCTACAGACAGTGTGTTTCAAAACTGCTCAATCAAAAGTATGGTTTAACTCTGTTAGCTGAATGCTCAGATCAGAAAGAAGTTTCACAGAATGCTTCTGTGTAGTTTATATTTGAATATATTCCTTTTTCCACTACTACGCTCTTAGCGCTCCAAATGTCCAGTTGCATTTTCTACAGAAAGAGTGTTCAGATCTGCTCAATCAAAAGTATGGTTTAACTCTGTTAGCTGAATGCACAGATCAGAAAGAAGTTTCACAGAATGATTCTGTGTAGTTTATATTTGGAGACATTCCTTTTTCCACTATTACCCTCTTAGCGCTCCGAATCTCCACTTGCATTTTCTACAGAAAGAGTGTTTCAGAACGGCTCAATCAAAACTAAGGTTCAACTCTTTTAGTTGAACAAACAGAACAGAAAGAAGTTTCACACAATTCTTCTGTGTAGTTTTTATTTGTAGACATTCTTTTTCCCAATATAGGCCTCTTAGCGCTCAGAATGTCCAATTGCAGTTTCTACAGAAAGAGTGTTTCAGAACGGCTCAATCAAAAGTAAGGTTGAACTCTGTTAGTTGAATGCACAGAACAGAAAGAAGTTTCATACAATGCTTCTGTGTAGTTTATATTTGAACATATTCTTTTTTCCACTATTACCCACTTAGCGCTACGAATGTCCAGTTGCATTTTCTACAGACAGAGTGTTTCAAAACTGCTCAATTAAAAGTATGGTTTAACTCTGTTAGCTGAATGCTCAGATCAGAAAGAAGTTTCACAGAATGCTTCTGTGTAGTTTATACTTGTATATATTCCTTTTTCCACTACTACGCTCTTAGCGCTCCAAATGTCCAGTTGCATTTTCTACAGAAAGAGTGTTCAGATCTGCTCAATCAAAAGTATGGTTTAACTCTGTTAGCTGAATGCACAGATCAGAAAGAAGTTTCACAGAATGATTCTGTGTAGTTTATATTTGGAGACATTCCTTTTTCCACTATTACCCTCTTAGCGCTCCGAATCTCCACTTGCATTTTCTACAGAAAGAGTGTTTCAGAACGGCTCAATCAAAAGTCAGGTTCAACTCTTTTAGTTGAACAAACAGAACAGAAAGAATTTTCACACAATTCTTCTGTGTAGTTTTTATTTGTAGACATTCTTTTTCCCAATATAGGCCTCTTAGCGCTCAGAATGTCCAATTGCAGTTTCTACAGAAAGAGTGTTTCAGAACGGCTCAATCAAAAGTAAGGTTCAACTCTGTTAGTTGAATGCACAGAACAGAAAGAAGTTTCATACAATGCTTCTGTGTAGTTTATATTTGAACATATTCTTTTTTCCACTATTACCCACTTAGCGCTACGAATGTCCAGTTGCATTTTCTACAGACAGAGTGTTTCAAAACTGCTCAATCAAAAGTATGGTTTAACTCTGTTAGCTGAATGCTCAGATCAGAAAGAAGTTTCACAGAATGCTTCTGTGTAGTTTATATTTGAATCTATTCCTTTTCCAATACTACGCTCTTAGCGCTCCAAATGTCCAGTTGCATTTTCTACAGAAAGAGTGTTCAGATCTGCTCAATCAAAAGTATGGTTTAACTCTGTTAGCTGAATGCACAGATCAGAAAGAAGTTTCACCGAATGATTCTGTGTAGTTTATATTTGAAGACATTCCTTTTTCCACTATTACCCCCTTAGCGCTCCGAATCTCCACTTGTATTTTCTACAAAAAGAGTGTTTCATAACTGCTCAGTCAAAAATATGTTTTATCTCTGTTAACTGAATTTACAGATCAGAAATAAGTTTCACAGAATGCATCTGTGTAGTTTTTATTTGAAGATATTCTTTTTCCCAAAGTAGGCCTCTTAGCGCTTAGCATGTCCAATTGCAGTTTCTACAGAAAGAGTGTTTCAGAACGGCTCAATCAAAAGTAAGGTTCAACTCTGTTAGTTGAATGCACAGAACAGAAAGAATTTTCACAGAATGCTACTGTGTAGTTTATATTTGAATATAGTCCTTTTTCCACTATTACCCTCTTAGCGCTCCGAATGTCCACTTGCATTTTCTACAGAAAGAGGGTTCAGCACTGCGCAATCAAAAGTATGGTTTAACTCTGTTAGCTTAATGAACATATCAGAAATAAGTTTCACACAATGCTTCTGTGTAGTTTTTATTTGAAGATATTATTTTTCCCAATAGAGGCCTCTTAGCGCTCAGAATGTCCAATTGCAGTTTCTACAGAAAGAGTGTTTCAGAAAGGCTCAATCAAAAGTAAGGTTCAACTCTGTTAGTTGAATGCACAGAACAGAAAGAAGTTTCATACAATGCTTCTGTGTAGTTTATATTTGAACATATTCTTTTTTCCACTATTACCCACTTAGCGCTACGAATGTCAAGTTGCATTTTCTACAGAGAGAGTGTTTCAAAACTGCTCAATCAAAAGTATGGTTTAACTCTGTTAGCTGAATGCTCAGATCAGAAAGAAGTTTCACAGAATGCTTCTGTTTAGTTTATATTTGAATATATTCCTTTTTCCACTACTAATCTCTTAGCGCTCCAAATGTCCAGTTGCATTTTCTACAGAAAGAGTGTTCAGATCTGCTCAATCAAAAGTATGGTTTAACTCTGTTAGCTGAATGCACAGATCAGAAAGAAGTTTCACAGAATGATTCTGTGTAGTTTATATTTGGAGACATTCCTTTTTCCACTATTACCCTCTTAGCGCTCCGAATCTCCACTTGCATTTTCTACAGAAAGAGTGTTTCAGAACGGCTCAATCAAAACTAAGGTTCAACACTTTTAGTTGAACAAACAGAACAGAAAGAAGTTTCACACAATTCTTCTGTGTAGTTTTTATTTGTAGACATTATTTTCCCAATATAGGCCTCTTAGCGCTCAGAATGTCCAATTGCAGTTTCTACAGAAAGAGTGTTTCAGAACGGCTCAATCAAAAGTAAGGTTGAACTCTGTTAGTTGAATGCACAGAACAGAAAGAAGTTTCATACAATGCTTCTGTGTAGTTTATATTTGAACATATTCTTTTTTCCACTATTACCCACTTAGCGCTACGAATGTCCAGTTGCATTTTCTACAGACAGAGTGTTTCAAAACTCCTCAATTAAAAGTATGGTTTAACTCTGTTAGCTGAATGCTCAGATCAGAAAGAAGTTTCACAGAATGCTTCTGTGTAGTTTATACTTGTATATATTCCTTTTTCCACTACTACGCTCTTAGCGCTCCAAATGTCCAGTTGCATTTTCTACAGAAAGAGTGTTCAGATCTGCTCAATCAAAAGTATGGTTTAACTCTGTTAGCTGAATGCACAGATCAGAAAGAAGTTTCACCGAATGATTCTGTGTAGTTTATATTTGAAGACATTCCTTTTTCCACTATTACCCTCTTAGCGCTCCGAATCTCCACTTGTATTTTCTACAAAAAGAGTGTTTCATAACTGCTCAATCAAAAATATGTTTTATCTCTGTTAACTGAATTTACAGATCAGAAATAAGTTTCACAGAATGCATCTGTGTAGTTTTTATTTGAAGATATTCTTTTTCCCAAAGTAGGCCTCTTAGCGCTTAGCCTGTACAATTGCAGTTTCTACAGAAAGAGTGTTTCAGAACGGCTCAATCAAAAGTAAGGTTCAACTCTGTTAGTTGAATGCACAGAACAGAAAGAATTTTCCCAGAATGCTACTGTGTAGTTTATATTTGAATATAGTCCTTTTTCCACTATTACCCTCTTAGCGCTCCGAATGTCCACTTGCATTTTCTACAGAAAGAGGGTTCAGCACTGCGCAATCAAAAGTATGGTTTAACTCTGTTAGCTTAATGAACATATCAGAAATAAGTTTCACACAATGCTTCTGTGTAGTTTTTATTTGAAGATATTATTTTTCCCAATAGAGGCCTCTTAGCGCTCAGAATGTCCAATTGCAGTTTCTACAGAAAGAGTGTTTGAGAAAGGCTCAATCAAAAGTAAGGTTCAACTCTGTTAGTTGAATGCACAGAACAGAAAGAAGTTTCATACAATGCTTCTGTGTAGTTTATATTTGAACATATTCTTTTTTCCACTATTACCCACTTAGCGCTACGAATGTCCAGTTGCATTTTCTACAGACAGAGTGTTTCAAAACTGCTCAATCAAAAGTATGGTTTAACTCTGTTAGCTGAATGCTCAGATCAGAAAGAAGTTTCACAGAATGCTTCTGTGTAGTTTATATTTGAATATATTCCTTTTTCCACTACTACTCTCTTAGCGCTCCAAATGTCCAGTTGCATTTTCTACAGAAAGAGTGTTCAGATCTGCTCAATCAAAAGTATGGTTTAACTCTGTTAGCTGAATGCACAGATCAGAAAGAAGTTTCACAGAATGATTCTGTGTAGTTTATATTTGGAGACATTCCTTTTTCCACTATTACCCTCTTAGCGCTCCGAATCTCCACTTGCATTTTCTACAGAAAGAGTGTTTCAGAACGGCTCAATCAAAACTAAGGTTCAACTCTTTTAGTTGAACAAACAGAACAGAAAGAAGTTTCACACAATTCTTCTGTGTAGTTTTTATTTGTAGACATTCTTTTTCCCAATATAGGCCTCTTAGCGCTCAGAATGTCCAATTGCAGTTTCTACAGAAAGAGTGTTTCAGAACGGCTCAATCAAAAGTAAGGTTCAACTCTGTTAGTTGAATGCACAGAACAGAAAGAAGTTTCATACAATGCTTCTGTGTAGTTTATATTTGAACATATTCTTTTTTCCACTATTACCCACTTAGCGCTACGAATGTCCAGTTGCATTTTCTACAGACAGAGTGTTTCAAAACTGCTCAATCAAAAGTATGGTTTAACTCTGTTAGCTGAATGCTCAGATCAGAAAGAAGTTTCACAGAATGCTTCTGTGTAGTTTATATTTGAATATATTCCTTTTCCAATACTACGCTCTTAGCGCTCCAAATGTCCAGTTGCATTTTCTACAGAAAGAGTGTTCAGATCTGCTCAATCAAAAGTATGGTTTAACTCTGTTAGCTGAATGCACAGATCAGAAAGAAGTTTCACCGAATGATTCTGTGTAGTTTATATTTGAAGACATTCCTTTTTCCACTATTACCCTCTTAGCGCTCCGAATCTCCACTTGTATTTTCTACAAAAAGAGTGTTTCATAACTGCTCAATCAAAAATATGTTTTATCTCTGTTAACTGAATTTACAGATCAGAAATAAGTTTCACAGAATGCATCTGTGTAGTTTTTATTTGAAGATATTCTTTTTCCCAACGTAGGCCTCTTAGCGCTTAGCATGTCCAATTGCAGTTTCTACAGAAAGAGTGTTTCAGAACGGCTCAATCAAAAGTAAGGTTCAACTCTGTTAGTTGAATGCACAGAACAGAAAGAATTTTCACAGAATGCTACTGTGTAGTTTATATTTGAATATAGTCCTTTTTCCACTATTACCCTCTTAGCGCTCCGAATGTCCACTTGCATTTTCTACAGAAAGAGGGTTCAGCACTGCGCAATCAAAAGTATGGTTTAACTCTGTTAGCTTAATGAACATATCAGAAATAAGTTTCACACAATGCTTCTGTGTAGTTTTTATTTGAAGATATTATTTTTCCCAATAGAGGCCTCTTAGCGCTCAGAATGTCCAATTGCAGTTTCTACAGAAAGAGTGTTTCAGAAAGGCTCAATCAAATGTAAGGTTCAACTCTGTTAGTTGAATGCACAGAACAGAAAGAAGTTTCATACAATGCTTCTGTGTAGTTTATATTTGAACATATTCTTTTTTCCACTATTACCCACTTAGCGCTACGAATGTCCAGTTGCATTTTCTACAGACAGAGTGTTTCAAAACTGCTCAATCAAAAGTATGGTTTAACTCTGTTAGCTGAATGCTCAGATCAGAAAGAAGTTTCACAGAATGCTTCTGTGTAGTTGATATTTGAATATATTCCTTTTTCCACTACTACTCTCTTAGCGCTCCAAATGTCCAGTTGCATTTTCTACAGAAAGAGTGTTCAGATCTGCTCAATCAAAAGTATGGTTTAACTCTGTTAGCTGAATGCACAGATCAGAAAGAAGTTTCACAGAATGATTCTGTGTAGTTTATATTTGGAGACATTCCTTTTTCCACTATTACCCTCTTAGCGCTCCGAATCTCCACTTGCATTTTCTACAGAAAGAGTGTTTCCGAACGGCTCAATCAAAACTAAGGTTCAACTCTTTTAGTTGAACAAACAGAACAGAAAGAAGTTTCACACAATTCTTCTGTGTAGTTTTTATTTGTAGACATTCTTTTTCCCAATATAGGCCTCTTAGCGCTCAGAATGTCCAATTGCAGTTTCTACAGAAAGAGTGTTTCAGAACGGCTCAATCAAAAGTAAGGTTGAACTCTGTTAGTTGAATGCACAGAACAGAAAGAAGTTTCATACAATGCTTCTGTGTAGTTTATATTTGAACATATTCTTTTTTCCACTATTACCCACTTAGCGCTACGAATGTCCAGTTGCGTTTTCTACAGACAGAGTGTTTCAAAACTGCTCAATCAAAAGTATGGTTTAACTCTGTTAGCTGAATGCTCAGATCAGAAAGAAGTTTCACAGAATGCTTCTGTGTAGTTTATACTTGAATATATTCCTTTTTCCACTACTACGCTCTTAGCGCTCCAAATGTCCAGTTGCATTTTCTACAGAAAGAGTGTTCAGATCTGCTCAATCAAAAGTATGGTTTAACTCTGTTAGCTGAATGCACAGATCAGAAAGAAGTTTCACCGAATGATTCTGTGTAGTTTATATTTGAAGACATTCCTTTTTCCACTATTACCCTCTTAGCGCTCCGAATCTCCACTTGTATTTTCTACAAAAAGAGTGTTTCATAACTGCTCAATCAAAAATATGTTTTATCTCTGTTAACTGAATTTACAGATCAGAAATAAGTTTCACAGAATGCATCTGTGTAGTTTTTATTTGAAGATATTCTTTTTCCCAAAGTAGGCCTCTTAGCGCTTAGCCTGTCCAATTGCAGTTTCTACAGAAAGAGTGTTTCAGAACGGCTCAATCAAAAGTAAGGTTCAACTCTGTTAGTTGAATGCACAGAACAGAAAGAATTTTCCCAGAATGCTACTGTGTAGTTTATATTTGAATATAGTCCTTTTTCCACTATTACCCTCTTAGCGCTCCGAATGTCCACTTGCATTTTCTACAGAAAGAGGGTTCAGCACTGCGCAATCAAAAGTATGGTTTAACTCTGTTAGCTTAATGAACATATCAGAAATAAGTTTCACACAATGCTTCTGTGTAGTTTTTATTTGAAGATATTATTTTTCCCAATAGAGGCCTCTTAGCGCTCAGAATGTCCAATTGCAGTTTCTACAGAAAGAGTGTTTGAGAAAGGCTCAATCAAAAGTAAGGTTCAACTCTGTTAGTTGAATGCACAGAACAGAAAGAAGTTTCATACAATGCTTCTGTGTAGTTTATATTTGAACATATTCTTTTTTCCACTATTACCCACTTAGCGCTACGAATGTCCAGTTGCATTTTCTACAGACAGAGTGTTTCAAAACTGCTCAATCAAAAGTATGGTTTAACTCTGTTAGCTGAATGCTCAGATCAGAAAGAAGTTTCACAGAATGCTTCTGTGTAGTTTATATTTGAATATATTCCTTTTTCCACTACTACTCTCTTAGCGCTCCAAATGTCCAGTTGCATTTTCTACAGAAAGAGTGTTCAGATCTGCTCAATCAAAAGTATGGTTTAACTCTGTTAGCTGAATGCACAGATCAGAAAGAAGTTTCACAGAATGATTCTGTGTAGTTTATATTTGGAGACATTCCTTTTTCCACTATTACCCTCTTAGCGCTCCGAATCTCCACTTGCATTTTCTACAGAAAGAGTGTTTCAGAACGGCTCAATCAAAACTAAGGTTCAACTCTTTTAGTTGAACAAACAGAACAGAAAGAAGTTTCACACAATTCTTCTGTGTAGTTTTTATTTGTAGACATTCTTTTTCCCAATATAGGCCTCTTAGCGCTCAGAATGTCCAATTGCAGTTTCTACAGAAAGAGTGTTTCAGAACGGCTCAATCAAAAGTAAGGTTCAACTCTGTTAGTTGAATGCACAGAACAGAAAGAAGTTTCATACAATGCTTCTGTGTAGTTTATATTTGAACATATTCTTTTTTCCACTATTACCCACTTAGCGCTACGAATGTCCAGTTGCATTTTCTACAGACAGAGTGTTTCAAAACTGCTCAATCAAAAGTATGGTTTAACTCTGTTAGCTGAATGCTCAGATCAGAAAGAAGTTTCACAGAATGCTTCTGTGTAGTTTATACTTGAATATATTCCTTTTTCCACTACTACGCTCTTAGCGCTCCAAATGTCCAGTTGCATTTTCTACAGAAAGAGTGTTCAGATCTGCTCAATCAAAAGTATGGTTTAACTCTGTTAGCTGAATGCACAGATCAGAAAGAAGTTTCACCGAATGATTCTGTGTAGTTTATATTTGAAGACATTCCTTTTTCCACTATTACCCTCTTAGCGCTCCGAATCTCCACTTGTATTTTCTACAAAAAGAGTGTTTCATAACTGCTCAATCAAAAATATGTTTTATCTCTGTTAACTGAATTTACAGATCAGAAATAAGTTTCACAGAATGCATCTGTGTAGTTTTTATTTGAAGATATTCTTTTTCCCAACGTAGGCCTCTTAGCGCTTAGCATGTCCAATTGCAGTTTCTACAGAAAGAGTGTTTCAGAACGGCTCAATCAAAAGTAAGGTTCAACTCTGTTAGTTGAATGCACAGAACAGAAAGAATTTTCACAGAATGCTACTGTGTAGTTTATATTTGAATATAGTCCTTTTTCCACTATTACCCTCTTAGCGCTCCGAATGTCCACTTGCATTTTCTACAGAAAGAGGGTTCAGCACTGCGCAATCAAAAGTATGGTTTAACTCTGTTAGCTTAATGAACATATCAGAAATAAGTTTCACACAATGCTTCTGTGTAGTTTTTATTTGAAGATATTATTTTTCCCAATAGAGGCCTCTTAGCGCTCAGAATGTCCAATTGCAGTTTCTACAGAAAGAGTGTTTCAGAAAGGCTCAATCAAATGTAAGGTTCAACTCTGTTAGTTGAATGCACAGAACAGAAAGAAGTTTCATACAATGCTTCTGTGTAGTTTATATTTGAACATATTCTTTTTTCCACTATTACCCACTTAGCGCTACGAATGTCCAGTTGCATTTTCTACAGACAGAGTGTTTCAAAACTGCTCAATCAAAAGTATGGTTTAACTCTGTTAGCTGAATGCTCAGATCAGAAAGAAGTTTCACAGAATGCTTCTGTGTAGTTGATATTTGAATATATTCCTTTTTCCACTACTACTCTCTTAGCGCTCCAAATGTCCAGTTGCATTTTCTACAGAAAGAGTGTTCAGATCTGCTCAATCAAAAGTATGGTTTAACTCTGTTAGCTGAATGCACAGATCAGAAAGAAGTTTCACAGAATGATTCTGTGTAGTTTATATTTGGAGACATTCCTTTTTCCACTATTACCCTCTTAGCGCTCCGAATCTCCACTTGCATTTTCTACAGAAAGAGTGTTTCCGAACGGCTCAATCAAAACTAAGGTTCAACTCTTTTAGTTGAACAAACAGAACAGAAAGAAGTTTCACACAATTCTTCTGTGTAGTTTTTATTTGTAGACATTCTTTTTCCCAATATAGGCCTCTTAGCGCTCAGAATGTCCAATTGCAGTTTCTACAGAAAGAGTGTTTCAGAACGGCTCAATCAAAAGTAAGGTTGAACTCTGTTAGTTGAATGCACAGAACAGAAAGAAGTTTCATACAATGCTTCTGTGTAGTTTATATTTGAACATATTCTTTTTTCCACTATTACCCACTTAGCGCTACGAATGTCCAGTTGCGTTTTCTACAGACAGAGTGTTTCAAAACTGCTCAATCAAAAGTATGGTTTAACTCTGTTAGCTGAATGCTCAGATCAGAAAGAAGTTTCACAGAATGCTTCTGTGTAGTTTATACTTGAATATATTCCTTTTTCCACTACTACGCTCTTAGCGCTCCAAATGTCCAGTTGCATTTTCTACAGAAAGAGTGTTCAGATCTGCTCAATCAAAAGTATGGTTTAACTCTGTTAGCTGAATGCACAGATCAGAAAGAAGTTTCACCGAATGATTCTGTGTAGTTTATATTTGAAGACATTCCTTTTTCCACTATTACCCTCTTAGCGCTCCGAATCTCCACTTGTATTTTCTACAAAAAGAGTGTTTCATAACTGCTCAATCAAAAATATGTTTTATCTCTGTTAACTGAATTTACAGATCAGAAATAAGTTTCACAGAATGCATCTGTGTAGTTTTTATTTGAAGATATTCTTTTTCCCAAAGTAGGCCTCTTAGCGCTTAGCATGTCCAATTGCAGTTTCTACAGAAAGAGTGTTTCAGAACGTCTCAATCAAAAGTAAGGTTCAAGTCTGTTAGTTGAATGCACAGAACAGAAAGAATTTTCACAGAATGCTACTGTGTAGTTTATATTTGAATATAGTCCTTTTTCCACTATTACCCTCTTAGCGCTCCGAATGTCCACTTGCATTTTCTACAGAAAGAGGGTTCAGCACTGCGCAATCAAAAGTATGGTTTAACTCTGTTAGCTTAATGAACATATCAGAAATAAGTTTCACACAATGCTTCTGTGTAGTTTTTATTTGAAGATATTATTTTTCCCAATAGAGGCCTCTTAGCGCTCAGAATGTCCAATTGCAGTTTCTACAGAAAGAGTGTTTCAGAAAGGCTCAATCAAAAGTAAGGTTGAACTCTGTTAATTGAATGCACAGAACAGAAAGAAGTTTCATACAATGCTTCTGTGTAGTTTATATTTGAACATATTCTTTTTTCCACTATTACCCACTTAGCGCTACGAATGTCCAGTTGCATTTTCTACAGACAGAGTGTTTCAAAACTGCTCAATCAAAAGTATGGTTTAACTCTGTTAGCTGAATGCTCAGATCAGAAAGAAGTTTCACAGAATGCTTCTGTGTAGTTTATATTTGAATATATTCCTTTATCCACTACTACTCTCTTAGCGCTCAAAATGTCCAGTTGCATTTTCTACAGAAAGAGTGTTCAGATCTGCTCAATCAAAAGTATGGTTTAACTCTGTTAGCTGAATGCACAGATCAGAAAGAAGTTTCACAGAATGATTCTGTGTAGTTTATATTTGGAGACATTCCTTTTTCCACTATTACCCTCTTAGCGCTCCGAATCTCCACTTGCATTTTCTACAGAAAGAGTGTTTCAGAACGGCTCAATCAAAACTAAGGTTCAACTCTTTTAGTTGAACAAACAGAACAGAAAGAAGTTTCACACAATTCTTCTGTGTAGTTTTTATTTGTAGACATTCTTTTTCCCAATATAGGCCTCTTAGCGCTCAGAATGTCCAATTGCAGTTTCTACAGAAAGAGTGTTTCAGAACGGCTCAATCAAAAGTAAGGTTGAACTCTGTTAGTTGAATGCACAGAACAGAAAGAAGTTTCATACAATGCTTCTGTGTAGTTTATATTTGAACATATTCTTTTTTCCACTATTACCCACTTAGCGCTACGAATGTCCAGTTGCATTTTCTACAGACAGAGTGTTTCAAAACTGCTCAATCAAAAGTATGGTTTAACTCTGTTAGCTGAAT
Organism: Symphalangus syndactylus; assembly: GCF_028878055.3. Lineage (NCBI taxonomy): Eukaryota > Metazoa > Chordata > Mammalia > Primates > Hylobatidae > Symphalangus > Symphalangus syndactylus. The sequence goes on from NC_072425.2 coordinate 2,935,333, forward strand.
GCTCAGATCAGAAAAAAGTTTCACAGAATGCTTCTGTGTAGTTTATAGTTGAATATATTCCTTTTTCCACTACTACGCTCTTAGCGCTGCAAATGTCCAGTTGCATTTTCTACAGAAAGAGTGTTCAGATCTGCTCAATCAAAAGTATGGTTTAATTCTGTTAGCTGAATGCACAGATCAGAAAGAAGTTTCACCGAATGATTCTGTGTAGTTTATATTTGAAGACATTCCTTTTTCCACTATAACCCTCTTAGCGCTCCGAATCTCCACTTGTATTTTCTACAAAAAGAGTGTTTCATAACTGCTCAATCAAAAATATGTTTTATCTCTGTTAACTGAATTTACAGATCAGAAATAAGTTTCACAGAATGCATCTGTGTAGTTTTTATTTGAAGATATTCTTTTTCCCAAACTAGGCCTCTTAGCGCTTAGCATGTCCAATTGCAGTTTCTACAGAAAGAGTGTTTCAGAACGGCTCAATCAAAAGTAAGGTTCAACTCTGTTAGTTGAATGCACAGAACAGAAAGTATTTTCACAGAATGCTACTGTGTAGTTTATATTTGAATATAGTCCTTTTTCCACTATTACCCACTTAGCGCTCCGAATGTCCACTTGCATTTTCTACAGAAAGAGGGTTCAGCACTGCGCAATCAAAAGTATGGTTTAACTCTGTTAGCTTAATGAACATATCAGAAATAAGTTTCACACAATGCTTCTGTGTAGTTTTTATTTGAAGATATTATTTTTCCCAATAGAGGCCTCTTAGCGCTCAGAATGTCCAATTGCAGTTTCTACAGAAAGAGTGTTTCAGAAAGGCTCAATCAAAAGTAAGGTTCAACTCTGTTAGTTGAATGCACAGAACAGAAAGGAGTTTCATACAATGCTTCTGTGTAGTTTATATTTGAACATGTTCTTTTTTCCACTATTACCCACTTAGCGCTACGAATGTCCAGTTGCATTTTCTACTGACAGAGTGTTTCAAAACTGCTCAATCAAAAGTATGGTTTAACTCTGTTAGCTGAATGCTCAGATCAGAAAGAAGTTTCACAGAATGCTTCTGTGTAGTTTATATTTGAATATATTCCTTTTTCCACTACTACTCTCTTAGCGCTCCAAATGTCCAGTTGCATTTTCTACAGAAAGAGTGTTCAGATCTGCTCAATCAAAAGTATGGTTTAACTCTGTTAGCTGAATGCACAGATCAGAAAGAAGTTTCACAGAATGATTCTGTGTAGTTTATATTTGGAGACATTCCTTTTTCCACTATTACCCTCTTAGCGCTCCGAATCTCCACTTGCATTTTCTACAGAAAGAGTGTTTCAGAACGGCTCAATCAAAACTAAGGTTCAACTCTTTTAGTTGAACAAACAGAACAGAAAGAAGTTTCACACAATTCTTCTGTGTAGTTTTTATTTGTAGACATTCTTTTTCCCAATATAGGCCTCTTAGCGCTCAGAATGTCCAATTGCAGTTTCTACAGAAAGAGTGTTTCAGAACGGCTCAATCAAAAGTAAGGTTCAACTCTGTTAGTTGAATGCACAGAACAGAAAGAAGTTTCATACAATGCTTCTGTGTAGTTTATATTTGAACATATTCTTTTTTCCACTATTACCCACTTAGCGCTACGAATGTCCAGTTGCGTTTTCAACAGACAGAGTGTTTCAAAACTGCTCAATCAAAAGCATGGTTTAACTCTGTTAGCTGAATGCTCAGATCAGAAAGAAGTTTCACAGAATGCTTCTGTGTAGTTTATACTTGAATATATTACTTTTTCCACTACTACGCTCTTAGCGCTCCAAATGTCCAGTTGCATTTTCTACAGAAAGAGTGTTCAGATCTGCTCAATCAAATGTATGGTTTAACTCTGTTAGCTGAATGTACAGATCAGAAAGAAGTTTCACCGAATGATTCTGTGTAGTTTATATTGGAAGACATTCCTTTTTCCACTATTACCCTCTTAGCGCTCCGAATCTCCACTTGTATTTTCTACAAAAAGAGTGTTTCATAACTGCTCAATCAAAAATATGTTTTATCTCTGTTAACTGAATTTACAGATCAGAAATAAGTTTCACAGAATGCATCTGTGTAGTTTTTATTTGAAGATATTCTTTTTCCCAAAGTAGGCCTCTTAGCGCTTAGCATGTCCAATTGCAGTTTCTACAGAAAGAGTGTTTCAGAACGGCTCAATCAAAAGTAAGGTTCAATTCTGTTAGTTGAATGCACAGAACAGAAAGAATTTTCACAGAATGCTACTGTGTAGTTTATATTTGAATATAGTCCTTTTTCCACTATTACCCTCTTAGCGCTCCGAATGTCCACTTGCATTTTCTACAGAAAGAGGGTTCAGCACTGCGCAATCAAAAGTATGGTTTAACTCTGTTAGCTTAATGAACATATCAGAAATAAGTTTCACACAATGCTTCTGTGTAGTTTTTATTTGAAGATATTATTTTTCCCAATAGAGGCCTCTTAGCGCTCAGAATGTCCAATTGCAGTTTCTACAGAAAGAGTGTTTCAGAAAGGCTCAATCAAAAGTAAGGTTCAACTCTGTTAGTTGAATGCACAGAACAGAAAGAAGTTTCATACAATGCTTCTGTGTAGTTTATATTTGAACATATTCTTTTTTCCACTATTACCCACTTAGCGCTACGAATGTCCAGTTGCATTTTCTACAGACAGAGTGTTTCAAAACTGCTCAATGAAAAGTATGGTTTATCTCTGTTAGCTGAATGCTCAGATCAGAAAGAAGTTTCACAGAATGCTTCTGTGTAGTTTATATTTGAATATATTCCTTTTTCCACTACTACTCTCTTAGCGCTACAAATGTCCAGTTACATTTTCTACAGAAAGAGTGTTCAGATCTGCTCAATCAAAAGTATGGTTTAACTCTGTTAGCTGAATGCACAGATGAGAAAGAAGTTTCACAGAATGATTCTGTGTAGTTTATATTTGGAGACATTCCTTTTTCCACTATTACCCTCTTAGCGCTCCGAATCTCCACTTGCATTTTCTACAGAAAGAGTGTTTCAGAACGGCTCAATCAAAACTAAGGTTCAACTCTTTTAGTTGAACAAACAGAACAGAAAGAAGTTTCACACAATTCTTCTGTGTAGTTTTTATTTGTAGACATTCTTTTTCCCAATATAGGCCTCTTAGCGCTCAGAATGTCCAATTGCAGTTTCTACAGAAAGAGTGTTTCAGAACGGCTCAATCAAAAGTAAGGTTCAACTCTGTTAGTTGAATGCACAGAACAGAAAGAAGTTTCATACAATGCTTCTGTGTAGTTTATATTTGAACATATTCTTTTTTCCACTATTACCCACTTAGCGCTACGAATGTCCAGTTGCATTTTCTACAGACAGAGTGTTTCAAAACTGCTCAATCAAAAGTATGGTTTAACTCTGTTAGCTGAATGCTCAGATCAGAAAGTAGTTTCACAGAATGCTTCTGTGTAGTTTATATTTGAATATATTCCTTTTCCAATACTACGCTCTTAGCGCTCCAAATGTCCAGTTGCATTTTCTACAGAAAGAGTGTTCAGATCTGCTCAATCAAAAGTATGGTTTAACTCTGTTAGCTGAATGCACAGATCAGAAAGAAGTTTCACCGAATGATTCTGTGTAGTTTATATTTGAAGACATTCCTTTTTCCACTATTACCCTCTTAGCGCTCCGAATCTCCACTTGTATTTTCTACAAAAAGAGTGTTTCATAACAGCTCAATCAAAAATATGTTTTATCTCTGTTAACTGAATTTACAGATCAGAAATAAGTTTCACAGAATGCATCTGTGTAGTTTTTATTTGAAGATATTCTTTTTCCCAAAGTAGGCCTCTTAGCGCTTAGCATGTCCAATTGCAGTTTCTACAGAAAGAGTGTTTCAGAACGGCTCAATCAAAAGTAAGGTTCAACACTGTTAGTTGAATGCACAGAACAGAAAGAATTTTCACAGAATGCTACTGTGTAGTTTATATTTGAATATAGTCCTTTTTCCACTATTACCCTCTTAGCGCTCCGAATGTCCACTTGCATTTTCTACAGAAAGAGGGTTCAGCACTGCGCAATCAAAAGTATGGTTTAACTCTGTTAGCTTAATGAACATATCAGAAATAAGTTTCACACAATGCTTCTGTGTAGTTTTTATTTGAAGATATTATTTTTCCCAATAGAGGCCTCTTAGCGCTCAGAATGTCCAATTGCAGTTTCTACAGAAAGAGTGTTTCAGAAAGGCTCAATCAAAAGTAAGGTTGAACTCTGTTAATTGAATGCACAGAACAGAAAGAAGTTTCATACAATGCTTCTGTGTAGTTTATATTTGAACATATTCTTTTTTCCCCTATTACCCACTTAGCGCTACGAATGTCCAGTTGCATTTTCTACAGACAGAGTGTTTCAAAACTGCTCAATCAAAAGTATGTTTTAACTCTGTTAGCTGAATGCTCAGATCAGAAAGAAGTTTCAGAGAATGCTTCTGTGTAGTTTATATTTGAATATATTCCTTTTTCCACTACTACTCTCTTAGCGCTCCAAATGTCCAGTTGCATTTTCTACAGAAAGAGTGTTCAGATCTGCTCAATCAAAAGTATGGTTTAACTCTGTTAGCTGAATGCACAGATAAGAAAGAAGTTTCACAGAATGATTCTGTGTAGTTTATATTTGGAGACATTCCTTTTTCCACTATTACCCTCTTAGCGCTCCGAATCTCCACTTGCATTTTCTACAGAAAGAGTGTTTCAGAACAGCTCAATCAAAACTAAGTTTCAACTCTTTTAGTTGAACAAACAGAACAGAAAGAAGTTTCACACAATTCTTCTGTGTAGTTTTTATTTGTAGACATTCTTTTTTCCAATATAGGCCTCTTAGCGCTCAGAATGTCCAATTGCAGTTTCTACAGAAAGAGTGTTTCAGAACGGCTCAATCAAAAGTAAGGTTGAACTCTGTTAGTTGAATGCACAGAACAGAAAGAAGTTTCATACAATGCTTCTGTGTAGTTTATATTTGAACATATTCTTTTTTCCACTATTACCCACTTAGCGCTACGAATGTCCAGTTGCATTTTCTACAGACAGAGTGTTTCAAAACTGCTCAATCAAAAGTATGGTTTAACTCTGTTAGCTGAATGCTCAGATCAGAAAGAAGTTTCACAGAATGCTTCTGTGTAGTTTATAGTTGAATATATTCCTTTTTCCACTATTACGCTCTTAGCGCTGCAAATGTCCAGTTGCATTTTCTACAGAAAGAGTGTTCAGATCTGCTCAATCAAAAGTATGGTTTAACTCTGTTAGCTGAATGCACAGATCAGAAAGAAGTTTCACCGAATGATTCTGTGTAGTTTATATTTGAAGACATTCCTTTTTCCACTATTACCCTCTTAGCCCTCCGAATCTCCACTTGCATTTTCTACAAAAAGAGTGTTTCATAACTGCTCAATCAAAAATATGTTTTATCTCTGTTAACTGAATTTACAGATCAGAAATAAGTTTCACAGAATGCATCTGTGTAGTTTTTATTTGAAGATATTATTTTTCCCAAAGTAGGCCTCTTAGCGCTTAGCATGTCCAATTGCAGTTTCTACAGAAAGAGTGTTTCAGAACGGCTCAATCTAAAGTAAGGTTCAACTCTGTTAGTTGAATGCACAGAACAGAAAGAATTTTCACAGAATGCTACTGTGTAGTTTATATTTGAATATAGTCCTTTTTCCACTATTACCCTCTTAGCGCTCCGAATGTCCACTTGCATTTTCTACAGAAAGAGGGTTCAGCACTGCGCAATCAAAAGTATGGTTTAACTCTGTTAGCTTAATGAACATATCAGAAATAAGTTTCACACAATGCTTCTGTGTAGTTTTTATTTGAAGATATTATTTTTCCCAATAGAGGCCTCTTAGCGCTCAGAATGTCCAATTGCAGTTTCTACAGAAAGAGTGTTTCAGAAAGGCTCAATCAAAAGTAAGGTTCAACTCTGTTAGTTGAATGCACAGAACAGAAAGAAGTTTCATACAATGCTTCTGTGTAGTTTATATTTGAACATATTCTTTTTTCCACTATTACCCACTTAGCGCTACGAATGTCCAGTTGCATTTTCTACAGACAGAGTGTTTCAAAACTGCTCAATGAAAAGTATGGTTTATCTCTGTTAGCTGAATGCTCAGATCAGAAAGAAGTTTCACAGAATGCTTCTGTGTAGTTTATATTTGAATATATTCCTTTTTCCACTACTACTCTCTTAGCGCTACAAATGTCCAGTTACATTTTCTACAGAAAGAGTGTTCAGATCTGCTCAATCAAAAGTATGGTTTAACTCTGTTAGCTGAATGCACAGATGAGAAAGAAGTTTCACAGAATGATTCTGTGTAGTTTATATTTGGAGACATTCCTTTTTCCACTATTACCCTCTTAGCGCTCCGAATCTCCACTTGCATTTTCTACAGAAAGAGTGTTTCAGAACGGCTCAATCAAAACTAAGGTTCAACTCTTTTAGTTGAACAAACAGAACAGAAAGAAGTTTCACACAATTCTTCTGTGTAGTTTTTATTTGTAGACATTCTTTTTCCCAATATAGGCCTCTTAGCGCTCAGAATGTCCAATTGCAGTTTCTACAGAAAGAGTGTTTCAGAACGGCTCAATCAAAAGTAAGGTTCAACTCTGTTAGTTGAATGCACAGAACAGAAAGAAGTTTCATACAATGCTTCTGTGTAGTTTATATTTGAACATATTCTTTTTTCCACTATTACCCACTTAGCGCTACGAATGTCCAGTTGCATTTTCTACAGACAGAGTGTTTCAAAACTGCTCAATCAAAAGTATGGTTTAACTCTGTTAGCTGAATGCTCAGATCAGAAAGTAGTTTCACAGAATGCTTCTGTGTAGTTTATATTTGAATATATTCCTTTTCCAATACTACGCTCTTAGCGCTCCAAATGTCCAGTTGCATTTTCTACAGAAAGAGTGTTCAGATCTGCTCAATCAAAAGTATGGTTTAACTCTGTTAGCTGAATGCACAGATCAGAAAGAAGTTTCACCGAATGATTCTGTGTAGTTTATATTTGAAGACATTCCTTTTTCCACTATTACCCTCTTAGCGCTCCGAATCTCCACTTGTATTTTCTACAAAAAGAGTGTTTCATAACAGCTCAATCAAAAATATGTTTTATCTCTGTTAACTGAATTTACAGATCAGAAATAAGTTTCACAGAATGCATCTGTGTAGTTTTTATTTGAAGATATTCTTTTTCCCAAAGTAGGCCTCTTAGCGCTTAGCATGTCCAATTGCAGTTTCTACAGAAAGAGTGTTTCAGAACGGCTCAATCAAAAGTAAGGTTCAACACTGTTAGTTGAATGCACAGAACAGAAAGAATTTTCACAGAATGCTACTGTGTAGTTTATATTTGAATATAGTCCTTTTTCCACTATTACCCTCTTAGCGCTCCGAATGTCCACTTGCATTTTCTACAGAAAGAGGGTTCAGCACTGCGCAATCAAAAGTATGGTTTAACTCTGTTAGCTTAATGAACATATCAGAAATAAGTTTCACACAATGCTTCTGTGTAGTTTTTATTTGAAGATATTATTTTTCCCAATAGAGGCCTCTTAGCGCTCAGAATGTCCAATTGCAGTTTCTACAGAAAGAGTGTTTCAGAAAGGCTCAATCAAAAGTAAGGTTGAACTCTGTTAATTGAATGCACAGAACAGAAAGAAGTTTCATACAATGCTTCTGTGTAGTTTATATTTGAACATATTCTTTTTTCCCCTATTACCCACTTAGCGCTACGAATGTCCAGTTGCATTTTCTACAGACAGAGTGTTTCAAAACTGCTCAATCAAAAGTATGTTTTAACTCTGTTAGCTGAATGCTCAGATCAGAAAGAAGTTTCACAGAATGCTTCTGTGTAGTTTATATTTGAATATATTCCTTTTTCCACTACTACTCTCTTAGCGCTCCAAATGTCCAGTTGCATTTTCTACAGAAAGAGTGTTCAGATCTGCTCAATCAAAAGTATGGTTTAACTCTGTTAGCTGAATGCACAGATAAGAAAGAAGTTTCACAGAATGATTCTGTGTAGTTTATATTTGGAGACATTCCTTTTTCCACTATTACCCTCTTAGCGCTCCGAATCTCCACTTGCATTTTCTACAGAAAGAGTGTTTCAGAACAGCTCAATCAAAACTAAGTTTCAACTCTTTTAGTTGAACAAACAGAACAGAAAGAAGTTTCACACAATTCTTCTGTGTAGTTTTTATTTGTAGACATTCTTTTTTCCAATATAGGCCTCTTAGCGCTCAGAATGTCCAATTGCAGTTTCTACAGAAAGAGTGTTTCAGAACGGCTCAATCAAAAGTAAGGTTGAACTCTGTTAGTTGAATGCACAGAACAGAAAGAAGTTTCATACAATGCTTCTGTGTAGTTTATATTTGAACATATTCTTTTTTCCACTATTACCCACTTAGCGCTACGAATGTCCAGTTGCATTTTCTACAGACAGAGTGTTTCAAAACTGCTCAATCAAAAGTATGGTTTAACTCTGTTAGCTGAATGCTCAGATCAGAAAGAAGTTTCACAGAATGCTTCTGTGTAGTTTATAGTTGAATATATTCCTTTTTCCACTATTACGCTCTTAGCGCTGCAAATGTCCAGTTGCATTTTCTACAGAAAGAGTGTTCAGATCTGCTCAATCAAAAGTATGGTTTAACTCTGTTAGCTGAATGCACAGATCAGAAAGAAGTTTCACCGAATGATTCTGTGTAGTTTATATTTGAAGACATTCCTTTTTCCACTATTACCCTCTTAGCCCTCCGAATCTCCACTTGCATTTTCTACAAAAAGAGTGTTTCATAACTGCTCAATCAAAAATATGTTTTATCTCTGTTAACTGAATTTACAGATCAGAAATAAGTTTCACAGAATGCATCTGTGTAGTTTTTATTTGAAGATATTATTTTTCCCAAAGTAGGCCTCTTAGCGCTTAGCATGTCCAATTGCAGTTTCTACAGAAAGAGTGTTTCAGAACGGCTCAATCTAAAGTAAGGTTCAACTCTGTTAGTTGAATGCACAGAACAGAAAGAATTTTCACAGAATGCTACTGTGTAGTTTATATTTGAATATAGTCCTTTTTCCACTATTACCCTCTTAGCGCTCCGAATGTCCACTTGCATTTTCTACAGAAAGAGGGTTCAGCACTGCGCAATCAAAAGTATGGTTTAACTCTGTTAGCGTAATGAACATATCAGAAATATGTTTCACACAATGCTTCTGTGTAGTTTTTATTTGAAGATATTATTTTTCCCAATAGAGGCCTCTTAGCGCTCAGAATGTCCAATTGCAGTTTCTACAGAAAGAGTGTTTCAGAAAGGCTCAATCAAAAGTAAGGTTGAACTCTGTTAGTTGAATGCACAGAATAGAAAGAAGTTTCATACAATGCTTCTGTGTAGTTTATATTTGAACATATTCTTTTTTCCACTATTACCCACTTAGCGCTACGAATGTCCAGTTGCATTTTCTACAGACAGAGTGTTTCAAAACTGCTCAATCAAAAGTATGGTTTAACTCTGTTAGCTGAATGCTCAGATCAGAAAGAAGTTTCACAGAATGCTTCTGTGTAGTTTATATTTGAATATATTCCTTTTTCCACTACTACTCTCTTAGCGCTCCAAATGTCCAGTTGCATTTTCTACAGAAAGAGTGTTCAGATCTGCTCAATCAAAAGTATGGTTTAACTCTGTTAGCTGAATGCACAGATCAGAAAGAAGTTTCACAGAATGATTCTGTGTAGTTTATATTTGGAGACATTCCTTTTTCCACTATTACCCTCTTAGCGCTCCGAATCTCCACTTGCATTTTCTACAGAAAGAGTGTTTCAGAACGGCTCAATCAAAACTAAAGTTCAACTCTTTTAGTTGAACAAACAGAACAGAAAGAAGTTTCACACAATTCTTCTGTGTAGTTTTTATTTGTAGACATTCTTTTTCCCAATATAGGCCTCTTAGCGCTCAGAATGTCCAATTGCAGTTTCTACAGAAAGAGTGTTTCAGAACGGCTCAATCAAATGTAAGGTTGAACTCTGTTAGTTGAATGCACAGAACAGAAAGAAGTTTCATACAATGCTTCTGTGTAGTTTATATTTGAACATATTCTTTTTTCCACTATTACCCACTTAGCGCTACGAATGTCCAGTTGCATTTTCTACAGACAGAGTGTTTCAAAACTGCTCAATCAAAAGTATGGTTTAACTCTGTTAGCTGAATGCTCAGATCAGAAAGAAGTTTCACAGAATGCTTCTGTGTAGTTTATACTTGAATATATTCCTTTTTCCACAACTACGCTCTTAGCGCTCCAAATGTCCAGTTGCATTTTCTACAGAAAGAGTGTTCAGATCTGCTCAATCAAAAGTATGGTTTAACTCTGTTAGTTGAATGCACAGATCTGAAAGAAGTTTCACCGAATGATTCTGTGTAGTTTATATTTGAAGACATTCCTTTTTCCACTATTACCCTCTGAGCGCTCCGAATCTCCACTTGTATTTTCTACAAAAAGAGTGTTTCATAACTGCTCAATCAAAAATATGTTTTATCTCTGTTAACTGAATTTACAGATCAGAAATAAGTTTCACACAATGCTTCTGTGTAGTTTTTATTTGAAGATATTCTTTTTCCCAAAGTAGGCCTCTTAGCGCTTAGCATGTCCAATTGCAGTTTCTACAGAAAGAGTGTTTCAGAACGGCTCAATCAAAAGTAAGGTTCAACTCTGTTAGTTGAATGCACAGAACAGAAAGAATTTTAACAGAATGCTACTGTGTAGTTTATATTTGAATATAGTCCTTTTTCCACTATTACCCACTTAGCGCTCCGAATGTCCACTTGCATTTTCTACAGAAAGAGGGTTCAGCACTGCGCAATCAAAAGTATGGTTTAACTCTGTTAGCTTAATGAACATATCAGAAATAAGTTTCACACAATGCTTCTGTGTAGTTTTTATTTGAAGATATTATTTTTCCCAATAGAGGCCTCTTAGCGCTCAGAATGTCCAATTGCAGTTTCTACAGAAAGAGTGTTTCAGAAAGGCTCAATCAAAAGTAAGGTTGAACTCTGTTAGTTGAATGCACAGAACAGGAAGAAGTTTCATACAATGCTTCTGTGTAGTTTATATTTGAACATATTCTTTTTTCCACTATTACCCACTTAGCGCTACGAATGTCCAGTTGCATTTTCTACGGACAGAGTGTTTCAAAACTGCTCAATCAAAAGTATGGTTTAACTCTGTTAGCTGAATGCTCAGATCAGAAAGAAGTTTCACAGAATGCTTCTGTGTAGTTTATATTTGAATATATTCCTTTTTCCACTACTACTCTCTTAGCGCTCCAAATGTCCAGTTGCATTTTCTACAGAAAGAGTGTTCAGATCTGCTCAATCAAAAGTATGGTTTAACTCTGTTAGCTGAATGCACAGATCAGAAAGAAGTTTCACAGAGTGATTCTGTGTAGTTTATATTTGGAGACATTCCTTTTTCCACTATTACCCTCTTAGCGCTCCGAATCTCCACTTGCATTTTCTACAGAAAGAGTGTTTCAGAACGGCTCAATCAAAACTAAGGTTCAACTCTTTTAGTTGAACAAACAGAACAGAAAGAAGTTTCACACAATTCTTCTGTGTAGTTTTTATTTGTAGACATTCTTTTTCCCAATATAGGCCTCTTAGCGCTCAGAATGTCCAATTGCAGTTTCTACAGAAAGAGTGTTTCAGAACGGCTCAATCAAAAGTAAGGTTGAACTCTGTTAGTTGAACGCACAGAACAGAAAGAAGTTTCATACAATGCTTCTGTGTAGTTTATATTTGAACATATTCTTTTTTCCACTATTACCCACTTAGCGCTACGAATGTCCAGTTGCATTTTCTACAGACAGAGTGTTTCAAAACTGCTCAATCAAAAGTATGGTTTAACTCTGTTAGCTGAATGCTCAGATCAGAAAGAAGTTTCACAGAATGCTTCTGTGTAGTTTATACTTGAATATATTCCTTTTTCCACTACTACGCTCTTAGCACTCCAAATGTCCAGTTGCATTTTCTACAGAAAGAGTGTTCAGATCTGCTCAATCAAAAGTATAGTTTAACTCTGTTAGCTGAATGCACAGATCAGAGAGAAGTTTCACCGAATGATTCTGTGTAGTTTATATTTGAAGACATTCCTTTTTCCACTATTACCCTCTTAGCGCTCCGAATCTCCACTTGTATTTTCTACAAAAAGAGTGTTTCATAACTGCTCAATCAAAAATATGTTTTATCTCTGTTAACTGAATTTACAGATCAGAAATAAGTTTCACAGAATGCATCTGTGTAGTTTTTATTTGAAGATATTCTTTTTCCCAAAGTAGGCCTCTTAGCGCTTAGCATGTCCAATTGCAGTTTCTACAGAAAGAGTGTTTCAGAACGGCTCAATCAAAAGTAAGGTTCAACTCTGTTAGTTGAATGCACAGAACAGAAAGAATTTTCACAGAATGCTACTGTGTAGTTTATATTTGAATATAGTCCTTTTTCCACTATTACCCTCTTAGCGCTCCGAATGTCCACTTGCATTTTCTACAGAAAGAGGGTTCAGCACTGCGCAATCAAAAGTATGGTTTAACTCTGTTAGCTTAATGAACATATCAGAAATAAGTTTCACACAATGCTTCTGTGTAGTTTTTATTTGAAGATATTATTTTTCCCAATAGAGGCCTCTTAGCGCTCAGAATGTCCAATTGCAGTTTCTACAGAAAGAGTGTTTCAGAAAGGCTCAATCAAAAGTAAGGTTCAACTCTGTTAGTTGAATGCACAGAACAGAAAGAAGTTTCATACAATGCTTCTGTGTAGTTTATATTTGAACATATTCTTTTTTCCACTATTACCCACTTAGCGCTACGAATGTCCAGTTGCATTTTCTACAGACAGAGTGTTTCAAAACTGCTCAATCAAAAGTATGGTTTAACTCTGTTAGCTGAATGCTCAGATCAGAAAGAAGTTTCACAGAATGCTTCTGTGTAGTTTATATTTGAATATATTCCTTTTTCCACTACTACTCTCTTAGCGCTCCAATTGTCCAGTTGCATTTTCTACAGAAAGAGTGTTCAGATCTGCTCAATCAAAAGTATGGTTTAACTCTGTTAGCTGAATGCACAGATCAGAAAGATGTTTCACAGAATGATTCTGTGTAGTTTATATTTGTAGACATTCCTTTTTCCACTATTACCCTCTTAGCGCTCCGAATCTCCACTTGCATTTTCTACAGAAAGAGTGTTTCAGAACGGCTCAATCAAAACTAAGGTTCAACTCTTTTAGTTGAACAAACAGAACAGAAAGAAGTTTCACACAATTCTTCTGTGTAGTTTTTATTTGTAGACATTCTTTTTCCCAATATAGGCCTCTTAGCGCTCAGAATGTCCAATTGCAGTTTCTACAGAAAGAGTGTTTCAGAACGGCTCAATCAAAAGTAAGGTTCAACTCTGTTAGTTGAATGCACAGAACAAAAAGAAGTTTCATACAATGCTTCTGTGTAGTTTATATTTGAACATATTCTTTTTTCCACTATTACCCACTTAGCGCTACGAATGTCCAGTTGCATTTTCTACAGACAGAGTGTTTCAAAACTGCTCAATCAAAAGTATGGTTTAACTCTGTTAGCTGAATACTCAGATCAGAAAGAAGTTTCACAGAATGCTTCTGTGTAGTTTATAGTTGAATATATTCCTTTTTCCACTATTACGCTCTTAGCGCTGCAAATGTCCAGTTGCATTTTCTACAGAAAGAGTGTTCAGATCTGCTCAATCAAAAGTATGGTATAACTCTGTTAGCTGAATGCACAGATCAGAAAGAAGTTTCACCGAATGATTCTGTGTAGTTTATATTTGAAGACATTCCTTTTTCCACTATTACCCTCTTAGCCCTCCGAATCTCCACTTGCATTTTCTACAAAAAGAGTGTTTCATAACTGCTCAATCAAAAATATGTTTTATCTCTGTTAACTGAATTTACAGATCAGAAATAAGTTTCACAGAATGCATCTGTGTAGTTTTTATTTGAAGATATTCTTTTTCCCAAAGTAGGCCTCTTAGCGCTTAGCATGTCCAATTGCAGTTTCTACAGAAAGAGTGTTTCAGAACGGCTCAATCTAAAGTAAGGTTCAACTCTGTTAGTTGAATGCACAGAACAGAAAGAATTTTCACAGAATGCTACTGTGTAGTTTATATTTGAATATAGTCCTTTTTCCACTATTACCCTCTTAGCGCTCCGAATGTCCACTTGCATTTTCTACAGAAAGAGGGTTCAGCACTGCGCAATCAAAAGTATGGTTTAACTCTGTTAGCGTAATGAACATATCAGAAATATGTTTCACACAATGCTTCTGTGTAGTTTTTATTTGAAGATATTATTTTTCCCAATAGAGGCCTCTTAGCGCTCAGAATGTCCAATTGCAGTTTCTACAGAAAGAGTGTTTCAGAAAGGCTCAATCAAAAGTAAGGTTGAACTCTGTTAGTTGAATGCACAGAATAGAAAGAAGTTTCATACAATGCTTCTGTGTAGTTTATATTTGAACATATTCTTTTTTCCACTATTACCCACTTAGCGCTACGAATGTCCAGTTGCATTTTCTACAGACAGAGTGTTTCAAAACTGCTCAATCAAAAGTATGGTTTAACTCTGTTAGCTGAATGCTCAGATCAGAAAGAAGTTTCACAGAATGCTTCTGTGTAGTTTATATTTGAATATATTCCTTTTTCCACTACTACTCTCTTAGCGCTCCAAATGTCCAGTTGCATTTTCTACAGAAAGAGTGTTCAGATCTGCTCAATCAAAAGTATGGTTTAACTCTGTTAGCTGAATGCACAGATCAGAAAGAAGTTTCACAGAATGATTCTGTGTAGTTTATATTTGGAGACATTCCTTTTTCCACTATTACCCTCTTAGCGCTCCGAATCTCCACTTGCATTTTCTACAGAAAGAGTGTTTCAGAACGGCTCAATCAAAACTAAAGTTCAACTCTTTTAGTTGAACAAACAGAACAGAAAGAAGTTTCACACAATTCTTCTGTGTAGTTTTTATTTGTAGACATTCTTTTTCCCAATATAGGCCTCTTAGCGCTCAGAATGTCCAATTGCAGTTTCTACAGAAAGAGTGTTTCAGAACGGCTCAATCAAATGTAAGGTTGAACTCTGTTAGTTGAATGCACAGAACAGAAAGAAGTTTCATACAATGCTTCTGTGTAGTTTATATTTGAACATATTCTTTTTTCCACTATTACCCACTTAGCGCTACGAATGTCCAGTTGCATTTTCTACAGACAGAGTGTTTCAAAACTGCTCAATCAAAAGTATGGTTTAACTCTGTTAGCTGAATGCTCAGATCAGAAAGAAGTTTCACAGAATGCTTCTGTGTAGTTTATACTTGAATATATTCCTTTTTCCACAACTACGCTCTTAGCGCTCCAAATGTCCAGTTGCATTTTCTACAGAAAGAGTGTTCAGATCTGCTCAATCAAAAGTATGGTTTAACTCTGTTAGTTGAATGCACAGATCTGAAAGAAGTTTCACCGAATGATTCTGTGTAGTTTATATTTGAAGACATTCCTTTTTCCACTATTACCCTCTGAGCGCTCCGAATCTCCACTTGTATTTTCTACAAAAAGAGTGTTTCATAACTGCTCAATCAAAAATATGTTTTATCTCTGTTAACTGAATTTACAGATCAGAAATAAGTTTCACACAATGCTTCTGTGTAGTTTTTATTTGAAGATATTCTTTTTCCCAAAGTAGGCCTCTTAGCGCTTAGCATGTCCAATTGCAGTTTCTACAGAAAGAGTGTTTCAGAACGGCTCAATCAAAAGTAAGGTTCAACTCTGTTAGTTGAATGCACAGAACAGAAAGAATTTTAACAGAATGCTACTGTGTAGTTTATATTTGAATATAGTCCTTTTTCCACTATTACCCACTTAGCGCTCCGAATGTCCACTTGCATTTTCTACAGAAAGAGGGTTCAGCACTGCGCAATCAAAAGTATGGTTTAACTCTGTTAGCTTAATGAACATATCAGAAATAAGTTTCACACAATGCTTCTGTGTAGTTTTTATTTGAAGATATTTTTCCCAATAGAGGCCTCTTAGCGCTCAGAATGTCCAATTGCAGTTTCTACAGAAAGAGTGTTTCAGAAAGGCTCAATCAAAAGTAAGGTTGAACTCTGTTAGTTGAATGCACAGAACAGGAAGAAGTTTCATACAATGCTTCTGTGTAGTTTATATTTGAACATATTCTTTTTTCCACTATTACCCACTTAGCGCTACGAATGTCCAGTTGCATTTTCTACGGACAGAGTGTTTCAAAACTGCTCAATCAAAAGTATGGTTTAACTCTGTTAGCTGAATGCTCAGATCAGAAAGAAGTTTCACAGAATGCTTCTGTGTAGTTTATATTTGAATATATTCCTTTTTCCACTACTACTCTCTTAGCGCTCCAAATGTCCAGTTGCATTTTCTACAGAAAGAGTGTTCAGATCTGCTCAATCAAAAGTATGGTTTAACTCTGTTAGCTGAATGCACAGATCAGAAAGAAGTTTCACAGAGTGATTCTGTGTAGTTTATATTTGGAGACATTCCTTTTTCCACTATTACCCTCTTAGCGCTCCGAATCTCCACTTGCATTTTCTACAGAAAGAGTGTTTCAGAACGGCTCAATCAAAACTAAGGTTCAACTCTTTTAGTTGAACAAACAGAACAGAAAGAAGTTTCACACAATTCTTCTGTGTAGTTTTTATTTGTAGACATTCTTTTTCCCAATATAGGCCTCTTAGCGCTCAGAATGTCCAATTGCAGTTTCTACAGAAAGAGTGTTTCAGAACGGCTCAATCAAAAGTAAGGTTGAACTCTGTTAGTTGAACGCACAGAACAGAAAGAAGTTTCATACAATGCTTCTGTGTAGTTTATATTTGAACATATTCTTTTTTCCACTATTACCCACTTAGCGCTACGAATGTCCAGTTGCATTTTCTACAGACAGAGTGTTTCAAAACTGCTCAATCAAAAGTATGGTTTAACTCTGTTAGCTGAATGCTCAGATCAGAAAGAAGTTTCACAGAATGCTTCTGTGTAGTTTATACTTGAATATATTCCTTTTTCCACTACTACGCTCTTAGCACTCCAAATGTCCAGTTGCATTTTCTACAGAAAGAGTGTTCAGATCTGCTCAATCAAAAGTATAGTTTAACTCTGTTAGCTGAATGCACAGATCAGAGAGAAGTTTCACCGAATGATTCTGTGTAGTTTATATTTGAAGACATTCCTTTTTCCACTATTACCCTCTTAGCGCTCCGAATCTCCACTTGTATTTTCTACAAAAAGAGTGTTTCATAACTGCTCAATCAAAAATATGTTTTATCTCTGTTAACTGAATTTACAGATCAGAAATAAGTTTCACAGAATGCATCTGTGTAGTTTTTATTTGAAGATATTCTTTTTCCCAAAGTAGGCCTCTTAGCGCTTAGCATGTCCAATTGCAGTTTCTACAGAAAGAGTGTTTCAGAACGGCTCAATCAAAAGTAAGGTTCAACTCTGTTAGTTGAATGCACAGAACAGAAAGAATTTTCACAGAATGCTACTGTGTAGTTTATATTTGAATATAGTCCTTTTTCCACTATTACCCTCTTAGCGCTCCGAATGTCCACTTGCATTTTCTACAGAAAGAGGGTTCAGCACTGCGCAATCAAAAGTATGGTTTAACTCTGTTAGCTTAATGAACATATCAGAAATAAGTTTCACACAATGCTTCTGTGTAGTTTTTATTTGAAGATATTATTTTTCCCAATAGAGGCCTCTTAGCGCTCAGAATGTCCAATTGCAGTTTCTACAGAAAGAGTGTTTCAGAAAGGCTCAATCAAAAGTAAGGTTCAACTCTGTTAGTTGAATGCACAGAACAGAAAGAAGTTTCATACAATGCTTCTGTGTAGTTTATATTTGAACATATTCTTTTTTCCACTATTACCCACTTAGCGCTACGAATGTCCAGTTGCATTTTCTACAGACAGAGTGTTTCAAAACTGCTCAATCAAAAGTATGGTTTAACTCTGTTAGCTGAATGCTCAGATCAGAAAGAAGTTTCACAGAATGCTTCTGTGTAGTTTATATTTGAATATATTCCTTTTTCCACTACTACTCTCTTAGCGCTCCAATTGTCCAGTTGCATTTTCTACAGAAAGAGTGTTCAGATCTGCTCAATCAAAAGTATGGTTTAACTCTGTTAGCTGAATGCACAGATCAGAAAGATGTTTCACAGAATGATTCTGTGTAGTTTATATTTGTAGACATTCCTTTTTCCACTATTACCCTCTTAGCGCTCCGAATCTCCACTTGCATTTTCTACAGAAAGAGTGTTTCAGAACGGCTCAATCAAAACTAAGGTTCAACTCTTTTAGTTGAACAAACAGAACAGAAAGAAGTTTCACACAATTCTTCTGTGTAGTTTTTATTTGTAGACATTCTTTTTCCCAATATAGGCCTCTTAGCGCTCAGAATGTCCAATTGCAGTTTCTACAGAAAGAGTGTTTCAGAACGGCTCAATCAAAAGTAAGGTTCAACTCTGTTAGTTGAATGCACAGAACAAAAAGAAGTTTCATACAATGCTTCTGTGTAGTTTATATTTGAACATATTCTTTTTTCCACTATTACCCACTTAGCGCTACGAATGTCCAGTTGCATTTTCTACAGACAGAGTGTTTCAAAACTGCTCAATCAAAAGTATGGTTTAACTCTGTTAGCTGAATACTCAGATCAGAAAGAAGTTTCACAGAATGCTTCTGTGTAGTTTATATTTGAATATATTACTTTTTCCACTACTACGCTCTTAGCGCTCCAAATGTCCAGTTGCATTTTCTACAGAAAGAGTGTTCAGATCTGCTCAATCAAAAGTATGTTTTAACTCTGTTAGCTGAATGCACAGATCAGAAAGAAGTTTCACCGAATGATTCTGTGTAGTTTATATTTGAAGACATTCCTTTTTCCACTATTACCCTCTTAGCGCTCCGAATCTCCACTTGTATTTTCTACAAAAAGGGTGTTTCATAACTGCTCAATCAAAAATATGTTTTATCTCTGTTAACTGAATTTACAGATCAGAAATAAGTTTCACACAATGCATCTGTGTAGTTTTTATTTGAAGATATTCTTTTTCCCAAAGTAGGCCTCTTAGCGCTTAGCATGTCCAATTGCAGTTTCTACAGAAAGAGTGTTTCAGAACGGCTCAATCAAAAGTAAGGTTCAACTCTGTTAGTTGAATGCACAGAACAGAAAGAATTTTCACAGAATGCTACTGTGTAGTTTATATTTGAATATAGTCCTTTTTCCACTATTACCCTCTTAGCGCTCCGAATGTCCACTTGCATTTTCTACAGAAAGAGGGTTCAGCACTGCGCAATCAAAAGTATGGTTTAACTCTGTTAGCTTAATGAACATATCAGAAATAAGTTTCACACAATGCTTCTGTGTAGTTTTTATTTGAAGATATTATTTTTCCCAATAGAGGCCTCTTAGCGCTCAGAATGTCCAATTGCAGTTTCCACAGAAAGAGTGTTTCAGAAAGGCTCAATCAAAAGTAAGGTTCAACTCTGTTACTTGAATGCACAGAACAGAAAGAAGTTTCATACAATGCTTCTGTGTAGTTTATATTTGAACATATTCTTTTTTCCACTATTACCCACTTAGCGCTACGAATGTCCAGTTGCATTTTCTACAGACAGAGTGTTTCAAAACTGCTCAATCAAAAGTATGGTTTAACTCTGTTAGCTGAATGCTCAGATCAGAAAGAAGTTTCACAGAATGCTTCTGTGTAGTTTATATTTGAATATATTACTTTTTCCACTACTACGCTCTTAGCGCTCCAAATGTCCAGTTGCATTTTCTACAGAAAGAGTGTTCAGATCTGCTCAATCAAAAGTATGGTTTAACTCTGTTACCTGAATGCACAGATCAGAAAGAAGTTTCACCGAATGATTCTGTGTAGTTTATATTTGAAGACATTACTTTTTCCACTATTACCCTCTTAGCGCTCCGAATCTCCACTTGTATTTTCTACAAAAAGAGTGTTTCATAACTGCTCAATCAAAAATATGTTTTATCTCTGTTAACTGAATTTACAGATCAGAAATAAGTTTCACAGAATGCATCTGTGTAGTTTTTATTTGAAGATATTCTTTTTCCCAAAGTAGGCCTCTTAGCGCTTAGCATGTCCAATTGCAGTTTCTACAGAAAGAGTGTTTCAGAACGGCTCAATCAAAAGTAAGGTTCAACTCTGTTAGTTGAATGCACAGAACAGAAAGAATTTTCACAGAATGCTACTGTGTAGTTTATATTTGAATATATTCCTTTTTCCACTATTACCCTCTTAGCGCTCCGAATGTCCACTTGCATTTTCTACAGAAAGAGGGTTCAGCACTGCGCAATCAAAAGTATGGTTTAACTCTGTTAGCTTAATGAACATATCAGAAATAAGTTTCACACAATGCTTCTGTGTAGTTTTTATTTGAAGATATTATTTTTCCCAATAGAGGCCTCTTAGCTCTCAGAATATCCAATTGCAGTTTCTACAGAAAGAGTGTTTCAGAAAGGCTCAATCAAAAGTAAGGTTCAACTCTGTTAGTTGAATGCACAGAACAGAAAGAATTTTCACAGAATGCTACTGTGTAGTTTATATTTGAATATAGTCCTTTTTCCACTATTACCCTCTTAGCGCTACGAATGTCCACTTGCATTTTCTACAGAAAGAGGGTTCAGCACTGCGCAATCAAAAGTATGGTTTAACTCTGTTAGCTTAATGAACATATCAGAAATTAGTTTCACACAATGCTTCTGTGTAGTTTTTATTTGAAGATATTATTTTTCCTTATAGAGGCCTCTTAGCGCTCAGAATGTCCAATTGCAGTTTCTACAGAAAGAGTGTTTCAGAAAGGCTCAATCAAAAGTAAGGTTGAACTCTGTTAGTTGAATGCACAGAACAGAAAGAAGTTTCATACAATGCTTATGTGTAGTTTATATTTGAACATATTCTTTTTTCCACTATTACCCACTTAGCACTACGAATGTCCAGTTGCATTTTCTACAGACAGAGTGTTTCAAAACTGCTCAATCAAAAGTATGGTTTAACTCTGTTAGCTGAATGCTCAGATCAGAAAGAAGTTTCACAGAATGCTTCTGTGTAGTTTATATTTGAATATATTCCTTTTTCCACTACTACGCTCTTAGCGCTCCAAATGTCCAGTTGCATTTTCTACAGAAAGAGTGTTCAGATCTGCTCAATCAAAAGTATGGTTTAACTCTGTTAGCTGAATGCACAGATCAGAAAGAAGTTTCACCGAATGATTCTGTGTAGTTTATATTTGAAGACATTCCTTTTTCCACTATTACCCTCTTAGCGCTCCGAATCTCCACTTGCATTTTCTACAACAAGAGTGTTTCATAACTGCTCAATCAAAAATATGTTTTATCTCTGTTAACTGAATTTACAGATCAGAAATAAGTTTCACAGAATGCATCTGTGTAGTTTTTATTTGAAGATATTCTTTTTCCCAATGTAGGCCTCTTAGCGCTTAGCATGTCCAATTGCAGTTTCTACAGAAAGAGTGTTTCAGAACGGCTCAATCAAAAGTAAGGTTCAACTCTGTTAGTTGAATGCACAGAACAGAAAGAATTTTCACAGAATGCTACTGTGTAGTTTATATTTGAATATATTCCTTTTTCCACTATTACCCTCTTAGCGCTCCGAATGTCCACTTGCATTTTCTACAGAAAGAGTGTTCAGAACTGCGCAATCAAAAGTACGGTTTAACTCTGTTAGCTAAATGAACATATCAGAAATAAGTTTCACACAATGCTTCTGTGTAGTTTTTATTTGAAGATATTATTTTTCCCAATAGAGGCCTCTTAGCGCTCAGAATGTCCAATTGCAGTTTCTACAGAAAGAGTGTTTCAGAAAGGCTCAATCAAAAGTAAGGTTCAACTCTGTTAGTTGAATGCACAGAGCAGAAAGAACTTTCATACAATGCTTCTGTGTAGTTTATATTTGAACATATTCTTTTTTCCACTATTACCCACTTAGCGCTACGAATGTCCAGTTGCATTTTCTACAGACAGAGTGTTTCAAAACTGCTCAATCAAAAGTATGGTTTAACTCTGTTAGCTGAATGCTCAGATCAGAAAGAAGTTTCACAGAATGCTTCTGTGTAGTTTATACTTGAATATATTCATTTTTCCACAACTACGCTCTTAGCGCTCCAAATGTCCAGTTGCATTTTCTACAGAAAGAGTGTTCAGATCTCCTCAATCAAAAGTATGGTTTAACTCTGTTAGTTGAATGCACAGATCTGAAAGAAGTTTCACCGAATGATTCTGTGTAGTTTATATTTGAAGACATTCCTTTTTCCACTATTACCCTCTGAGCGCTCCGAATCTCCACTTGTATTTTCTACAAAAAGAGTGTTTCATAACTGCTCAATCAAAAATATGTTTTATCTCTGTTAACTGAATTTACAGATCAGAAATAAGTTTCACACAATGCTTCTGTGTAGTTTTTATTTGAAGATATTCTTTTTCCCAAAGTAGGCCTCTTAGCGCTTAGCATGTCCAATTGCAGTTTCTACAGAAAGAGTGTTTCAGAACGGCTCAATCAAAAGTAAGGTTCAACTCTGTTAGTTGAATGCACAGAACAGAAAGAATTTTAACAGAATGCTACTGTGTAGTTTATATTTGAATATAGTCCTTTTTCCACTATTACCCACTTAGCGCTCCGAATGTCCACTTGCATTTTCTACAGAAAGAGGGTTCAGCACTGCGCAATCAAAAGTATGGTTTAACTCTGTTAGCTTAATGAACATATCAGAAATAAGTTTCACACAATGCTTCTGTGTAGTTTTTATTTGAAGATATTATTTTTCCCAATAGAGGCCTCTTAGCGCTCAGAATGTCCAATTGCAGTTTCTACAGAAAGAGTGTTTCAGAAAGGCTCAATCAAAAGTAAGGTTGAACTCTGTTAGTTGAATGCACAGAACAGGAAGAAGTTTCATACACAGCTTCTGTGTAGTTTATATTTGAACATATTCTTTTTTCCACTATTACCCACTTAGCGCTACGAATGTCCAGTTGCATTTTCTACGGACAGAGTGTTTCAAAACTGCTCAATCAAAAGTATGGTTTAACTCTGTTAGCTGAATGCTCAGATCAGAAAGAAGTTTCACAGAATGCTTCTGTGTAGTTTATATTTGAATATATTCCTTTTTCCACTACTACTCTCTTAGCGCTCCAAATGTCCAGTTGCATTTTCTACAGAAAGAGTGTTCAGATCTGCTCAATCAAAAGTATGGTTTAACTCTGTTAGCTGAATGCACAGATCAGAAAGAAGTTTCACAGAGTGATTCTGTGTAGTTTATATTTGGAGACATTCCTTTTTCCACTATTACCCTCTTAGCGCTCCGAATCTCCACTTGCATTTTCTACAGAAAGAGTGTTTCAGAACGGCTCAATCAAAACTAAGGTTCAACTCTTTTAGTTGAACAAACAGAACAGAAAGAAGTTTCACACAATTCTTCTGTGTAGTTTTTATTTGTAGACATTCTTTTTCCCAATATAGGCCTCTTAGCGCTCAGAATGTCCAATTGCAGTTTCTACAGAAAGAGTGTTTCAGAACGGCTCAATCAAAAGTAAGGTTGAACTCTGTTAGTTGAATGCACAGAACAGAAAGAAGTTTCATACAATGCTTCTGTGTAGTTTATATTTGAACATATTCTTTTTTCCACTATTACCCACTTAGCGCTACGAATGTCCAGTTGCATTTTCTACAGACAGAGTGTTTCAAAACTGCTCAATCAAAAGTATGGTTTAACTCTGTTAGCTGAATGCTCAGATCAGAAAGAAGTTTCACAGAATGCTTCTGTGTAGTTTATACTTGAATATATTCCTTTTTCCACTACTACGCTCTTAGCACTCCAAATGTCCAGTTGCATTTTCTACAGAAAGAGTGTTCAGATCTGCTCAATCAAAAGTATAGTTTAACTCTGTTAGCTGAATGCACAGATCAGAGAGAAGTTTCACCGAATGATTCTGTGTAGTTTATATTTGAAGACATTCCTTTTTCCACTATTACCCTCTTAGCGCTCCGAATCTCCACTTGTATTTTCTACAAAAAGAGTGTTTCATAACTGTTCAATCAAAAATATGTTTTATCTCTGTTAACTGAATTTACAGATCAGAAATAAGTTTCACAGAATGCATCTGTGTAGTTTTTATTTGAAGATATTCTTTTTCCCAAAGTAGGCCTCTTAGCGCTTAGCATGTCCAATTGCAGTTTCTACAGAAAGAGTGTTTCAGAACGGCTCAATCAAAAGTAAGGTTCAACTCTGTTAGTTGAATGCACAGAACAGAAAGAATTTTCACAGAATGCTACTGTGTAGTTTATATTTGAATATAGTCCTTTTTCCACTATTACCCTCTTAGCGCTCCGAATGTCCACTTGCATTTTCTACAGAAAGAGGGTTCAGCACTGCGCAATCAAAAGTATGGTTTAACTCTGTTAGCTTAATGAACATATCAGAAATAAGTTTCACACAATGCTTCTGTGTAGTTTTTATTTGAAGATATTATTTTTCCCAATAGAGGCCTCTTAGCGCTCAGAATGTCCAATTGCAGTTTCTACAGAAAGAGTGTTTCAGAAAGGCTCAATCAAAAGTAAGGTTCAACTCTGTTAGTTGAATGCACAGAACAGAAAGAAGTTTCATACAATGCTTCTGTGTAGTTTATATTTGAACATATTCTTTTTTCCACTATTACCCACTTAGCGCTACGAATGTCCAGTTGCATTTTCTACAGACAGAGTGTTTCAAAACTGCTCAATCAAAAGTATGGTTTAACTCTGTTAGCTGAATGCTCAGATCAGAAAGAAGTTTCACAGAATGCTTCTGTGTAGTTTATATTTGAATATATTCCTTTTTCCACTACTACTCTCTTAGCGCTCCAAATGTCCAGTTGCATTTTCTACAGAAAGAGTGTTCAGATCTGCTCAATCAAAAGTATGGTTTAACTCTGTTAGCTGAATGCACAGATCAGAAAGATGTTTCACAGAATGATTCTGTGTAGTTTATATTTGGAGACATTCCTTTTTCCACTATTACCCTCTTAGCGCTCCGAATCTCCACTTGCATTTTCTACAGAAAGAGTGTTTCAGAACGGCTCAATCAAAACTAAGGTTCAACTCTTTTAGTTGAACAAACAGAACAGAAAGAAGTTTCACACAATTCTTCTGTGTAGTTTTTATTTGTAGACATTCTTTTTCCCAATATAGGCCTCTTAGCGCTCAGAATGTCCAATTGCAGTTTCTACAGAAAGAGTGTTTCAGAACGGCTCAATCAAAAGTAAGGTTCAACTCTGTTAGTTGAATGCACAGAACAGAAAGAAGTTTCATACAATGCTTCTGTGTAGTTTATATTTGAACATATTCTTTTTTCCACTATTACCCACTTAGCGCTACGAATGTCCAGTTGCATTTTCTACAGACAGAGTGTTTCAAAACTGCTCAATCAAAAGTATGGTTTAACTCTGTTAGCTGAATACTCAGATCAGAAAGAAGTTTCACAGAATGCTTCTGTGTAGTTTATATTTGAATATATTACTTTTTCCACTACTACGCTCTTAGCGCTCCAAATGTCCAGTTGCATTTTCTACAGAAAGAGTGTTCAGATCTGCTCAATCAAAAGTATGTTTTAACTCTGTTAGCTGAATGCACAGATCAGAAAGAAGTTTCACCGAATGATTCTGTGTAGTTTATATTTGAAGACATTCCTTTTTCCACTATTACCCTCTTAGCGCTCCGAATCTCCACTTGTATTTTCTACAAAAAGGGTGTTTCATAACTGCTCAATCAAAAATATGTTTTATCTCTGTTAACTGAATTTACAGATCAGAAATAAGTTTCACACAATGCATCTGTGTAGTTTTTATTTGAAGATATTCTTTTTCCCAAAGTAGGCCTCTTAGCGCTTAGCATGTCCAATTGCAGTTTCTACAGAAAGAGTGTTTCAGAACGGCTCAATCAAAAGTAAGGTTCAACTCTGTTAGTTGAATGCACAGAACAGAAAGAATTTTCACAGAATGCTACTGTGTAGTTTATATTTGAATATAGTCCTTTTTCCACTATTACCCTCTTAGCGCTCCGAATGTCCACTTGCATTTTCTACAGAAAGAGGGTTCAGCACTGCGCAATCAAAAGTATGGTTTAACTCTGTTAGCTTAATGAACATATCAGAAATAAGTTTCACACAATGCTTCTGTGTAGTTTTTATTTGAAGATATTATTTTTCCCAATAGAGGCCTCTTAGCGCTCAGAATGTCCAATTGCAGTTTCTACAGAAAGAGTGTTTCAGAAAGGCTCAATCAAAAGTAAGGTTCAACTCTGTTAGTTGAATGCACAGAACAGAAAGAAGTTTCATACAATGCTTCTGTGTAGTTTATATTTGAACATATTCTTTTTTCCACTATTACCCACTTAGCGCTACGAATGTCCACTTGCATTTTCTACAGACAGAGTGTTTCAAAACTGCTCAATCAAAAGTATGGTTTAACTCTGTTAGCTGAATGCTCAGATCAGAAAGAAGTTTCACAGAATGCTTCTGTGTAGTTTATATTTGAATATATTCCTTTTTCCACTACTACTCTCTTAGCGCTCCAAATGTCCAGTTGCATTTTCTACAGAAAGAGTGTTCAGATCTGCTCAATCAAAAGTATGGTTTAACTCTGTTAGCTGAATGCACAGATCAGAAAGATGTTTCACAGAATGATTCTGTGTAGTTTATATTTGGAGACATTCCTTTTTCCACTATTACCCTCTTAGCGCTCCGAATCTCCACTTGCATTTTCTACAGAAAGAGTGTTTCAGAACGGCTCAATCAAAACTAAGGTTCAACTCTTTTAGTTGAACAAACAGAACAGAAAGAAGTTTCACACAATTCTTCTGTGTAGTTTTTATTTGTAGACATTCTTTTTCCCAATATAGGCCTCTTAGCGCTCAGAATGTCCAATTGCAGTTTCTACAGAAAGAGTGTTTCAGAACGGCTCAATCAAAAGTAAGGTTCAACTCTGTTAGTTGAATGCACAGAACAGAAAGAAGTTTCATACAATGCTTCTGTGTAGTTTATATTTGAACATATTCTTTTTTCCACTATTACCCACTTAGCGCTACGAATGTCCAGTTGCATTTTCTACAGACAGAGTGTTTCAAAACTGCTCAATCAAAAGTATGGTTTAACTCTGTTAGCTGAATGCTCAGATCAGAAAGAAGTTTCACAGAAAGCTTCTGTGTAGTTTATATTTGAATATATTACTTTTTCCACTACTACGCTCTTAGCGCTCCAAATGTCCAGTTGCATTTTCTACAGAAAGAGTGTTCAGATCTGCTCAATCAAAAGTATGGTTTAACTCTGTTAGCTGAATGCACAGATCAGAAAGAAGTTTCACCGAATGATTCTGTGTAGTTTATATTTGAAGACATTCCTTTTTCCACTATTACCCTCTTAGCGCTC
Source organism: Symphalangus syndactylus (assembly GCF_028878055.3). Taxonomy (NCBI): domain Eukaryota; kingdom Metazoa; phylum Chordata; class Mammalia; order Primates; family Hylobatidae; genus Symphalangus; species Symphalangus syndactylus. The sequence goes on from NC_072425.2 coordinate 2,962,898, forward strand.
CGAATCTCCACTTGTATTTTCTACAAAAAGAGTGTTTCATAACTGCTCAATCAAAAATATGTTTTATCTCTGTTAACTGAATTTACAGATCAGAAATAAGTTTCACAGAATGCATCTGTGTAGTTTTTATTTGAAGATATTCTTTTTCCCAAAGTAGGCCTCTTAGCGCTTAGCATGTCCAATTGCAGTTTCTACAAAAAGAGTGTTTCAGAACGGCTCAATCAAAAGTAAGGTTCAACTCTGTTAGTTGAATGCACAGAACAGAAAGAATTTTCACAGAATGCTACTGTGTAGTTTATATTTGAATATAGTCCTTTTTCCACTATTACCCTCTTAGCGCTCCGAATGTCCACTTGCATTTTCTACAGAAAGAGGGTTCAGCACTGCGCAATCAAAAGTATGGTTTAACTCTGTTAGCTTAATGAACATATCAGAAATAAGTTTCACACAATGCTTCTGTGTAGTTTTTATTTGAAGATATTATTTTTCCCAATAGAGGCCTCTTAGCGCTCAGAATATCCAATTGCAGTTTCTACAGAAAGAGTGTTTCAGAAAGGCTCAATCAAAAGTAAGGTTCAACTCTGTTAGTTGAATGCACAGAACAGAAAGAATTTTCACAGAATGCTACTGTGTAGTTTATATTTGAATATAGTCCTTTTTCCACTATTACCCTCTTAGCGCTACGAATGTCCACTTGCATTTTCTACAGAAAGAGGGTTCAGCACTGCGCAATCAAAAGTATGGTTTAACTCTGTTAGCTTAATGAACATATCAGAAATTAGTTTCACACAATGCTTCTGTGTAGTTTTTATTTGAAGATATTATTTTTCCTTATAGAGGCCTCTTAGCGCTCAGAATGTCCAATTGCAGTTTCTACAGAAAGAGTGTTTCAGAAAGGCTCAATCAAAAGTAAGGTTCAACTCTGTTAGTTGAATGCACAGAACAGAAAGAAGTTTCATACAATGCTTCTGTGTAGTTTATATTTGAACATATTCTTTTTTCCACTATTACCCACTTAGCACTACGAATGTCCAGTTGCATTTTCTACAGACAGAGTGTTTCAAAACTGCTCAATCAAAAGTATGGTTTAACTCTGTTAGCTCAATGCTCAGATCAGAAAGAAGTTTCACAGAATGCTTCTGTGTAGTTTATATTTGAATATATTCCTTTTTCCACTACTACGCTCTTAGCGCTCCAAATGTCCAGTTGCATTTTCTACAGAAAGAGTGTTCAGATCTGCTCAATCAAAAGTATGGTTTAACTCTGTTAGCTGAATGCACAGATCAGAAAGAAGTTTCACCGAATGATTCTGTGTAGTTTATATTTGAAGACATTCCTTTTTCCACTATTACCCTCATAGCGCTCCGAATCTCCACTTGCATTTTCTACAACAAGAGTGTTTCATAACTGCTCAATCAAAAATATGTTTTATCTCTGTTAACTGAATTTACAGATCAGAAATAAGTTTCACAGAATGCATCTGTGTAGTTTTTATTTGAAGATATTCTTTTTCGCAATGTAGGCCTCTTAGCGCTTAGCATGTCCAATTGCAGTTTCTACAGAAAGAGTGTTTCAGAACGGCTCAATCAAAAGTAAGGTTCAACTCTGTTAGTTGAATGCACAGAACAGAAAGAATTTTCACAGAATGCTACTGTGTAGTTTATATTTGAATATATTCCTTTTTCCACTATTACCCTCTTAGCGCTCCGAATGTCCACTTGCATTTTCTACAGAAAGAGTGTTCAGAACTGCGCAATCAAAAGTACGGTTTAACTCTGTTAGCTAAATGAACATATCAGAAATAAGTTTCACACAATGCTTCTGTGTAGTTTTTATTTGAAGATATTATTTTTCCCAATAGAGGCCTCTTAGCGCTCAGAATGTCCAATTGCAGTTTCTACAGAAAGAGTGTTTCAGAAAGGCTCAATCAAAAGTAAGGTTCAACTCTGTTAGTTGAATGCACAGAACAGAAAGAAGTTTCATACAATGCTTCTGTGTAGTTTATATTTGAACATATTCTTTTTTCCACTATTACCCACTTAGCGCTACGAATGTCCACTTGCATTTTCTACAGACAGAGTGTTTCAAAACTGCTCAATCAAAAGTATGGTTTAACTCTGTTAGCTGAATGCTCAGATCAGAAAGAAGTTTCACAGAATGCTTCTGTGTAGTTTATATTTGAATATATTCCTTTTTCCACTACTACTCTCTTAGCGCTCCAAATGTCCAGTTGCATTTTCTACAGAAAGAGTGTTCAGATCTGCTCAATCAAAAGTATGGTTTAACTCTGTTAGCTGAATGCACAGATCAGAAAGATGTTTCACAGAATGATTCTGTGTAGTTTATATTTGGAGACATTCCTTTTTCCACTATTACCCTCTTAGCGCTCCGAATCTCCACTTGCATTTTCTACAGAAAGAGTGTTTCAGAACGGCTCAATCAAAACTAAGGTTCAACTCTTTTAGTTGAACAAACAGAACAGAAAGAAGTTTCACACAATTCTTCTGTGTAGTTTTTATTTGTAGACATTCTTTTTCCCAATATAGGCCTCTTAGCGCTCAGAATGTCCAATTGCAGTTTCTACAGAAAGAGTGTTTCAGAACGGCTCAATCAAAAGTAAGGTTCAACTCTGTTAGTTGAATGCACAGAACAGAAAGAAGTTTCATACAATGCTTCTGTGTAGTTTATATTTGAACATATTCTTTTTTCCACTATTACCCACTTAGCGCTACGAATGTCCAGTTGCATTTTCTACAGACAGAGTGTTTCAAAACTGCTCAATCAAAAGTATGGTTTAACTCTGTTAGCTGAATGCTCAGATCAGAAAGAAGTTTCACAGAAAGCTTCTGTGTAGTTTATATTTGAATATATTACTTTTTCCACTACTACGCTCTTAGCGCTCCAAATGTCCAGTTGCATTTTCTACAGAAAGAGTGTTCAGATCTGCTCAATCAAAAGTATGGTTTAACTCTGTTAGCTGAATGCACAGATCAGAAAGAAGTTTCACCGAATGATTCTGTGTAGTTTATATTTGAAGACATTCCTTTTTCCACTATTACCCTCTTAGCGCTCCGAATCTCCACTTGTATTTTCTACAAAAAGAGTGTTTCATAACTGCTCAATCAAAAATATGTTTTATCTCTGTTAACTGAATTTACAGATCAGAAATAAGTTTCACAGAATGCATCTGTGTAGTTTTTATTTGAAGATATTCTTTTTCCCAAAGTAGGCCTCTTAGCGCTTAGCATGTCCAATTGCAGTTTCTACAAAAAGAGTGTTTCAGAACGGCTCAATCAAAAGTAAGGTTCAACTCTGTTAGTTGAATGCACAGAACAGAAAGAATTTTCACAGAATGCTACTGTGTAGATTATATTTGAATATAGTCCTTTTTCCACTATTACCCTCTTAGCGCTCCGAATGTCCACTTGCATTTTCTACAGAAAGAGGGTTCAGCACTGCGCAATCAAAAGTATGGTTTAACTCTGTTAGCTTAATGAACATATCAGAAATAAGTTTCACACAATGCTTCTGTGTAGTTTTTATTTGAAGATATTATTTTTCCCAATAGAGGCCTCTTAGCGCTCAGAATATCCAATTGCAGTTTCTACAGAAAGAGTGTTTCAGAAAGGCTCAATCAAAAGTAAGGTTCAACTCTGTTAGTTGAATGCACAGAACAGAAAGAATTTTCACAGAATGCTACTGTGTAGTTTATATTTGAATATAGTCCTTTTTCCACTATTACCCTCTTAGCGCTACGAATGTCCACTTGCATTTTCTACAGAAAGAGGGTTCAGCACTGCGCAATCAAAAGTATGGTTTAACTCTGTTAGCTTAATGAACATATCAGAAATTAGTTTCACACAATGCTTCTGTGTAGTTTTTATTTGAAGATATTATTTTTCCTTATAGAGGCCTCTTAGCGCTCAGAATGTCCAATTGCAGTTTCTACAGAAAGAGTGTTTCAGAAAGGCTCAATCAAAAGTAAGGTTCAACTCTGTTAGTTGAATGCACAGAACAGAAAGAAGTTTCATACAATGCTTCTGTGTAGTTTATATTTGAACATATTCTTTTTTCCACTATTACCCACTTAGCACTACGAATGTCCAGTTGCATTTTCTACAGACAGAGTGTTTCAAAACTGCTCAATCAAAAGTATGGTTTAACTCTGTTAGCTCAATGCTCAGATCAGAAAGAAGTTTCACAGAATGCTTCTGTGTAGTTTATATTTGAATATATTCCTTTTTCCACTACTACGCTCTTAGCGCTCCAAATGTCCAGTTGCATTTTCTACAGAAAGAGTGTTCAGATCTGCTCAATCAAAAGTATGGTTTAACTCTGTTAGCTGAATGCACAGATCAGAAAGAAGTTTCACCGAATGATTCTGTGTAGTTTATATTTGAAGACATTCCTTTTTCCACTATTACCCTCATAGCGCTCCGAATCTCCACTTGCATTTTCTACAACAAGAGTGTTTCATAACTGCTCAATCAAAAATATGTTTTATCTCTGTTAACTGAATTTACAGATCAGAAATAAGTTTCACAGAATGCATCTGTGTAGTTTTTATTTGAAGATATTCTTTTTCGCAATGTAGGCCTCTTAGCGCTTAGCATGTCCAATTGCAGTTTCTACAGAAAGAGTGTTTCAGAACGGCTCAATCAAAAGTAAGGTTCAACTCTGTTAGTTGAATGCACAGAACAGAAAGAATTTTCACAGAATGCTACTGTGTAGTTTATATTTGAATATATTCCTTTTTCCACTATTACCCTCTTAGCGCTCCGAATGTCCACTTGCATTTTCTACAGAAAGAGTGTTCAGAACTGCGCAATCAAAAGTACGGTTTAACTCTGTTAGCTAAATGAACATATCAGAAATAAGTTTCACACAATGCTTCTGTGTAGTTTTTATTTGAAGATATTATTTTTCCCAATAGAGGCCTCTTAGCGCTCAGAATGACCAATTGCAGTTTCTACAGAAAGAGTGTTTCAGAAAGGCTCAATCAAAAGTAAGGTTCAACTCTGTTAGTTGAATGCACAGAGCAGAAAGAAGTTTCATACAATGCTTCTGTGTAGTTTATATTTGAACATATTCTTTTTTCCACTATTACCCACTTAGCGCTACGAATGTCCAGTTGCATTTTCTACAGACAGAGTGTTTCAAAACTGCTCAATCAAAAGTATGGTTTAACTCTGTTAGCTGAATGCTCAGATCAGAAAGAAGTTTCACAGAATGCTTCTGTGTAGTTTATATTTGAATATATTACTTTGTCCACTACTACGCTCTTAGCGCTCCAAATGTCCAGTTGCATTTTCTACAGAAAGAGTGTTCAGATCTGCTCAATCAAAAGTATGGTTTAACTCTGTTAGCTGAATGCACAGATCAGAAAGAAGTTTCACCGAATGATTCTGTGTAGTTTATATTTGAAGACATTCCTTTTTCCACTATTACCCTCTTAACGCTCGGAATCTCCACTTGCCTTTTCTACAAAAAGACTGTTTCATAACTGCTCAATCAAAAATATGTTTTATCTCTGTTAACTGAATTTACAGATCAGAGATAAGTTTCACAGAATGCATCTGTGTAGTTTTTATTTGAAGAGATTCTTTTTCCGAATGTAGGCCTCTTAGCGCTTAGCATGTCCAATTGCAGTTTCTACAGAAAGAGTGTTTCAGAACGGCTCAATCAAAAGTAAGGTTCAACTCTGTTAGTTGAATGCACAGAACAGAAAGTATTTTCACAGAATGCTACTGTGTAGTTTATATTTGAATATATTCCTTTTTCCACTATTACCCTCTTAGCGCTCCGAATGTCCACTTGCATTTTCTACAGAAAGAGTGTTCAGAACTGCGCAATCAAAAGTACGGTTTAACTATGTTAGATTAATGAACATATCAGAAATAAGTTTCACACAATGCTTCTGTGTAGTTTTTATTTGAAGATATTATTTTTCCCAATAGAGGCCTCTTAGCACTCAGAATGTCCAATTGCAGTTTCTACAGAAAGAGTGTTTCAGAAAGGCTCAATCAAAAGTAAGATTCAACTCTGTTAGTGGAATGCACAGAACAGAAAGAAGTTTCATACAATGCTTCTGTGTAGTTTATATTTGAACATATTCTTTTTTCCACTATTACCCACTTAGCGCTACGAATGTCCAGTTGCATTTTCTACAGACAGAGTGTTTCAAAACTGCTCAATCAAAAGTATGGTTTAACTCTGTTAGCTGAATGCTCAGATCAGAAAGAAGTTTCACAGAATGCTTCTGTGTAGTTTATATTTGAATATATTCCTTTTTCCACTACTACGCTCTTAGCGCTCCAAATGTCCGGTTGCATTTTCTACAGAAAGAGTGTTCAGATCTGCTCAATCAAAAGTATGGTTTAACTCTGTTAGCTGAATGCACAGATCAGAAAGAAGTTTCACCAAATGATTCTGTGTAGTTTATATTTGAAGACATTCCTTTTTCCACTATTACCCTCTTAGCGTGCGGAATCTCGACTTGCCTTTTCTACAAAAAGAGTGTTTCATAACTGCTCAATCAAAAATATGTTTTATCTCTGTTAACTGAATTTACAGATCAGAGATAAGTTTCACAGAATGCATCTGTGTAGTTTTTATTTGAAGAGATTCTTTTTCCCAATGTAGGCCTCTTAGCGCTTAGCATGTCCAATTGCAGTTTCTACAGAAAGAGTGTTTCAGAACGGCTCAATCAAAAGTAAGGTTCAACTCTGTTAGTTGAATGCACAGAACAGAAAGAATTTTCACAGAATGCTACTGTGTAGTTTATATTTGAATATATTCCTTTTTCCACTATTACCCTCTTAGCGCTCCGAATGTCCACTTGCATTTTCTACAGAAAGAGGGTTCTGCACTGCGCAATCAAAAGTATGGTTTAACTCTGTTAGCTTAATGAACATATCAGAAATAAGTTTCACAAAATGGTTCTGTGTAGTTTTTATTTGAAGATATTATTTTTCCCTATAGAGGCCTCTTAGCGCTCAGAATGTCCAATTGCAGTTTCTACAGAAAGAGTGTTTCAGAAAGGCTCAATCAAATGTAAGGTTCAACTCTGTTAGTTGAATGCACAGAACAGAAAGAAGTTTCATACAATGCTTCTGTGCAGTTTATATTTGAATATATTCTTTTTTCCACTATTACCCACTTAGCCCTACGAATGTCCAGTTGCATTTTCTACAGACAGAGTGTTTCAAAACTGCTCAATCAAAAGTATGGTTTAACTCTGTTAGCTCAATGCTCAGATCAGAAAGAAGTTTCACAGAATGCTTCTGTGTAGTTTATATTTGAATATATTCCTTTTTCCACTACTACTCTCTTAGCGCTCCAAATGTACAGTTGCATTTTCTACAGAAAGAGTGTTCAGATCTGCTCAATCAAAAGTATGGTTTAACTCTGTTAGCTGAATGCACAGATCAGAAAGAAGTTTCACAGAATGATTCTGTGTAGTTTATATTTGGAGACATTCCTTTTTCCACTATTACCCTCTTAGCGCTCCGTATCTCCACTTGCATTTTCTACAGAAACAGTGTTTCAGAACGGCTCAATCAAAACTAAGGTTCAACTCTTTTAGTTGAACAAACAGAACAGAAAGAAGTTTCACACAATTCTTCTGTGTAGTTTTTATTTGTAGACATTCTTTTTCCCAATATAGGCCTCTTAGCGCTCAGGTTGTCCAATTGCAGTTTCTACAGAAAGAGTGTTTCAGAACGGCTCAATCAAAAGTAAGGTTCAACTCTGTTAGTTGAATGCACAGAACAGAAAGAAGTTTCATACAATGCTTCTGTGTAGTTTATATTTGAACATATTCTTTTTTCCACTATTACCCACTTAGCGCTACGAATGTCCAGTTGCATTTTCTACAGACAGAGTGTTTCAAAACTGCTCAATCAAAAGTATGGTTTAACTCTGTTAGCTGAATACTCAGATCAGAAAGAAGTTTCTCAGAATGCTTCTGTGTAGTTTATATTTGAATATATTACTTTTTCCACTACTACGCTCTTAGCGCTCCAAATGTCCAGTTGCATTTTCTACAGAAAGAGTGTTCAGATCTGCTCAATCAAAAGTATGTTTTAACTCTGTTAGCTGAATGCACAGATCAGAAAGAAGTTTCACCGAATGATTCTGTGTAGTTTATATTTGAAGACATTCCTTTTTCCACTATTACCCTCTTAGCGCTCCGAATCTCCACTTGTATTTTCTACAAAAAGGGTGTTTCATAACTGCTCAATCAAAAATATGTTTTATCTCTGTTAACTGAATTTACAGATCAGAAATAAGTTTCACAGAATGCATCTGTGTAGTTTTTATTTGAAGATATTCTTTTTCCCAAAGTAGGCCTCTTAGCGCTTAGCATGTCCAATTGCAGTTTCTACAGAAAGAGTGTTTCAGAACGGCTCAATCAAAAGTAAGGTTCAACTCTGTTAGTTGAATGCACAGAACAGAAAGAATTTTCACAGAATGCTACTGTGTAGTTTATATTTGAATATAGTCCTTTTTCCACTATTACCCTCTTAGCGCTCCGAATGTCCACTTGGATTTTCTACAGAAAGAGGGTTCAGCACTGCGCAATCAAAAGTATGGTTTAACTCTGTTAGCTTAATGAACATATCAGAAATAAGTTTCACACAATGCTTCTGTGTAGTTTTTATTTGAAGATATTATTTTTCCCAATAGAGGCCTCTTAGCGCTCAGAATGTCCAATTGCAGTTTCTACAGAAAGAGTGTTTCAGAAAGGCTCAATCAAAAGTAAGGTTCAACTCTGTTAGTTGAATGCACAGAACAGAAAGAAGTTTCATACAATGCTTCTGTGTAGTTTATATTTGAACATATTCTTTTTTCCACTATTACCCACTTAGCGCTACGAATGTCCAGTTGCATTTTCTACAGACAGAGTGTTTCAAAACTGCTCAATCAAAAGTATGGTTTAACTCTGTTAGCTGAATGCTCAGATCAGAAAGAAGTTTCACAGAATGCTTCTGTGTAGTTTATATTTGAATATATTCCTTTTTCCACTACTACGCTCTTAGCGCTCCAAATGTCCAGTTGCATTTTCTACAGAAAGAGTGTTCAGATCTGCTCAATCAAAAGTATGGTTTAACTCTGTTAGCTGAATGCACAGATCAGAAAGAAGTTTCACCAAATGATTCTGTGTAGTTTATATTTGAAGACATTCCTTTTTCCACTATTACCCTCTTAGCGTGCGGAATCTCGACTTGCCTTTTCTACAAAAAGAGTGTTTCATAACTGCTCAATCAAAAATATGTTTTATCTCTGTTAACTGAATTTACAGATCAGAGATAAGTTTCACAGAATGCATCTGTGTAGTTTTTATTTGAAGAGATTCTTTTTCCCAATGTAGGCCTCTTAGCGCTTAGCATGTCCAATTGCAGTTTCTACAGAAAGAGTGTTTCAGAACGGCTCAATCAAAAGTAAGGTTCAACTCTGTTAGTTGAATGCACAGAACAGAAAGAATTTTCACAGAATGCTACTGTGTAGTTTATATTTGAATATATTCCTTTTTCCACTATTACCCTCTTAGCGCTCCGAATGTCCACTTGCATTTTCTACAGAAAGAGGGTTCTGCACTGCGCAATCAAAAGTATGGTTTAACTCTGTTAGCTTAATGAACATATCAGAAATAAGTTTCACAAAATGGTTCTGTGTAGTTTTTATTTGAAGATATTATTTTTCCCTATAGAGGCCTCTTAGCGCTCAGAATGTCCAATTGCAGTTTCTACAGAAAGAGTGTTTCAGAAAGGCTCAATCAAATGTAAGGTTCAACTCTGTTAGTTGAATGCACAGAACAGAAAGAAGTTTCATACAATGCTTCTGTGCAGTTTATATTTGAATATATTCTTTTTTCCACTATTACCCACTTAGCCCTACGAATGTCCAGTTGCATTTTCTACAGACAGAGTGTTTCAAAACTGCTCAATCAAAAGTATGGTTTAACTCTGTTAGCTCAATGCTCAGATCAGAAAGAAGTTTCACAGAATGCTTCTGTGTAGTTTATATTTGAATATATTCCTTTTTCCACTACTACTCTCTTAGCGCTCCAAATGTACAGTTGCATTTTCTACAGAAAGAGTGTTCAGATCTGCTCAATCAAAAGTATGGTTTAACTCTGTTAGCTGAATGCACAGATCAGAAAGAAGTTTCACAGAATGATTCTGTGTAGTTTATATTTGGAGACATTCCTTTTTCCACTATTACCCTCTTAGCGCTCCGTATCTCCACTTGCATTTTCTACAGAAACAGTGTTTCAGAACGGCTCAATCAAAACTAAGGTTCAACTCTTTTAGTTGAACAAACAGAACAGAAAGAAGTTTCACACAATTCTTCTGTGTAGTTTTTATTTGTAGACATTCTTTTTCCCAATATAGGCCTCTTAGCGCTCAGGTTGTCCAATTGCAGTTTCTACAGAAAGAGTGTTTCAGAACGGCTCAATCAAAAGTAAGGTTCAACTCTGTTAGTTGAATGCACAGAACAGAAAGAAGTTTCATACAATGCTTCTGTGTAGTTTATATTTGAACATATTCTTTTTTCCACTATTACCCACTTAGCGCTACGAATGTCCAGTTGCATTTTCTACAGACAGAGTGTTTCAAAACTGCTCAATCAAAAGTATGGTTTAACTCTGTTAGCTGAATACTCAGATCAGAAAGAAGTTTCACAGAATGCTTCTGTGTAGTTTATATTTGAATATATTACTTTTTCCACTACTACGCTCTTAGCGCTCCAAATGTCCAGTTGCATTTTCTACAGAAAGAGTGTTCAGATCTGCTCAATCAAAAGTATGTTTTAACTCTGTTAGCTGAATGCACAGATCAGAAAGAAGTTTCACCGAATGATTCTGTGTAGTTTATATTTGAAGACATTCCTTTTTCCACTATTACCCTCTTAGCGCTCCGAATCTCCACTTGTATTTTCTACAAAAAGGGTGTTTCATAACTGCTCAATCAAAAATATGTTTTATCTCTGTTAACTGAATTTACAGATCAGAAATAAGTTTCACAGAATGCATCTGTGTAGTTTTTATTTGAAGATATTCTTTTTCCCAAAGTAGGCCTCTTAGCGCTTAGCATGTCCAATTGCAGTTTCTACAGAAAGAGTGTTTCAGAACGGCTCAATCAAAAGTAAGGTTCAACTCTGTTAGTTGAATGCACAGAACAGAAAGAATTTTCACAGAATGCTACTGTGTAGTTTATATTTGAATATAGTCCTTTTTCCACTATTACCCTCTTAGCGCTCCGAATGTCCACTTGCATTTTCTACAGAAAGAGGGTTCAGCACTGCGCAATCAAAAGTATGGTTTAACTCTGTTAACTTAATGAACATATCAGAAATAAGTTTCACACAATGCTTCTGTGTAGTTTTTATTTGAAGATATTATTTTTCCCAATAGAGGCCTCTTAGCGCTCAGAATGTCCAATTGCAGTTTCTACAGAAAGAGTGTTTCAGAAAGGCTCAATCAAAAGTAAGGTTCAACTCTGTTAGTTGAATGCACAGAACAGAAAGAAGTTTCATACAATGCTTCTGTGTAGTTTCTATTTGAACATATTCTTTTTTCCACTATTACCCACTTAGCGCTACGAATGCCCACTTGCATTTTCTACAGACAGAGTGTTTCAAAACTGCTCAATCAAAAGTATGGTTTAACTCTGTTAGCTGAATGCTCAGATCAGAAAGAAGTTTCACAGAATGCTTCTGTGTAGTTTATATTTGAATATATTCCTTTTTCCACTACTACTCTCTTAGCGCTCCAAATGTCCAGTTGCATTTTCTACAGAAAGAGTGTTCAGATCTGCTCAATCAAAAGTATGGTTTAACTCTGTTAGCTGAATGCACAGATCAGAAAGATGTTTCACAGAATGATTCTGTGTAGTTTATATTTGGAGACATTCCTTTTTCCACTATTACCCTCTTAGCGCTCCGAATCTCCACTTGCATTTTCTACAGAAAGAGTGTTTCAGAACGGCTCAATCAAAACTAAGGTTCAACTCTTTTAGTTGAACAAACAGAACAGAAAAAAGTTTCACACAATTCTTCTGTGTAGTTTTTATTTGTAGACATTCTTTTTCCCAATATAGGCCTCTTAGCGCTCAGAATGTCCAATTGCAGTTTCTACAGAAAGAGTGTTTCAGAACGGCTCAATCAAAAGTAAGGTTCAACTCTGTTAGTTGAATGCACAGAACAGAAAGAAGTTTCATACAATGCTTCTGTGTAGTTTATATTTGAACATATTCTTTTTTCCACTATTACCCACTTAGCGCTACGAATGTCCAGTTGCATTTTCTACAGACAGAGTGTTTCAAAACTGCTCAATCAAAAGTATGGTTTAACTCTGTTAGCTGAATGCTCAGATCAGAAAGAAGTTGCACAGAATGCTTCTGTGTAGTTTATATTTGAATATATTACTTTTTCCACTACTACGCTCTTAGCGCTCCAAATGTCCAGTTGCATTTTCTACAGAAAGAGTGTTCAGATCTGCTCAATCAAAAGTATGGTTTAACTCTGTTAGCTGAATGCACAGATCAGAAAGAAGTTTCACCGAATGATTCTGTGTAGTTTATATTTGAAGACATTCCTTTTTCCACTATTACCCTCTTAGCGCTCCGAATCTCCACTTGTATTTTCTACAAAAAGAGTGTTTCATAACTGCTCAATCAAAAATATGTTTTATCTCTGTTAACTGAATTTACAGATCAGAAATAAGTTTCACAGAATGCATCTGTGTAGTTTTTATTTGAAGATATTCTTTTTCCCAAAGTAGGCCTCTTAGCGCTTAGCATGTCCAATTGCAGTTTCTACAGAAAGAGTGTTTCAGAACGGCTCAATCAAAAGTAAGGTTCAACTCTGTTAGTTGAATGCACAGAACAGAAAGAATTTTCACAGAATGCTACTGTGTAGTTTATATTTGAATATATTCCTTTTTCCACTATTACCCTCTTAGCGCTCCGAATGTCCACTTGCATTTTCTACAGAAAGAGTGTTCAGAACTGCGCAATCAAAAGTATGGTTTAACTCTGTTAGCTTAATGAACATATCAGAAATAAGATTCACACAATGCTTCTGTGTAGTTTTTATTTGAAGATATTATTTTTCCCAATAGAGACCTCTTAGCGCTCAGAATTTCCAATTGCAGTTTCTACAGAAAGAGTGTTTCAGAAAGGCTCAATCAAAAGTAAGGTTCAACTCTGTTAGTTGAATGCACAGAACAGAAAGAAGTTTCATACAATGCTTCTGTGTAGTTTATATTTGAACATATTCTTTTTTCCACTATTACCCACTTAGCGCTACGAATGTCCAGTTGCATTTTCTACAGACAGAGTGTTTCAAAACTGCTCAATCAAAAGTATGGTTTAACTCTGTTAGCTGAATGCTCAAATCAGAAAGAAGTTTCACAGAATGATTCTGTGTAGTTTATATTTCAATATATTCCTTTTTCCACTACTACTCTCTTAGCGCTCCAAATGTCCAGTTGCGTTTTCTACAGAAAGAGTGTTCAGATCTGCTCAATCAAAAGTATGGTTTAACTCTGTTAGCTGAATGCACAGATCGGAAAGAAGTTTCACCGAATGATTCTGTGTAGTTTATATTTGGAGACATTCCTTTTCCCACTATTACCCTCTTAGCGCTCCGAATCTTCACTTGCATTTTCTACAGAAAGAGTGTTTCAGAACGGCTCAATCAAAACTAAGGTTCAACTCTTTTAGTTGAACAAACAGAACAGAAAGAAGTTTCACACAATTCTTCTGTGTAGTTTTTATTTGTAGACATTCTTTTTCCCAATAGAGGCCTCTTAGCGCTCAAAATGTCCAATTGCAGTTTCTACAGAAAGAGTGTTTCAGAACGGCTCAATCAAAAGTAAGGTTCAACTCTGTTAGTTGAATGCACAGAACAGAAAGAAGTTTCATATAATGCTTCTGTGTAATTTATATTTGAACATATTCTTTTTTCCACTATTACCCACTTAGCGCTACGAATGTCCAGTTGCATTTTCTACAGACAGAGTGTTTCAAAACTGCTCAATCAAAAGTATGGTTTAACTCTATTAGCTGAATTCTCAGATCAGAAAGAAGTTTCACAGAATGCTTCTGTGTAGTTTATATTTGAATATATTCCTTTTTCCACTACTACGCTCTTAGCGCTCCAAATTTCCAGTTGCATTTTCTACAGAAAGAGTGTTCAGATCTGCTCAATCAAAAGTATGGTTTAACTCTGTTAGCTGAATGCACAGATCAGAAAGAAGTTTCACCGAATGATTCTGTGTAGTTTATATTTGAAGACATTCCTTTTTCCACTATTACCCTCTTAGCGCTCCGAATCTCCACTTGCATTTTCTTCAAAAAGAGTGTTTCATAACTGCTCAATCAAAAATATGTTTTATCTCTGTTAACTGAATTTACAGATCAGAAATAAGTTTCACAGAATGCATCTGTGTAGTTTTTATTTGAAGATATTCTTTTTCCCAATGTAGGCCTCTTAGCGCTTAGCATGTCCAATTGCAGTTTCTACAGAAAGAGTGTTTCAGAACGGCTCTATCAAAAGTAAGGTTCAACTCTGTTAGTTGAATGCACAGAACAGAAAGAAGTTTCATACAATGCTTCTGTGTAGTTTATATTTGAACATATTCTATTTTCCACTATTACCCACTTAGCGCTACGAATGTCCAGTTGCATTTTCTACAGACAGAGTGTTTCAAAACTGCTCAATCAAAAGTATGGTTTAACTCTGTTAGCTGAATGCTCAGATCAGAAAGAAGTTTCACAGAATGCTTCTGTGTAGTTTATATTTGAATATATTCCTTTTTCCACTACTACGCTCTTAGCGCTCCAAATTTCCAGTTGCATTTTCTACAGAAAGAGTGTTCAGATCTGCTCTATCAAAAGTATGGTTTAACTCTGTTTGCTGAATGCACAGATCAGAAAGAAGTTTCACCGAATGATTCTGTGTAGTTTATATTTGAAGACATTCCTTTTTCCACTATTACCCTCTTAGCGCTCCGAAACTCCACTTGCATTTTCTTCAAAAAGAGTGTTTCATAACTGCTCAATCAAAAATATGTTTTATCTCTGTTAACTGAATTTACAGATCAGAAATAAGTTTCACAGAATGCATCTGTGTAGTTTTTGTTTGAAGATATCCTTTTTCCCAATGTAGGCCTCTTAGCGCTTAGCATGTCCAATTGCAGTTTCTACAGAAAGAGTGTTTCAGAACGGCTCAATCAAAAGTAAGGTTCAACTCTGTTAGTTGAATGCACATAACAGAAAGAATTTTCACAGAATGCTACTGTGTAGTTTATATTTGAATATATTCCTTTTTCCACTATTACCCTCTTAGCGCTCCGAATGTCCACTTGCATTTTCTACAGAAAGAGTGTTCAGAACTGCGCAATCAAAAGTATGGTTTAACTCTGTTAGCTTAATGAACATATCAGAAATAAGTTTCACACAATGCTTCTGTGTAGTTTTTATTTGAAGATATTATTTTTCCCAATATAGGCCTCTTAGCGCTCAGAATGTCCAATTGCAGTTTCTACAGAAAGAGTGTTTCAGAAAGGCTCAATCAAAATTAAGGTTCAACTCTGTTAATAGAATGCACAGAACAGAAAGAAGTTTCATACAATGCTTCTGTGTAGTTTATATTTGAACATATTCTTTTTTCCACTATTACCCACTTAGCGCTACGAATGTCCAGTTGCATTTTCTACAGACAGAGTGTTTCAAAACTGCTCAATCAAAAATATGGTTTAACTCTGTTAGCTGAATGCTCAGATCAGAAAGAAGTTTCACAGAATGCTTCTGTGTAGTTTATATTTGAATATATTCCTTTTTCCACTACTACTCTCTTAGCGCTCCAAATGTCCAGTTGCATTTTCTACAGAAAGAGTGTTCAGATCTGCTCAATCAAAAGTATGGTTTAACTCTGTTAGCTGAATGCACAGATCAGAAAGAAGTTTCACCGAATGATTCTGTGTAGTTTATATTTGAAGACATTCCTTTTTCCACTATTACCATCTTAGCGCTCCGAATCTCCACTTGTATTTTCTACAAAAAGATTGTTTCATAACTGCTCAATCAAAAATATGTTTTATCTCTGTTAACTGAATTTACAGATCAGAAATAAGTTTCACAGAATGCATCTGTGTAGTTTTTATTTGAAGATATTCTTTTTCCCAAAGTAGGCCTCTTAGCGCTTAGCATGTCCAATTGCAGTTTCTACAGAAAGAGTGTTTCAGAACGGCTCAATCAAAAGTAAGGTTCAACTCTGTTAGTTGAATGCACAGAACAGAAAGAATTTTCACAGAATGCTACTGTGTAGTTTATATTTGAATATAGTCCTTTTTCCACTATTACCCTCTTAGCGCTCCGAATGTCCACTTGCATTTTCTACAGAAAGAGGGTTCAGAACTGCGCGATCAAAACTATGGTTTAACACTGTTAGCTTAATGAACATATCAGAAATAAGATTCACACAATGCTTCTGTGTAGTTTTTATTTGAAGATATTATTTTTCCCAATAGAGACCTCTTAGCGCTCAGAATTTCCAATTGCAGTTTCTACAGAAACAGTGTTTCAGAAAGGCTCAATCAAAAGTAAGGTTCAACTCTGTTAGTTGAATGCACAGAACAGAAAGAAGTTTCATACAATGCTTCTGTGTAGTTTATATTTGAACATATTCTTTTTTCCACTATTACCCACTTAGCGCTACGAATGTCCAGTTGCATTTTCTACAGACAGAGTGTTTCAAAACTGCTCAATCAAAAGTATGGTTTAACTCTGTTAGCTGAATGCTCAAATCAGAAAGAAGTTTCACAGAATGCTTCTGTGTAGTTTATATTTCAATATATTCCTTTTTCCACTACTACTCTCTTAGCGCTCCAAATGTCCAGTTGCATTTTCTACAGAAAGAGTGTTCAGATCTGCTCAATCAAAAGTATGGTTTAACTCTGTTAGCTGAATGCACAGATCGGAAAGAAGTTTCACCGAATGATTCTGTGTAGTTTATATTTGGAGACATTCCTTTTTCCACTATTACCCTCTTAGCGCTCCGAATCTTCACTTGCATTTTCTACAGAAAGAGTGTTTCAGAACGGCTCAATCAAAACTAAGGTTCAACTCTTTTAGTTGAACAAACAGAACAGAAAGAAGTTTCACACAATTCTTCTGTGTAGTTTTTATTTGTAGACATTCTTTTTCCCAATATAGGCCTCTTAGCGCTCAAAATGTCCAATTGCAGTTTCTACAGAAAGAGTGTTTCAGAACGGCTCAATCAAAAGTAAGGTTCAACTCTGTTAGTTGAATGCACAGAACAGAAAGAAGTTTCATACAATGCTTCTGTGTAGTTTATATTTGAACATATTCTTTTTTCCACTATTACCCACTTAGCGCTACGAATGTCCAGTTGCATTTTCTACAGACAGAGTGTTTCAAAACTGCTCAATCAAAAGTATGGTTTAACTCTGTTAGCTGAATGCTCAGATCAGAAAGAAGTTTCACAGAATGCTTCTGTGTAGTTTATATTTGAATATATTCCTTTTTCCACTACTACGCTCTTAGCGCTCCAAATTTCCAGTTGCATTTTCTACAGAAAGAGTGTTCAGATCTGCTCAATCAAAAGTATGGTTTAACTCTGTTAGCTGAATGCACAGATCAGAAAGAAGTTTCACCGAATGATTCTGTGTAGTTTATATTTGAAGACATTACTTTTTCCACTGTTACCCTCTTAGCGCTCCAAATCTCCACTTGCATTTTCTTCAAAAAGAGTGTTTCATAACTGCTCAATCAAAAATATGTTTTATCTCTGTTAACTGAATTTACAGATCAGAAATAAGTTTCACAGAATGCATCTGTGTAGTTTTTATTTGAAGATATTCTTTTTCCCAATGTAGGCCTCTTAGCGCTTAGCATGTCCAATTGCAGTTTCTACAGAAAGAGTGTTTCAGAACGGCTCAATCAAAAGTAAGGTTCAACTCTGTTAGTTGAATGCACAGAACCCAAAGAATTTTCACAGAATGCTACTGTGTAGTTTATATTTGAATATATTCCTTTTTCCACTATTACCCTCTTAGCGCTCCGAATGTCCACTTGCATTTTCTACAGAAAGAGTGTTCAGAACTGCGCAATCAAAAGTATGGTTTAACTCTGTTAGCTTAATGAACATATCAGAAATAAGTTTCACACAATGCTTCTGTGTAGTTTTTATTTGAAGATATTATTTTTCCCAATATAGGCCTCTTAGCGCTCAGAATGTCCAATTGCAGTTTCTACAGAAAGAGTGTTTCAGAAAGGCTCAATCAAAATTAAGGTTCAACTCTGTTAATTGAATGCACAGAACAGAAAGAAGTTTCATACAATGCTTCTGTATAGTTTATATTTGAACATATTCTTTTTTCCACTATTACCCACTTAGCGCTACGAATGTCCAGTTGCATTTTCTACAGACAGAGTGTTTCAAAACTGCTCAATCAAAAGTATGGTTTAACTCTGTTAGCTGAATGCTCAGATCAGAAAGAAGTTTCACAGAATGCTTCTGTGTAGTTTATATTTGAATATATTCCTTTTTCCACTACTACTCTCTTAGCGCTCCAAATGTCCAGTTGCATTTTCTACAGAAAGAGTGTTCAGATCTGCTCAATCAAAAGTATGGTTTAACTCTGTTAGCTGAATGCACAGATCAGAAAGAAATTTCACAGAATGATTCTGTGTAGTTTATATTTGGAGATATTCCTTTCTCCACTATTACCCTCTTAGCGCTCCGAATCTCCACTTGCATTTTCTACAGAAAGAGTGTTTCAGAACGGCTCAATCAAAACTAAGGTTCAACTCTTTTAGTTGAAGAAACAGAACAGAAAGAAGTTTCACACAATTCTTCTGTGTCGTTTTTATTTGTAGACATTCTTTTTCCCAATATAGGCCTCTTAGAACTCAGAATGTCCAATTGCAGTTTCTACAGAAACAGTGTTTCAGAACGGTTCTATCAAAAGTAAGGTTCAACTCTGTTAGTTGAATGCACAGAACAGAAAGAAATTTCATACAATGCTTCTGTGTAGTTTATATTTGAACATATTCTTTTTTCCACTATTACCCACTTAGCGCTACGAATGTCCAGTTGCATTTTCTACAGACAGAGTGTTTCAAAACTGCTCAATCAAAAGTATGGTTTAACTCTGTTAGCTGAATGCTCAGATCAGAAAGAAGTTTCACAGAATGCTTCTGTGTAGTTTATATTTGAATATATTCCTTTTTCCACTACTACGCTCTTAGCGCTCCAAATGTCCAGTTGCATTTTCTACAGAAAGAGTGTTCAGATCTGCTCAATCAAAAGTATGGTTTAACTCTGTTAGCTGAATGCACAGATCAGAAAGAAGTTTCACCGAATGATTCTGTGTAGTTTATATTTGAAGACATTCCTTTTTCCACTATTACCCTCTTAGCGCTCCGAATCTCCACTTGCAATTTCTACAAAAAGAGTGTTTCATAACTGCTCAATCAGAAATAGGTTTTATCTCTGTTAACTGAATTTACAGATCAGAAATAAGTTTCACAGAATGCATCTGTGTAGTTTTTATTTGAAGATATTCTTTTTCCCAATGTAGGCCTCTTAGCGCTTAGCATATCCAATTGCAGTTTCTACAGAAAGAGTGTTTCAGAACGGCTCAATCAAAAGTAAGGTTCAACTCTGTTAGTTGAATGCACAGAACAGAAAGAATTTTCACAGAATGCTACTGTGTAGTTTATATTTGAATATATTCCTTTTTCCACTATTACCCTCTTAGCGCTCCGAATGTCCACTTGCATTTTCTACAGAAAGAGTGTTCAGAACTGCGCAATCAAAAGTATGGTTTAACTCTGTTAGCTTAATGAACATATCAGAAATAAGATTCACACAATGCTTCTGTGTAGTTTTTATTTGAAGATATTATTTTTCCCAATAGAGACCTCTTAGCGCTCAGAATTTCCAATTGCAGTTTCTACAGAAAGAGTGTTTCAGAAAGGCTCAATCAAAAGTAAGGTTCAACTCTGTTAGTTGAATGCACAGAACAGAAAGAAGTTTCATACAATGCTTCTGTGTAGTTTATATTTGAACATATTCTTTTTTCCACTATTACCCACTTAGCGCTACGAATGTCCAGTTGCATTTTCTACAGACAGAGTGTTTCAAAACTGCTCAATCAAAAGTATGGTTTAAATCTGTTAGCTGAATGCTCAAATCAGAAAGAAGTTTCACAGAATGCTTCTGTGTAGTTTATATTTCAATATATTCCTTTTTCCACTACTACTCTCTTAGCGCTCCAAATGTCCAGTTGCATTTTCTACAGAAAGAGTGTTCAGATCTGCTCAATCAAAAGTATGGTTTAACACTGTTAGCTGAATGCACAGATCGGAAAGAAGTTTCACCGAATGATTCTGTGTAGTTTATATTTGGAGACATTCCTTTTTCCACTATTACCCTCTTAGCGCTCCGAATCTTCACTTGCATTTTCTACAGAAAGAGTGTTTCAGAACGGCTCAATCAAAACTAAGGTTCAACTCTTTTAGTTGAACAAACAGAACAGAAAGAAGTTTCACACAATTCTTCTGTGTAGTTTTTATTTGTAGACATTCTTTTTCCCAATAGAGGCCTCTTAGCGCTCAAAATGTCCAATTGCAGTTTCTACAGAAAGAGTGTTTCAGAACGGCTCAATCAAAAGTAAGGTTCAACTCTGTTAGTTGAATGCACAGAACAGAAAGAAGTTTCATACAATGCTTCTGTGTAGTTTATATTTGAACATATTCTTTTTTCCACTATTACCCACTTAGCGCTACGAATGTCCAGTTGCATTTTCTACAGACAGAGTGTTTCAAAACTGCTCAATCAAAAGTATGGTTTAACTCTATTAGCTGAATGCTCAGATCAGAAAGAAGTTTCACAGAATACTTCTGTGTAGTTTATATTTGAATATATTCCTTTTTCCACTACTACGCTCTTAGCGCTCCAAATTTCCAGTTGCATTTTCTACAGAAAGAGTGTTCAGATCTGCTCAATCAAAAGTATGGTTTAACTCTGTTAGCTGAATGCACAGATCAGAAAGAAGTTTCACCGAATGTTTCTGTGTAGTTTATATTTGAAGACATTCCTTTTTCCACTATTACCCTCTTAGCGCTGCGAATCTCCACTTGCATTTTCTTCAAAAAGAGTGTTTCATAACTGCTCAATCAAAAATATGTTTTATCTCTGTTAACTGAATTTACAGATCAGAAATAAGTTTCACAGAATGCATCTGTGTAGTTTTTATTTGAAGATATTCTTTTTCCCAATGTAGGCCTCTTAGCGGTTAGCATGTCCAATTGCAGTTTCTACAGAAAGAGTGTTTCAGAACGGCTCAATCAAAAGTAAGGTTCAACTCTGTTAGTTGAATGCACAGAACAGAAAGAAGTTTCATACAATGCTTCTGTGTAGTTTATATTTGAACATATTCTATTTTCCACTATTACCCACTTAGCGCTACGAATGTCCAGTTGCATTTTCTACAGACAGAGTGTTTCAAAACTGCTCAATCAAAAGTATGGTTTAACTCTGTTAGCTGAATGCTCAGATCAGAAAGAAGTTTCACAGAATGCTTCTGTGTAGTTTATATTTGAATATATTCCTTTTTCCACTACTACGCTCTTAGCGCTCCAAATTTCCAGTTGCATTTTCTACAGAAAGAGTGTTCAGATCTGCTCAATCAAAAGTATGGTTTAACTCTCTTTGCTGAATGCACAGATCAGAAAGAAGTTTCACCGAATGATTCTGTGTAGTTTATATTTGAAGACATTCGTTTTTCCACTATTACCCTCTTAGCGCTCTGAATCTCCACTTGCATTTTCTTCAAAAAGAGTGTTTCATAACTGCTCAATCAAAAATATGTTTTATCTCTGTTAACTGAATTTACAGATCAGAAATAAGTTTCACAGAATGCATCTGTGTAGTTTTTATTTGAAGATATTCTTTTTCCCAATGTAGGCCTCTTAGCGCTTAGCATGTCCAATTGCAGTTTCTACAGAAAGAGTGTTTCAGAACGGCTCAATCAAAAGTAAGGTTCAACTCTGTTAGTTGAATGCACAGAACAGAAAGAATTTTCACAGAATGCTACTGTGTAGTTTATATTTGAATATATTCCTTTTTCCACTATTACCCTCTTAGCGCTCCGAATGTCCACTTGCATTTTCTACAGAAAGAGTGTTCAGAACTGCGCAATCAAAAGTATGGTTTAACTCTGTTAGCTTAATGAACATATCAGAAATAAGTTTCACACAATGCTTCTGTGTAGTTTTTATTTGAAGATATTATTTTTCCCAATATAGGCCTCTTAGCGCTCAGAATGTCCAATTGCAGTTTCTACAGAAAGAGTGTTTCAGAAAGGCTCAATCAAAATTAAGGTTCAACTCTGTTAATTGAATGCACAGAACAGAAAGAAGTTTCATACAATGCTTCTCTGTAGTTTATATTTGAACATATTCTTTTTTCCACTATTACCCACTTAGCGCTACGAATGTCCAGTTGCATTTTCTACAGACAGAGTGTTTCAAAACTGCTCAATCAAAAGTATGGTTTAACTCTGTTAGCTGAATGCTCAGATCAGAAAGAAGTTTCACAGAATGCTTCTGTGTAGTTTATATTTGAATATATTCCTTTTTCCACTACTACTCTCTTAGCGCTCCAAATGTCCAGTTGCATTTTCTACAGAAAGAGTGTTCAGATCTGCTCAATCAAAAGTATGGTTTAACTCTGTTAGCTGAATGCACAGATCAGAAAGAAGTTTCACCGAATGATTCTGTGTAGTTTATATTTGAAGACATTCCTTTTTCCACTATTACCCTCTTAGCGCTCCGAATCTCCACTTGTATTTTCTACAAAAAGATTGTTTCATAACTGCTCAATCAAAAATATGTTTTATCTCTGTTAACTGAATTTACAGATCAGAAATAAGTTTCACAGAATGCATCTGTGTAGTTTTTATTTGAAGATATTCTTTTTCCCAAAGTAGGCCTCTTAGCGCTTAGCATGTCCAATTGCAGTTTCTACAGAAAGAGTGTTTCAGAACGGCTCAATCAAAAGTAAGGTTCAACTCTGTTAGTTGAATGCACAGAACAGAAAGAATTTTCACAGAATGCTACTGTGTAGTTTATATTTGAATATAGTCCTTTTTCCACTATTACCCTCTTAGCGCTCCGAATGTCCACTTGCATTTTCTACAGAAAGAGGGTTCAGAACTGCGCGATCAAAAGTATGGTTTAACACTGTTAGCTTAATGAACATATCAGAAATAAGATTCACACAATGCTTCTGTGTAGTTTTTATTTGAAGATATTATTTTTCCCAATAGAGACCTCTTAGCGCTCAGAATTTCCAATTGCAGTTTATACAGAAAGAGTGTTTCAGAAAGGCTCAATCAAAAGTAAGGTTCAACTCTGTTAGTTGAATGCACAGAACAGAAAGAAGTTTCATACAATGCTTCTGTGTAGTTTATATTTGAACATATTCTTTTTTCCACTATTACCCACTTAGCGCTACGAATGTCCAGTTGCATTTTCTACAGACAGAGTGTTTCAAAACTGCTCAATCAAAAGTATGGTTTAACTCTGTTAGCTGAATGCTCAAATCAGAAAGAAGTTTCACAGAATGCTTCTGTGTAGTTTATATTTCAATATATTCCTTTTTCCACTACTACTCTCTTAGCGCTCCAAATGTCCAGTTGCATTTTCTACAGAAAGAGTGTTCAGATCTGCTCAATCAAAATTATGGTTTAACTCTGTTAGCTGAATGCACAGATCGGAAAGAAGTTTCACCGAATGATTCTGTGTAGTTTATATTTGGAGACATTCCTTTTTCCACTATTACCCTTTTAGCGCTCCGAATCTTCACTTGCATTTTCTACAGAAAGAGTGTTTCAGAACGGCTCAATCAAAACTAAGGTTCAACTCTTTTAGTTGAACAAACAGAACAGAAAGAAGTTTCACACAATTCTTCTGTGTAGTTTTTATTTGTAGACATTCTTTTTCCCAATATAGGCCTCTTAGCGCTCAAAATGTCCAATTGCAGTTTCTACAGAAAGAGTGTTTCAGAACGGCTCAATCAAAAGTAAGGTTCAACTCTGTTAGTTGAATGCACAGAACAGAAAGAAGTTTCATACAATGCTTCTGTGTAGTTTATATTTGAACATATTCTTTTTTCCACTATTACCCACTTAGCGCTACGAATGTCCAGTTGCATTTTCTACAGACAGAGTGTTTCAAAACTGCTCAATCAAAAGTATGGTTTAACTCTGTTAGCTGAATGCTCAGATCAGAAAGAAGTTTCACAGAATGCTTCTGTGTAGTTTATATTTGAATATATTCCTTTTTCCACTACTACGCTCTTAGCGCTCCAAATTTCCAGTTGCATTTTCTACAGAAAGAGTGTTCAGATCTGCTCAATCAAAAGTATGGTTTAACTCTGTTAGCTGAATGCACAGATCAGAAAGAAGTTTCACCGAATGATTCTGTGTAGTTTATATTTAAAGACATTACTTTTTCCACTATTACCCTCTTAGCGCTCCGAATCTCCACTTGCATTTTCTTCAAAAAGAGTGTTTCATAACTGCTCAATCAAAAATATGTTTTATCTCTGTTAACTGAATTTACAGATCAGAAATAAGTTTCACAGAATGCATCTGTGTAGTTTTTATTTGAAGATATTCTTTTTCCCAATGTAGGCCTCTTAGCGCTTAGCATGTCCAATTGCAGTTTCTACAGAAAGAGTGTTTCAGAACGGCTCAATCAAAAGTAAGGTTCAACTCTGTTAGTTGAATGCACAGAACAGAAAGAATTTTCACAGAATGCTACTGTGTAGTTTTTATTTGAATATATTCCTTTTTCCACTATTACACTCATAGCGCTCCGAATGTCCACTTGCATTTTCTACAGAAAGAGTGTTCAGAACTGCGCAATCAAAAGTATGGTTTAACTCTGTTAGCTTAATGAACATATCAGAAATAAGTTTCACACAATGCTTCTGTGTAGTTTTTATTTGAAGATATTATTTTTCCCAATATAGGCCTCTTAGCGCTCAGAATGTCCAATTGCAGTTTCTACAGAAAGAGTGTTTCAGAAAGGCTCAATCAAAATTAAGGTTCAACTCTGTTAATTGAATGCACAGAACAGAAAGAAGTTTCATACAATGCTTCTGTGTAGTTTATATTTGAACATATTCTTTTTTCCACTATTACCCACTTAGCGCTACGAATGTCCAGTTGCATTTTCTACAGACAGAGTGTTTCAAAACTGCTCAATCAAAAGTATGGTTTAACTCTGTTAGCTGAATGCTCAGATCAGAAAGAAGATTCACAGAATGCTTCTGTGTAGTTTATATTTGAATATATTCCTTTTTCCACTACTACTCTCTTAGCGCTCCAAATGTCCAGTTGCATTTTCTACAGAAAGAGTGTTCAGATCTGCTCAATCAAAAGTATGGTTTAACTCTGTTAGCTGAATGCACAGATCAGAAAGAAATTTCACAGAATGATTCTGTGTAGTTTATATTTGGAGATATTCCTTTCTCCACTATTACCCTCTTAGCGCTCCGAATCTCCACTTGCATTTTCTACAGAAAGAGTGTTTCAGAACGGCTCAATCAAAACGAAGGTTCAACTCTTTTAGTTGAACAAACAGAACAGAAAGAAGTTTCACACAATTCTTCTGTGTAGTTTTTATTTGTAGACATTCTTTTTCCCAATATAGGCCTCTTAGCACTCAGATTGTCCAATTGCAGTTTCTACAGAAACAGTGTTTCAGAAGGGTTCTATCAAAAGTAAGGTTCAACTCTGTTAGTTGAATGCACAGAACAGAAAGAAGTTTCATACAATGCTTCTGTGTAGTTTATATTTGAACATATTCTTTTTTCCACTATTACCCACTTAGCGCTACGAATGTCCAGTTGCATTTTCTACAGACAGAGTGTTTCAAAACTGCTCAATCAAAAGTATGGTTTAATTCTGTTAGCTGAATGCTCAGATCAGAAAGAAGTTTCACAGAATGCTTCTGTGTAGTTTATATTTGAATATATTCCTTTTTCCACTACTACGCTCTTAGCGCTCCAAATGTCCAGTTGCATTTTCTACAGAAAGAGTGTTCAGATCTGCTCAATCAAAAGTATGGTTTAACTCTGTTAGCTGAATGCACAGATCAGAAAGAAGTTTCACCGAATGATTCTGTGTAGTTTATATTTGAAGACATTCCTTTTTCCACTATTACCCTCTTAGCGCTCCGAATCTCCACTTGCAATTTCTACAAAAAGAGTGTTTCATAACTGCTCAATCAGAAATAGGTTTTATCTCTGTTAACTGAATTTACAGATCAGAAATAAGTTTCACAGAATGCATCTGTGTAGTTTTTATTTGAAGATATTCTTTTTCCCAATGTAGGCCTCTTAGCGCTTAGCATGTCCAATTGCAGTTTCTACAGAAAGAGTGTTTCAGAACGGCTCAATCAAAAGTAAGGTTCAAATCTGTTAGTTGAATGCACAGAACAGAAAGAATTTTCACAGAATGCTACTGTGTAGTTTATATTTGAATATATTCCTTTTTCCACTATTACCCTCTTAGCGCTCCGAATGTCCACTTGCATTTTCTACAGAAAGAGTGTTCAGAACTGCGCAATCAAAAGTATGGTTTAACTCTGTTAGCTTAATGAACATATCAGAAATAAGTTTCACACAATGCTTCTGTGTAGTTTTTATTTGAAGATATTATTTTTCCCAATGTAGGCCTCTTAGTGCTCAGAATGTCCAATTGCAGTTTCTACAGAAAGAGTGTTTCAGAACGGCTCAATCAAAAGTAAGGTTCAACTCTGTTAGTTGAATGCACAGAACAGAAAGAAGTTTCATACAATGCTTCTGTGTAGTTTATATTTGAACATATTCTTTTTTCCACTATTACCCACTTAGCGCTACGAATGTCCAGTTGCATTTTCTACAGACAGAGTGTTTCAAAACTGCTAAATCAAAAGTATGGTTTAACGCTGTTAGCTGAATGCTCAGATCAGAAAGAAGTTTCACAGAATGCTTCTGTGTAGTTTATATTTGAATATATTCCTTTTTCCACTACTACTCTCTTAGCGCTCCAAAAGTCCACTTGCATTTTCTACAGAAAGAGTGTTCAGATCTGCTCAATCAAAAGTATGTTTTAACTCTGTTAGCTGAATGCACAGATCAGAAAGAAGTTTCACAAAATGATTCTGTGTAGTTTATATTTGGAGACATTCCTTTTTCCACTATTACCCTCTTAGCGCTCCGAATCTCCACTTGCATTTTCTACAGAAAGAGTGTTTCAGAACGGCTCAATCAAAACTAAGGTTCAACTCTTTTAGTTGAACAAACAGAACAGAAAGAAGTTTCACACAATTCTTCTGTGTAGTTTTTATTTGTAGACATTCTTTTTCCCAATATAGGCCTCTTAGCGCTCAGAATGTCCAATTGCAGTTTCTACAGAAAGAGTGTTTCAGAACGGCTCAATCAAAAGTAAGGTTCAACTCTGTTAGTTGAATGCACAGAACAGAAAGAAGTTTCATACAATGCTTCTGTGTAGTTTATATTT
Source organism: Symphalangus syndactylus (assembly GCF_028878055.3). Classification (NCBI taxonomy): domain Eukaryota; kingdom Metazoa; phylum Chordata; class Mammalia; order Primates; family Hylobatidae; genus Symphalangus; species Symphalangus syndactylus. The sequence goes on from NC_072425.2 coordinate 2,990,511, forward strand.
GAACATATTCTTTTTTCCACTATTACCCACTTAGCGCTACGAATGTCCAGTTGCATTTTCTACAGACAGAGTGTTTGAAAACTGCTCAATCAAAAGTATGGTTTAACTCCGTTAGCTGAATGCTCAGATCAGAAAGAAGTTTCACAGAATGCTTCTGTGTAGTTTATATTTGAATATATTACTTTTTCCACTACTACGCTCTTAGCGCTCCAAATGTCCAGTTGCATTTTCTACAGAAAGAGTGTTCAGATCTGCTCAATCAAAAGTATGGTTTAACTCTGTTAGCTGAATGCACAGATCAGAAAGAAGTTTCACCGAATGATTCTGTGTAGTTTATATTTGAAGACATTCCTTTTTCCACTATTACCCTCTTAGCGCTCCGAATCTCCACTTGCATTTTCTACAAAAAGAGTGTTTTATAACTGCTCAATCGAAAATATGTTTTATCTCTGTTAACTGAATATACAGATCAGAAATAAGTTTCACAGAATGCATCTGTGTAGTTTTTATTTGAAGAGATTCTTTTTCCCAATGTAGGCCTCTTAGCGCTTAGCATGTCCAATTGCAGTTTCTACAGAAAGAGTGTTTCAGAACGGCTCAATCAAAAGTAAGGTTCAACTCTGTTAGTTGAATGCACAGAACAGAAAGAAGTTTCACAGAATGCTACTGTGTAGTTTATATTTGAATATATTCCTTTTTCCAATATTACCCTCTTAGCGCTCCGAATGTCCACTTGCATTTTCTGCAGAAAGAGTGTTCAGAACTGCGCATTCAAAAGTATGGTTTAACTCTGTTAGCTTAATGAACATATCAGAAATAAGTTTCACACAATGCTTCTGTGTAGTTTTTATTTGAAGATATTATTTTTCCCAATATAGGCCTCTTAGCGCTCAGAATGTCCAATTGCAGTTACTACAGAAAGAGTGTTTCAGAAAGGCTCAATCAAATGTAAGGTTCAACTCTGTTAGTTGAATGCACAGAACAGAAAGAAGTTTCATACAATGCTTCTGTGTAGTTTATATTTGAACATATTCTTTTTTCCACTATTACCCACTTAGCGCTACGAATGTCCATTTGCATTTCCTACAGACAGAGTGTTTCAAAACTGCTCAATCAAAAGTATGGTTTAACTCTGTTAGCTGAATGCTCAGATCAGAAAGAAGTTTCACAGAATGCTTCTGTGTAGTTTATATTTGAATATATTCCTTTTTCCACTACTACTCTCTTTGCGCTCCAAAAGCCCAGTTGCATTCTCTACAGAAAGAGTGTTCAGATCTGCTCAATCAAAAGTATGGTTTACCTCTTTTAGCTGAATGCACAGATCAGAAAGAAGTTTCACCGAATGATTCTGTGTAGTTTATATTTGGAGATATTCCTTTCTCCACTATTACCCTCTTAGCGCTCCGAATCTCCACTTGCATTTTCTACAGAAAGAGTGTTTCAGAACGGCTCAATCAAAACTAAGGTTCAACTCTTTTAGTTGAACAAACAGAACAGAAAGAAGTTTCACACAATTCTTCTGTGTAGTTTTTATTTGTAGACATTCTTTTTCCCAATATAGGCCTCTTAGCGCTCAGAATGTCCAATTGCAGTTTCTACAGAAATAGTGTTTCAGAACGGTTCAATCAAAAGTAAGGTTCAACTCTGTTAGTTGAATGCACAGAACAGAAAGAAATTTCATACAATGCTTCTGTGTAGTTTATATTTGAACATATTCTTTTTTCCACTATTACCCACTTAGCGCTACGAATGTCCAGTTGCATTTTCTACAGACAGAGTGTTTCAAAACTGCTCAATCAAAAGTATGGTTTAACTCTGTTAGCTGAATGCTCAGATCAGAAAGAAGTTTCACAGAATGCTTCTGTGTAGTTTATATTTGAATATATTCCTTTTTCCACTACTACGCTCTTAGCGCTCCAAATGTCCAGTTGCATTTTCTACAGAAAGAGTGTTCAGATCTGCTCAATCAAAAGTATGGTTTAACTCTGTTAGCTGAATGCACAGATCAGAAAGAAGTTTCATCGAATGATTCTGTGTAGTTTATATTTGAAGACATTCCTTTTTCCACTATTACCCTCTTAGCGCTCCGAATCTCCACTTGCATTTTCTACAAAAAGAGTGTTTCATAACTGCTCAATCAAAAATAGGTTTTATCTCTGTTAACTGAATTTACAGATCAGAAATAAGTTTCACAGAATGCATCTGTGTAGTTTTTATTTGAAGAGATTCTTTTTCCCAATGTAGGCCTCTTAGCGCTTAGCATGTCCAATTGCAGTTTCTACAGAAAGAGTGTTTCAGAACGGCTCAATCAAAAGTAAGGTTCAACTCTGTTAGTTGAATGCACAGAACAGAAAGAATTTTCACAGAATGCTACTGTGTAGTTTATATTTGAATATATTCCTTTTTCCACTATTACCCTCTTAGCGCTCCGAATGTCCACTTGCATTTTCTACAGAAAGAGTGTTCAGAACTGCGCAATCAGAAGTATGGTTTAACTCTGTTAGCTTAATGAACATATCAGAAATAAGTTTCACACAATGCTTCTGTGTAGTTTTTATTTGAAGATATTATTTTTCCCAATATAGGCCTCTTAGTGCTCAGAATGTCCAATTGCAGTTTCTACAGAAAGAGTGTTTCAGAACGGCTCAATCAAAAGTAAGGTTCAACTCTGTTAGTTGAATGCACAGAACAGAAAGAAGTTTCATACAATGCTTCTGTGTAGTTTATATTTGAACATAAACTTTTTTCCAATATTACCCACTTAGCGCTACGAATGTCCAGTTGCATTTTCTACAGACAGAGTGTTTCAAAACTGCTCAATCAAAAGTATGGTTTAACTCTGTTAGCTGAATTCTCAGATCAGAAAGAAGTTTCACAGAATGCTTCTGTGTAGTTTATATTTGAATATATTCCTTTTTCCACTACTACTCTCTTAGCGCTCCAAATGTCCAGTTGCATTTTCTACCGAAAGAGTGTTCAGATCTGCTCAATCAGAAGTATGGTTTAACTCTGTTGGCTGAATGCACAGATCAGAAAGAAGTTTCACCGAATGATTCTGTGTAGTTTATATTTGAAGACATTCCTTTTTCCACTATTACCCACTTAGCGCTCCGAATCTCCACTTGCATTTCCTACAAAAAGAGTGTTTCATAACTGCTCAATCAAAAATATGTTTTATCTCTGTTAACTGAATTTACAGATCAGAAATAAGTTTCAGAGAATGCATCTGTGTAGTTTTTATTTGAAGATATTTTTTTCCAATGTAGGCCTCTTAGCGCTTAGCATGTCCAATTGCAGTTTCTACAGAAAGAGTGTTTCAGAACGGCTCAATCAAAAGTAAGGTTCAACTCTGTTAGTTGAATGCACAGAACAGAAAGAATTTTCACAGAATGCTACTGTGTAGTTTATATTTGAATATATTCCTTTTTCCACTATTACCCTCTTAGCGCTCCGAATGTCCACTTGCATTTTCTACAGAAAGAGTGTTCAGAACTGCGCAATCAAAAGTATGGTTTAACTCTGTTAGCTTAATGAACATATCAGAAATTAGTTTCACACAATGCTTCTGTGTAGTTTTTATTTGTAGACATTCTTTTTCCCAATATAGGCCTCTTTGCGCTCAAAATGTCCAATTGCAGTTTCTACAGAAAGAGTGTTTCAGAACGGCTCAATCAAAAGTAAGGTTCAACTCTGTTAGTTGAATGCACAGAACAGAAAGAAGTTTCATACAATGCTTCTGTGTAGTTTATATTTGAACATATTCTTTTTTCCACTATTACCCACTTAGCGCTACGAATGTCCAGTTGCATTTTCTACAGACAGAGTGTTTCAAAACTGCTCAATCAAAAGTATGGTTTAACTCTGTTAGCTGAATGCTCAGATCAGAAAGAAGTTTCACAGAATGCTTCTGTGTAGTTTATATTTGAATATATTCCTTTTTCCACTACTAACCTCTTAGCGCTCCAAATGTCCAGTTGCATTTTCTACAGAAAGAGTGTTCAGATCTGCTCAATCAAAAGTATGGTTTAACTCTGTTAGCTGAATGCACAGATCAGAAAGAAGTTTCATCGAATGATTCTGTGTAGTTTATATTTGAAGACATTCCTTTTTCCACTATTACCCTCTTAGCGCTCCGAATCTCCACTTGCATTTTCTACAAAAAGAGTGTTTCATAACTGCTCAATCAAAAATAGGTTTTATCTCTGTTAACTGAATTTACAGATCAGAAATAAGTTTCACAGAATGCATCTGTGTAGTTTTTATTTGAAGATATTCTTTTTCCCAATGTAGGCCTCTTAGCGCTTAGCATGTCCAATTGCAGTTTCTACAGAAAGAGTGTTTCAGAACGGCTCAATCAAAAGTAAGGTTCAACTCTGTTAGTTGAATGCACAGAACAGAAAGAATTTTCACAGAATGCTACTGTGTAGTTTATATTTGAATATATTCCTTTTTCCACTATTACCCTCTTAGCGCTCCGAATGTCCACTTGCATTTTCTGCAGAAAGAGTGTTCAGAACTGCGCATTCAAAAGTATGGTTTAACTCTGTTAGCTTAATGAACATATCAGAAATAAGTTTCACACAATGCTTCTGTGTAGTTTTTATTTGAAGATATTATTTTTCCCAATATAGGCCTCTTAGCGCTCAGAATGTCCAATTGCAGTTACTACAGAAAGAGTGTTTCAGAAAGGCTCAATCAAATGTAAGGTTCAACTCTGTTAGTTGAATGCACAGAACAGAAAGAAGTTTCATACAATGCTTCTGTGTAGTTTATATTTGAACATATTCTTTTTTCCACTATTACCCACTTAGCGCTACGAATGTCCATTTGCATTTCCTACAGACAGAGTGTTTCAAAACTGCTCAATCAAAAGTATGGTTTAACTCTGTTAGCTGAATGCTCAGATCAGAAAGAAGTTTCACAGAATGCTTCTGTGTAGTTTATATTTGAATATATTCCTTTTTCCACTACTACTCTCTTTGCGCTCCAAAAGCCCAGTTGCATTCTCTACAGAAAGAGTGTTCAGATCTGCTCAATCAAAAGTATGGTTTACCTCTGTTAGCTGAATGCACAGATCAGAAAGAAGTTTCACCGAATGATTCTGTGTAGTTTATATTTGGAGATATTCCTTTCTCCACTATTACCCTCTTAGCGCTCCGAATCTCCACTTGCATTTTCTACAGAAAGAGTGTTTCAGAACGGCTCAATCAAAACTAAGGTTCAACTCTTTTAGTTGAACAAACAGAACAGAAAGAAGTTTCACACAATTCTTCTGTGTAGTTTTTATTTGTAGACATTCTTTTTCCCAATATAGGCCTCTTAGCGCTCAGAATGTCCAATTGCAGTTTCTACAGAAATAGTGTTTCAGAACGGTTCAATCAAAAGTAAGGTTCAACTCTGTTAGTTGAATGCACAGAACAGAAAGAAGTTTCATACAATGCTTCTGTGTAGTTTATATTTGAACATATTCTTTTTTCCACTATTACCCACTTAGCGCTACGAATGTCCAGTTGCATTTTCTACAGACAGAGTGTTTCAAAACTGCTCAATCAAAAGTATGGTTTAACTCTGTTAGCTGAATGCTCAGATCAGAAAGAAGTTTCACAGAATGCTTCTGTGTAGTTTATATTTGAATATATTCCTTTTTCCACTACTACGCTCTTAGCGCTCCAAATGTCCAGTTGCATTTTCTACAGAAAGAGTGTTCAGATCTGCTCAATCAAAAGTATGGTTTAACTCTGTTAGCTGAATGCACAGATCAGAAAGAAGTTTCATCGAATGATTCTGTGTAGTTTATATTTGAAGACATTCCTTTTTCCACTATTACCCTCTTAGCGCTCCGAATCTCCACTTGCATTTTCTACAAAAAGAGTGTTTCATAACTGCTCAATCAAAAATAGGTTTTATCTCTGTTAACTGAATTTACAGATCAGAAATAAGTTTCACAGAATGCATCTGTGTAGTTTTTATTTGAAGAGATTCTTTTTCCCAATGTAGGCCTCTTAGCGCTTAGCATGTCCAATTGCAGTTTCTACAGAAAGAGTGTTTCAGAACGGCTCAATCAAAAGTAAGGTTCAACTCTGTTAGTTGAATGCACAGAACAGAAAGAATTTTCACAGAATGCTACTGTGTAGTTTATATTTGAATATATTCCTTTTTCCACTATTACCCTCTTAGCGCTCCGAATGTCCACTTGCATTTTCTACAGAAAGAGTGTTCAGAACTGCGCAATCAGAAGTATGGTTTAACTCTGTTAGCTTAATGAACATATCAGAAATAAGTTTCACACAATGCTTCTGTGTAGTTTTTATTTGAAGATATTATTTTTCCCAATATAGGCCTCTTAGTGCTCAGAATGTCCAATTGCAGTTTCTACAGAAAGAGTGTTTCAGAACGGCTCAATCAAAAGTAAGGTTCAACTCTGTTAGTTGAATGCACAGAACAGAAAGAAGTTTCATACAATGCTTCTGTGTAGTTTATATTTGAACATATACTTTTTTCCAATATTACCCACTTAGCGCTACGAATGTCCAGTTGCATTTTCTACAGACAGAGTGTTTCAAAACTGCTCAATCAAAAGTATGGTTTAACTCTGTTAGCTGAATTCTCAGATCAGAAAGAAGTTTCACAGAATGCTTCTGTGTAGTTTATATTTGAATATATTCCTTTTTCCACTACTACTCTCTTAGCGCTCCAAATGTCCAGTTGCATTTTCTACAGAAAGAGTGTTCAGATCTGCTCAATCAGAAGTATGGTTTAACTCTGTTGGCTGAATGCACAGATCAGAAAGAAGTTTCACCGAATGATTCTGTGTAGTTTATATTTGAAGACATTCCTTTTTCCACTATTACCCACTTAGCGCTCCGAATCTCCACTTGCATTTTCTACAAAAAGAGTGTTTCATAACTGCTCAATCAAAAATATGTTTTATCTCTGTTAACTGAATTTACAGATCAGAAATAAGTTTCACAGAATGCATCTGTGTAGTTTTTATTTGAAGATATTTTTTTCCAATGTAGGCCTCTTAGCGCTTAGCATGTCCAATTGCAGTTTATACAGAAAGAGTGTTTCAGAACGGCTCAATCAAAAGTAAGGTTCAACTCTGTTAGTTGAATGCACAGAACAGAAAGAATTTTCACAGAATGCTACTGTGTAGTTTATATTTGAATATATTCCTTTTTCCACTATTACCCTCTTAGCGCTCCGAATGTCCACTTGCATTTTCTACAGAAAGAGTGTTCAGAACTGCGCAATCAAAAGTATGGTTTAACTCTGTTAGCTTAATGAACATATCAGAAATTAGTTTCACACAATGCTTCTGTGTAGTTTTTATTTGTAGACATTCTTTTTCCCAATATAGGCCTCTTTGCGCTCAAAATGTCCAATTGCAGTTTCTACAGAAAGAGTGTTTCAGAACGGCTCAATGAAAAGTAAGGTTCAACTCTGTTAGTTGAATGCACAGAACAGAAAGAAGTTTCATACAATGCTTCTGTGTAGTTTATATTTGAACATATTCTTTTTTCCACTATTACCCACTTAGCGCTACGAATGTCCAGTTGCATTTTCTACAGACAGAGTGTTTCAAAACTGCTAAATCAAAAGTATGGTTTAACGCTGTTAGCTGAATGCTCAGATCAGAAAGAAGTTTCACAGAATGCTTCTGTGTAGTTTATATTTGAATATATTCCTTTTTCCACTACTACTCTCTTAGCGCTCCAAAAGTCCACTTGCATTTTCTACAGAAAGAGTGTTCAGATCTGCTCAATCAAAAGTATGTTTTAACTCTGTTAGCTGAATGCACAGATCAGAAAGAAGTTTCACAAAATGATTCTGTGTAGTTTATATTTGGAGACATTCCTTTTTCCACTATTACCCTCTTAGCGCTCCGAATCTCCACTTGCATTTTCTACAGAAAGAGTGTTTCAGAACGGCTCAATCAAAACTAAGGTTCAACTCTTTTAGTTGAACAAACAGAACAGAAAGAAGTTTCACACAATTCTTCTGTGTAGTTTTTATTTGTAGACATTCTTTTTCCCAATATAGGCCTCTTAGCGCTCAGAATGTCCAATTGCAGTTTCTACAGAAAGAGTGTTTCAGAACGGCTCAATCAAAAGTAAGGTTCAACTCTGTTAGTTGAATGCACAGAACAGAAAGAAGTTTCATACAATGCTTCTGTGTAGTTTATATTTGAACATATTCTTTTTTCCACTATTACCCACTTAGCGCTACGAATGTCCAGTTGCATTTTCTACAGACAGAGTGTTTGAAAACTGCTCAATCAAAAGTATGGTTTAACTCCGTTAGCTGAATGCTCAGATCAGAAAGAAGTTTCACAGAATGCTTCTGTGTAGTTTATATTTGAATATATTACTTTTTCCACTACTACGCTCTTAGCGCTCCAAATGTCCAGTTGCATTTTCTACAGAAAGAGTGTTCAGATCTGCTCAATCAAAAGTATGGTTTAACTCTGTTAGCTGAATGCACAGATCAGAAAGAAGTTTCACCGAATGATTCTGTGTAGTTTATATTTGAAGACATTCCTTTTTCCACTATTACCCTCTTAGCGCTCCGAATCTCCACTTGCATTTTCTACAAAAAGAGTGTTTTATAACTGCTCAATCGAAAATATGTTTTATCTCTGTTAACTGAATATACAGATCAGAAATAAGTTTCACAGAATGCATCTGTGTAGTTTTTATTTGAAGAGATTCTTTTTCCCAATGTAGGCCTCTTAGCGCTTAGCATGTCCAATTGCAGTTTCTACAGAAAGAGTGTTTCAGAACGGCTCAATCAAAAGTAAGGTTCAACTCTGTTAGTTGAATGCACAGAACAGAAAGAAGTTTCACAGAATGCTACTGTGTAGTTTATATTTGAATATATTCCTTTTTCCAATATTACCCTCTTAGCGCTCCGAATGTCCACTTGCATTTTCTGCAGAAAGAGTGTTCAGAACTGCGCATTCAAAAGTATGGTTTAACTCTGTTAGCTTAATGAACATATCAGAAATAAGTTTCACAAAATGCTTCTGTGTAGTTTTTATTTGAAGATATTATTTTTCCCAATATAGGCCTCTTAGCGCTCAGAATGTCCAATTGCAGTTACTACAGAAAGAGTGTTTCAGAAAGGCTCAATCAAATGTAAGGTTCAACTCTGTTAGTTGAATGCACAGAACAGAAAGAAGTTTCATACAATGCTTCTGTGTAGTTTATATTTGAACATATTCTTTTTTCCACTATTACCCACTTAGCGCTACGAATGTCCATTTGCATTTCCTACAGACAGAGTGTTTCAAAACTGCTCAATCAAAAGTATGGTTTAACTCTGTTAGCTGAATGCTCAGATCAGAAAGAAGTTTCACAGAATGCTTCTGTGTAGTTTATATTTGAATATATTCCTTTTTCCACTACTACTCTCTTTGCGCTCCAAAAGCCCAGTTGCATTCTCTACAGAAAGAGTGTTCAGATCTGCTCAATCAAAAGTATGGTTTACCTCTGTTAGCTGAATGCACAGATCAGAAAGAAGTTTCACCGAATGATTCTGTGTAGTTTATATTTGGAGATATTCCTTTCTCCACTATTACCCTCTTAGCGCTCCGAATCTCCACTTGCATTTTCTACAGAAAGAGTGTTTCAGAACGGCTCAATCAAAACTAAGGTTCAACTCTTTTAGTTGAACAAACAGAACAGAAAGAAGTTTCACACAATTCTTCTGTGTAGTTTTTATTTGTAGACATTCTTTTTCCCAATATAGGCCTCTTAGCGCTCAGAATGTCCAATTGCAGTTTCTACAGAAATAGTGTTTCAGAACGGTTCAATCAAAAGTAAGGTTCAACTCTGTTAGTTGAATGCACAGAACAGAAAGAAATTTCATACAATGCTTCTGTGTAGTTTATATTTGAACATATTCTTTTTTCCACTATTACCCACTTAGCGCTACGAATGTCCAGTTGCATTTTCTACAGACAGAGTGTTTCAAAACTGCTCAATCAAAAGTATGGTTTAACTCTGTTAGCTGAATGCTCAGATCAGAAAGAAGTTTCACAGAATGCTTCTGTGTAGTTTATATTTGAATATATTCCTTTTTCCACTACTACGCTCTTAGCGCTCCAAATGTCCAGTTGCATTTTCTACAGAAAGAGTGTTCAGATCTGCTCAATCAAAAGTATGGTTTAACTCTGTTAGCTGAATGCACAGATCAGAAAGAAGTTTCATCGAATGATTCTGTGTAGTTTATATTTGAAGACATTCCTTTTTCCACTATTACCCTCTTAGCGCTCCGAATCTCCACTTGCATTTTCTACAAAAAGAGTGTTTCATAACTGCTCAATCAAAAATAGGTTTTATCTCTGTTAACTGAATTTACAGATCAGAATTAAGTTTCACAGAATGCATCTGTGTAGTTTTTATTTGAAGAGATTCTTTTTCCCAATGTAGGCCTCTTAGCGCTTAGCATGTCCAATTGCAGTTTCTACAGAAAGAGTGTTTCAGAACGGCTCAATCAAAAGTAAGGTTCAACTCTGTTAGTTGAATGCACAGAACAGAAAGAATTTTCACAGAATGCTACTGTGTAGTTTATATTTGAATATATTCCTTTTTCCAGTATTACCCTCTTAGCGCTCCGAATGTCCACTTGCATTTTCTACAGAAAGAGTGTTCAGAACTGCGCAATCAGAAGTATGGTTTAACTCTGTTAGCTTAATGAACATATCAGAAATAAGTTTCACACAATGCTTCTGTGTAGTTTTTATTTGAAGATATTATTTTTCCCAATATAGGCCTCTTAGTGCTCAGAATGTCCAATTGCAGTTTCTACAGAAAGAGTGTTTCAGAACGGCTCAATCAAAAGTAAGGTTCAACTCTGTTAGTTGAATGCACAGAACAGAAAGAAGTTTCATACAATGCTTCTGTGTAGTTTATATTTGAACATATACTTTTTTCCAATATTACCCACTTAGCGCTACGAATGTCCAGTTGCATTTTCTACAGACAGAGTGTTTCAAAACTGCTCAATCAAAAGTATGGTTTAACTCTGTTAGCTGAATTCTCAGATCAGAAAGAAGTTTCACAGAATGCTTCTGTGTAGTTTATATTTGAATATATTCCTTTTTCCACTACTACTCTCTTAGCGCTCCAAATGTCCAGTTACATTTTCTACCGAAAGAGTGTTCAGATCTGCTCAATCAGAAGTATGGTTTAACTCTGTTGGCTGAATGCACAGATCAGAAAGAAGTTTCACCGAATGATTCTGTGTAGTTTATATTTGAAGACATTCCTTTTTCCACTATTACCCACTTAGCGCTCCGAATCTCCACTTGCATTTCCTACAAAAAGAGTGTTTCATAACTGCTCAATCAAAAATATGTTTTATCTCTGTTAACTGAATTTACAGATCAGAAATAAGTTTCACAGAATGCATCTGTGTAGTTTTTATTTGAAGATATTTTTTTCCAATGTAGGCCTCTTAGCGCTTAGCATGTCCAATTGCAGTTTCTACAGAAAGAGTGTTTCAGAACGGCTCAATCAAAAGTAAGGTTCAACTCTGTTAGTTGAATGCACAGAACAGAAAGAATTTTCACAGAATGCTACTGTGTAGTTTATATTTGAATATATTCCTTTTTCCACTATTACCCTCTTAGCGCTCCGAATGTCCACTTGCATTTTCTACAGAAAGAGTGTTCAGAACTGCGCAATCAAAAGTATGGTTTAACTCTGTTAGCTTAATGAACATATCAGAAATTAGTTTCACACAATGCTTCTGTGTAGTTTTTATTTGTAGACATTCTTTTTCCCAATATAGGCCTCTTTGCGCTCAAAATGTCCAATTGCAGTTTCTACAGAAAGAGTGTTTCAGAACGGCTCAATCAAAAGTAAGGTTCAACTCTGTTAGTTGAATGCACAGAACAGAAAGAAGTTTCATACAATGCTTCTGTGTAGTTTATATTTGAACATATTCTTTTTTCCACTATTACCCACTTAGCGCTACGAATGTCCAGTTGCATTTTCTACAGACAGAGTGTTTCAAAACTGCTCAATCAAAAGTATGGTTTAACTCTGTTAGCTGAATGCTCAGATCAGAAAGAAGTTTCACAGAATGCTTCTGTGTAGTTTATATTTGAATATATTCCTTTTTCCACTACTAACCTCTTAGCGCTCCAAATGTCCAGTTGCATTTTCTACAGAAAGAGTGTTCAGATCTGCTCAATCAAAAGTATGGTTTAACTCTGTTAGCTGAATGCACAGATCAGAAAGAAGTTTCATCGAATGATTCTGTGTAGTTTATATTTGAAGACATTCCTTTTTCCACTATTACCCTCTTAGCGCTCCGAATCTCCACTTGCATTTTCTACAAAAAGAGTGTTTCATAACTGCTCAATCAAAAATAGGTTTTATCTCTGTTAACTGAATTTACAGATCAGAAATAAGTTTCACAGAATGCATCTGTGTAGTTTTTATTTGAAGATATTCTTTTTCCCAATGTAGGCCTCTTAGCGCTTAGCATGTCCAATTGCAGTTTCTACAGAAAGAGTGTTTCAGAACGGCTCAATCAAAAGTAAGGTTCAACTCTGTTAGTTGAATGCACAGAACAGAAAGAATTTTCACAGAATGCTACTGTGTAGTTTATATTTGAATATATTCCTTTTTCCACTATTACCCTCTTAGCGCTCCGAATGTCCACTTGCATTTTCTGCAGAAAGAGTGTTCAGAACTGCGCATTCAAAAGTATGGTTTAACTCTGTTAGCTTAATGAACATATCAGAAATAAGTTTCACACAATGCTTCTGTGTAGTTTTTATTTGAAGATATTATTTTTCCCAATATAGGCCTCTTAGCGCTCAGAATGTCCAATTGCAGTTACTACAGAAAGAGTGTTTCAGAAAGGCTCAATCAAATGTAAGGTTCAACTCTGTTAGTTGAATGCACAGAACAGAAAGAAGTTTCATACAATGCTTCTGTGTAGTTTATATTTGAACATATTCTTTTTTCCACTATTACCCACTTAGCGCTACGAATGTCCATTTGCATTTCCTACAGACAGAGTGTTTCAAAACTGCTCAATCAAAAGTATGGTTTAACTCTGTTAGCTGAATGCTCAGATCAGAAAGAAGTTTCACAGAATGCTTCTGTGTAGTTTATATTTGAATATATTCCTTTTTCCACTACTACTCTCTTTGCGCTCCAAAAGCCCAGTTGCATTCTCTACAGAAAGAGTGTTCAGATCTGCTCAATCAAAAGTATGGTTTACCTCTGTTAGCTGAATGCACAGATCAGAAAGAAGTTTCACCGAATGATTCTGTGTAGTTTATATTTGGAGATATTCCTTTCTCCACTATTACCCTCTTAGCGCTCCGAATCTCCACTTGCATTTTCTACAGAAAGAGTGTTTCAGAACGGCTCAATCAAAACTAAGGTTCAACTCTTTTAGTTGAACAAACAGAACAGAAAGAAGTTTCACACAATTCTTCTGTGTAGTTTTTATTTGTAGACATTCTTTTTCCCAATATAGGCCTCTTAGCGCTCAGAATGTCCAATTGCAGTTTCTACAGAAATAGTGTTTCAGAACGGTTCAATCAAAAGTAAGGTTCAACTCTGTTAGTTGAATGCACAGAACAGAAAGAAATTTCATACAATGCTTCTGTGTAGTTTATATTTGAACATATTCTTTTTTCCACTATTACCCACTTAGCGCTACGAATGTCCAGTTGCATTTTCTACAGACAGAGTGTTTCAAAACTGCTCAATCAAAAGTATGGTTTAACTCTGTTAGCTGAATGCTCAGATCAGAAAGAAGTTTCACAGAATGCTTCTGTGTAGTTTATATTTGAATATATTCCTTTTTCCACTACTACGCTCTTAGCGCTCCAAATGTCCAGTTGCATTTTCTACAGAAAGAGTGTTCAGATCTGCTCAATCAAAAGTATGGTTTAACTCTGTTAGCTGAATGCACAGATCAGAAAGAAGTTTCATCGAATGATTCTGTGTAGTTTATATTTGAAGACATTCCTTTTTCCACTATTACCCTCTTAGCGCTCCGAATCTCCACTTGCATTTTCTACAAAAAGAGTGTTTCATAACTGCTCAATCAAAAATAGGTTTTATCTCTGTTAACTGAATTTACAGATCAGAAATAAGTTTCACAGAATGCATCTGTGTAGTTCTTATTTGAAGAGATTCTTTTTCCCAATGTAGGCCTCTTAGCGCTTAGCATGTCCAATTGCAGTTTCTACAGAAAGAGTGTTTCAGAACGGCTCAATCAAAAGTAAGGTTCAACTCTGTTAGTTGAATGCACAGAACAGAAAGAATTTTCACAGAATGCTACTGTGTAGTTTATATTTGAATATATTCCTTTTTCCACTATTACCCTCTTAGCGCTCCGAATGTCCACTTGCATTTTCTACAGAAAGAGTGTTCAGAACTGCGCAATCAGAAGTATGGTTTAACTCTGTTAGCTTAATGAACATATCAGAAATAAGTTTCACACAATGCTTCTGTGTAGTTTTTATTTGAAGATATTATTTTTCCCAATATAGGCCTCTTAGTGCTCAGAATGTCCAATTGCAGTTTCTACAGAAAGAGTGTTTCAGAACGGCTCAATCAAAAGTAAGGTTCAACTCTGTTAGTTGAATGCACAGAACAGAAAGAAGTTTCATACAATGCTTCTGTGTAGTTTATATTTGAACATATACTTTTTTCCAATATTACCCACTTAGCGCTACGAATGTCCAGTTGCATTTTCTACAGACAGAGTGTTTCAAAACTGCTCAATCAAAAGTATGGTTTAACTCTGTTAGCTGAATTCTCAGATCAGAAAGAAGTTTCACAGAATGCTTCTGTGTAGTTTATATTTGAATATATTCCTTTTTCCACTACTACTCTCTTAGCGCTCCAAATGTCCAGTTGCATTTTCTACCGAAAGAGTGTTCAGATCTGCTCAATCAGAAGTATGGTTTAACTCTGTTGGCTGAATGCACAGATCAGAAAGAAGTTTCACCGAATGATTCTGTGTAGTTTATATTTGAAGACATTCCTTTTTCCACTATTACCCACTTAGCGCTCCGAATCTCCACTTGCATTTTCTACAAAAAGAGTGTGTCATAACTGCTCCATCAAAAATATGTTTTATCTCTGTTAACTGAATTTACAGATCAGAAATAAGTTTCACAGAATGCATCTGTGTAGTTTTTATTTGAAGATATTTTTTTCCAATGTAGGCCTCTTAGCGCTTAGCATGTCCAATTGCAGTTTCTACAGAAAGAGTGTTTCAGAACGGCTCAATCAAAAGTAAGGTTCAACTCTGTTAGTTGAATGCACAGAACAGAAAGAATTTTCACAGAATGCTACTGTGTAGTTTATATTTGAATATATTCCTTTTTCCACTATTACCCTCTTAGCGCTCCGAATGTCCACTTGCATTTTCTACAGAAAGAGTGTTCAGAACTGCGCAATCAAAAGTATGGTTTAACTCTGTTAGCTTAATGAACATATCAGAAATTAGTTTCACACAATGCTTCTGTGTAGTTTTTATTTGTAGACATTCTTTTTCCCAATATAGGCCTCTTTGCGCTCAAAATGTCCAATTGCAGTTTCTACAGAAAGAGTGTTTCAGAACGGCTCAATCAAAAGTAAGGTTCAACTCTGTTAGTTGAATGCACAGAACAGAAAGAAGTTTCATACAATGCTTCTGTGTAGTTTATATTTGAACATATTCTTTTTTCCACTATTACCCACTTAGCGCTACGAATGTCCAGTTGCATTTTCTACAGACAGAGTGTTTCAAAACTGCTCAATCAAAAGTATGGTTTAACTCTGTTAGCTGAATGCTCAGATCAGAAAGAAGTTTCACAGAATGCTTCTGTGTAGTTTATATTTGAATATATTCCTTTTTCCACTACTAACCTCTTAGCGCTCCAAATGTCCAGTTGCATTTTCTACAGAAAGAGTGTTCAGATCTGCTCAATCAAAAGTATGGTTTAACTCTGTTAGCTGAATGCACAGATCAGAAAGAAGTTTCACCGAATGATTCTGTGTAGTTTATATTTGAAGACATTCCTTTTTCCACTATTACCCTCTTAGCGCTCCGAATCTCCACTTGCAATTTCTACAAAAAGAGTGTTTCATAACTGCTCAATCAGAAATAGGTTTTATCTCTGTTAACTGAATTTACAGATCAGAAATAAGTTTCACAGAATGCATCTGTGTAGTTTTTATTTGAAGATATTCTTTTTCCCAATGTAGGCCTCTTAGCGCTTAGCATGTCCAATTGCAGTTTCTACAGAAAGAGTGTTTAAGAACGGCTCAATCAAAAGTAAGGTTCAACTCTGTTAGTTGAATGAACAGAACAGAAAGAATTTTCACAGAATGCTACTGTGTAGTTTATATTTGAATATATTCCTTTTTCCACTATTACCCTCTTAGCGCTCCGAATGTCCACTTGCATTTTCTACAGAAAGAGTGTTCAGAACTGCGCAATCAAAAGTATGGTTTAACTCTGTTAGCTTAATGAACATATCAGAAATAAGTTTCACACAATGCTTCTGTGTAGTTTTTATTTGAAGATATTATTTTTCCCAATATAGGCCTCTTAGTGCTCAGAATGTCCAATTGCAGTTTCTACAGAAAGAGTGTTTCAGAACGGCTCAATCAAAAGTAAGGTTCAACTCTGTTAGTTGAATGCACAGAACAGAAAGAAGTTTCATACAATGCTTCTGTGTAGTTTATATTTGAACATATTCTTTTTTCCACTATTACCCACTTAGCGCTACGAATGTCCAGTTGCATTTTCTACAGACAGAGTGTTTCAAAACTGCTAAATCAAAAGTATGGTTTAACTCTGTTAGCTGAATGCTCAGATCAGAAAGAAGTTTCACAGAATGCTTCTGTGTAGTTTATATTTGAATATATTCCTTTTTCCACTACTACGCTCTTAGCGCTCCAAATGTCCAGTTGCATTTTCTACAGAAAGAGTTTTCAGATCTGCTCAATCAAAAGTATGGTTTAACTCTGTTAGCTGAATGCACAGATCAGAAAGAAGTTTCACCGAAAGATTCTGTGTAGTTTATATTTGAAGACATTCCTTTTTCCACTATTACCCACTTAGCGCTCCGAATCTCCACTTGCATTTTCTACAAAAAGAGTGTTTCATAACTGTTCAATCAAAAATATGTTTTATCTCTGTTAACTGAATTTACAGATCAGAAATAAGTTTCACAGAATGCATCTGTGTAGTTTTTATTTGAAGATATTCTTTTTCCCAATGTAGGCCTCTTAGCGCTTAGCATGTCCAATTGCAGTCTCTACAGAAAGAGTATTCAGAACGACTCAATCAAAAGTAAGGTTCAACTCTGTTAGTTGAATGCACAGAACAGAAAGTATTTTCACAGAATGCTACTGTGTAGTTTATATTTGAATATATTCCTTTTTCCACTATTACCCTCTTAGCGCTCCGAATGTCCACTTGCATTTTCTGCAGAAAGAGTGTTCAGAACTGCGCAATCAAAAGTATGGTTTAACTCTGTTAGCTTAATGAACATATCATAAATAAGTTTCACACAATGCTTCTGGGTAGTTTTTATTTGAAGATATTATTTTTCCCAATATAGGCCTCTTAGCGCTCAGAATGTCCAATTGCAGTTTCTACAGAAAGAGTGTTTCAGAAAGGCTCAATCAAAAGTAAGGTTCAACTTTGTTAGTTGAATGCACAGAACAGAAATATGTTTCATACAATGCTTCTGTGTAGCTTATATTTGAGCATATTCTTTTTTCCACTATGACCCACTTAGCGCTACGAATGTCCAGTTGCATTTTCTACAGACAGAGTGTTTCAAAACTGCTCAATCAAAAGTATGGTTTAACTCTGTTAGCTGAATGCTCAGATCAGAAAGAAGTTTCACAGAATGCTTCTGTGTAGTTTATATTTGAATATATTCCTTTTTCCACTACTACTCTCTTAGCGCTCCAAATGTCCAGTTGCATTTTCTACAGAAAGAGTGTTCAGATCTGCTCAATCAAAAGTATGGTTTAACTCTGTTAGCTGAATGCACAGATCAGAAAGAAGTTTCACAGAATGATTCTGTGTAGTTTACATTTGGAGACATTCCTTTTTCCACTATTACCCTCTTAGCGCTCCGAATCTCCACTTGCATTTTCTACAGAAAGAGTGTTTCAGAACGGCTCAATCAAAACTAAGGTTCAACTCTTTTAGTTGAACAAACAGAACAGAAAGAAGTTTCATACAATTCTTCTGTGTAGTTTTTATTTGTAGACATTCTTTTTCCCAATATAGGCCTCTTAGGGCTCAGAATGTCCAATTGCAGTTTCTACAGAAAGAGTGTTTCAGAACGGCTCAATCAAAAGTAAGGTTCAACTCTGTTAGTTGAATGCACAGAACAGAAAGAAGTTTCATACAATGCTTCTGTGTAGTTTATATTTGAACATATTCTTTTTTCCACTATTACCCACTTAGCGCTACGAATGTCCAGTTGCATTTTCTACAGACAGAGTGTTTCAAAACTGCTCAATCAAAAGTATGGTTTAACTCTGTTAGCTGAATGCTCAGATCAGAAAGAAGTTTCACAGAATTCTTCTGTGTAGTTTATATTTGAATATATTCCTTTTTCCACTACTACGCTCTTAGCGCTCCAAATGTCCAGTTGCATTTTCTACAGAAAGAGTGTTCAGATCTGCTCAATCAAAAGTATGGTTTAACTCTGTTAGCTGAATGCACAGATCAGAAAGAAGTTTCACAGAATGATTCTGTGTAGTTTATATTTGGAGACATTCCTTTTTCCACTATTACCCTCTTAGCGCTCCGAATCTCCACTTGCATTTTCTACAAAAAGAGTGTTTCATAACTGCTCAATCAAAAATATGTTTTATCTCTGTTAACTGAATTTACAGATCAGAAATAAGTTTCACAGAATGCATCTGTGTAGTTTTTATTTGAAGATATTCTTTTTCCCAATGTAGGCCTCTTAGCGCTTAGCATGTCCAATTGCAGTTTCTACAGAAAGAGTGTTTCAGAACGGCTCAATCAAAAGTAAGGTTCAACTCTGTTAGTTGAATGCACAGAACAGAAAGAAGTTTCACAGAATGCTACTGTGTAGTTTATATTTGAATATATTCCTTTTTCCAATATTACCCTCTTAGCGCTCCGAATGTCCACTTGCATTTTCTGCAGAAAGAGTGTTCAGAACTGCGCAATCAAAAGTATGGTTTAACTCTGTTAGCTTAATGAACATATCAGAAATAAGTTTCACACAATGCTTCTGCGTAGTTTTTATTTGAAGATATTATTTTTCCCAATATAGGCCTCTTAGCGCTCAGAATGTCCAATTGCAGTTTCTACAGAAAGAGTGTTTCAGAAAGGCTCAATCAAAAGTAAGGTTCAACTCTGTTAGTTGAATGCACAGAACAGAAAGAAGTTTCATACAATGCTTCTGTGTAGTTTATATTTGAACATATTCTTTTTTCCACTATTACCCACTTAGCGCTACGAATGTCCAGTTGCATATTCTACAGACAGAGTGTTTCAAAACTGCTCAATCAAAAGTATGGTTTAACTCTGTTAGCTGAATGCTCAGATCAGAAAGAAGTTTCACAGAATGCTTCTGTGTAGTTTATATTTGAATATATTCCTTTTTTGAATACTACTCTATTAGCGCTACAAATGTCCAGTTGCATTTTCTACAGAAAGAGTGTTCAGATCTGCTCAATCAAAAGTATGGTTTAACTCTGTTAGCTGAATGCACAGATCAGAAAGAAGTTTCACAGAATGATTCTGTGTAGTTTATATTTGGAGACATTCCTTTTTCCACTATTACCCTCTTAGCGCTCCGAATCTCCACTTGCATTTTCTACAGAAAGAGTGTTTCAGAACGGCTCAATCAAAACTAAGGTTCAGCTCTTTTAGTTGAACAAACAGAACAGAAAGAAGTTTCACACAATTCTTCTGTGTAGTTTTTATTTGTAGACATTCTTTTTCCCAATATAGGCCTCTTAGCGCTCAGAATGTCCAATTGCAGTTTCTACAGAAAGAGTGTTTCAGAACGGCTCAATCAAAAGTAAGGTTCAACTCTGTTAGTTGAATGCACAGAACAGAAAGAAGTTTCATACAATGCTTCTGTGTAGTTTATATTTGAACATATTCTTTTTTCCACTATTACCCACTTAGCGCTACGAATGTCCAGTTGCATTTTCTACAGACAGAGTGTTTCAAAACTGCTCAATCAAAAGTATGGTTTAACTCTGTTAGCTGAATGCTCAGATCAGAAAGAAGTTTCACAGAATGCTTCTGTGTAGTTTATATTTGAATATAT
This sequence comes from Symphalangus syndactylus, assembly GCF_028878055.3. Lineage (NCBI taxonomy): Eukaryota > Metazoa > Chordata > Mammalia > Primates > Hylobatidae > Symphalangus > Symphalangus syndactylus. The sequence goes on from NC_072425.2 coordinate 3,010,822, forward strand.
TCCTTTTTCCACTACTACGCTCTTAGCGCTCCAAATGTCCAGTTGCATTTTCTACAGAAAGAGTGTTCAGATCTGCTCAATCAAAAGTATGGTTTAAGTATGATAGCTGAATGCACAGATCAGAAAGAAGTTTCACCGAATGATTCTGTGTAGTTTATATTTGAAGACATTCCTTTTTCCACTATTACCCTCTAGCGTTCCTAATCTCCACTTGCATTTTCTACAAAAAGAGTGTTTCATAACTGCTCAATCAAAAATATGTTTTATCACTGTTAACTGAATTTACAGATCAGAAATAAGTTTCACAGAATGCATCTGTGTAGTTTTTATTTGAAGATATTCTTTTTCCCAATGTAGGCCTCTTAGCGCTTAGCATGTCCAATTGCAGTTTCTACAGAAAGAGTGTTTCAGAACGGCTCAATCAAAAGTAAGGTTCAAATCTGTTAGTTGAATGCACAGAACAGAAAGAATTTTCACAGAATGCTACTGTGTAGTTTATATTTGAATATATTCCTTTTTCCACTATTACCATCTTAGCGCTCCGAATGTCCACTTGCATTTTCTGCAGAAAGAGTGTTCAGAACTGCGCAATCAAAAGTATGGTTTAACTCTGTTAGCTTAATGAACATATCAGAAATAAGTTTCACACAATGCTTCTGTGTAGTTTTTATTTGAAGATATTGTTTTTCCCAATATAGGCCTCTTAGCGCTGAGAATGTCCAATTGCAGTTTCTACAGAAAGAGTGTTTCAGAAAGGCTCAATCAAAAGTAAGGTTCAACTCTGTTAGTTGAATGCACAGAACAGAAAGAAGTTTCATACAATGCTTTTGTGTAGTTTATATTTGAACATATTCTTTTTTCCACTATTACCCACTTAGCGCTACGAATGTCCAGTTGCATTTTCTACAGACAGAGTGTTTCAAAACTGCTCAATCAAAAGTATGGTTTAACTCTGTTAGCTGAATGCTCAGATCAGAAAGAAGTTTCACAGAATGCTTCTGTGTAGTTTATATTTGAATATATTCCTTTTTCCACTACTACTCTCTTAGCGCTCCAAATGTCCAGTTGCATTTTCTACAGAAAGAGTGTTCAGATCTGCTCAATCAAAAGTATGGTTTAACTCTGTTAGCTGAATGCACAGATCAGAAAGAAGTTTCACAAAATGATTCTGTGTAGTTTATATTTGGAGACATTCCTTTCTCCACTATTACCCTCTTAGCGCTCCGAATCTCCACTTGCATTTTCTACAGAAAGAGTGTTTCAGAACGGCTCAATCAAAACTAAGGTTCAACTCTTTTAGTTGAACAAACAGAACAGAAAAGAGTTTCACACAATTCTTCTGTGTAGTTTTTATTTGTAGACATTCGTTTTCCCAATATAGGCCTCTTAGCGCTCAGAATTTCCAATTGCAGTTTCTACAGAAAGAGTGTTTCAGAACGGCTCAATCAAAAGTAAGGTTCAACTCTGTTAGTTGAATGCACAGAACAGAAAGAAGTTTCATACAATGCTTCTGTGTAGTTTATATTTGAACATATTCTTTTTTCCACTATTACCCACTTAGCGCTACGAATGTCCAGTTGCATTTTCTACAGACAGAGTGTTTCAAAACTGCTCAATCAAAAGTATGGTTTAACTCTGTTAGCTGAATGCTCAGATCAGAAAGAAGTTTCACAGAATGCTTCTGTGTAGTTTATATTAGAATATATTACTTTTTCCACTACTACGCTCTTAGCGCTCCAAATGTCCAGTTGCATTTTCTACAGAAAGAGTGTTCAGATCTGCTCAATCAAAAGTATGGTTTAACTCTGTTAGCTGAATGCACAGATCAGAAAGAAGTTTCACCGAATGATTCTGTGTAGTTTATAATTGAAGACATTCCTTTTTCCACTATTTCCCTCTAGCGCTCCGAATCTCCACTTGCATTTTCTACAAAAAGAGTGTTTCATAACTGCTCAATCAAAAATATGTTTTATCTCTGTTAACTGAATTTACAGATCAGAAATAAGTTTCACAGAATGCGTCTGTGTAGTTTTCATTTGAAGATATTCTTTTTCCCAATGTAGGCCTCTTAGCGCTTAGCATGTCCAATTGCAGGTTCTACAGAAAGAGTGTTTCAGAACGGCTCACTCAAAAGTAAGGTTCAAATCTGTTAGTTGAATGCACAGAACAGAAAGAATTTTCACAGAATGCTACTGTGTAGTTTATATTTGAATATATTCCTTTTTCCACTATTACCATCTTAGCGCTCCGAATGTCCACTTGCATTTTCTGCAGAAAGAGTGTTCAGAACTGCGCAATCAAAAGTATCGTTTAACTCTGTTAGGTTAATGAACATATCAGAAATAAGTTTCACACAATGCTTCTGTGTAGTTTTTATTTGAAGATATTTTTTTTCCCAATATAGGCCTCTTAGCGCTCAGAATGTCCAATTGCAGTTTCTACAGAAAGAGTGTTTCAGAAAGGCTCAATCAAATGTAAGGTTCAACTCTGTTAGTTGAATGCACAGAACAGAAAGAAGTTTCATACAATGCTTTTGTGTAGTTTATATTTGAACATATTCTTTTTTCCACTATTACCCACTTAGCGCTACGAATGTCCAGTTGCATTTTCTACAGACAGAGTGTTTGAAAACTGCTCAATCAAAAGTATGGTTTAACTCTGTTAGCTGAATGCTCAGATCAGAAAGAAGTTTCACAGAATGCTTCTGTGTAGTTTATATTTGAATATATTCCTTTTTCCACTACTACTCTCTTAGCGCTCCAAATGTCCAGTTGCATTTTCTACAGAAAGAGTGTTCAGATCTGCTCAATCAAAAGTATGTTTTAACTCTGTTAGCTGAATGCACAGATCAGAAAGAAGTTTCACAGAATGATTCTGTGTAGTTTATATTTGGAGACATTCCTTTTTCCACTATTACCCTCTTAGCGCTCCAAATCTTCACTTGCATTTTCTACAGAAAGAGTGTTTCAGAACGGCTCAATCAAAAGTAAGGTTCAACTCTTTTAGTTGAATGCACAGAACAGAAAGAATTTTCCCAGAATGTTACTGTGTAGTTTATATTTGTATATATTCCTTTTTCCACTATTACCCTCTTAGCGCTCCGAATGTCCACTTGCATTTTCTACAGAAAGAGTGTTCAGAACTGCGAAATCAAAAGTATGGTTTAACTCTGTTAGCTTAATGAACATATCAGAAATAAGTTTCACACAATGCTTCTGTGAAGTTTTTATTTGAAGATATTATTTTTCCCAATATAGGCCTCTTAGCGCTCAGAATGTCCAATTGCAGTTTCTACAGAAAGAGTGTTTCAGAAAGGCTCAATCAAAAGTAAGGTTCAACTCTGTTAGTTGAATGCACAGAACAGAAAGAAGTTTCATACAATGCTTCTGTGTAGTTTATATTTGAACATATTCTTTTTTCCACTATTACCCACTTAGCGCTACGAATGTCCAGTTGCATATTCTACAGACAGAGTGTTTCAAAACTGCTCAATCAAAAGTATGGTTTAACTCTGTTAGCTGAATGCTCAGATCAGAAAGAAGTTTCACAGAATGCTTCTGTGTAGTTTATATTTGAATATATTCCTTTTTTGAATACTACTCTATTAGCGCTACAAATGTCCAGTTGCATTTTCTACAGAAAGAGTGTTCAGATCTGCTCAATCAAAAGTATGGTTTAACTCTGTTAGCTGAATGCACAGATCAGAAAGAAGTTTCACAGAATGATTCTGTGTAGTTTATATTTGGAGACATTCCTTTTTCCACTATTACCCTCTTAGCGCTCCGAATCTCCACTTGCATTTTCTACAGAAAGAGTGTTTCAGAACGGCTCAATCAAAACTAAGGTTCAGCTCTTTTAGTTGAACAAACAGAACAGAAAGAAGTTTCACACAATTCTTCTGTGTAGTTTTTATTTGTAGACATTCTTTTTCCCAATATAGGCCTCTTAGCGCTCAGAATGTCCAATTGCAGTTTCTACAGAAAGAGTGTTTCAGAACGGCTCAATCAAAAGTAAGGTTCAACTCTGTTAGTTGAATGCACAGAACAGAAAGAAGTTTCATACAATGCTTCTGTGTAGTTTATATTTGAACATATTCTTTTTTCCACTATTACCCACTTAGCGCTACGAATGTCCAGTTGCATTTTCTACAGACAGAGTGTTTCAAAACTGCTCAATCAAAAGTATGGTTTAACTCTGTTAGCTGAATGCTCAGATCAGAAAGAAGTTTCACAGAATGCTTCTGTGTAGTTTATATTTGAATATATTCCTTTTTCCACTACTACGCTCTTAGCGCTCCAAATGTCCAGTTGCATTTTCTACAGAAAGAGTGTTCAGATCTGCTCAATCAAAAGTTTGGTTTAAGTATGATAGCTGAATGCACAGATCAGAAAGAAGTTTCACCGAATGATTCTGTGTAGTTTATATTTGAAGACATTCCTTTTTCCACTATTACCCTCTAGCGTTCCTAATCTCCACTTGCATTTTCTACAAAAAGAGTGTTTCATAACTGCTCAATCAAAAATATGTTTTATCACTGTTAACTGAATTTACAGATCAGAAATAAGTTTCACAGAATGCATCTGTGTAGTTTTTATTTGAAGATATTCTTTTTCCCAATGTAGGCCTCTTAGCGCTTAGCATGTCCAATTGCAGTTTCTACAGAAAGAGTGTTTCAGAACGGCTCAATCAAAAGTAAGGTTCAAATCTGTTAGTTGAATGCACAGAACAGAAAGAATTTTCACAGAATGCTACTGTGTAGTTTATATTTGAATATATTCCTTTTTCCACTATTACCATCTTAGCGCTCCGAATGTCCACTTGCATTTTCTGCAGAAAGAGTGTTCAGAACTGCGCAATCAAAAGTATGGTTTAACTCTGTTAGCTTAATGAACATATCAGAAATAAGTTTCACACAATGCTTCTGTGTAGTTTTTATTTGAAGATATTGTTTTTCCCAATATAGGCCTCTTAGCGCTGAGAATGTCCAATTGCAGTTTCTACAGAAAGAGTGTTTCAGAAAGGCTCAATCAAAAGTAAGGTTCAACTCTGTTAGTTGAATGCACAGAACAGAAAGAAGTTTCATACAATGCTTTTGTGTAGTTTATATTTGAACATATTCTTTTTTCCACTATTACCCACTTAGCGCTACGAATGTCCAGTTGCATTTTCTACAGACAGAGTGTTTCAAAACTGCTCAATCAAAAGTATGGTTTAACTCTGTTAGCTGAATGCTCAGATCCGAAAGAAGTTTCACAGAATGCTTCTGTGTAGTTTATATTTGAATATATTCCTTTTTCCACTACTACTCTCTTAGCGCTCCAAATGTCCAGTTGCATTTTCTACAGAAAGAGTGTTCAGATCTGCTCAATCAAAAGTATGGTTTAACTCTGTTAGCTGAATGCACAGATCAGAAAGAAGTTTCACAAAATGATTCTGTGTAGTTTATATTTGGAGACATTCCTTTCTCCACTATTACCCTCTTAGCGCTCCGAATCTCCACTTGCATTTTCTACAGAAAGAGTGTTTCAGAACGGCTCAATCAAAACTAAGGTTCAACTCTTTTAGTTGAACAAACAGAACAGAAAAGAGTTTCACACAATTCTTCTGTGTAGTTTTTATTTGTAGACATTCGTTTTCCCAATATAGGCCTCTTAGCGCTCAGAATTTCCAATTGCAGTTTCTACAGAAAGAGTGTTTCAGAACGGCTCAATCAAAAGTAAGGTTCAACTCTGTTAGTTGAATGCACAGAACAGAAAGAAGTTTCATACAATGCTTCTGTGTAGTTTATATTTGAACATATTCTTTTTTCCACTATTACCCACTTAGCGCTACGAATGTCCAGTTGCATTTTCTACAGACAGAGTGTTTCAAAACTGCTCAATCAAAAGTATGGTTTAACTCTGTTAGCTGAATGCTCAGATCAGAAAGAAGTTTCACAGAATGCTTCTGTGTAGTTTATATTAGAATATATTACTTTTTCCACTACTACGCTCTTAGCGCTCCAAATGTCCAGTTGCATTTTCTACAGAAAGAGTGTTCAGATCTGCTCAATCAAAAGTATGGTTTAACTCTGTTAGCTGAATGCACAGATCAGAAAGAAGTTTCACCGAATGATTCTGTGTAGTTTATAATTGAAGACATTCCTTTTTCCACTATTTCCCTCTAGCGCTCCGAATCTCCACTTGCATTTTCTACAAAAAGAGTGTTTCATAACTGCTCAATCAAAAATATGTTTTATCTCTGTTAACTGAATTTACAGATCAGAAATAAGTTTCACAGAATGCGTCTGTGTAGTTTTCATTTGAAGATATTCTTTTTCCCAATGTAGGCCTCTTAGCGCTTAGCATGTCCAATTGCAGGTTCTACAGAAAGAGTGTTTCAGAACGGCTCACTCAAAAGTAAGGTTCAAATCTGTTAGTTGAATGCACAGAACAGAAAGAATTTTCACAGAATGCTACTGTGTAGTTTATATTTGAATATATTCCTTTTTCCACTATTACCATCTTAGCGCTCCGAATGTCCACTTGCATTTTCTGCAGAAAGAGTGTTCAGAACTGCGCAATCAAAAGTATCGTTTAACTCTGTTAGGTTAATGAACATATCAGAAATAAGTTTCACACAATGCTTCTGTGTAGTTTTTATTTGAAGATATTTTTTTTCCCAATATAGGCCTCTTAGCGCTCAGAATGTCCAATTGCAGTTTCTACAGAAAGAGTGTTTCAGAAAGGCTCAATCAAATGTAAGGTTCAACTCTGTTAGTTGAATGCACAGAACAGAAAGAAGTTTCATACAATGCTTTTGTGTAGTTTATATTTGAACATATTCTTTTTTCCACTATTACCCACTTAGCGCTACGAATGTCCAGTTGCATTTTCTACAGACAGAGTGTTTGAAAACTGCTCAATCAAAAGTATGGTTTAACTCTGTTAGCTGAATGCTCAGATCAGAAAGAAGTTTCACAGAATGCTTCTGTGTAGTTTATATTTGAATATATTCCTTTTTCCACTACTACTCTCTTAGCGCTCCAAATGTCCAGTTGCATTTTCTACAGAAAGAGTGTTCAGATCTGCTCAATCAAAAGTATGTTTTAACTCTGTTAGCTGAATGCACAGATCAGAAAGAAGTTTCACAGAATGATTCTGTGTAGTTTATATTTGGAGACATTCCTTTTTCCACTATTACCCTCTTAGCGCTCCAAATCTTCACTTGCATTTTCTACAGAAAGAGTGTTTCAGAACGGCTCAATCAAAACTAAGGTTCAACTCTTTTAGTTGAACAAACAGAACAGAAAGAAGTTTCACACAATTCTTCTGTGTAGTTTTTATTTGTAGACATTCTTTTTCCCAATATAGGCCTCTTAGCGCTCAGAATGTCCAATTGCAGTTTCTACAGAAAGAGTGTTTCAGAAAGGCTCAATCAAAAGTAAGGTTCAACTCTGTTAGTTGAATGCACAGAACAGAAAGAAGTTTCATACAATGCTTCTGTGTAGTTTATATTTGAACATATTCTTTTTTCCACTATTACCCACTTAGCGCTACGAATTTCCAGTTGCATTTTCTACAGACAGAGTGTTTCAAAACTGCTCAATCAAAAGTATGTTTTAACTCTGTTAGCTGAATGCTCAGATCAGAAAGAAGTTTCACAGAATGCTTCTGTGTAGTTTATATTTGAATATATTCCTTTTTCCACTACTACGCTCTTAGCGCTCCAAATGTCCAGTTGCATTTTCTACAGAAAGAGTGTTCAGATCTGCTCAATCAAAAGTATGGTTTAACTCTGTTAGCTGAATGCACAGATCAGAAAGAAGTTTCACCGAATGATTCTGCGTAGTTTATATTTGAAGACATTCCTTTTTCCACTATTACCCTCTTAGCGCTCCGAATCTCCACTTGCATTTTCTACAAAAAGAGTGTTTCATAACTGCTCAATCAAAAATATGTTTTATCTCTGTTAACTGAATTTACAGATCAGAAATAAGTTTCACAGAATGCATCTGTGTAGTTTTTATTTGAAGATATTCTTTTTCCCAATGTAGGCCTCTTAGCGCTTAGCATGTCCAATTGCAGTTTCTACAGAAAGAGTGTTTCAGAACGGCTCAATCAAAAGTAAGGTTCAAATCTGTTACTTGAATGCACAGAACAGAAAGAATTTTCACAGAATGCTACTGTGTAGTTTATATTAGAATATATTCCTTTTTCCACTATTACCATCTTAGCGCTCCGAATGTCCACTTGCATTTTCTGCAGAAAGAGTGTTCAGAACTGCGCAATCAAAAGTATGGTTTAAATCTGTTAGCTTAATGAACATATCAGAAATAAGTTTCACACAATGCTTCTGTGTAGTTTTTATTTGAAGATATTGTTTTTCCCAATATGGGCCTCTTAGCGCTCAGAATGTCCAATTGCAGTTTCTACAGAAAGAGTGTTTCAGAAAGGCTCAATCAAAAGTAAGGTTCAACTCTGTTAGTTGAATGCACAGAACAGAAAGAAGTTTCATACAATGCTTTTGTGTAGTTTATATTTGAACATATTCTTTTTTCCACTATTACCAACTTAGCGCTACGAATGTCCAGTTGCATTTTCTACAGACAGAGTGTTTCAAAACTGCTCAATCAAAAGTATGGTTTAACTCTGTTAGCTGAATGCTCAGATCAGAAAGAAGTTTCACAGAATGCTTCTGTGTAGTTTATATTTGAATATATTCCTTTTTCCACTACTACTCTCTTAGCGCTCCAAATGTCCAGTTGCATTTTCTACAGAAAGAGTGTTCAGATCTGCTCAACCAAAAGTATGGTTTAACTCTGTTAGCTGAATGCACAGATCAGAAAGAAGTTTCACAGAATGATTCTGTGTAGTTTATATTTGGAGACATTCCTTTTTCCACTATTACCCTCTTAGCGCTCCGAATCTCCACTTGCATTTTCTACAGAAAGAGTGTTTCAGAACGGCTCAATCAAAACTAAGGTTCAACTCTTTTAGTTGAACAAACAGAACAGAAAGAAGTTTCACACAATTCTTCTGTGTAGTTTTTATTTGTAGACATTCTTTTTCCCAATATAGGCCTCTTAGCGCTCAGAATGTCCAATTGCAGTTTCTACAGAAAAGGGTTTCAGAACGGCTCAATCAAAAGTAAGGTTCAACTCTGTTAGTTGAATGCACAGAACAGAAAGAAGTTTCATACAATGCTTCTGTGTATTTTATATTTGAACATATTCTTTTTTCCACTATTACCCACTTAGCGCTACGAATGTCCAGTTGCATTTTCTACAGACAGAGTGTTTCAAAACTGCTCAATCAAAAGTATGGTTTAATTCTGTTAGCTGAATGCTCAGATCAGAAAGTAGTTTCACAGAATGCTTCTGTGTAGTTTATATTTGAATATATTCCTTTTTCCACTACTACGCTCTTAGCGCTCCAAATGTCCAGTTGCATTTTCTACAGAAAGAGTGTTCAGATCTGCTCAATCAAAAGTATGGTTTAACTCTGTTAGCTGAATGCACAGATCAGAAAGAAGTTTCACCGAATGATTCTGTGTAGTTTATATTTGAAGATATTCCTTTTTCCACTATTACCCTCTTAGCGCTCCGAATCTCCACTTGCATTTTCTACAAAAAGAGTGTTTCATAACTGCTCAATCAAAAATATGTTTTATCTCTGTTAATTGAATTTACAGATCAGAAATAAGTTTCACAGAATGCATCTGTGTAGTTTTTAGTTGAAGATATTCTTTTTCCCAATATAGGCCTCTTAGCGCTTAGCATGTCCAATTGCAGTTTCTACAGAAAGAGTGTTTCAGAACGGCTCAATCAAAAGTAAGGTTCAACTCTGTTAGTTGAATGCACAGAACAGAAAGAATTTTCACAGAATGCTACTGTGTAGTTTATATTTGAATATATTCCTTTTTCCACTATTACCATCTTAGCGCTCCGAATGTCCACTTGCATTTTCTACAGAAAGAGTGTTCAGAACTGCGCAATCAAAAGTATGGTTTAACTCTGTTAGCTTAATGAACATATCAGAAATAAGTTTCACACAATGCTTCTGTGTAGTTTTTATTTGAAGATATTATTTTTCCCAATAGAGGCCTCTTAGCGCTCAGAATGTCCAATTGCAGTTTCTACAGAAAGAGTGTTTCAGAAAGGCTCAATCAAAAGTAAGGTTCAACTCTGTTAGTTGAATGCACAGAACAGAAAGAAGTTTCATACAATGCTTCTGTGTAGTTTATATTTGAACATATTCTTTTTTCCACTATTACCCACTTAGCGCTACGAATGTCCAGTTGCATTTTCTACAGACAGAGTGTTTCAAAACTGCTCAATCAAAAGTATGGTTTACCTCTGTTAGCTGAATGCTCAGATCAGAAAGAAGTTTCACAGAATGCTTCTGTGTAGTTTATATTTGAATATATTCCTTTTTCCACTACTACTCTCTTAGCGCTCCAAATGTCCAGTTGCATTTTCTACAGAAAGAGTGTTCAGATCTGCTCAACCAAAAGTATGGTTTAACACTGTTAGCTGAATGCACAGATCAGAAAGAAGTTTCACAGAATGATTCTGTGTAGTTTATATTTGGAGACATTCCTTTTTCCACTATTACCCTCTTAGCGCTCCGAATCTCCACTTGCATTTTCTACAGAAAGAGTGTTTCAGAACGGCTCAATCAAAACTAAGGTTCAACTCTTTTAGTTGAACAAACAGAACAGAAAGAAGTTTCACACAATTCTTCTGTGTAGTTTTTATTTGTAGACATTCTTTTTCCCAATATAGGCCTCTTAGCGCTCAGAATGTCCAATTGCAGTTTCTACAGAAAGAGTGTTTCAGAAAGGCTCAATCAAAAGTAAGGTTCAACTCTGTTAGTTGAATGCACAGAACAGAAAGAAGTTTCATACAATGCTTCTGTGTAGTTTATATTTGAACATATTCTTTTTTCCACTATTACCCACTTAGCGCTACGAATGTCCAGTTGCATTTTCTACAGACAGAGTGTTTCAAAACTGCTCAATCAAAAGTATGGTTTAACTCTGTTAGCTGAATGCTCAGATCAGAAAGAAGTTTCACAGAATGCTTCTGTGTAGTTTATATTTGAATATATTCCTTTTTCCACTACTACTCTCTTAGCGCTCCAAATGTCCAGTTGCATTTTCTACAGAAAGAGTGTTCAGATCTGCTCAACCAAAAGTATGGTTTAACTCTGTTAGCTGAATGCACAGATCAGAAAGAAGTTTCACAGAATGATTCTGTGTAGTTTATATATGGAGACATTCCTTTTTACACTATTACCCTCTTAGCGCTCCGAATCTCCACTTGCATTTTCTACAGAAAGAGTGTTTCAGAACGGCTCAATCAAAACTAAGGTTCAACTCTTTTAGTTGAACAAACAGAACAGAAAAAAGTTTCACACAATTCTTCTGTGTAGTTTTTATTTGTAGACATTCTTTTTCCCAATATAGGCCTCTTAGCGCTCAGAATGTCCAATTGCAGTTTCTACAGAAAGAGTGTTTCAGAACGGCTCAATCAAAAGTAAGGTTCAACTCTGTTAGTTGAATGCACAGAACAGAAAGAAGTTTCATACAATGCTTCTGTGTAGTTTATATTTGAACATATTCTTTTTTCCACTATTACCCACTTAGCGCTACGAATGTCCAGTTGCGTTTTCTACAGACAGAGTGTTTCAAAACTGCTCAATCAAAAGTATGGTTTAACTCTGTTAGCTGAATGCTCAGATCAGAAAGAAGTTTCACAGAATGCTTCTGTGTAGTTTATATTTGAATATATTCCTTTTTCCACTACTACGCTCTTAGCGCTCCAAATGTCCAGTTGCATTTTCTACAGAAAGAGTGTTCAGATCTGCTCAATCAAAAGTATGGTTTAACTCTGTTAGCTGAATGCACAGATCAGAAAGAAGTTTCAACGAATGATTCTGTGTAGTTTGTATTTGAAGACATTCCTTTTTCCACTATTACCCTCTTAGCGCTCCGAATCTCCACTTGCATTTTCCACAAAAAGAGAGTTTCATAACTGCTCAATCAAAAATATGTTTTATCTCTGTTAACTGAATTTACAGATCAGAAATAAGTTTCACGGAATGCATCTGTGTAGTTTTTATTTGAAGATATTCTTTTTCCCAATGTAGGCCTCATAGCGCTTAGCATGTACAATAGCAGTTTCTACAGAAAGAGTGTTTCAGAACGGCTCACTCAAAAGTAAGGTTCAACTCTGTTAGTTGAATGCACAGAACAGAAAGAATTTTCACAGAATGCTACTGTGTAGTTTATATTTGAATATATTCCTTTTTCCACTATTACCCTCTTAGCGCTCCGAATCTCCACTTTCATTTTCTACAGAAAGAGTGTTTCAGAACGGCTCAATCAAAACTAAGGTTCAACTCTTTTAGTTGAACAAACAGAACAGAAAGAAGTTTCACACAATTCTTCTGTGTAGTTTTTATTTGTAGACATTCCTTTTCCCAATATAGGCCTCTTAGCGCTCAGAATGTCCAATTGCAGTTTCTACAGAAAGAGTGTTTCAGAACGGCTCAATCAAAAGTAAGGTTCAACTCTGTTAGTTGAATGCACAGAACAGAAAGAATTTTCACAGAATGCTACTGTGTAGTTTATATTTGAATATATTCCTTTTTCCACTATTACCCTCTTAGCGCTCCGAATGTCCACTTGCATTTTCTACAGAAAGAGTGTTCAGAACTGCGCAATCAAAAGTATGGTTTAACTCTGTTAGCTTAATGAACATATCAGAAATAAGTTTCACACAATGCTTCTGTGTAGTTTTTATTTGAAGATATTATTTTTCCCAATAGAGATCTCTTAGCGCTCAGAATGTCCAATTGCAGTTTCTACAGAAAGAGTGTTTCAGAAAGGCTCAATCAAAAGTAAGGTTCAACTCTGTTAGTTGAATGCACAGAACAGAAAGAAGTTTCATACAATGCTTCTGTGTAGTTTATATTTGAACATATTCTTTTTTCCACTATTACCCACTTAGCGCTACGAATGTCCAGTTGCATTTTCTACAGACAGAGTGTTTCAAAACTGCTCAATCAAAAGTATGGTTTAACTCTGTTAGCTGAATGCTCAGATCAGAAAGAAGTTTCACAGAATGCTTCTGTGTAGTTTATAGTTGAATATATTCCTTTTTCCACTACTACGCTCTTAGCGCTCCAAATGTCCAGTTGCATTGTCTACAGAAAGAGTGTTCAGATCTGCTCAATCAAAAGTATGGTTTAAATCTGTTAGCTGAATGCACAGATCAGAAAGAAGTTTCACCGAATGATTCTGTGTAGTTTATATTTGAAGACATTCCTTTTTCCACTATTACCCTCTTAGCGCTCCGAATCTCCACTTGCATTTTCTACAAAAAGAGTGTTTCATAACTGCTCAATCAAAAATATGTTTTATCTCTGTTAACTGAATTTACAGATCAGAAATAAGTTTCACAGAATGCATCTGTGTAGTTTTTATTTGAAGATATTCTTTTTCCCAATGTAGGCCTCTTAGCGCTTAGCATGTCCAATTGCAGTTTCTACAGAAAGAGTGTTTCAGAACGGCTCAATCAAAAGTAAGGTTCAACTCTGTTAGTTGAATGCACAGAACAGAAAGAATTTTCACAGAATGCTACTGTGTAGTTTATATTTGAATATATTCCTTTTTCCACTATTACCCTCTTAGCGCTCCGAATGTCCACTTGCATTTTCTACAGAAAGAGTGTTCAGAACTGCGCAATCAAAAGTATGGTTTAACTCTGTTAGCTTAATGAACATATCAGAAATAAGTTTCACACAATGCTTCTGTGTAGTTTTTATTTGAAGATATTATTTTTCCCAATAGAGATCTCTTAGCGCTCAGAATGTCCAATTGCAGTTTCTACAGAAAGAGTGTTTCAGAAAGGCTCAATCAAAAGTAAGGTTCAACTCTGTTAGTTGAATGCACAGAACAGAAAGAAGTTTCATACAATGCTTCTGTGTAGTTTATATTTGAACATATTCTTTTTTCCACTATTAGCCACTTAGCGCTACGAATGTCCAGTTGCATTTTCTACAGACAGAGTGTTTCAAAACTGCTCAATCAAAAGTATGGTTTAACTCTGTTAGCTGAATGCTCAGATCAGAAAGAAGTTTCACAGAATGCTTCTGTGTAGTTTATATTTGAATATATTCCTTTTTCCACTACTACTCTCTTAGCGCTCCAAATGTCCAGTCGCATTTTCTACAGAAAGAGTGTTCAGATCTGCTCAATCAAAAGTATGGTTTAACTCTGTTAGCTGAATGCACAGATCAGAAAGAACTTTCACAGAATGATTCTGTTTAGTTTATATTTGGAGACATTCCTTTTTCCACTATTACCCTCTTAGCGCTCCGAATCTCCACTTGCATTTTCTACAGAAAGAGTGTTTCAGAACGGCTCAATCCAAACTAAGGTTCAACTCTTTTAGTTGAACAAACAGAACAGAAAGAAGTTTCACACAATTCTTCTGTGTAGTTTTTATTTGTAGACATTCCTTTTCCCAATATAGGCCTCTTAGCGCTCAGAATGTCCAATTGCATTTTCTACAGAAAGAGTGTTTCAGAACGGCTCAATCAAAAGTAAGGTTCAACTCTGTTAGTTGAATGCACAGAACAGAAAGAAGTTTCATACAATGCTTCTGTGTAGTTTATATTTGAACATATTCTTTTTTCCACTATTACCCACTTAGCGCTACGAATGTCCAGTTGCATTTTCTACAGACAGAGTGTTTCAAAACTGCTCAATCAAAAGTATGGTTTAACTCTGTAAGCTGAATGCTCAGATCAGAAAGAAGTTTCACAGAATGCTTCTGTGTAGTTTATATTTGAATATATTCCTTTTTCCACTACTACGCTCTTAGCGCTCCAAATGTCCAGTTGCATTGTCTACAGAAAGAGTGTTCAGATCTGCTCAATCAAAAGTATGGTTTAACTCTGTTAGCTGAATGCACAGATCAGAAAGAAGTTTCACCGAATGATTCTGTGTAGTTTATATTTGAAGACATTCCTTTTTCCACTATTACCCTCTTAGCGCTCCGAATCTCCACTTGCATTTTCTACAAAAAGAGTGTTTCATAACTGCTCAATCAAAAATATGTTTTATCTCTCTTAACTGAATTTACAGATCAGAAATAAGTTTCACAGAATGCATCTGTGTAGTTTTTATTTGAAGATATTCTTTTTCCCAATGTAGGCCTCTTAGCGCTTAGCATGTCCAATTGCAGTTTCTACAGAAAGAGTGTTTCAGAACGGCTCAATCAAAAGTAAGGATCAACTCTGTTAGTTGAATGCACAGAACAGAAAGAATTTTCACAGAATGCTACTGTGTAGTTTATATTTGAATATATTCCTTTTTCCACTATTACCCTCTTAGCGCTCCGAATGTCCACTTGCATTTTCTACAGAAAGAGTGTTCAGAACTGCGCAATCAAAAGTATGGTTTAACTCTGTTAGCTTAATGAACATATCAGAAATAAGTTTCACACAATGCTTCTGTGTAGTTTTTATTTGAAGATATTATTTTTCCCAATAGAGACCTCTTAGCGCTCAGAATGTCCAATTGCAGTTTCTACAGAAAGAGTGTTTCAGAAAGGCTCAATCAAAAGAAAGGTTCAACTCTGTTAGTTGAATGCACAGAACAGAAAGAAGTTTCATACAATGCTTCTGTGTAGTTTATATTTGAACATATTCTTTTTTCCACTATTAGCCACTTAGCGCTACGAATGTCCAGTTGCATTTTCTACAGACAGATTGTTTCAAAACTGCTCAATCAAAAGTATGGTTTAACTCTGTTAGCTGAATGCTCAGATCAGAAATAAGTTTCACAGAATGCTTCTGTGTAGTTTATATTTGAATATATTCCTTTTTCCACTACTACTCTCTTAGCGCTCCAAATGTCCAGTCGCATTTTCTACAGAAAGAGTGTTCAGATCTGCTCAATCAAAAGTATGGTTTAACTCTGTTAGCTGAATGCACAGATCAGAAAGAACTTTCACAGAATGATTCTGTGTAGTTTATATTTGGAGACATTCCTTTTTCCACTATTACCCTCTTAGCGCTCCGAATCTCCACTTGCATTTTCTACAGAAAGAGTGTTTCAGAACGGCTCAATCAAAACTAAGGTTCAACACTTTTAGTTGAACAAACAGAACAGAAAGAAGTTTCACACAATTCTTCTGTGTAGTTTTTATTTGTAGACATTCCTTTTCCCAATATAGGCCTCTTAGCGCTCAGAATGTCCAATTGCATTTTCTACAGAAAGAGTGTTTCAGAACGGCTCAATCAAAAGTAAGGTACAACTCTGTTAGTTGAATGCACAGAACAGAAAGAAGTTTCATACAATGCTTCTGTGTAGTTTATATTTGAACATATTCTTTTTTCCACTATTACCCACTTAGCGCTACGAATGTCCAGTTGCATTTTCTACAGACAGAGTGTTTCAAAACTGCTCAATCAAAAGTATGGTTTAACTCTGTTAGCTGAATGCTCAGATCAGAAAGAAGTTTCACAGAATGCTTCTGTGTAGTTTATAGTTGAATATATTCCTTTTTCCACTACTACGCTCTTAGCGCTCCAAATGTCCAGTTGCATTGTCTACAGAAAGAGTGTTCAGATCTGCTCAATCAAAAGTATGGTTTAAATCTGTTAGCTGAATGCACAGATCAGAAAGAAATTTCACCGAATGATTCTGTGTAGTTTATATTTGAAGACATTCCTTTTTCCACTATTACCCTCTTAGCGCTCCGAATCTCCACTTGCATTTTCTACAAAAAGAGTGTTTCATAACTGCTCAATCAAAAATATGTTTTATCTCTGTTAACTGAATTTACAGATCAGAAATAAGTTTCACAGAATGCATCTGTGTAGTTTTTATTTGAAGATATTCTTTTTCCCAATGTAGGCCTCTTAGCGCTTAGCATGTCCAATTGCAGTTTCTACAGAAAGAGTGTTTCAGAACGGCTCAATCAAAAGTAAGGTTCAACTCTGTTAGTTGAATGCACAGAACAGAAAGAATTTTCACAGAATGCTACTGTGTAGTTTATATTTGAATATATTCCTTTTTCCACTATTACCCTCTTAGCGCTCCGATTGTCCACTTGCATTTTCTACAGAAAGAGTGTTCAGAACTGCGCAATCAAAAGTATGGTTTAACTCTGTTAGCTTAATGAACATATCAGAAATAAGTTTCACACAATGCTTCTGTGTAGTTTTTATTTGAAGATATTATTTTTCCCAATAGAGATCTCTTAGCGCTCAGAATGTCCAATTGCAGTTTCTACAGAAAGAGTGTTTCAGAAAGGCTCAATCAAAAGTAAGGTTCAACTCTGTTAGTTGAATGCACAGAACAGAAAGAAGTTTCATACAATGCTTCTGTGTAGTTTATATTTGAACATATTCTTTTTTCCACTATTACCCACTTAGCGCTACGAATGTCCAGTTGCATTTTCTACAGACAGAGTGTTTCAAAACTGCTCAATCAAAAGTATGGTTTAACTCTGTTAGCTGAATGCTCAGATCAGAAAGAAGTTTCACAGAATGCTTCTGTGTAGTTTATATTTGAATATATTCCTTTTTCCACTACTACTCTCTTAGCGCTCCAAATGTCCAGTCGCATTTTCTACAGAAAGAGTGTTCAGATCTGCTCAATCAAAAGTATGTTTTAACTCTGTTAGCTGAATGCACAGATCAGAAAGAACTTTCACAGAATGATTCTGTGTAGTTTATATTTGGAGACATTCCTTTTTCCACTATTACCCTCTTAGCGCTCCGAATCTCCACTTGCATTTTCTACAGAAAGAGTGTTTCAGAACGGCTCAATCCAAACTAAGGTTCAACTCTTTTAGTTGAACAAACAGAACAGAAAGAAGTTTCACACAATTCTTCTGTGTAGTTTTTATTTGTAGACATTCCTTTTCCCAATATAGGCCTCTTAGAGCTCAGAATGTCCAATTGCATTTTCTACAGAAAGAGTGTTTCAGAACGGCTCAATCGAAAGTAAGGTTCAACTCTGTTAGTTGAATGCACAGAACAGAAAGAAGTTTCATACAATGCTTCTGTGTAGTTTATATTTGAACGTATTCTTTTTTCCACTATTACCCACTTAGCGCTACGAATGTCCAGTTGCATTTTCTACAGACAGAGTGTTTCAAAACTGCTCAATCAAAAGTATGGTTTAACTCTGTTAGCTGAATGCTCAGATCAGAAAGAAGTTTCACAGAATGCTTCTGTGTAGTTTATATTTGAATATATTCCTTTTTCCACTACTACGCTCTTAGCGCTCCAAATGTCCAGTTGCATTGTCTACAGAAAGAGTGTTCAGATCTGCTCAATCAAAAGTATGGTTTAACTCTGTTAGCTGAATGCACAGATCAGAAAGAAGTTTCACCGAATGATTCTGTGTAGTTTATATTTCAAGACATTCCTTTTTCCACTATTACCCTCTTAGCGCTCCGAATCTCCACTTGCATTTTCTACAAAAAGAGTGTTTCATAACTGCTCAATCAAAAATATGTTTTATCTCTGTTAACTGAATTTACAGATCAGAAATAAGTTTCACAGAATGCATCTGTGTAGTTTTTATTTGAAGATATTCTTTTTCCCAATGTAGGCCTCTTAGCGCTTAGCATGTCCAATTGCAGTTTCTACAGAAAGAGTGTTTCAGAACGGCTCAATCAAAAGTAAGGTTCAACTCTGTTAGTTGAATGCACAGAACAGAAAGAATTTTCACAGAATGCTACTGTGTAGTTTATATTTGAATATATTCCTTTTTCCACTATTACCCTCTTAGCGCTCCGAATGTCCACTTGCATTTTCTACAGAAAGAGTGTTCAGAACTGCGCAATCAAAAGTATGGTTTAACTCTGTTAGCTTAATGAACATATCAGAAATAAGTTTCACACAATGCTTCTGTGTAGTTTTTATTTGAAGATATTATTTTTCCCAATAGAGACCTCTTAGCGCTCAGAATGTCCAATTGCAGTTTCTACAGAAAGAGTGTTTCAGAAAGGCTCAATCAAAATTAAGGTTCAACTCTGTTAGTTGAATGCACAGAACAGAAAGAAGTTTCATACAATGCTTCTGTGTAGTTTATATTTGAACATATTCTTTTTTCCACTATTACCCACTTAGCGCTACGAATGTCCAGATGCATTTTCTACAGACAGAGTGTTTCAAAACTGCTCAATCAAAAGTATGGTTTAACTCTGTTAGCTGAATGCTCAGATCAGAAAGAAGTTTCACAGAATGCTTCTGTGTAGTTTATATTTGAATATATTCCTTTTTCCACTACTACTCTCTTAGCGCTACAAATGTCCAGTTGCATTTTCTACAGAAAGAGTGTTCAGATCTGCTCAACCAAAAGTATGGTTTAACTCTGTTAGCTGAATGCACAGATCAGAAAGAAGTTTCACAGAATGATTCTGTGTAGTTTATATTTGGAGACATTACTTTTTCCACTATTACCCACTTAGCGCTCCGAATCTCCACTTGCATTTTCTACAGAAAGAGTGTTTCAGAACGCCTCAATCAAAACTGAGGTTGAACTCTTTTAGTTGAACAAACAGAACAGAAAGAAGTTTCACACAATTCTTCTGTGTAGTTTTTATTTGTAGACATTCTGTTTCCCAATATAGGCCTCTTAGCGCTCAGAATGTCCAATTGCAGTTTCTACAGAAAGAGTGTTTCAGAACGGCTCAATCAAAAGTAAGGTTCAACTCTGTTAGTTGAATGCACAGAACAGAAAGAAGTTTCATACAATGTTTCTGTGTAGTTTATATTTGAACATATTCTTTTTTCCACTATTACCCACTTAGCGCTACGAATGTCCAGTTGCATTTTCTACAGACAGAGTGTTTCAAAACTGCTCAATCAAAAGTATGGTTTACCTCTGTTAGCTGAATGCTCAGATCAGAAAGAAGTTTCACAGAATGCTTCTGTGTAGATTATATTTGAATATATTCCTTTTTCCACTACTATGCTCTTAGCGCTCCAAATGTCCAGTTGCATTTTCTACAGAAAGAGTGTTCGGATCTGCTCAATCAAAAGCATGGTTTAACTCTGTTAGCTGAATGCACAGATCAGAAAGAAGTTTCACCGAATGATTCTGTGTAGTTTATATTTGAAGACATTCCTTTTTCCACTATTACCCTCTTAGCGCTCCGAATCTCCACTTGCATTTTCTACAAAAAGAGTTTTTCATAACTGCTCAATCAAAAATATGTTTTATCTCTGTTAACTGAATTTACAGATCAGAAATAAGTTTCACAGAATGCATCTGTGTAGTTTTTATTTGAAGATATTCTTTTTCCCAATGTAGGCCTCTTTGCGCTTAGCATGTCCAATTGCAGTTTCTACAGAAAGAGTGTTTCAGAACGGCTCAATCAAAAGTAAGGTTCAACTCTGTTAGTTGAATGCACAGAACAGAAAGAATTTTCACAGAATGCTACTGTGTAGTTTATATTTGAATATATTCCTTTTTCCACTATTACCCTCTTAGCGCTCCGAATGTCCACTTGCATTTTCTACAGAAAGAGTGTTCAGAACTGCGCAATCAAAAGTATGGTTTAACTCTCTTAGCTTAATGAACATATCAGAAATAAGTTTCACACAATGCTTCTGTGTAGTTTTTATTTGAAGATATTATTTTTCCCAATAGAGGCCTCTTAGCGCTCAGAATGTCCAATTGCAGTTTCTACAGAAAGAGTGTTTCAGAAAGGCTCAATCAAAAGTAAGGTTCAACTCTGTTAGTTGAATGCACAGAACAGAAAGAAGTTTCATACAATGCTTCTGTGTAATTTATATTTGAACATATTCTTTTTTCCACTATTACCCACTTAGCGCTACGAATGTCCAGTTGCATTTTCTACAGACAGAGTGTTTCAAAACTGCTCAATCAAAAGTATGGTTTAACTCTGTTAGCTGAATGCTCAGATCAGAAAGAAGTTTCACAGAATGCTTCTGTGTAGTTTATATTTGAATATATTCCTTTTTCCACTACTACTCTCTTAGCGCGTCCAAATGTCCTGTTGCATTTTCTACAGAAAGAGTGTTCAGATCTGCTCAACCAAAGGTATGGTTTAACTCTGTTAGCTGAATGCACAGATCAGAAAGAAGTTTCACAGAATGATTCTGTGTAGTTTATATTTGGAGACACTCCTTTTTCCACTATTACCCTCTTAGCGCTCCGAATCTCCGCTTGCATTTTCTACAGAAAGAGTGTTTCAGAACGGCTCAATCAAAACTAAGGTTGAAATATTTTAGTTGAACAAACAGAACAGAAAGTAGTTTCACACAATTCTTCTGTGTAGTTTTTATTTGTAGACATTCTTTTTCCCAATATAGGCCTCTTAGCGCTCAGAATGTCCAATTGCAGTTTCTACAGAAAGAGTGTTTCAGAACGGCTCAATCAAAAGTAAGGTTGAACTCTGTTAGTTGAATGCACAGAACAGAAAGAAGTTTCATACAATGCTTCTGTGTAGTTTATATTTGAACATATTCTTTTTTCCACTATTACCCACTTAGCGCTACGAATGTCCAGTTGCATTTTCTACAGACAGAGTGTTTCAAAACTGCTCAATCAAAAGTATGGTTTAACTCTGTTAGCTGAATGCTCAGATCAGAAAGAAGTTTCACAGAATGCTTCTGTGTAGTTTATATTTGAATATATTCCTTTTTCCACTACTACGCTCTTAGCGCTCCAAATGTCCAGTTGCATTGTCTACAGAAAGAGTGTTCAGATCTGCTCAATCAAAAGTATGGTTTAACTCTGTTAGCTGAATGCACAGATCAGAAAGAAGTTTCACCGAATGATTCTGTGTAGTTTATATTTGAAGACATTCCTTTTTCCACTATTACCCTCTTAGCGCTCCGAATCTCCACTTGCATTTTCTACAAAAAGAGTGTTTCATAACTGCTCAATCAAAAATATGTTTTATCTCTCTTAACTGAATTTACAGATCAGAAATAAGTTTCACAGAATGCATCTGTGTAGTTTTTATTTGAAGATATTCTTTTTCCCAATGTAGGCCTCTTAGCGCTTAGCATGTCCAATTGCAGTTTCTACAGAAAGAGTGTTTCAGAACGGCTCAATCAAAAGTAAGGATCAACTCTGTTAGTTGAATGCACAGAACAGAAAGAATTTTCACAGAATGCTACTGTGTAGTTTATATTTGAATATATTCCTTTTTCCACTATTACCCTCTTAGCGCTCCGAATGTCCACTTGCATTTTCTACAGAAAGAGTGTTCAGAACTGCGCAATCAAAAGTATGGTTTAACTCTGTTAGCTTAATGAACATATCAGAAATAAGTTTCACACAATGCTTCTGTGTAGTTTTTATTTGAAGATATTATTTTTCCCAATAGAGACCTCTTAGCGCTCAGAATGTCCAATTGCAGTTTCTACAGAAAGAGTGTTTCAGAAAGGCTCAATCAAAAGTAAGGTTCAACTCTGTTAGTTGAATGCACAGAACAGAAAGAAGTTTCATACAATGCTTCTGTGTAGTTTATATTTGAACATATTCTTTTTTCCACTATTAGCCACTTAGCGCTACGAATGTCCAGTTGCATTTTCTACAGACAGATTGTTTCAAAACTGCTCAATCAAAAGTATGGTTTAACTCTGTTAGCTGAATGCTCAGATCAGAAATAAGTTTCACAGAATGCTTCTGTGTAGTTTATATTTGAATATATTCCTTTTTCCACTACTACTCTCTTAGCGCTCCAAATGTCCAGTCGCATTTTCTACAGAAAGAGTGTTCAGATCTGCTCAATCAAAAGTATGGTTTAACTCTGTTAGCTGAATGCACAGATCAGAAAGAACTTTCACAGAATGATTCTGTGTAGTTTATATTTGGAGACATTCCTTTTTCCACTATTACCCTCTTAGCGCTCCGAATCTCCACTTGCATTTTCTACAGAAAGAGTGTTTCAGAACGGCTCAATCAAAACTAAGGTTCAACACTTTTAGTTGAACAAACAGAACAGAAAGAAGTTTCACACAATTCTTCTGTGTAGTTTTTATTTGTAGACATTCCTTTTCCCAATATAGGCCTCTTAGCGCTCAGAATGTCCAATTGCATTTTCTACAGAAAGAGTGTTTCAGAACGGCTCAATCAAAAGTAAGGTACAACTCTGTTAGTTGAATGCACAGAACAGAAAGAAGTTTCATACAATGCTTCTGTGTAGTTTATATTTGAACATATTCTTTTTTCCACTATTACCCACTTAGCGCTACGAATGTCCAGTTGCATTTTCTACAGACAGAGTGTTTCAAAACTGCTCAATCAAAAGTATGGTTTAACTCTGTTAGCTGAATGCTCAGATCAGAAAGAAGTTTCACAGAATGCTTCTGTGTAGTTTATAGTTGAATATATTCCTTTTTCCACTACTACGCTCTTAGCGCTCCAAATGTCCAGTTGCATTGTCTACAGAAAGAGTGTTCAGATCTGCTCAATCAAAAGTATGGTTTAAATCTGTTAGCTGAATGCACAGATCAGAAAGAAGTTTCACCGAATGATTCTGTGTAGTTTATATTTGAAGACATTCCTTTTTCCACTATTACCCTCTTAGCGCTCCGAATCTCCACTTGCATTTTCTACAAAAAGAGTGTTTCATAACTGCTCAATCAAAAATATGTTTTATCTCTGTTAACTGAATTTACAGATCAGAAATAAGTTTCACAGAATGCATCTGTGTAGTTTTTATTTGAAGATATTCTTTTTCCCAATGTAGGCCTCTTAGCGCTTAGCATGTCCAATTGCAGTTTCTACAGAAAGAGTGTTTCAGAACGGCTCAATCAAAAGTAAGGTTCAACTCTGTTAGTTGAATGCACAGAACAGAAAGAATTTTCACAGAATGCTACTGTGTAGTTTATATTTGAATATATTCCTTTTTCCACTATTACCCTCTTAGCGCTCCGAATGTCCACTTGCATTTTCTACAGAAAGAGTGTTCAGAACTGCGCAATCAAAAGTATGGTTTAACTCTGTTAGCTTAATGAACATATCAGAAATAAGTTTCACACAATGCTTCTGTGTAGTTTTTATTTGAAGATATTATTTTTCCCAATAGAGATCTCTTAGCGCTCAGAATGTCCAATTGCAGTTTCTACAGAAAGAGTGTTTCAGAAAGGCTCAATCAAAAGTAAGGTTCAACTCTGTTAGTTGAATGCACAGAACAGAAAGAAGTTTCATACAATGCTTCTGTGTAGTTTATATTTGAACATATTCTTTTTTCCACTATTACCCACTTAGCGCTACGAATGTCCAGTTGCATTTTCTACAGACAGAGTGTTTCAAAACTGCTCAATCAAAAGTATGGTTTAACTCTGTTAGCTGAATGCTCAGATCAGAAAGAAGTTTCACAGAATGCTTCTGTGTAGTTTATATTTGAATATATTCCTTTTTCCACTACTACTCTCTTAGCGCTCCAAATGTCCAGTCGCATTTTCTACAGAAAGAGTGTTCAGATCTGCTCAATCAAAAGTATGTTTTAACTCTGTTAGCTGAATGCACAGATCAGAAAGAACTTTCACAGAATGATTCTGTGTAGTTTATATTTGGAGACATTCCTTTTTCCACTATTACCCTCTTAGCGCTCCGAATCTCCACTTGCATTTTCTACAGAAAGAGTGTTTCAGAACGGCTCAATCCAAACTAAGGTTCAACTCTTTTAGTTGAACAAACAGAACAGAAAGAAGTTTCACACAATTCTTCTGTGTAGTTTTTATTTGTAGACATTCCTTTTCCCAATATAGGCCTCTTAGAGCTCAGAATGTCCAATTGCATTTTCTACAGAAAGAGTGTTTCAGAACGGCTCAATCAAAAGTAAGGTTCAACTCTGTTAGTTGAATGCACAGAACAGAAAGAAGTTTCATACAATGCTTCTGTGTAGTTTATATTTGAACATATTCTTTTTTCCACTATTACCCACTTAGCGCTACGAATGTCCAGTTGCATTTTCTACAGACAGAGTGTTTCAAAACTGCTCAATCAAAAGTATGGTTTAACTCTGTTAGCTGAATGCTCAGATCAGAAAGAAGTTTCACAGAATGCTTCTGTGTAGTTTATATTTGAATATATTCCTTTTTCCACTACTACGCTCTTAGCGCTCCAAATGTCCAGTTGCATTGTCTACAGAAAGAGTGTTCAGATCTGCTCAATCAAAAGTATGGTTTAACTCTGTTAGCTGAATGCACAGATCAGAAAGAAGTTTCACCGAATGATTCTGTGTAGTTTATATTTGAAGACATTCCTTTTTCCACTATTACCCACTTAGCGCTCCGAATCTCCACTTGCATTTTCTACAAAAAGAGTGTTTCATAACTGCTCAATCAAAAATATGTTTTATCTCTGTTAACTGAATTTACAGATCAGAAATAAGTTTCACAGAATGCATCTGTGTAGTTTTTATTTGAAGATATTCTTTTTCCCAATGTAGGCCTCTTAGCGCTTAGCATGTCCAATTGCAGTTTCTACAGAAAGAGTGTTTCAGAACGGCTCAATCAAAAGTAAGGTTCAACTCTGTTAGTTGAATGCACAGAACAGAAAGAATTTTCACAGAATGCTACTGTGTAGTTTATATTTGAATATATTCCTTTTTCCAATATTACCCTCTTAGCGCTCCGAATGTCCACTTGCATTTTCTACAGAAAGAGTGTTCAGAACTGCGCAATCAAAAGTATGGTTTAACTCTGTTAGCTTAATGAACATATCAGAAATAAGTTTCACACAATGCTTCTGTGTAGTTTTTATTTGAAGATATTATTTTTCCCAATAGAGACCTCTTAGCGCTCAGAATGTCCAATTGCAGTTTCTACAGAAAGAGTGTTTCAGAAAGGCTCAATCAAAATTAAGGTTCAACTCTGTTAGTTGAATGCACAGAACAGAAAGAAGTTTCATACAATGCTTCTGTGTAGTTTATATTTGAACATATTCTTTTTTCCACTATTACCCACTTAGCGCTACGAATGTCCAGTTGCATTTTCTACAGACAGAGTGTTTCAAAACTGCTCAATCAAAAGTATGGTTTAACTCTGTTAGCTGAATGCTCAGATCAGAAAGAAGTTTCACAGAATGCTTCTGTGTAGTTTATATTTGAATATATTCCTTTTTCCACTACTACTCTCTTAGCGCTCCAAATGTCCAGTCGCATTTTCTACAGAAAGAGTGTTCAGATCTGCTCAATCAAAAGTATGTTTTAACTCTGTTAGCTGAATGCACAGATCAGAAAGAACTTTCACAGAATGATTCTGTGTAGTTTATATTTGGAGACATTCCTTTTTCCACTATTACCCTCTTAGCGCTCCGAATCTCCACTTGCATTTTCTACAGAAAGAGTGTTTCAGAACGGCTCAATCCAAACTAAGGTTCAACTCTTTTAGTTGAACAAACAGAACAGAAAGAAGTTTCACACAATTCTTCTGTGTAGTTTTTATTTGTAGACATTCCTTTTCCCAATATAGGCCTCTTAGAGCTCAGAATGTCCAATTGCATTTTCTACAGAAAGAGTGTTTCAGAACGGCTCAATCAAAAGTAAGGTTCAACTCTGTTAGTTGAATGCACAGAACAGAAAGAAGTTTCATACAATGCTTCTGTGTAGTTTATATTTGAACATATTCTTTTTTCCACTATTACCCACTTAGCGCTACGAATGTCCAGTTGCATTTTCTACAGACAGAGTGTTTCAAAACTGCTCAATCAAAAGTATGGTTTAACTCTGTTAGCTGAATGCTCAGATCAGAAAGAAGTTTCACAGAATGCTTCTGTGTAGTTTATATTTGAATATATTCCTTTTTCCACTACTACGCTCTTAGCGCTCCAAATGTCCAGTTGCATTGTCTACAGAAAGAGTGTTCAGATCTGCTCAATCAAAAGTATGGTTTAACTCTGTTAGCTGAATGCACAGATCAGAAAGAAGTTTCACCGAATGATTCTGTGTAGTTTATATTTGAAGACATTCCTTTTTCCACTATTACCCACTTAGCGCTCCGAATGTCCACTTGCATTTTCTACAGAAAGAGTGTTCAGAACTGCGCAATCAAAAGTATGGTTTAACTCTGTTAGCTTAATGAACATATCAGAAATAAGTTTCACACAATGCTTCTGTGTAGTTTTTATTTGAAGATATTATTTTTCCAAATAGAGACCTCTTAGCGCTCAGAATGTCCAATTGCAGTTTCTACAGAAAGAGTGTTTCAGAAAGGCTCAATCAAAATTAAGGTTCAACTCTGTTAGTTGAATGCACAGAACAGAAAGAAGTTTCATACAATGCTTCTGTGTAGTTTATATTTGAACATATTCTTTTTTCCACTATTACCCACTTAGCGCTACGAATGTCCAGATGCATTTTCTACAGACAGAGTGTTTCAAAACTGCTCAATCAAAAGTATGGTTTAACTCTGTTAGCTGAATGCTCAGATCAGAAAGAAGTTTCACAGAATGCTTCTGTGTAGTTTATATTTGAATATATTCCTTTTTCCACTACTACTCTCTTAGCGCTACAAATGTCCAGTTGCATTTTCTACAGAAAGAGTGTTCAGATCTGCTCAACCAAAAGTATGGTTTAACTCTGTTAGCTGAATGCACAGATCAGAAAGAAGTTTCACAGAATGATTCTGTGTAGTTTATATTTGGAGACATTACTTTTTCCACTATTACCCACTTAGCGCTCCGAATCTCCACTTGCATTTTCTACAGAAAGAGTGTTTCAGAACGCCTCAATCAAAACTGAGGTTGAACTCTTTTAGTTGAACAAACAGAACAGAAAGAAGTTTCACACAATTCTTCTGTGTAGTTTTTATTTGTAGACATTCTGTTTCCCAATATAGGCCTCTTAGCGCTCAGAATGTCCAATTGCAGTTTCTACAGAAAGAGTGTTTCAGAACGGCTCAATCAAAAGTAAGGTTCAACTCTGTTAGTTGAATGCACAGAACAGAAAGAAGTTTCATACAATGTTTCTGTGTAGTTTATATTTGAACATATTCTTTTTTCCACTATTACCCACTTAGCGCTACGAATGTCCAGTTGCATTTTCTACAGACAGAGTGTTTCAAAACTGCTCAATCAAAAGTATGGTTTACCTCTGTTAGCTGAATGCTCAGATCAGAAAGAAGTTTCACAGAATGCTTCTGTGTAGATTATATTTGAATATATTCCTTTTTCCACTACTATGCTCTTAGCGCTCCAAATGTCCAGTTGCATTTTCTACAGAAAGAGTGTTCGGATCTGCTCAATCAAAAGCATGGTTTAACTCTGTTAGCTGAATGCACAGATCAGAAAGAAGTTTCACCGAATGATTCTGTGTAGTTTATATTTGAAGACATTCCTTTTTCCACTATTACCCTCTTAGCGCTCCGAATCTCCACTTGCATTTTCTACAAAAAGAGTTTTTCATAACTGCTCAATCAAAAATATGTTTTATCTCTGTTAACTGAATTTACAGATCAGAAATAAGTTTCACAGAATGCATCTGTGTAGTTTTTATTTGAAGATATTCTTTTTCCCAATGTAGGCCTCTTAGCGCTTAGCATGTCCAATTGCAGTTTCTACAGAAAGAGTGTTTCAGAACGGCTCAATCAAAAGTAAGGTTCAACTCTGTTAGTTGAATGCACAGAACAGAAAGAATTTTCACAGAATGCTACTGTGTAGTTTATATTTGAATATATTCCTTTTTCCACTATTACCCTCTTAGCGCTCCGAATGTCCACTTGCATTTTCTACAGAAAGAGTGTTCAGAACTGCGCAATCAAAAGTATGGTTTAACTCTCTTAGCTTAATGAACATATCAGAAATAAGTTTCACACAATGCTTCTGTGTAGTTTTTATTTGAAGATATTATTTTTCCCAATAGAGGCCTCTTAGCGCTCAGAATGTCCAATTGCAGTTTCTACAGAAAGAGTGTTTCAGAAAGGCTCAATCAAAAGTAAGGTTCAACTCTGTTAGTTGAATGCACAGAACAGAAAGAAGTTTCATACAATGCTTCTGTGTAGTTTATATTTGAACATATTCTTTTTTCCACTATTACCCACTTAGCGCTACGAATGTCCAGTTGCATTTTCTACAGACAGAGTGTTTCAAAACTGCTCAATCAAAAGTATGGTTTAACTCTGTTAGCTGAATGCTCAGATCAGAAAGAAGTTTCACAGAATGCTTCTGTGTAGTTTATATTTGAATATATTCCTTTTTCCACTACTACTCTCTTAGCGCGTCCAAATGTCCTGTTGCATTTTCTACAGAAAGAGTGTTCAGATCTGCTCAACCAAAGGTATGGTTTAACTCTGTTAGCTGAATGCACAGATCAGAAAGAAGTTTCACAGAATGATTCTGTGTAGTTTATATTTGGAGACACTCCTTTTTCCACTATTACCCTCTTAGCGCTCCGAATCTCCGCTTGCATTTTCTACAGAAAGAGTGTTTCAGAACGGCTCAATCAAAACTAAGGTTGAAATATTTTAGTTGAACAAACAGAACAGAAAGAAGTTTCACACAATTCTTCTGTGTAGTTTTTATTTGTAGACATTCTTTTTCCCAATATAGGCCTCTTAGCGCTCAGAATGTCCAATTGCAGTTTCTACAGAAAGAGTGTTTCAGAACGGCTCAATCAAAAGTAAGGTTGAACTCTGTTAGTTGAATGCACAGAACAGAAAGAAGTTTCATACAATGCTTCTGTGTAGTTTATATTTGAACATATTCTTTTTTCCACTATTACCCACTTAGCGCTACGAATGTCCAGTTGCATTTTCTACAGACAGAGTGTTTCAAAACTGCTCAATCAAAAGTATGGTTTAACTCTGTTAGCTGAATGCTCAGATCAGAAAGAAGTTTCACAGAATGCTTCTGTGTAGTTTATATTTGAATATATTCCTTTTTCCACTACTACGCTCTTAGCGCTCCAAATGTCCAGTTGCATTTTCTACAGAAAGAGTGTTCAGATCTGCTCAATCAAAAGTATGGTTTAACTCTGTTAGCTGAATGCACAGATCAGAAAGAAGTTTCACAGAATGATTCTGTGTAGTTTATATTTGAAGACATTCCTTTTTCCACTATTACCCTCTTAGCGCTCCGAATCTCCACTTGCATTTTCTACAAAAAGAGTGTTTCATAACTGCTCAATCAAAAATATGTTTTATCTCTGTTAACTGAATTTACAGATCAGAAATAAGTTTCACAGAATGCATCTGTGTAGTTTTTATTTGAAGATATTCTTTTTCCCAATGTAGGCCTCTTAGCGCTTAGCATGTCCAATTGAAGTTCCTTCAGAAAGAGTGTTTCAGAACGGCTCAATCAAAAGTAAGGTTCAACTCTGTTAGTTGAATGCACAGAACAGAAAGAATTTTCACAGAATGCTACTGTGTAGTTTATATTTGAATATATTCCTTTTTCCACTATTACCCTCTTAGCGCTCCGAATGTCCACTTGCATTTTCTACAGAAAGAGTGTTCAGAACTGCGCAATCAAAAGTATGGTTTAACTCTGTTAGCTTAATGAACATATCAGAAATTAGTTTCACACAATGCTTCTGTGTAGTTTTTATTTGAAGATATTATTTTTCCCAATAGAGGCCTCTTAGCGCTCAGAATGTCCAATTGCAGTTTCTACAGAAAGAGTGTTTCAGAAAGGCTCAATCAAAAGTAAGGTTCAACTCTGTTAGTTGAATGCACAGAACAGAAAGAAGTTTCATACAATGCTTCTGTGTAGTTTATATTTGAACATATTCTTTTTTCCACTATTACCCACTTAGCGCTACGAATGTCCAGTTGCATTTTCTACAGACAGAGTGTTTCAAAACTGCTCAATCAAAAGTATGGTTTAACTCTGTTAGCTGAATGCTCAGATCAGAAAGAAGTTTCACAGAATGCTTCTGTGTAGTTTATATTTGAATATATTCCTTTTTCCACTACTACTCTCTTAGCGCTCCAAATGTCCAGTTGCATTTTCTACAGAAAAAGTGTTCAGATCTGCTCAACCAAAAGTATGGTTTAACTCTGTTAGCTGAATGCACAGATCAGAAAGAAGTTTCACAGAATGATTCTGTGTAGTTTATATTTGGAGACATTCCTTTTTCCACTATTAGCCTCTTAGCGCTCCGAATCTCCACTTGCAATTTCTACAGAAAGAGTGTTACAGAACGGCTCAATCAAAACTAAGGTTGAACTCCTTTAGTTGAACAAACAGAACAGAAAGAAGTTTCACACAATTCTTCTGTGTAGTTTTTATTTGTAGACATTCTTTTTCCCAATATAGGCCTCTTAGCGCTCAGAATGTCCAATTGCAGTTTCTACAGAAAGAGTGTTTCAGAACGGCTCAATCAAAAGTAAGGTTCACCTCTGTTAGTTGAATGCACAGAACAGAAAGAAGTTTCATACAATGCTTCTGTGTAGTTTATATTTGAACATATTCTTTTTTCCACTATTACCCACTTTGCGCTACGAATGTCCAGTTGCATTTTCTACAGACAGAGTGTTTCAAAACTGCTCAATCAAAAGTATGGTTTAACTCTGTTAGCTGAATGCTCAGATCAGAAAGAAGTTTCACAGAATGCTTCTGTGTAGTTTATATTTGAATATATTCCTTTTTCCACTAATACGCTCTTAGCGCTCCAAATGTCCAGTTGCATTTTCTACAGAAAGAGTGTTCAGATCTGCTCAATCAAAAGTATGGTTTAACTGTGTTAGCTGAATGCACAGATCAGAAAGAAGTTTCACCGAATGATTCTGTGTAGTTTATATTTGAAGACATTCCTTTTTCCACTATTACCCTCTTAGCGCTCCGAATCTCCACTTGCATTTACTACAAAAAGAGTGTTTCATAACTGCTCAATCAAAAATATGTTTTATCTCTGTTAACTGAAATTACAGATCAGAAATAAGTTTCTCAGAATGCATCTGTGTAGTTTTTATTTGAAGATATTCTTTTTCCCAATGTAGGCCTCTTAGCGCTTAGCATGTCCAATTGCAGTTTCTACAGAAGGAGTGTTTCAGAACGGCTCAATCAAAAGTAAGGTTCAACTCTGTTAGTTGAATGCACAGAACAGAAAGAAGTTTCACAGAATGCTACTGTGTAGTTTATATTTGAATATATTCCTTTTTCCACTATTACCCTCTTAGCGCTCCGAATGTCCACTTGCATTTTCTACAGAAAGAGTGTTCAGAACTGCGCAATCAAAAGTATGGTTTAACTCTGTTAGCTTAATGAACATATCAGAAATAAGTTTCACACAAAGCTTCTGTGTACTTTTTATTTGAAGATATTATTTTTCCCAATATAGGCATCTTAGCGCTCAGAATGTCCAATTGCAGTTTCTACAGAAAGAGTGTTTCAGAAAGGCTCAATCAAAAGTAAGGTTCAACTCTGTTAGTTGAATGCACAGAACACAAAGAAGTTTCATACAATGCTTCTGTGTAGTTTATATTTGAACATATTCTTTTTTCCACTATTAGCCACTTAGCGCTACGAATGTCCAGTTGCATTTTCCACAGACAGAGTGTTTCAAAACTGCTCAATCAAAAGTATGGTTTAACTCTGTTAGCTGAATGCTCAGATCAGAAAGAAGTTTCACAGAATGCTTCTGTGTAGTTTATATTTGAATATATTCCTTTTTCCACTACTAATCTCTTAGCGCTCCAAATGTCCAGTTGCATTTTCTACAGAAAGAGTGTTCAGATCTGCTCAATCAATAGTATGGTTTAAATCTGTTAGCTGAATGCACAGATCAGAAAGAAGTTTCACAGAATGATTCTGTGTAGTTTATATTTGGAGACATTCCTTTTTCCACTATTACCCTCTTAGCGCTCCGAATCTCCACTTGCATTTTCTACAGAAAGAGTGTTTCAGAACGGCTCAATCAAAACTAAGATTCAACTCTTTTAGTTGAACAAACAGAACAGAAAGAAGTTTCACACAATTCTTCTGTGTAGTTTTTATTTGTAGACATTCCTTTTCCCAATATAGGACTCTTAGCGCTCAGAATGTCCAATTGCAGTTTCTACAGAAAGAGTGTTTCAGAACGGCTCAATCAAAAGTAAGGTTCAACTCTGTTAGTTGAATGCACAGAACAGAAAGAAGTTTCATACAATGCTTCTGTGTAGTTTATATTTGAACATATTCTTTTTTCCACTATTACCCACTTAGCGCTACGAATGTCCAGTTGAATTTTCTACAGACAGAGTGTTTCAAAACTGCTCAATCAAATGTATGGTTTAACTCTGTTAGCTGAATGCTCAGATCAGAAAGAAGTTTCACAGAATGCTTCTGTGTAGTTTATATTTGAATATATTCCTTTTTCCACTACTACGCTCTTAGCGCTCCAAATGTCCAGTTGCATTTTCTACAGAAAGAATGTTCAGATCTGCTCAATCAAAAGTATGGTTTAACTCTGTTAGCTGAATGCACAGATCAGAAAGAAGTTTCACCGAATGATTCTGTGTAGTTTATATTTGAAGACATTCCTTTTTCCACTATTACCCTCTTAGCGCTCCGAATCTCCACTTGCATTTTCTACAAAAAGAGTGTTTCATAACTGCTCAATCAAAAATATGTTTTATCTCTGTTAACTGAATTTACAGATCAGAAATAAGTTTCACAGAATGCATCTGTGTAGTTTTTATTTGAAGATATTCTTTTTCCCAATGTAGGTCTCTTAGCGCTTAGCATGTTCAATTGCAGTTTCTACAGAAAGAGTGTTTCAGAACGGCTCAATCAAAAGTAAGGTTCAACTCTGTTAGTTGAATGCACAGAACAGAAAGAATTTTCACAGAATGCTACTGTGTAGTTTATATTTGAATATATTCCTTTTTCCACTATTACCCTCTTAGCGCTCGGAATGTCCACTTGCATTTTCTACAGAAAGAGTGTTCAGAACTGCGCAATCAAAAGTATGGTTTAACTCTGTTAGCTTAATGAACATATCAGAAATAAGTTTCACACAATGCTTCTGTGTAGTTTTTATTTGAAGATATTATTTTTCCCAATAGAGGCCTCTTAGCGCTCAGAATGTCCAATTGCAGTTTCTACAGAAAGAGTGTTTCAGAAAGGCTCAATCAAAAGTAAGGTTCAACTCTGTTAATTGAATGCACAGAACAGAAAGAAGTTTCATACAATGCTTCTGTGTAGTTTATATTTGAACATATTCTTTTTTCCACTATTAGCCACTTAGCCCTACGAATGTCCAGTTGCATTTTCTACAGAGAGAGTGTTTCAAAACTGCTCAATCAAAAGTATGGTTTAACTCTGTTAGCTGAATGCTCAGATCAGAAAGAAGTTTCACAGAATGCTTCTGTGTAGTTTATATTTGAATATATTCCTTTTTCCACTACTACTCTCTTAGCGCTCCAAATGTCCAGTTGCATTTTCTACAGAAAGAGTGTTCAGATCTGCTCAACCAAAAGTATGGTTTAACTCTGTTAGCTGAATGCACAGATCAGAAAGAAGTTTCACAGAATGATTCTGTGTAGTTTATATTTGGAGACATTCCTTTTTCCACTATTACCCTCTTAGCGCTCCGAATCTCCACTTGCATTTTCTACAGAAAGAGTGTTTCAGAACGGCTCAATCAAAACTAAGGTTGAACTCTTTTAGTTGAACAAACAGAACAGAAAGAAGTTTCACACAATTCTTCTGTGTAGTTTTTATTTGTAGACATTCCTTTTCCCAATATAGGACTCTTAGCGCTCAGAATGTCCAATTGCAGTTTCTACAGAAAGAGTGTTTCAGAACGGCTCAATCAAAAGTAAGGTTCAACTCTGTTAGTTGAATGCACAGAACAGAAAGAAGTTTCATACAATGCTTCTGTGTAGTTTCTATTTGAACATATTCTTTTTTCCACTATTACCCACTTAGCGCTACGAATGTCCAGTTGCATTTTCTACAGACAGAGTGTTTCAAAACTGCTCAATCAAAAGTATGGTTTAACTCTGTTAGCTGAATGCTCAGATCAGAAAGAAGTTTCACAGAATGCTTCTGTGTAGTTTATATTTGAATATATTCCTTTTTCCACTACTACGCTCTTAGCGCTCCAAATGTCCAGTTGCATTTTCTACAGAAAGAGTGTTCAGATCTGTTCAATCAAAAGTATGGTTTAACTCTGTTAGCTGAATGCACAGATCAGAAAGAAGTTTCACCGAATGATTCTGTGTAGTTTATATTTGAAGACATTCCTTTTTCCACTATTACCCTCTTAGCGCTCCGAATCTCCACTTGCATTTTCTACAAAAAGAGTGTTTCATAACTGCTCAATCAAAAATATGTTTTATCTCTGTTAACTGAATTTACAGATCAGAAATAAGTTTCACAGAATGCATCTGTGTAGTTTTTATTTGAAGATATTCTTTTTCCCAATGTAGGTCTCTTAGCGCTTAGCATGTCCAATTGCAGTTTCTACAGAAAGAGTGTTTCAGAACGTCTCAATCAAAAGTAAGGTTCAACTCTGTTAGTTGAATGCACAGAACAGAAAGAATTTTCACAGAATGCTACTGTATAGTTTATATTTCAATATATCCCTTTTTCCACTATTACCCTCTTAGCGCTCCGAATGTCCACTTGCATTTTCTACAGAAAGAGTGTTCAGAACTGCGCAATCAAAAGTATGGTTTAACTCTGTTAGCTTAATGAACATATCAGAATTAAGTTTCACACAATGCTTCTGTGTAGTTTTTATTTGAAGATATTATTTTTCCCAATAGAGGCCTCTTAGCGCTCAGAATGTCCAATTGCAGTTTCTACAGAAAGAGTGTTTCAGGAAGGCTCAATCAAAAGTAAGGTTCAACTCTGTTAGTTGAATGCACAGAACAGAAAGAAGTTTCATACAATGCTTCTGTGTAGTTTATATTTGAACATATTCTTTTTTCCACTATTAGCCACTTAGCGCTACGAATGTCCAGTTGCATTTTCTACAGACAGAGTGTTTCAAAACTGCTCAATCAAAAGTATGGTTTAACTCTGTTAGCTGAATGCTCAGATCAGAAAGAAGTTTCACAGAATGCTTCTGTGTAGTTTATATATGAATATATTCCTTTTTCCACTACTACTCTCTTAGCGCTCCAAATGTCCAGTTGCATTTTCTACAGAAAGAGTGTTCAGATCTGCTCAATCAAAAGTATGTTTTAAATCTGTTAGCTGAATGCACAGATCAGAAAGAAGTTTCACAGAATGATTCTGTGTAGTTTATATTTGGAGACATTCCTTTTTCCACTATTACCCTCTTAGCGCTCCGAATCTCCACTTGCATTTTCTACAGAAAGAGTGTTTCAGAACGGCTCAATCAAAACTAAGATTCAACTCTTTTAGTTGAACAAACAGAACAGAAAGAAGTTTCACACAATTCTTCTGTGTAGTTTTTATTTATAGACATTCCTTTTCCCAATATAGGACTCTTAGCGCTCAGAATGTCCAATTGCAGTTTCTACAGAAAGAGTGTTTCAGAACGGCTCAATCAAAAGTAAGGTTCAACTCTGTTAGTTGAATGCACAGAACAGAAAGAAGTTTCATACAATGCTTCTGTGTAGTTTATATTTGAACATATTCTTTTTTCCACTATTACCCACTTAGCGCTACGAGTGTCCAGTTGCATTTTCTACAGACAGAGTGTTTCAAAACTGCTCAATCAAAAGTATGGTTTAACTCTGTTAGCTGAATGCTCAGATCAGAAAGAAGTTTCACAGAATGCTTCTGTGTAGTTTATATTTGAATATATTCCTTTTTCCACTACTACGCTCTTAGCGCTCCAAATGTCCAGTTGCATTTTCTACAGAAAGAGGGTTCAGATCTGCTCAATCAAAAGTAAGGTTTAACTCTGTTAGCTGAATGCACAGATCAGAAAGAAGTTTCACCGAATGATTCTGTGTAGTTTATATTTGAAGACATTCCTTTTTCCACTATTACCCTCTTAGCGCTCCGAATCTCCACTTGCATTTTCTACAAAAAGAGTGTTTCATAACTGCTCAATCAAAAATATGTTTTATCTCTGTTAACTGAATTTACAGATCAGAAATAAGTTTCACAGAATGCATCTGTGTAGTTTTTATTTGAAGATATTCTTTTTCCCAATGTAGGTCTCTTAGCGCTTAGCATGTCCAATTGCAGTTTCTACAGAGAGTGTTTCAGAACGGCTCAATCAAAAGTAAGGTTCAACTCTGTTAGTTGAATGCACAGAACAGAAAGAATTTTCACAGAATGCTACTGTGTAGTTTATATTTGAATATATTCCTTTTTCCACTATTACCCTCTTAGCGCTCGGAATGTCCACTTGCATTTTCTACAGAAAGAGTGTTCAGAACTGCGCAATCAAAAGTATGGTTTAACTCTGTTAGCTTAATGAACATCTCAGAAATAAGTTTCACACAATGCTTCTGTGTAGTTTTTATTTGAAGATATTATTTTTCCCAATAGAGGCCTCTTAGCGCTCAGAATGTCCAATTGCAGTTTCTACAGAAAGAGTGTTTCAGAAAGGCTCAATCAAATGTAAGGTTCAACTCTGTTAGTTGAATGCACAGAACAGAAAGAAGTTTCATACAATGCTTCTGTGTAGTTTATATTTGAATATATTCTTTTTTCCACTATTACCCACTTAGCGCTATGAATGTCCAGTTGCTTTTTCTAATGACAGAGTGTTTCAAAACTGCTCAATCAAAAGTATGGTTTAACTCTGTTAGCTGAATGCTCAGATCAGAAAGAAGTTTCACAGAATGCTTCTGTGTAGTTTATATTTGAATATATTCCTTTTTCCACTACTACTCTCTTAGCGCTCCAAATGTCCAGTTGCATTTTCTACAGAAAGAGTGTTCAGATCTGCTCAATCAAAAGTATGTTTTAACTCTGTTAGCTGAATGCACAGATCAGAAAGAAGTTTCACAGAATGATTCTGTGTAGTTTATATTTGGAGACATTCCTTTTTCCACTATTACCCTCTTAGCGCTCCGAATCTCCACTTGCATTTTCTATAGAAAGAGTGTTTCAGAACGGCTCAATCAAAACTAAGATTCAACTCTTTTAGTTGAACAAACAGAACAGAAAGAAGTTTCACACAATTCTTCTGTGTAGTTTTTATTTGTAGACATTCCTTTTCCCAATATAGGCCTCTTAGCGCTCAGAATGTCCAATTGCAGTTTCTACAGAAAGAGTGTTTCAGAACGGCTCAATCAAAAGTAAGGTTCAACTCTGTTAGTTGAATGCACAGAACAGAAAGAAGTTTCATACAATGCTTCTGTGTAGTTTATATTTGAACATATTCTTTTTTCCACTATTACCCACTTAGCGTTACGAATGTCCAGTTGCATTTTCTACAGACAGAGTGTTTCAAAACTGCTCAATCAAAAGTATGGTTTAACTCTGTTAGCTGAATGCGCAGATCAGAAAGAAGTTTCACAGAATGCTTCTGTGTAGTTTATATTTGAATATATTCCTTTTTCCACTACTACGCTCTTAGCGCTCCAAATGTCCAGTTGCATTTTCTACAGAAAGAGTGTTCAGATCTGCTCAATCAAAAGTATGGTTTAACTCTGTTAGCTGAATGCACAGATCATAAAGAAGTTTCACCGAATGATTCTGTGTAGTTTATATTTGAAGACATTCCTTTTTCCACTATTACCCACTTAGCGCTCCGAATCTCCACTTGCATTTTCTACAAAAAGAGTGTTTCATAACTGCTCAATCAAAAATATGTTTTATCTCTGTTAACTGAATTTACAGATCAGAAATAAGTTTCACAGAATGCATCTGTGTAGTTTTTATTTGAAGATATTATTTTTCCCAATGTTGGTCTCTTAGCGCTTAGCATGTCCAATTACAGTTTCTACAGAAAGAGTGTTTCAGAACGGCTCAATCAAAAGTAAGGTTCAACTCTGTTAGTTGAATGCACAGAACAGAAAGAATTTTCACAGAATGCTACTGTGTAGTTTATATTTGAATATATTCTTTTTTCACTATTACCCTCTTAGCGCTCCGAATGTCCACTTGCATTTTCTACAGAAAGAGTGTTCAGAACTGCGCAATCAAAAGTATGGTTTAACTCTGTTAGCTTAATGAACATATCAGAAATAAGTTTCACACAATGCTTCTGTGTAGTTTTTATTTGAAGATATTATTTTTCCCAATAGAGGCCTCTTAGCGCTCAGAATGTCCAATTGCAGTTTCTACAGAAAGAGTGTTTCAGAAAGGCTCAATCAAAAGTAAGGTTCAACTCTGTTAGTTGAATGCACAGAACAGAAAGAAGTTTCATACAATGCTTCTGTGTAGTTTATATTTGAACATATTCTTTTTTCCACTATTACCCACTTAGCGCTACGAATGTCCAGTTGCATTTTCTACAGACAGAGTGTTTCAAAACTGCTCAATCAAAAGTATGGTTTAACTCTGTTAGCTGAATGCTCAGATCAGAATGGAGCTTCACAGAATGCTTCTGTGTAGTTTATATTTGAATATATTCCTTTTTCCACTACTACTGTCTTAGCGCTCCAAATGCCCAGTTGCATTTTCTACAGAAAGAGTGTTCAGATCTGCTCAACCAAAAGTATGGTTTAACTCTGTTAGCTGAATGCACAGATCAGAAAGAAGTTTCACGCAATGATTCTGTGTAGTTTATATTTGGAGACATTCCTTTTTCCACTATTACCCTCTTAGCGCTTCGAATCTCCACTTGCATTTTCTACAGAAAGAGTGTTTCAGAACGGCTCAATCAAAACTAAGGTTGAACTCTTTTAGTTGAACAAACAGAACAGAAAGAAGTTTCACACAATTCTTCTGTGTAGTTTTTATTTGTAGACATTCTTTTTCCCAATATAGGCCTCTTAGCGCTCAGAATGTCCAATTGCAGTTTCTACAGAAAGACTGTTTCAGAACGGCTCAATCAAAAGTAAGGTTCACCTCTGTTAGTTGAATGCACAGAACAGAAAGTAGTTTCATACAATGCTTCTGTGTAGTTTATATTTGAACATATTCTTTTTTCCACTATTACCCACTTAGCGCTACGAATGTCCAGTTGCATTTTCTACAGACAGAGTGTTTCAAAACTGCTCAATCAAAAGTATAGTTTAACTCTGTTAGCTGAATGCTCAGATCAGAAAGAAGTTTCACAGAATGCTTCTGTGTAGTTTATATTTGAATATATTCCTTTTTCCACTACTACGCTCTTAGCGCTCCAAATGTCCAGTTGCATTTTCTACAGAAAGATTGTTCGGATGTGCTCAATCAAAAGTATGGTTTAACTCTGTTAGCTGAATGCACAGATCAGAAATAAGTTTCACCGAATGATTCTGTGTAGTTTATATTTGAAGACATTCCTTTTTCCACTATTACCCTCTTAGCGCTCCGTATCTCCACTTGCATTTTCTACAAAAAGAGTGTTTCATAACTGCTCAATCAAAAATATGTTTTATCTCTGTTAACTGAATTTACAGATCAGAAATAAGTTTCACAGAATGCATCGGTGTAGTTTTTATTTGAAGATATTCTTTTTCCCAATGTAGGCCTCTTAGCGCTTAGCATGTCCAATTGCAGTTCCAACAGAAAGAGTGTTTCAGAACGGCTCAATCAAAAGTAAGGTTCAACTCTGTTAGTTGAATGCACAGAACAGAAAGAATTTTCACAGAATGCTACTGTGTAGTTTGTATTTGAATATATTCCTTTTTCCACTATTACCCTCTTAGCGCTCCGAATGTCCACTTGCATTTTCTACAGAAAGAGTGTTCAGAACTGCGCAATCAAAAGTATGGTTTAACTCTGTTAGCTTAATGAACATATCAGAATTAAGTTTCACATAATGCTTCTGTGTAGTTTTTATTTGAAGATATTATTTTTCCCAATATAGGCCTCTTAGCGCTCAGAATGTCCAATTGCAGTTTCTACAGAGTGTTTCAGAAAGGCTCAATCAAAAGTAAGGTTCAACTCTGTTAGTTGAATGCACAGAACAGAAAGAAGTTTCATACAATGCTTCTGTGTAGTTTATATTTGAACATATTCTTTTTTCCACTATTACCCACTTAGCGCTACGAATGTCCAGTTGCATTTTCTACAGACAGAGTGTTTCAAAACTGCTCAATCAAAAGTATGGTTTAAATCTGTTAGCTGAATGCTCAGATCAGAAAGAAGTTTCACAGAATGCTTCTGTGTAGTTTATATTTGAATGTATTCCTTTTTCCACTACTACTCTCTTAGCGCTCCAAATGTCCAGTTGCATTTTCTACAGAAAGAGTGTTCAGATCTGCTCAATCAAAAGTATGGTTTAACTCTGTTAGCTGAATGCACAGATCAGAAAGAAGTTTCACAGAATGATTCTGTGTAGTTTATATTTGGAGACATTCCTTTTTCCACTATTACCCTCTTAGCGCTCCGAATCTCCACTTGCATTTACTACAGAAAGAGTGTTTCAGAACGGCTCAATCAAAACTAAGTTTCAAATCTTTTAGTTGAACAAACAGAACAGAAAGAAGTTTCACACAATTCTTCTGTGTAGTTTTTATTTGTAGACATTCCTTTTCCCAATATAGGCCTCTTAGCGCTCAGAATGTCCAATTGCAGTTTCTACAGAAAGAGTGTTTCAGAACGGCTCAATCAAAAGTAAGGTTCAACTCTGTTAGTTGAATGCACAGAACAGAAAGAAGTTTCATACAATGCTTCTGTGTAGTTTATATTTGAACATATTCTTTTTTCCACTATTACCCACTTAGCGCTACGAATGTCCAGTTGCATTTTCTACAGACAGAGTGTTTCAAAACTGCTCAATCAAAAGTATGGTTTAACTCTGTTAGCTGAATGCTCAGATCAGAAAGAAGTTTCACAGAATGCTTCTGTGTAGTTTATATTTGAATATATTCCTTTTTCCACTACTACGCTCTTAGCGCTCCAAATGTCCTGTTGCATTTTCTACAGAAAGAGGGTTCAGATCTGCTCAATCAAAAGTATGGTTTAACTCTGTTAGCTGAATGCACAGATCAGAAAGAAGTTTCACCGAATGATTCTGTGTAGTTTATATTTGAAGACATTCCTTTTTCCACTATTACCCTCTTAGCGCTCCGAATCTCCACTTGCATTTTCTACAAAAAGAGTGTTTCATAACTGCTCAATCAAAAATATGTTTTATCTCTGTTAACTGAAATTACAGATCAGAAATAAGTTTCACAGAATGCATCTGTGTAGTTTTTATTTGAAGATATTCTTTTTCCCAATGTAGGCCTCTTAGCGCTTAGCATGTCCAATTGCAGTTTCTACAGAAAGAGTGTTTCAGAACGGCTCAATCAAAAGTAAGGTTCAACTCTGTTAGTTGAATGCACAGAACAGAAAGAATTTTCACAGAATGCTACTGTGTAGTTTATATTTGAATATATTCCTTTTTCCACTATTACCCTCTTAGCGCTCCGAATGTCCACTTGCATTTTCTACAGAAAGAGTGTTCAGAACTGCGCAATCAAAAGTATGGTTTAACTCTGT
The DNA here is from genome assembly GCF_028878055.3 of Symphalangus syndactylus. Lineage (NCBI taxonomy): Eukaryota > Metazoa > Chordata > Mammalia > Primates > Hylobatidae > Symphalangus > Symphalangus syndactylus. Next base: position 3,053,248 of record NC_072425.2, read on the forward strand.
TAGCTTAATGAACATATCAGAAATAAGTTTCACACAAAGCTTCTGTGTAGTTTTTATTTGAAGATATTATTTTTCCCAATAGAGGCCTCTTAGCGCTCAGAATGTCCAATTGCAGTTTCTACAGAAAGAGTGTTTCAGAAAGGCTCAATCAAAAGTAAGGTTCAACTCTGTTAGTTGAATGCACAGAACAGAAAGAAGTTTCATACAATGCTTCTGTGTAGTTTATATTTGAACATATTCTTTTTTCCACTATTACCCACTTAGCGCTACGAATGTCCAGTTGCATTTTCTACAGACAGAGTGTTTCAAAACTGCTCAATCAAAAGTATGGTTTAACTCTGTTAGCTGAATGCTCAGATCAGAAAGAAGCTTCACAGAATGCTTCTGTGTAGTTTATATTTGAATATATTCCTTTTTCCACTACTACTGTCTTAGCGCTCCAAATGCCCAGTTGCATTTTCTATAGAAAGAGTGTTCAGATCTGCTCAACCAAAAGTATGCTTTAACTCTGTTAGCTGAATGCACAGATCAGAAAGAAGTTTCACAGAATGATTCTGTGTAGTTTATATTTGGAGACATTCCTTTTTCCACTATTACCCTCTTAGCGCTTCGAATCTCCACTTGCATTTTCTACAGAAAGAGTGTTTCAGAACGGCTCAATCAAAACTAAGGTTGAACTCTTTTAGTTGAACAAACAGAACAGAAAGAAGTTTCACACAATTCTTCTGTGTAGTTTTTATTTGTAGACATTCTTTTTCCCAATATAGGCCTCTTAGCGCTCAGAATGTCCAATTGCAGTTTCTACAGAAAGAGTGTTTCAGAACGGCTCAATCAAAAGTAAGGTTCACATCTGTTAGTTGAATGCACAGAACAGAAAGTAGTTTCATACAATGCTTCAGTGTAGTTTATATTTGAACATATTCTTTTTTCCACTATTACCCACTTAGCGCTACGAATGTCCAGTTGCATTTTCTACAGACAGAGTGTTTCAAAACTGCTCAATCAAAAGTATGGTTTAACTCTGTTAGCTGAATGCTCAGATCAGAAAGAAGTTTCACAGAATGCTTCTGTGTAGTTTATATTTGAATATATTCCTTTTTCCACTACTACGCTCTTAGCGCTCCCAATGTCCAGTTGCATTTTCTACAGAAAGATTGTTCGGATGTGCTCAATCAAAAGTATGGTTTAACTCTGTTAGCTGAATGCACAGATCAGAAATAAGTTTCACCGAATGATTCTGTGTAGTTTATATTTGAAGACATTCCTTTTTCCACTATTACCCTCTTAGCGCTCCGTATCTCCACTTGCATTTTCTACAAAAAGAGTGTTTCATAACTGCTCAATCAAAAATATGTTTTATCTCTGTTAACTGAATTTACAGATCAGAAATAAGTTTCACAGAATGCATCTGTGTAGTTTTTATTTGAAGATATTCTTTTTCCCAATGTAGGCCTCTTAGGGCTTAGCATGTCCAATTGCAGTTCCTACAGAAAGAGTGTTTCAGAACGGCTCAATCAAAAGTAAGGTTCAACTCTGTTAGTTGAATGCACAGAACAGAAAGAATTTTCACAGAATGCTACTGTGTAGTTTGTATTTGAATATATTCCTTTTTCCACTATTACCCTCTTAGCGCTCCGAATGTCCACTTGCATTTTCTACAGAAAGAGTGTTCAGAACTGCGCAATCAAAACTATGGTTTAACTCTGTTAGCTTAATGAACATATCAGAATTAAGTTTCACACAATGCTTCTGTGTAGTTTATATTTGAAGATATTTTTTTTCCCAATAGAGGCCTCTTAGCGCTCAGAATGTCCAATTGCAGTTTCTACAGAAAGAGTGTTTCAGAAAGGCTCAATCAAAAGTAAGGTTCAACTCTGTTAGTTGAATGCACAGAACAGAAAGAAGTTTCATACAATGCTTCTGTGTAGTTTATATTTGAACATATTCTTTTTTCCACTATTACCCACTTAGCGCTACGAATGTCCAGTTGCATTTTCTACAGACAGAGTGTTTCAAAACTGCTCAATCAAAAGTATGGTTTAACTCTGTTAGCTGAATGCTCAGATCAGAAAGAAGTTTCACAGAATGCTTCTGTGTAGTTTATATTTGAATATATTCCTTTTTCCACTACTAATCTCTTAGCGCTCCAAATGTCCAGTTGCATTTTCTACAGAAAGAGTGTTCAGATCTGCTCAACCAAATGTATGGTTTAACACTGTTAGCTGAATGCACAGATCAGAAAGAAGTTTCACAGAATGATTCTGTGTAGTTTATATTTGGAGACATTCCTTTTTCCACTATTACCCTCTTAGCGCTTCGAATCTCCACTTGCATTTTCTACAGAAAGAGTGTTTCAGAACGGCTCAATCAAAACTAAGGTTGAACTCTTTTAGTTGAACAAACAGAACAGAAAGAAGTTTCACACAATTCTTCTGTGTAGTTTTTATTTGTAGACATTCTTTTTCCCAATATAGGCCTCTTAGCGCTCAGAATGTCCAATTGCAGTTTCTACAGAAAGAGTGTTTCAGAACGGCTCAATCAAAAGTAAGGTTCACATCTGTTAGTTGAATGCACAGAACAGAAAGTAGTTTCATACAATGCTTCAGTGTAGTTTATATTTGAACATATTCTTTTTTCCACTATTACCCACTTAGCGCTACGAATGTACAGTTGCATTTTCTACAGACAGAGTGTTTCAAAACTGCTCAATCAAAAGTATGGTTTAACTCTGTTAGCTGAATGCTCAGATCAGAAAGAAGTTTCACAGAATGCTTCTGTGTAGTTTATATTTGAATATATTCCTTTTTCCACTACTACGCTCTTAGCGCTCCAAATGTCCAGTTGCATTTTCTACAGAAAGATTGTTCGGATGTGCTCAATCAAAAGTATGGTTTAACTCTGTTAGCTGAATGCACAGATCAGAAATAAGTTTCACCGAATGATTCTGTGTAGTTTATATTTGAAGACATTCCTTTTTCCACTATTACCCTCTTAGCACTCCGTATCTCCACTTGCATTTTCTACAAAAAGAGTGTTTCATAACTGCTCAATCAAAAATATGTTTTATCTCTGTTAACTGAATTTACAGATCAGAAATAAGTTTCACAGAATGCATCGGTGTAGTTTTTATTTGAATATATTCTTTTTCCCAATGTAGGCCTCTTAGCGCTTAGCATGTCCAATTGCAGTTCCTACAGAAAGAGTGTTTCAGAACGGCTCAATCAAAAGTAAGGTTCAACTCTGTTAGTTGAATGCACAGAACAGAAAGAATTTTCACAGAATGCTACTGTGTAGTTTGTATTTGAATATATTCCTTTTTCCACTATTACCCTCTTAGCGCTCCGAATGTCCACTTGCATTTTCTACAGAAAGAGTGTTCAGAACTGCGCAATCAAAACTATGGTTTAACTCTGTTAGCTTAATGAACATATCAGAATTAAGTTTCACACAATGCTTCTGTGTAGTTTTTATTTGAAGATATTATTTTTCCCAATAGAGGCCTCTTAGCGCTCAGAATGTCCAATTGCAGTTTCTACAGAAAGAGTGTTTCAGAAAGGCTCAATCAAAAGTAAGGTTCAACTCTGTTAGTTGAATGCACAGAACAGAAAGAAGTTTCATACAATGTTTCTGTGTAGTTTATATTTGAACATATTCTTTTTTCCACTATTACCCACTTAGCGCTACGAATGTCCAGTTGCATTTTCTACAGACAGAGTGTTTCAAAACTGCTCAATCAAAAGTATGGTTTAACTCTGTTAGCTGAATGCTCAGATCAGAAAGAAGTTTCACAGAATGCTTCTGTGTAGTTTATATTTGAATATATTCCTATTTCCACTACTAATCTCTTAGCGCTCCAAATGTCCAGTTGCATTTTCTACAGAAAGAGTGTTCAGATCTGCTCAACCAAAAGTATGGTTTAACACTGTTAGCTGAATGCACAGATCAGAAAGAAGTTTCACAGAATGATTCTGTGTAGTTTATATTTGGAGACATTCCTTTTTCCACTATTACCCTCTTAGCGCTCCGAATCTCCACTTGCATTTTCTACAGAAAGAGTGTTTCAGAACGGCTCAATCAAAACTAAGGTTCAACCCTTTTAGTTGAACAAACAGAACAGAAAGAAGTTTCACACAATTCTTCTGTGTAGTTTTTATTTGTAGACATTCCTTTTCCCAATATAGGCCTCTTAGCGCTCAGAATGTCCAATTGCAGTTTCTACAGAAAGAGTGTTTCAGAACGGCTCAATCAAAAGTAAGGTTCAACTCTGTTAGTTGAATGCACAGAACAGAAAGAAGTTTCATACAATGCTTCTGTGTAGTTTATATTTGAACATATTCTTTTTTCCACTATTACCCACTTAGCGCTACGAATGTCCAGTTGCATTTTCTACAGACAGAGTGTTTCAAAACTGCTCAATCAAAAGTATGGTTTAACTCTGTTAGCTGAATGCTCAGATCAGAAAGAAGTTTCAGAGAATGCTTCTGTGTAGTTTATATTTGAATATATTCCTTTTTCCACTACTACGCTCTTAGCGCTCCAAATGTCCAGTTGCATTTTCTACAGAAAGAGTGTTCAGATCTGCTCAATCAAAAGTATGGTTTAACTCTGTTAGCTGAATGCACAGATCAGAAAGAAGTTTCACCGAATGATTCTGTGTAGTTTATATTTGAAGACATTCCTTTTTCCACTATTACCCTCTTAGCGCTCCGTATCTCCACTTGCATTTTCTACAAAAAGAGTGTTTCATAACTGCTCAATCAAAAATATGTTTTATCTCTGTTAACTGAATTTACAGATCAGAAATAAGTTTCACAGAATGCATCGGTGTAGTTTTTATTTGAAGATATTCTTTTTCCCAATGTAGGCCTCTTAGCGCTTAGCATGTCCAATTGCAGTTCCTACAGAAAGAGTGTTTCAGAACGGCTCAATCAAAAGTAAGGTTCAACTCTGTTAGTTGAATGCACAGAACAGAAAGAATTTTCACAGAATGCTACTGTGTAGTTTGTATTTGAATATATTCCTTTTTCCACTATTACCCTCTTAGCGCTCCGAATGTCCACTTGCATTTTCTACAGAAAGAGTGTTCAGAACTGCGCAATCAAAACTATGATTTAACTCTGTTAGCTTAATGAACATATCAGAATTAAGTTTCACACAATGCTTCTGTGTAGTTTTTATTTGAAGATATTATTTTTCCCAATAGAGGCCTCTTAGCGCTCAGAATGTCCAATTGCAGTTTCTACAGAAAGAGTGTTTCAGAAAGGCTCAATCAAAAGTAAGGTTCAACTCTGTTAGTTGAATGCAGAGAACAGAAAGAAGTTTCATACAATGCTTCTGTGTAGTTTATATTTGAACATATTCTTTTTTCCACTATTACCCACTTAGCGCTACGAATGTCCAGTGGCATTTTCTACAGACAGTGTGTTTCAAAACTGCTCAATCAAAAGTATGGTTTAACTCTGTTAGCTGAATGCTCAGATCAGAAAGAAGTTTCACAGAATGCTTCTGTGTAGTTTATATTTGAATATATTCCTATTTCCACTACTAATCTCTTAGCGCTCCAAATGTCCAGTTGCATTTTCTACAGAAAGAGTGTTCAGATCTGCTCAACCAAAAGTATGGTTTAACACTGTTAGCTGAATGCACAGATCAGAAAGAAGTTTCACAGAATGATTCTGTGTAGTTTATATTTGGAGACATTCCTTTTTCCACTATTACCCTCTTAGCGCTCCGAATCTCCACTTGCATTTTCTACAGAAAGAGTGTTTCAGAACGGCTCAATCAAAACTAAGGTTCAACCCTTTTAGTTGAACAAACAGAACAGAAAGAAGTTTCACACAATTCTTCTGTGTAGTTTTTATTTGTAGACATTCCTTTTCCCAATATAGGCCTCTTAGCGCTCAGAATGTCCAATTGCAGTTTCTACAGAAAGAGTGTTTCAGAACGGCTCAATCAAAAGTAAGGTTCAACTCTGTTAGTTGAATGTACAGAACAGAAAGAAGTTTCATACAATGCTTCTGTGTAGTTTATATTTGAACATATTCTTTTTTCCACTATTACCCACTTAGCGCTACGAATGTCCAGTTGCATTTTCTACAGACAGAGTGTTTCAAAACTGCTCAATCAAAAGTATGGTTTAACTCTGTTAGCTGAATGCTCAGATCAGAAAGAAGTTTCACAGAATGCTTCTGTGTAGTTTATATTTGAATATATTCCTTTTTCCACTACTACGCTCTTAGCGCTCCAAATGTCCAGTTGCATTTTCTACAGAAAGAGTGTTCAGATCTGCTCAATCAAAAGTATGGTTTAACTCTGTTAGCTGAATGCACAGATCAGAAAGAAGTTTCACCGAATGATTCTGTGTAGTTTATATTTGAAGACATTCCTTTTTCCACTATTACCCTCTTAGCGCTCCGAATCTCCACTTGCATTTTCTACAAAAAGAGTGTTTCATAACTGCTCAATCAAAAATATGTTTTATCTCTGTTAACTGAATTTACAGATCAGAAATAAGTTTCACAGAATGCATCGGTGTAGTTTTTATTTGAAGATATTCTTTTTCCCAATGTAGGCCTCTTAGCGCTTAGCATGTCCAATTGCAGTTCCTACAGAAAGAGTGTTTCAGAACGGCTCAATCAAAAGTAAGGTTCAACTCTGTTAGTTGAATGCACACAACAGAAAGAATTTTCACAGAATGCTACTGTGTAGTTTGTATTTGAATATATTCCTTTTTCCACTATTACCCTCTTAGCGCTCCGAATGTCCACTTGCATTTTCTACAGAAAGAGTGTTCAGAACTGCGCAATCAAAACTATGATTTAACTCTGTTAGCTTAATGAACATATCAGAATTAAGTTTCACACAATGCTTCTGTGTAGTTTTTATTTGAAGATATTATTTTTCCCAATAGAGGCCTCTTAGCGCTCAGAATGTCCAATTGCAGTTTCTACAGAAAGAGTGTTTCAGAAAGGCTCAATCAAAAGTAAGGTTCAACTCTGTTAGTTGAATGCACAGAACAGAAAGAAGTTTCATACAATGCTTCTGTGTAGTTTATATTTGAACATATTCTTTTTTCCACTATTACCCACTTAGCGCTACGAATGTCCAGTTGCATTTTCTACAGACAGTGTGTTTCAAAACTGCTCAATCAAAAGTATGGTTTAACTCTGTTAGCTGAATGCTCAGATCAGAAAGAAGTTTCACAGAATGCTTCTGTGTAGTTTATATTTGAATATATTCCTATTTCCACTACTAATCTCTTAGCGCTCCAAATGTCCAGTTGCATTTTCTACAGAAAGAGTGTTCAGATCTGCTCAACCAAAAGTATGGTTTAACACTGTTAGCTGAATGCACAGATCAGAAAGAAGTTTCACAGAATGATTCTGTGTAGTTTATATTTGGAGACATTCCTTTTTCCACTATTACCCTATTAGCGCTCCGAATCTCCACTTGCATTTTCTACAGAAAGAGTGTTTCAGAACGGCTCAATCAAAACTAAGGTTCAACCCTTTTAGTTGAACAAACAGAACAGAAAGAAGTTTCACACAATTCTTCTGTGTAGTTTTTATTTGTAGACATTCCTTTTCCCAATATAGGCCTCTTAGCGCTCAGAATGTCCAATTGCAGTTTCTACAGAAAGAGTGTTTCAGAACGGCTCAATCAAAAGTAAGGTTCAACTCTGTTAGTTGAATGTACAGAACAGAAAGAAGTTTCATACAATGCTTCTGTGTAGTTTATATTTGAACATATTCTTTTTTCCACTATTACCCACTTAGCGCTACGAATGTCCAGTTGCATTTTCTACAGACAGAGTGTTTCAAAACTGCTCAATCAAAAGTATGGTTTAACTCTGTTAGCTGAATGCTCAGATCAGAAAGAAGATTCACAGAATGCTTCTGTGTAGTTTATATTTGAATATATTCCTTTTTCCACTACTACGCTCTTAGCGCTCCAAATGTCCAGTTGCATTTTCTACAGAAAGAGTGTTCAGATCTGCTCAATCAAAAGTATGGTTTAACTCTGTTAGCTGAATGCACAGATCAGAAAGAAGTTTCACCGAATGATTCTGTGTAGTTTATATTTGAAGACATTCCTTTTTCCACTATTACCCTCTTAGCGCTCCGAATCTCCACTTGCATTTTCTACAAAAAGAGTGTTTCATAACTGCTCAATCAAAAATATGTTTTATCTCTGTTAACTGAATTTACAGATCAGAAATAAGTTTCACAGAATGCATCTGTGTACTTTTTATTTGAAGATATTCTTTTTCCCAATGTAGGCCTCTTAGCGCTTAGCATGTCCAATTGCAGTTCCTACAGAAAGAGTGTTTCAGAACGGCTCAATAAAAAGTAAGGTTCAACTCTGTTAGTTGAATGCACAGAACAGAAAGAATTTTCACAGAATGCTACTGTGTAGTTTATATTTGAATATATTCCTTTTTCCACTATTACCCTCTTAGCGCTCCGAATGTCCACTTGCATTTTCTACAGAAAGAGTGTTCAGAACTGCGCAATCAAAAGTATGGTTTAACTCTGTTAGCTTAATGAACATATCAGAAATTAGTTTCACACAATGCTTCTGTGTAGTTTTTATTTGAAGATATTATTTTTAACAATAGAGTCCTCTTAGCGCTCAGAATGTCCAATTGCAGTTTCTACAGAAAGAGTGTTTCAGAAAGGCTCAATCAAAAGTAAGGTTCAACTCTGTTAGTTGAATGCACAGAACAGAAAGAAGTTTCATACAATGCTTCTGTGTAGTTTATATTTGAACATATTCTTTTTTCCACTATTACCCACTTAGCGCTACGAATGTCCAGTTGCATTTTCTACAGACAGAGGGTTTCAAAACTGCTCAATCAAAAGTATGGTTTAACTCTGTTAGCTGAATGCTTAGATCAGAAAGAAGTTTCACAGAATGCTTCTGTGTAGTTTATATTTGAATGTATTCCTTTTTCCACTACTACTCTCTTAGCGCTCCAAATGTCCAGTTGCATTTTCTACAGAAAGAGTGTTCAGATCTGCTCAATCAAAAGTATGGTTTAACTCTGTTAGCTGAATGCACAGATCAGAAAGAAGTTTCACAGAATGATTCTGTGTAGTTTATGTTTGGAGACATTCCTTTTTCCACTATTACCCTCTTAGCGCTCCGAATCTCCACTTGCATTTTCTACAGAAAGAGTGTTTCAGAACGGCTCAATCAAAACTAAGTTTCAACTCTTTTAGTTGAACAAACAGAACAGAAAGAAGTTTCACACAATTCTTCTGTGTAGTTTTTATTTGTAGACATTCCTTTTCCCAATATAGGCCTCTTAGCGCTCAGAATGTCCAATTGCAGTTTCTACAGAAAGAGTGTTTCAGAACGGCTCAATCAAAAGTAAGGTTCAACTCTGTTAGCTGAATGCACAGAACAGAAAGAAGTTTCATACAATGCTTCTGTGTAGTTTATATTTGAACATATTCTTTTTTCCACTATTACCCACTTAGCGCTACGAATGTCCAGTTGCATTTTCTACAGACAGAGTGTTTCAAAACTGCTCAATCAAAAGTATGGTTTAACTCTGTTAGCTGAATGCTCAGATCAGAAAGAAGTTTCACAGAATGCTTCTGTGTAGTTTATATTTGAATATATTCCTTTTTCCACTACTACGCTCTTAGCGCTCCAAATGTCCAGTTGCATTTTCTACAGAAAGAGTGTTCAGATCTGCTCAATCAAAAGTATGGTTTAACTCTGTTAGCTGAATGCACAGATCAGAAAGAAGTTTCACCGAATGATTCTGTGTAGTTTATATTTGAAGACATTCCTTTTTCCACTATTACCCTCTTAGCGCTCCTAATCTCCACTTGCATTTTCTACAAAAAGAGTGTTTCATAACTGCTCAATCAAAAATATGTTTTATCTCTGTTAACTGAAATTACAGATCAGAAATAAGTTTCACAGAATGCATCTGTGTAGTTTTTATTTGAAGATATTCTTTTTCCCAATGTAGGCCTCTTAGCGCTTAGCATGTCCAATTGCAGTTTCTACAGAAAGAGTGTTTCAGAACGGCTCAATCAAAAGTAAGGTTCAACTCTGTTAGTTGAATGCACAGAACAGAAAGAATTTTCACAGAATGCTACTGTGTAGTTTATATTTGAATATATTCCTTTTTCCACTATTACCCTCTTAGCGCTCGGAATGTCCACTTGCATTTTCTACAGAAAGAGTGTTCAGAACTGCGCAATCAAAAGTATGGTTTAACTCTGTTAGCTTAATGAACATATCAGAAATAAGTTTCACACAAAGCTTCTGTGTAGTTTTTATTTGAAGATATTATTTTTCCCAATATAGGCCTCTTAGCGCTCAGAATGTCCAATTGCAGTTTCTACAGAAAGAGTGTTTCAGAAAGGCTCAATCAAAAGTAAGGTTCAACTCTGTTAGTTGAATGCACAGAACAGAAAGAAGTTTCATACAATGCTTCTGTGTAGTTTATATTTGAACATATTCTTTTTTCCACTATTACCCACTTAGCGCTACGAATGTCCAGTTGCATTTTCTACAGACAGAGTGTTTCAAAAGTGCTCAATCAAAAGTATGGTTTAACTCTGTTAGCTGAATGCTCAGATCAGAAAAAAGTTTCACAGAATGCTTCTGTGTAGTTTATATTTGAATATATTCCTTTTTCCACTACTACTCTCAGCGCTCCAAATGTCCAGTTACATTTTCTACAGAAAGAGTGTTCAGATCTGCTCAATCAAAAGTATGGTTTAACTCTGTTAGCTGAATGCACAGATCAGAAAGAAGTTTCACAGAATGATTCTGTGTAGTTTATATTTGGAGACATTCCTTTTTCCACTATTACCCTCTTAGCGCTCCGAATCTCCACTTGCATTTTCTACAGAAAGAGTGTTTCAGAACGGCTCAATCAAAACTAAGGTTCAACTCTTTTAGTTGAACAAACAGAACAGAAAGAAGTTTCACACAATTCTTCTGTGTAGTTTTTATTTGTAGACATTCCTTTTCCCAATATAGGACTCTTAGCGCTCAGAATGTCCAATTGCAGTTTCTACAGAAAGAGTGTTTCAGAACGGCTCAATCAAAAGTAAGGTTGAACTCTGTTAGTTGAATGCACAGAACAGAAAGAAGTTTCATACAATGCTTCTGTGTAGTTTCTATTTGAACATATTCTTTTTTCCACTATTACCCACTTAGCGCTACGAATGTCCAGTTGCATTTTCTACAGACAGAGTGTTTCAAAACTGCTCAATCAAAAGTATGGTTTAACTCTGTTAGCTGAATGCTCAGATCAGAAAGAAGTTTCACAGAATGCTTCTGTGTACTTTATATTTGAATATATACCTTTTTCCACTATTACCCTCTTAGCGCTCCGAATCTCCACTTGCATTTTCTACAGAAAGAGTGTTTCAGAACGGCTCAATCAAAACTAAGTTTCAACTCTTTTAGTTGAACAAACAGAACAGAAAGAAGTTTCACACAATTCTTCTGTGTAGTTTTTATTTGTAGACATTCCTTTTCCCAATATAGGCCTCTTAGCGCTCAGAATGTCCAATTGCAGTTTCTACAGAAAGAGTGTTTCAGAACGGCTCAATCAAAAGTAAGGTTCAACTCTGTTAGTTGAATGCACAGAACAGAAAGTAGTTTCATACAATGCTTCTGTGTAGTTTATATTTGAACATATTCTTTTTTCCACTATTACCCACTTAGCGCTACGAATGTCCAGTTGCATTTTCTACAGACAGAGTGTTTCAAAACTGCTCAATCAAAAGTATGGTTTAACTCTGTTAGCTGAATGCTCAGATCAGAAAGAAGTTTCACAGAATGCTTCTGTGTAGTTTATATTTGAATATATTCCTTTTTCCACTACTACGCTCTTAGCGCTCCAAATGTCCAGTTGCATTTTCTACAGAAAGAGTGTTCAGATCTGCTCAATCAAAAGTATGGTTTAACTCTGTTAGCTGAATGCACAGATCAGAAAGAAGTTTCACCGAATGATTCTGTGTAGTTTATATTTGAAGACATTCCTTTTTCCACTATTACCCTCTTAGCGCTCCGAATCTCCACTTGCATTTTCTACAAAAAGAGTGTTTCATAACTGCTCAATCAAAAATATGTTTTATCTCTGTTAACTGAAATTACAGATCAGAAATAAGTTTCACAGAATGCATCTGTGTAGTTTTTATTTGAAGATATTCTTTTTCCCAATGTAGGCCTCTTAGCGCTTAGCATGTCCAATTGCAGTTTCTACAGAAAGAGTGTTTCAGAACGGCTCAATCAAAAGTAAGGTTCAACTCTGTTAGTTGAATGCACAGAACAGAAAGAATTTTCACAGAATGCTACTGTGTAGTTTATATTTGAATATATTCCTTTTTCCACTATTACCCTCTTAGCGCTCCGAATGTCCACTTGCATTTTCTACAGAAAGAGTGTTCAGAACTGCGCAATCAAAAGTATGGTTTAACTCTGTTAGCTTAATGAACATATCAGAAATAAGTTTCACACAAAGCTTCTGTGTAGTTTTTATTTGAAGATATTATTTTTCCCAATATAGGCCTCTTAGCGCTCAGAATGTCCAATTGCAGTTTCTACAGAAAGAGTGTTTCAGAAAGGCTCAATCAAAAGTAAGGTTCAACTCTGTTAGTTGAATGCACAGAACAGAAAGAAGTTTCATACAATGCTTCTGTGTAGTTTATATTTGAACATATTCTTTTTTCCAATATTACCCACTTAGCGCTACGAATGTCCAGTTGCATTTTCTACAGACAGAGTGTTTCAAAACTGCTCAATCAAAAGTATGGTTTAACTCTGTTAGCTGAATGCTCAGATCAGAAAAAAGTTTCACAGAATGCTTCTGTGTAGTTTATATTTGAATATATTCCTTTTTCCACTACTACTCTCAGCGCTCCAAATGTCCAGTTGCATTTTCTACAGAAAGAGTGTTCAGATCTGCTCAATCAAAAGTATGGTTTAACTCTGTTAGCTGAATGCACAGATCAGAAAGAAGTTTCACAGAATGATTCTGTGTAGTTTATATTTGGAGACATTCCTTTTTCCACTATTACCCTCTTAGCGCTCCGAATCTCCACTTGCATTTTCTACAGAAAGAGTGTTTCAGAACGGCTCAATCAAAACTAAGGTTCAACTCTTTTAGTTGAACAAACAGAACAGAAAGAAGTTTCACACAATTCTTCTGTGTAGTTTTTATTTGTAGACATTCTTTTTCCCAATATAGGCCTCTTAGCGCTCAGAATGTCCAATTGCAGTTTCTACAGAAAGAGTGTTTCAGAACGGCTCAATCAAAAGTAAGGTTCACCTCTGTTAGTTGAATGCACAGAACAGAAAGTAGTTTCAAACAATGCTTCTGTGTAGTTTCTATTTGAACATATTCTTTTTTCCACTATTACCCACTTAGCGCTACGAATGTCCAGTTGCATTTTCTACAGACAGAGTGTTTCAAAACTGCTCAATCAAAAGTATGGTTTAACTCTGTTAGCTGAATGCTCAGATCAGAAAGAAGTTTCACAGAATGCTTCTGTGTAGTTTATATTTGAATATATTCCTTTTTCCACTACTACGCTCTTAGCGCTCCAAATGTCCAGTTGCATTTTCTACAGAAAGATTGTTCGGATGTGCTCAATCAAAAGTATGGTTTAACTCTGTTAGCTGAATGCACAGATCAGAAATAAGTTTCACCGAATGATTCTGTGTAGTTTATATTTGAAGACATTCCTTTTTCCACTATTACCCTCTTAGCGCTCCGTATCTCCACTTGCATTTTCTACAAAAAGAGTGTTTCATAACTGCTCAATCAAAAATATGTTTTGTCTCTGTTAACTGAATTTACAGATCAGAAATAAGTTTCACCGAATGCATCGGTGTAGTTTTTATTTGAAGATATTCTTTTTCCCAATGTAGGCCTCTTAGCGCTTAGCATGTCCAATTGCAGTTCCTACAGAAAGAGTGTTTCAGAACGGCTCAATCAAAAGTAAGGTTCAACTCTGTTAGTTGAATGCACAGAACAGAAAGAATTTTCACAGAATGCTACTGTGTAGTTTGTATTTGAATATATTCCTTTTTCCACTATTACCCTCTTAGCACTCCGAATGTCCACTTGCATTTTCTACAGAAAGAGTGTTCAGAACTGCGCAATCAAAAGTATGGTTTAACTCTGTTAGCTTAATGAACATATCAGAAATAAGTTTCACACAAAGCTTCTGTGTAGTTTTTCTTTGAAGATATTATTTTTCCCGATATAGGCCTCTTAGCTCTCAGAATGTCCAATTGCAGTTTCTACAGAAAGAGTGTTTCAGAAAGGCTCAATCAAAAGTAAGGTTCAACTCTGTTAGTTGAATGCACAGAACAGAAAGAAGTTTCATACAATGCTTCTGTGTAGTTTATATTTGAACATATTCTTTTTTCCACTATTAGCCACTTAGCGCTACGAATGTCCAGTTGCATTTTCTACAGACAGAGTGTTTCAAAACTGCTCAATCAAAAGTATGGTTTAACTCTGTTAGCTGAATGCTCAGATCAGAAAGAAGTTTCACAGAATGCTTCTGTGTAGTTTATATTTGAATATATTCCTTTTTCCACTACTACTCTCTTAGCGCTCCAAATGTCCAGTTGCATTTTCTACAGAAAGAGTGTTCAGATCTGCTCAATCAAAAGTATGGTTTAACTCTGTTAGCTGAATGCACAGATCAGAAAGAAGTTTCACAGAATGATTCTGTGTAGTTTATATTTGGAGACATTCCTTTTTCCACTATTACCCTCTTAGCGCTCCGAATCTCCACTTGCATTTTCTACAGAAAGAGTGTTTCAGAACGGCTCAATCAAAACTAAGGTTCAACTCTTTTAGTTGAACAAACAGAACAGAAAGAAGTTTCACACAATTCTTCTGTGTAGTTTTTATTTGTAGACATTCTTTTTCCCAATATAGGCCTCTTAGCGCTCAGAATGTCCAATTGCAGTTTCTACAGAAAGAGTGTTTCAGAACGGCTCAATCAAAAGTAAGGTTCAACTCTGTTAGTTGAATGCACAGAAGAGAAAGAAGTTTCATACAATGCTTCTGTGTAGTTTATATTTGAACATATTCTTTTTTCCACTATTACCCACTTAGCGCTACGAATGTCCAGTTGCATTTTCTACAGACAGAGTGTTTCAAAACTGCTCAATCAAAAGTATGGTTTAACTCTGTTAGCTGAATGCTCAGATCAGAAAGAAGATTCACAGAATGCTTCTGTGTAGTTTATATTTGAATATATTCCTTTTTCCACTACTACGCTCTTAGCGCTCCAAATGTCCAGTTGCATTTTCTACAGAAAGAGTGTTCAGATCTGCTCAATCAAAAGTATGGTTTAACTCTGTTAGCTGAATGCACAGATCAGAAAGAAGTTTCACCGAATGATTCTGTGTAGTTTATATTTGAAGACATTCCTTTTTCCACTATTACCCTCTTAGCGCTCCGAATCTCCACTTGCATTTTCTACAAAAAGAGTGTTTCATAACTGCTCAATCAAAAATATGTTTTATCTCTGTTAACTGAATTTACAGATCAGAAATAAGTTTCACAGAATGCATCTGTGTACTTTTTATTTGAAGATATTCTTTTTCCCAATGTAGGCCTCTTAGCGCTTAGCATGTCCAATTGCAGTTCCTACAGAAAGAGTGTTTCAGAACGGCTCAATAAAAAGTAAGGTTCAACTCTGTTAGTTGAATGCACAGAACAG
The DNA here is from genome assembly GCF_028878055.3 of Symphalangus syndactylus. Taxonomy (NCBI): domain Eukaryota; kingdom Metazoa; phylum Chordata; class Mammalia; order Primates; family Hylobatidae; genus Symphalangus; species Symphalangus syndactylus. Next base: position 3,068,970 of record NC_072425.2, read on the forward strand.
AAAGAATTTTCACAGAATGCTACTGTGTAGTTTATATTTGAATATATTCCTTTTTCCACTATTACCCTCTTAGCGCTCCGAATGTCCACTTGCATTTTCTACAGAAAGAGTGTTCAGAACTGCGCAATCAAAAGTATGGTTTAACTCTGTTAGCTTAATGAACATATCAGAAATTAGTTTCACACAATGCTTCTGTGTAGTTTTTATTTGAAGATATTATTTTTAACAATAGAGTCCTCTTAGCGCTCAGAATGTCCAATTGCAGTTTCTACAGAAAGAGTGTTTCAGAAAGGCTCAATCAAAAGTAAGGTTCAACTCTGTTAGTTGAATGCACAGAACAGAAAGAAGTTTCATACAATGCTTCTGTGTAGTTTATATTTGAACATATTCTTTTTTCCACTATTACCCACTTAGCGCTACGAATGTCCAGTTGCATTTTCTACAGACAGAGGGTTTCAAAACTGCTCAATCAAAAGTATGGTTTAACTCTGTTAGCTGAATGCTTAGATCAGAAAGAAGTTTCACAGAATGCTTCTGTGTAGTTTATATTTGAATGTATTCCTTTTTCCACTACTACTCTCTTAGCGCTCCAAATGTCCAGTTGCATTTTCTACAGAAAGAGTGTTCAGATCTGCTCAATCAAAAGTATGGTTTAACTCTGTTAGCTGAATGCACAGATCAGAAAGAAGTTTCACAGAATGATTCTGTGTAGTTTATGTTTGGAGACATTCCTTTTTCCACTATTACCCTCTTAGCGCTCCGAATCTCCACTTGCATTTTCTACAGAAAGAGTGTTTCAGAACGGCTCAATCAAAACTAAGTTTCAACTCTTTTAGTTGAACAAACAGAACAGAAAGAAGTTTCACACAATTCTTCTGTGTAGTTTTTATTTGTAGACATTCCTTTTCCCAATATAGGCCTCTTAGCGCTCAGAATGTCCAATTGCAGTTTCTACAGAAAGAGTGTTTCAGAACGGCTCAATCAAAAGTAAGGTTCAACTCTGTTAGCTGAATGCACAGAACAGAAAGAAGTTTCATACAATGCTTCTGTGTAGTTTATATTTGAACATATTCTTTTTTCCACTATTACCCACTTAGCGCTACGAATGTCCAGTTGCATTTTCTACAGACAGAGTGTTTCAAAACTGCTCAATCAAAAGTATGGTTTAACTCTGTTAGCTGAATGCTCAGATCAGAAAGAAGTTTCACAGAATGCTTCTGTGTAGTTTATATTTGAATATATTCCTTTTTCCACTACTACGCTCTTAGCGCTCCAAATGTCCAGTTGCATTTTCTACAGAAAGAGTGTTCAGATCTGCTCAATCAAAAGTATGGTTTAACTCTGTTAGCTGAATGCACAGATCAGAAAGAAGTTTCACCGAATGATTCTGTGTAGTTTATATTTGAAGACATTCCTTTTTCCACTATTACCCTCTTAGCGCTCCTAATCTCCACTTGCATTTTCTACAAAAAGAGTGTTTCATAACTGCTCAATCAAAAATATGTTTTATCTCTGTTAACTGAAATTACAGATCAGAAATAAGTTTCACAGAATGCATCTGTGTAGTTTTTATTTGAAGATATTCTTTTTCCCAATGTAGGCCTCTTAGCGCTTAGCATGTCCAATTGCAGTTTCTACAGAAAGAGTGTTTCAGAACGGCTCAATCAAAAGTAAGGTTCAACTCTGTTAGTTGAATGCACAGAACAGAAAGAATTTTCACAGAATGCTACTGTGTAGTTTATATTTGAATATATTCCTTTTTCCACTATTACCCTCTTAGCGCTCGGAATGTCCACTTGCATTTTCTACAGAAAGAGTGTTCAGAACTGCGCAATCAAAAGTATGGTTTAACTCTGTTAGCTTAATGAACATATCAGAAATAAGTTTCACACAAAGCTTCTGTGTAGTTTTTATTTGAAGATATTATTTTTCCCAATATAGGCCTCTTAGCGCTCAGAATGTCCAATTGCAGTTTCTACAGAAAGAGTGTTTCAGAAAGGCTCAATCAAAAGTAAGGTTCAACTCTGTTAGTTGAATGCACAGAACAGAAAGAAGTTTCATACAATGCTTCTGTGTAGTTTATATTTGAACATATTCTTTTTTCCACTATTACCCACTTAGCGCTACGAATGTCCAGTTGCATTTTCTACAGACAGAGTGTTTCAAAAGTGCTCAATCAAAAGTATGGTTTAACTCTGTTAGCTGAATGCTCAGATCAGAAAAAAGTTTCACAGAATGCTTCTGTGTAGTTTATATTTGAATATATTCCTTTTTCCACTACTACTCTCAGCGCTCCAAATGTCCAGTTACATTTTCTACAGAAAGAGTGTTCAGATCTGCTCAATCAAAAGTATGGTTTAACTCTGTTAGCTGAATGCACAGATCAGAAAGAAGTTTCACAGAATGATTCTGTGTAGTTTATATTTGGAGACATTCCTTTTTCCACTATTACCCTCTTAGCGCTCCGAATCTCCACTTGCATTTTCTACAGAAAGAGTGTTTCAGAACGGCTCAATCAAAACTAAGGTTCAACTCTTTTAGTTGAACAAACAGAACAGAAAGAAGTTTCACACAATTCTTCTGTGTAGTTTTTATTTGTAGACATTCCTTTTCCCAATATAGGACTCTTAGCGCTCAGAATGTCCAATTGCAGTTTCTACAGAAAGAGTGTTTCAGAACGGCTCAATCAAAAGTAAGGTTGAACTCTGTTAGTTGAATGCACAGAACAGAAAGAAGTTTCATACAATGCTTCTGTGTAGTTTCTATTTGAACATATTCTTTTTTCCACTATTACCCACTTAGCGCTACGAATGTCCAGTTGCATTTTCTACAGACAGAGTGTTTCAAAACTGCTCAATCAAAAGTATGGTTTAACTCTGTTAGCTGAATGCTCAGATCAGAAAGAAGTTTCACAGAATGCTTCTGTGTACTTTATATTTGAATATATACCTTTTTCCACTATTACCCTCTTAGCGCTCCGAATCTCCACTTGCATTTTCTACAGAAAGAGTGTTTCAGAACGGCTCAATCAAAACTAAGTTTCAACTCTTTTAGTTGAACAAACAGAACAGAAAGAAGTTTCACACAATTCTTCTGTGTAGTTTTTATTTGTAGACATTCCTTTTCCCAATATAGGCCTCTTAGCGCTCAGAATGTCCAATTGCAGTTTCTACAGAAAGAGTGTTTCAGAACGGCTCAATCAAAAGTAAGGTTCAACTCTGTTAGTTGAATGCACAGAACAGAAAGTAGTTTCATACAATGCTTCTGTGTAGTTTATATTTGAACATATTCTTTTTTCCACTATTACCCACTTAGCGCTACGAATGTCCAGTTGCATTTTCTACAGACAGAGTGTTTCAAAACTGCTCAATCAAAAGTATGGTTTAACTCTGTTAGCTGAATGCTCAGATCAGAAAGAAGTTTCACAGAATGCTTCTGTGTAGTTTATATTTGAATATATTCCTTTTTCCACTACTACGCTCTTAGCGCTCCAAATGTCCAGTTGCATTTTCTACAGAAAGAGTGTTCAGATCTGCTCAATCAAAAGTATGGTTTAACTCTGTTAGCTGAATGCACAGATCAGAAAGAAGTTTCACCGAATGATTCTGTGTAGTTTATATTTGAAGACATTCCTTTTTCCACTATTACCCTCTTAGCGCTCCGAATCTCCACTTGCATTTTCTACAAAAAGAGTGTTTCATAACTGCTCAATCAAAAATATGTTTTATCTCTGTTAACTGAAATTACAGATCAGAAATAAGTTTCACAGAATGCATCTGTGTAGTTTTTATTTGAAGATATTCTTTTTCCCAATGTAGGCCTCTTAGCGCTTAGCATGTCCAATTGCAGTTTCTACAGAAAGAGTGTTTCAGAACGGCTCAATCAAAAGTAAGGTTCAACTCTGTTAGTTGAATGCACAGAACAGAAAGAATTTTCACAGAATGCTACTGTGTAGTTTATATTTGAATATATTCCTTTTTCCACTATTACCCTCTTAGCGCTCCGAATGTCCACTTGCATTTTCTACAGAAAGAGTGTTCAGAACTGCGCAATCAAAAGTATGGTTTAACTCTGTTAGCTTAATGAACATATCAGAAATAAGTTTCACACAAAGCTTCTGTGTAGTTTTTATTTGAAGATATTATTTTTCCCAATATAGGCCTCTTAGCGCTCAGAATGTCCAATTGCAGTTTCTACAGAAAGAGTGTTTCAGAAAGGCTCAATCAAAAGTAAGGTTCAACTCTGTTAGTTGAATGCACAGAACAGAAAGAAGTTTCATACAATGCTTCTGTGTAGTTTATATTTGAACATATTCTTTTTTCCAATATTACCCACTTAGCGCTACGAATGTCCAGTTGCATTTTCTACAGACAGAGTGTTTCAAAACTGCTCAATCAAAAGTATGGTTTAACTCTGTTAGCTGAATGCTCAGATCAGAAAAAAGTTTCACAGAATGCTTCTGTGTAGTTTATATTTGAATATATTCCTTTTTCCACTACTACTCTCAGCGCTCCAAATGTCCAGTTGCATTTTCTACAGAAAGAGTGTTCAGATCTGCTCAATCAAAAGTATGGTTTAACTCTGTTAGCTGAATGCACAGATCAGAAAGAAGTTTCACAGAATGATTCTGTGTAGTTTATATTTGGAGACATTCCTTTTTCCACTATTACCCTCTTAGCGCTCCGAATCTCCACTTGCATTTTCTACAGAAAGAGTGTTTCAGAACGGCTCAATCAAAACTAAGGTTCAACTCTTTTAGTTGAACAAACAGAACAGAAAGAAGTTTCACACAATTCTTCTGTGTAGTTTTTATTTGTAGACATTCTTTTTCCCAATATAGGCCTCTTAGCGCTCAGAATGTCCAATTGCAGTTTCTACAGAAAGAGTGTTTCAGAACGGCTCAATCAAAAGTAAGGTTCACCTCTGTTAGTTGAATGCACAGAACAGAAAGTAGTTTCAAACAATGCTTCTGTGTAGTTTCTATTTGAACATATTCTTTTTTCCACTATTACCCACTTAGCGCTACGAATGTCCAGTTGCATTTTCTACAGACAGAGTGTTTCAAAACTGCTCAATCAAAAGTATGGTTTAACTCTGTTAGCTGAATGCTCAGATCAGAAAGAAGTTTCACAGAATGCTTCTGTGTAGTTTATATTTGAATATATTCCTTTTTCCACTACTACGCTCTTAGCGCTCCAAATGTCCAGTTGCATTTTCTACAGAAAGATTGTTCGGATGTGCTCAATCAAAAGTATGGTTTAACTCTGTTAGCTGAATGCACAGATCAGAAATAAGTTTCACCGAATGATTCTGTGTAGTTTATATTTGAAGACATTCCTTTTTCCACTATTACCCTCTTAGCGCTCCGTATCTCCACTTGCATTTTCTACAAAAAGAGTGTTTCATAACTGCTCAATCAAAAATATGTTTTGTCTCTGTTAACTGAATTTACAGATCAGAAATAAGTTTCACCGAATGCATCGGTGTAGTTTTTATTTGAAGATATTCTTTTTCCCAATGTAGGCCTCTTAGCGCTTAGCATGTCCAATTGCAGTTCCTACAGAAAGAGTGTTTCAGAACGGCTCAATCAAAAGTAAGGTTCAACTCTGTTAGTTGAATGCACAGAACAGAAAGAATTTTCACAGAATGCTACTGTGTAGTTTGTATTTGAATATATTCCTTTTTCCACTATTACCCTCTTAGCACTCCGAATGTCCACTTGCATTTTCTACAGAAAGAGTGTTCAGAACTGCGCAATCAAAAGTATGGTTTAACTCTGTTAGCTTAATGAACATATCAGAAATAAGTTTCACACAAAGCTTCTGTGTAGTTTTTCTTTGAAGATATTATTTTTCCCGATATAGGCCTCTTAGCTCTCAGAATGTCCAATTGCAGTTTCTACAGAAAGAGTGTTTCAGAAAGGCTCAATCAAAAGTAAGGTTCAACTCTGTTAGTTGAATGCACAGAACAGAAAGAAGTTTCATACAATGCTTCTGTGTAGTTTATATTTGAACATATTCTTTTTTCCACTATTAGCCACTTAGCGCTACGAATGTCCAGTTGCATTTTCTACAGACAGAGTGTTTCAAAACTGCTCAATCAAAAGTATGGTTTAACTCTGTTAGCTGAATGCTCAGATCAGAAAGAAGTTTCACAGAATGCTTCTGTGTAGTTTATATTTGAATATATTCCTTTTTCCACTACTACTCTCTTAGCGCTCCAAATGTCCAGTTGCATTTTCTACAGAAAGAGTGTTCAGATCTGCTCAATCAAAAGTATGGTTTAACTCTGTTAGCTGAATGCACAGATCAGAAAGAAGTTTCACAGAATGATTCTGTGTAGTTTATATTTGGAGACATTCCTTTTTCCACTATTACCCTCTTAGCGCTCCGAATCTCCACTTGCATTTTCTACAGAAAGAGTGTTTCAGAACGGCTCAATCAAAACTAAGGTTCAACTCTTTTAGTTGAACAAACAGAACAGAAAGAAGTTTCACACAATTCTTCTGTGTAGTTTTTATTTGTAGACATTCTTTTTCCCAATATAGGCCTCTTAGCGCTCAGAATGTCCAATTGCAGTTTCTACAGAAAGAGTGTTTCAGAACGGCTCAATCAAAAGTAAGGTTCAACTCTGTTAGTTGAATGCACAGAAGAGAAAGAAGTTTCATACAATGCTTCTGTGTAGTTTATATTTGAACATATTCTTTTTTCCACTATTACCCACTTAGGGCTACGAATGTCCAGTTGCATTTTCTACAGACAGAGTGTTTCAAAACTGCTCAATCAAAAGTATGGTTTAACTCTGTTAGCTGTATGCTCAGATCAGAAAGAAGTTTCACAGAATGCTTCTGTGTAGTTTATATTTGAATATATTCCTTTTTCCACTACTACGCTCTTAGCGCTCCAAATGTCCAGTTGCATTTTCAACAGAAAGAGTGTTCAGATCTGCTCAATCAAAAGTATCGTTTAACTCTGTTAGCTGAATGCACAGATCAGAAAGAAGTTTCACCGAATGATTCTGTGTAGTTTATATTTGAAGACATTCCTTTTTCCACTATTACCCTCTTAGCGCTCCGAATCTCCACTTGCATTTTCTACAAAAAGAGTGTTTCATAACTGCTCAATCAAAAATATGTTTTATCTCTGTTAACTGAAATTACAGATCAGAAATAAGTTTCACAGAATGCATCTGTGTAGTTTTTATTTGAAGATATTCTTTTTCCCAATGTAGGCCTCTTAGCGCTTAGCATGTCCAATTGCAGTTTCTACAGAAAGAGTGTTTCAGAACGGCTCAATCAAAAGTAAGGTTCAACTCTGTTAGTTGAATGCACAGAACAGAAAGAATTTTCACAGAATGCTACTGTGTAGTTTATATTTGAATATATTCCTTTTTCCACTATTACCCTCTTAGCGCTCCGAATGTCCACTTGCATTTTCTACAGAAAGAGTGTTCAGAACTGCGCAATCAAAAGTATGGTTTAACTCTGTTAGCTTAATGAACATATCAGAAATAAGTTTCACACAAAGCTTCTGTGTAGTTTTTATTTGAAGATATTATTTTTCCCAATATAGGCCTCTTAGCGCTCAGAATGTCCAATTGCAGTTTCTACAGAAAGAGTGTTTCAGAAAGGCTCAATCAAAAGTAAGGTTCAACTCTGTTAGTTGAATGCACAGAACAGAAAGAAGTTTCATACAATGCTTCTGTGTAGTTTATATTTGAACATATTCTTTTTTCCACTATTACCCACTTAGCGCTACGAATGTCCAGTTGCATTTTCTACAGACAGAGTGTTTCAAAACTGCTCAATCAAAAGTATGGTTTAACTCTGTTAGCTGAATGCTCAGATCAGAAAAAAGTTTCACAGAATGCTTCTGTGTAGTTTATATTTGAATATATTCCTTTTTCCACTACTACTCTCAGCGCTCCAAATGTCCAGTTGCATTTTCTACAGAAAGAGTGTTCAGATCTGCTCAATCAAAAGTATGGTTTAACTCTGTTAGCTGAATGCACAGATCAGAAAGAAGTTTCACAGAATGATTCTGTGTAGTTTATATTTGGAGACATTCCTTTTTCCACTATTACCCTCTTAGCGCTCCGAATCTCCACTTGCATTTTCTACAGAAAGAGTGTTTCAGAACGGCTCAATCAAAACTAAGGTTCAACTCTTTTAGTTGAACAAACAGAACAGAAAGAAGTTTCACACAATTCTTCTGTGTAGTTTTTATTTGTAGACATTCTTTTTCCCAATATAGGCCTCTTAGCGCTCAGAATGTCCAATTGCAGTTTCTACAGAAAGAGTGTTTCAGAACGGCTCAATCAAAAGTAAGGTTCACCTCTGTTAGTTGAATGCACAGAACAGAAAGTAGTTTCAAACAATGCTTCTGTGTAGTTTATATTTGAACATATTCTTTTTTCCACTATTACCCACTTAGCGCTACGAATGTCCAGTTGCATTTTCTACAGACAGAGTGTTTCAAAACTGCTCAATCAAATGTATGGTTTAACTCTGTTAGCTGAATGCTCAGATCAGAAAGAAGTTTCACAGAATGCTTCTGTGTAGTTTATATTTGAATATATTCCTTTTTCCACTACTACGCTCTTAGCGCTCCAAATGTCCAGTTGCATTTTCTACAGAAAGATTGTTCGGATGTGCTCAATCAAAAGTATGGTTTAACTCTGTTAGCTGAATGCACAGATCAGAAATAAGTTTCACCGAATGATTCTGTGTAGTTTATATTTGAAGACATTCCTTTTTCCACTATTACCCTCTTAGCGCTCCGTATCTCCACTTGCATTTTCTACAAAAAGAGTGTTTCATAACTGCTCAATCAAAAATATGTTTTATCTCTGTTAACTGAATTTACAGATCAGAAATAAGTTTCACCGAATGCATCGGTGTAGTTTTTATTTGAAGATATTCTTTTTCCCAATGTAGGCCTCTTAGCGCTTAGCATGTCCAATTGCAGTTCCTACAGAAAGAGTGTTTCAGAACGGCTCAATCAAAAGTAAGGTTCAACTCTGTTAGTTGAATGCACAGAACAGAAAGAATTTTCACAGAATGCTACTGTGTAGTTTGTATTTGAATATATTCCTTTTTCCACTATTACCCTCTTAGCACTCCGAATGTCCACTTGCATTTTCTACAGAAAGAGTGTTCAGAACTGCGCAATCAAAAGTATGGTTTAACTCTGTTAGCTTAATGAACATATCAGAAATAAGTTTCACACAAAGCTTCTGTGTAGTTTTTCTTTGAAGATATTATTTTTCCCGATATAGGCCTCTTAGCTCTCAGAATGTCCAATTGCAGTTTCTACAGAAAGAGTGTTTCAGAAAGGCTCAATCAAAAGTAAGGTTCAACTCTGTTAGTTGAATGCACAGAACAGAAAGAAGTTTCATACAATGCTTCTGTGTAGTTTATATTTGAACATATTCTTTTTTCCACTATTAGCCACTTAGCGCTACGAATGTCCAGTTGCATTTTCTACAGACAGAGTGTTTCAAAACTGCTCAATCAAAAGTATGGTTTAACTCTGTTAGCTGAATGCTCAGATCAGAAAGAAGTTTCACAGAATGCTTCTGTGTAGTTTATATTTGAATATATTCCTTTTTCCACTACTACTCTCTTAGCGCTCCAAATGTCCAGTTGCATTTTCTACAGAAAGAGTGTTCAGATCTGCTCAATCAAAAGTATGGTTTAACTCTGTTAGCTGAATGCACAGATCAGAAAGAAGTTTCACAGAATGATTCTGTGTAGTTTATATTTGGAGACATTCCTTTTTACACTATTACCCTCTTAGCGCTCCGAATCTCCACTTGCATTTTCTACAGAAAGAGTGTTTCAGAACGGCTCAATCAAAACTAAGGTTCAACTCTTTTAGTTGAACAAACAGAACAGAAAGAAGTTTCACACAATTCTTCTGTGTAGTTTTTATTTGTAGACATTCCTTTTCCCAATATAGGCCTCTTAGCGCTCAGAATGTCCAATTGCAGTTTCTACAGAAAGAGTGTTTCAGAACGGCTCAATCAAAAGTAAGGTTCAACTCTGTTAGTTGAATGCACAGAACAGAAAGAAGTTTCATACAATGCTTCTGTGTAGTTTATATTTGAACATATTCTTTTTTCCACTATTACCCACTTAGCGCTACGAATGTCCAGTTGCATTTTCTACAGACAGAGTGTTTCAAAACTGCTCAATCAAAAGTATGGTTTAACTCTGTTAGCTGAATGCTCAGATCAGAAAGAAGTTTCACAGAATGCTTCTGTGTAGTTTATATTTGAATATATTCCTTTTTCCACTACTACGCTCTTAGCGCTCCAAATGTCCAGTGGCATTTTCTACAGAAAGAGTGTTCCGATCTGCTCAATCAAAAGTATGGTTTAACTCTGTTAGCTGAATGCACAGATCAGAAAGAATTTTCACCGAATGATTCTGTGTAGTTTATATTTGAAGACATTCCTTTTTCCACTGTTACCCTCTTAGCGCTCCGAATCTCCACTTGCATTTTCTACAAAAAGAGTGTTTCATAACTGCTCAATCAAAAATATGATTTATCTGTGTTAACTGAATTTACAGATCAGAAATAAGTTTCACAGAATGCATCTGTGTAGTTTTTATTTGAAGATATTCTTTTTCCCAATATAGGCCTCTTAGCGCTTAGCATGTCCAATTGCAGTTTCTACAGAAAGAGTGTTTCAGAACGGCTCAATCAAAAGTAAGGTTCAACTCTGTTAGTTGAATGCACAGAACAGAAAGAATTTTCACAGAATGCTTCTGTGTAGTTTCTATTTGAACATATTCTTTTTTCCACTATTACCCACTTAGCGCTACGAATGTCCAGTTGCATTTTCTACAGACAGAGTGTTTCAAAACTGCTCAATCAAAAGTATGGTTTAACTCTGTTAGCTGAATGCTCAGATCAGAAAGAAGTTTCACAGAATGCTTCTGTGTAGTTTATATTTGAATATATACCTTTTTCCACTATTACCCTCTTAGCGCTCCGAATCTCCACTTGCATTTTCTACAGAAAGAGTGTTTCAGAACGGCTCAATCAAAACTAAGTTTCAACTCTTTTAGTTGAACAAACAGAACAGAAAGAAGTTTCACACAATTCTTCTGTGTAGTTTTTATTTGTAGACATTCCTTTTCCCAATATAGGCCTCTTAGCGCTCAGAATGTCCAATTGCAGTTTCTACAGAAAGAGTGTTTCAGAACGGCTCAATCAAAAGTAAGGTTCAACTCTGTTAGTTGAATGCACAGAACAGAAAGAAGTTTCATACAATGCTTCTGTGTAGTTTATATTTGAACATATTCTTTTTTCCACTATTACCCACTTAGCGCTACGAATGTCCAGTTGCATTTTCTACAGACAGAGTGTTTCAAAACTGCTCAATCAAAAGTATGGTTTAACTCTGTTAGCTGAATGCTCAGATCAGAAAGAAGTTTCACAGAATGCTTCTGTGTAGTTTATATTTGAATATATTCCTTTTTCCACTACTACGCTCTTAGCGCTCCAAATGTCCAGTTGCATTTTCTACAGAAAGAGTGTTCAGATCTGCTCAATCAAAAGTATGGTTTAACTCTGTTAGCTGAATGCACAGATCAGAAAGAAGTTTCACCGAATGATTCTGTGTAGTTTATATTTGAAGACATTCCTTTTTCCACTATTACCCTCTTAGCGCTCCGAATCTCCACTTGCATTTTCTACAAAAAGAGTGTTTCATAACTGCTCAATCAAAAATATGTTTTATCTCTGTTAACTGAAATTACAGATCAGAAATAAGTTTCACAGAATGCATCTGTGTAGTTTTTATTTGAAGATATTCTTTTTCCCAATGTAGGCCTCTTAGCGCTTAGCATGTCCAATTGCAGTTTCTACAGAAAGAGTGTTTCAGAACGGCTCAATCAAAAGTAAGGTTCAACTCTGTTAGTTGAATGCACAGAACAGAAAGAATTTTCACAGAATGCTACTGTGTAGTTTATATTTGAATATATTCCTTTTTCCACTATTACCCTCTTAGCGCTCCGAATATCCACTTGCATTTTCTACAGAAAGAGTGTTCAAAACTGCGCAATCACAAGTATGGTTTAACTCTGTTAGGTTAATGAACATATCAGAAATAAGTTTCACACAATGCTTCTGTGTAGTTTTTATTTGAAGATATTATTTTTCCCAATATAGGCCTCTTAGCGCTCAGAATGTCCAATTGCAGTTTCTACAGAAAGAGTGTTTCAGAAAGGCTCAATCAAAAGTAAGGTTCAACTCTGTTAGTTGAATGCACAGAACAGAAAGAAGTTTCATACAATGCTTCTGTGTAGTTTATATTTGAACATATTCTTTTTTCCACTATTACCCACTTAGCGCTACGAATGTCCAGTTGCATTTTCTACAGACAGAGTGTTTCAAAACTGCTCAATCAAAAGTATGGTTTAACTCTGTTAGCTGAATGCTCAGATCTGAAAGAAGTTTCACAGAATGCTTCTGTGTAGTTTATATTTGAATATATTCCTTTTTCCACTACTACTCTCTTAGCGCTCCAAATGTCCAGTTGCATTTTCTACAGAAAGAGAGTTCAGATCTGCTCCATCAAAAGTATGGTTTAACTCTGTTAGCTGAATGCACAGATCAGAAAGAAGTTTCACAGAATGATTCTGTGTAGTTTATATTTGGAGACATTCCTTTTTCCACTATTACCCACTTAGCGCTCCGAATCTCCACTTGCATTTTCTACAAAAAGAGTGTTTCATATCTGCTCAATCAAAAATATGTTTTATCTCTGTTAACTGAATTTACAGATCAGAAATAAGTTTCTCAGAATGCATCTGTGTAGTTTTTATTTGAAGATATTCTTTTTCCCAATGTAGGCCTCTTAGCGCTTAGCATGTCCAATTGCAGTTTCTACAGAAAGAGTGTTTCAGAACGGCTCAATCAAAAGTAAGGTTCAACTCTGTTAGTTGAATGCACAGAACAGAAAGAATTTTCACAGAATGCTACTGTGTAGTTTATATTTGAATATATTCCTTTTTCCACTATTACCCTCTTAGCGCTCCGAATGTCCACTTGCATTTTCTACAGAAAGAGTGTTCAGAACTGCGCAATCAAAAGTATGGTTTAACTCTGTTAGCTTAATGAACATATCAGAAATAAGTTTCACACAATGCTTCTGTGTAGTTTTTATTTGAAGATATTATTTTTCCCAATAGAGTCCTCTTAGCGCTCAGAATGTCCAATTGCAGTTTCTACAGAAAGAGTGTTTCAGAAAGGCTCAATCAAAAGTAAGGTTCAACTCTGTTAGTTGAATGCACAGAACAGAAAGAAGTTTCATACAATGCTTCTGTGTAGTTTATATTTGAACATATTCTTTTTTCCACTATTAGCCACTTAGCGCTACGAATGTCCAGTTGCATTTTCCACAGACAGAGTGTTTCAAAACTGCTCAATCAAAAGTATGGTTTAACTCTGTTAGCTGAATGCTCAGAACAGAAAGAAGTTTCACAGAATGCTTCTGTGTAGTTTATATTTGAATATATTCCTTTTTCCACTACTACTCTCTTAGCGCTCCAAATGTCCAGTTGCATTTTCTACAGAAAGAGTGTTCAGATCTGCTCAATCAAAAGTATGGTTTAACTTTGTTAGCTGAATGCACAGATCAGAAAGAAGTTTCACAGAATGATTCTGTGTAGTTTATATTTGGAGACATTCCTTTTTCCACTATTACCCTCTTAGCGCTCCGAATCTCCACTTGCATTTTCTACAGAAAGAGTGTTTCAGAACGGCTCAATCAATACTAAGGTTCAACTCTTTTAGTTGAACAAACAGAACAGAAAGAAGTTTCACACAATTCTTCTGTGTAGTTTTTATTTGTAGACATTCCTTTTCCCAATATAGGCCTCTTAGCGCTCAGAATGTCCAATTGCAGTTTCTACAGAAAGAGTGTTTCAGAACGGCTCAATCAAAAGTAAGGTTCAACTCTGTTAGTTGAATGCACAGAACAGAAAGAAGTTTCATACAATGCTTCTGTGTAGTTTATATTTGAACATATTCTTTTTTCCACTATTACCCACTTAGCGCTACGAATGTCCAGTTGCATTTTCTACAGACAGAGTGTTTCAAAACTGCTCAATCAAAAGTATGGTTTAACTCTGTTAGCTGAATGCTCAGATCAGAAAGAAGTTTCACAGAATGCTTCTGTGTAGTTTATATTTGAATATATTCCTTTTTCCACTACTACGCTCTTAGCGCTCCAAATGTCCAGTTGCATTTTCTACAGAAAGAGTGTTCAGATCTGCTCAATCAAAAGTATGGTTTAACTCTGTTAGCTGAATGCACAGATCAGAAAGAAGTTTCACCGAATGATTCTGTGTAGTTTATATTTGAAGACATTCCTTTTTCCACTATTACCCTCTTAGCACTCCGAATTTCCACTTGCATTTTCCACAAAAAGAGAGTTTCATAACTGCTCAATCAAAAATATGTTTTATCTCTGTTAACTGAATTTACAGATCAGAAATAAGTTTCACAGAATGCATCTGTGTAGTTTTTATTTGAAGATATTCTTTTTCCCAATGTAGGCCTCTTAGCGCTTAGCATGTCCAATTGCAGTTTCTACAGAAAGAGTGTTTCAGAACGGCTCAATCAAAAGTAAGGTTCAACTCTGTTAGTTGAATGCACAGAACAGAAAGTATTTTCACAGAATGCTACTGTGTAGTTTATATTTGAATATATTCCTTTTTCCACTATTACCCTCTTAGCGCTCCGAATGTCCACTTGAATTTTCTACAGAAAGAGTGTTCAGAACTGCGCAATCAAAAGTATGGTTTAACTCTGTTAGCTTAATGAACATATCAGAAATAAGTTTCACACAATGCTTCTGTGTAGTTTTTATTTGAAGATATTATTTTTCCCAATAGAGGCATCTTAGCGCTCAGAATGTCCAATTGCAGTTTCTACAGAAAGAGTATTTCAGAAAGGCTCAATCAAAAGTAAGGTTCAACTCTGTTAGTTGAATGCACAGAACAGAAAGAAGTTTCATACAATGCTTCTGTGTAGTTTATATTTGAACATATTCTTTTTTCCACTATTACCCACTTAGCGCTACGAATGTCCAGTTGCATTTTCTACAGACAGAGTGTTTCAAAACTGCTCAATCAAAAGTATGGTTTAACTCTGTTAGCTGAATGCTCAGATCAGAAAGAAGTTTCACAGAATGCTTCTGTGTAGTTTATATTTGAATATATTCCTTTTTCCACTACTACGCTCTTAGCGCTCCAAATGTCCAGTTGCATTTTCTACAGAAAGAGTGTTCAGATCTGCTCAATCAAAAGTATGGTTTAACTCTGTTAGCTGAATGCACAGATCAGAAAGAAGTTTCACAGAATGATTCTGTGTAGTTTATATTTGGAGACATTCCTTTTTCCACTATTACCCTCTTAGCGCTCCGAATCTCCACTTGCATTTTCTACAGAAAGAGTGTTTCAGAACGGCTCAATCAAAACTAAGGTTGAACTCTTTTAGTTGAACAAACAGAACAGAAAGAAGTTTCACACAATTCTTCTGTGTAGTTTTTATTTGTAGACATTCTTTTTCCCAATATAGGCCTCCTAGCGCTCAGAATGTCCAATTGCAGTTTCTACAGAAAGAGTGTTTCAGAACGGCTCAATCAAAAGTAAGGTTCAACTCTGTTAGTTGAATGCACAGAACAGAAAGAAGTTTCATACAATGCTTCTGTGTAGTTTATATTTGAACATATTCTTTTTTCCACTATTACCCACTTAGCGCTACGAATGTCCAGTTGCATTTTCTACAGACAGAGTGTTTCAAAACTGCTCAATCAAAAGTATGGTTTAACTCTGTTAGCTGAATGCTCAGATCAGAAAGAAGTTTCACAGAATGCTTCTGTGTAGTTTATATTTGAATGTATTACTTTTTCCACTACTAGGCTCTTAGCGCTCCAAAAGTCCAGTTGCATTTTCTACAGAAAGAATGTTCAGATCTGCTCAATCAAAAGTATGGTTTAACTCTGTTAGCTGAATGCACAGATCAGAAAGAAGTTTCACCGAATGATTCTGTGTAGTTTATATTTGAAGACATTCCTTTTTCCACTATTACCCTCTTAGCGCTCCGAATCTCCACTTGCATTTTCTACAAAAAGTGTGTTTCATAACTGCTCAATCAAAAATATGTTTTATCTCTGTTAACTGAATTTACAGATCAGAAATAAGTTTCACAGAATGCATCTGTGTAGTTTTTATTTGAAGATATTCTTTTTCCCAATGTAGGCCTCTTAGCGCTTAGCATGTCCAATTGCAGTTTCTACAGAAAGAGTGTTTCAGAACGGCTCAATCAAAAGTAAGGTTCAACTCTGTTAGTTGAATGCACAGAACAGAAAGAAGTTTCACAGAATGCTACTGTGTAGTTTATATTTGAATATATTCCTTTTTCCACTATTACCCTCTTAGCGCTCCGAATGTCCACTTGCATTTTCTACCGAAAGAGTGTTCAGAACTGCGCAATCAAAAGTATGGTTTAACTCTGTTAGCTTAATGAACATATCAGAAATAAGTTTCACACAATGCTTCTGTGTAGTTTTTATTTGAAGATATTATTTTTCCCAATAGAGTCCTCTTAGCGCTCAGAATGTCCAATTGCAGTTTCTACAGAAAGAGTGTTTCAGAAAGGCTCAATCAAAAGTAAGGTTCAACTCTGTTAGTTGAATGCACAGAACAGAAAGTAGTTTCATACAATGCTTCTGTGTAGTTTATATTTGAACATATTCTTTTTTCCACTATTAGCCACTTAGCGCTACGAATGTCCAGTTGCATTTTCTACAGACAGAGTGTTTCAAAACTGCTCAATCAAAAGTATGGTTTAACTCTGTTAGCTGAATGCTCAGAACAGAAAGAAGTTTCACAGAATGCTTCTGTGTAGTTTATATTTGAATATATTCCTTTTTCCACTACTACTCTCTTAGCGCTCCAAATGTCCAGTTGCATTTTCTACAGAAAGAGTGTTCAGATCTGCTCAATCAAAAGTATGGTTTAACTCTGTTAGCTGAATGCACAGATCAGAAAGAAGTTTCACAGAATGATTCTGTGTAGTTTATATTTGGAGACATTCCTTTTTCCACTATTACCCTCTTAGCGCTCCGAATCTCCACTTGCATTTTCTACAGAAAGAGTGTTTCAGAACGGCTCAATCAATACTAAGGTTCAACTCTTTTAGTTGAACAAACAGAACAGAAAGAAGTTTCACACAATTCTTCTGTGTAGTTTTTATTTGTAGACATTCCTTTTCCCAATATAGGCCTCTTAGCGCTCAGAATGTCCAATTGCAGTTTCTACAGAAAGAGTGTTTCAGAACGGCTCAATCAAAAGTAAGGTTCAACTCTGTTAGTTGAATGCACAGAACAGAAAGAAGTTTCATACAATGCTTCTGTGTAGTTTATATTTGAACATATTCTTTTTTCCACTATTACCCACTTAGCGCTACGAATGTCCAGTTGCATTTTCTACAGACAGAGTGTTTCAAAACTGCTCAATCAAAAGTATGGTTTAACTCTGTTAGCTGAATGCTCAGATCAGAAAGAAGTTTCACAGAATGCTTCTGTGTAGTTTATATTTGAATATATTCCTTTTTCCACTACTACGCTCTTAGCGCTCCAAATGTCCAGTTGCATTTTCTACAGAAAGAGTGTTCAGATCTGCTCAATCAAAAGTATGGTTTAACTCTGTTAGCTGAATGCACAGATCAGAAAGAAGTTTCACCGAATGATTCTGTGTAGTTTATATTTGAAGACATTCCTTTTTCCACTCTTACCCTCTTAGCGCTCCGAATTTCCACTTGCATTTTCCACAAAAAGAGAGTTTCATAACTGCTCAATCAAAAATATGTTTTATCTCTGTTAACTGAATTTACAGATCAGAAATAAGTTTCACAGAATGCATCTGTGTAGTTTTTATTTGAAGATATTCTTTTTCCCAATGTAGGCCTCTTAGCGCTTAGCATGTCCAATTGCAGTTTCTACAGAAAGAGTGTTTCAGAACGGCTCAATCAAAAGTAAGGTTCAACTCTGTTAGTTGAATGCACAGAACAGAAAGTATTTTCACAGAAAGCTACTGTGTAGTTTATATTTGAATATATTCCTTTTTCCACTATTACCCTCTTAGCGCTCCGAATGTCCACTTGAATTTTCTACAGAAAGAGTGTTCAGAACTGCGCAATCAAAAGTATGGTTTAACTCTGTTAGCTTAATGAACATATCAGAAATAAGTTTCACACAATGCTTCTGTGTAGTTTTTATTTGAAGATATTATTTTTCCCAATAGAGGCATCTTAGCGCTCAGAATGTCCAATTGCAGTTTCTACAGAAAGAGTATTTCAGAAAGGCTCAATCAAAAGTAAGGTTCAACTCTGTTAGTTGAATGCACAGAACAGAAAGAAGTTTCATACAATGCTTCTGTGTAGTTTATATTTGAACATATTCTTTTTTCCACTATTAGCCACTTAGCGCTACGAATGTCCAGTTGCATTTTCTACAGACAGAGTGTTTCAAAACTGCTCAATCAAAAGTATGGTTTAACTCTGTTAGCTGAATGCTCAGATCAGAAAGAAGTTTCACAGAATGCTTCTGTGTAGTTTATATTTGAATATATTCCTTTTTCCACTACTACGCTCTTAGCGCTCCAAATGTCCAGTTGCATTTTCTACAGAAAGAGTGTTCAGATCTGCTCAATCAAAAGTATGGTTTAACTCTGTTAGCTGAATGCACAGATCAGAAAGAAGTTTCACAGAATGATTCTGTGTAGTTTATATTTGGAGACATTCCTTTTTCCACTATTACCCTCTTAGCGCTCCGAATCTCCACTTGCATTTTCTACAGAAAGAGTGTTTCAGAAAGGCTCAATCAAAACTAAGGTTCAACTCTTTTAGTTGAACAAACAGAACAGAAAGAAGTTTCACACAATTCTTCTGTGTAGTTTTTATTTGTAGACATTCCTTTTCCCAATATAGGCCTCTTAGCGCTCAGAATGTCCAATTGCAGTTTCTACAGAAAGAGTGTTTCAGAACGGCTCAATCAAAAGTAAGGTTCAACTCTGTTAGTTGAATGCACAGAACAGAAAGAAGTTTCATACAATGCTTCTGTGTAGTTTATATTTGAACATATTCTTTTTTCCACTATTACCCACTTAGCGCTACGAATGTCCAGTTGCATTTTCTACAGACAGAGTGTTTCAATACTGCTCAATCAAAAGTATGGTTTAACTCTGTTAGCTGAATGCTCAGATCAGAAAGAAGTTTCACAGAATGCTTCTGTGTAGTTTATATTTGAATATATTCCTTTTTCCACTACTACGCTCTTAGCGCTCCAAATGTCCAGTTGCATTTTCTACAGAAAGAGTGTTCAGATCTGCTCAATCAAAAGTATGGTTTAACTCTGTTAGCTGAATGCACAGATCAGAAAGAAGTTTCACCGAATGATTCTGTGTAGTTTATATTTGAAGACATTCCTTTTTCCACTATTACCCTCTTAGCGCTCCGAATCTCCACTTGCATTTTCCACAAAAAGAGAGTTTCATAACTGCTCAATCAAAAATATGTTTTATCTCTGTTAACTGAATTTACAGATCAGAAATAAGTTTCACAGAATGCATCTGTGTAGTTTTTATTTGAAGATATTCTTTTTCCCAATGTAGGCCTCTTAGCGCTTAGCATGTCCAACTGCAGTTTCTACAGAAAGAGTGTTTCAGAACGGCTCAATCAAAAGTAAGGTTCAACACTGTTAGTTGAATGCACAGAACAGAAAGAAGTTTCACAGAATGCTACTGTGTAGTTTATATTTGAATATATTCCTTTTTCCACTATTACCCTCTTAGCGCTCCGAGTGTCCACTTGAATTTTCTACAGAAAGAGTGTTCAGAACTGCGCAATCAAACGTATGTTTTAACTCTGTTAGCTTAATGAACATATCAGAAATAAGTTTCACACAATGCTTCTGTGTAGTTTTTATTTGAAGATATTATTTTTCCCAATAGAGGCCTCTTAGCGCTCAGAATGTCCAATTGCAGTTTCTACAGAAAGAGTGTTTCAGAAAGGCTCAATCAAAAGTAAGGTTCAACTCTGTTAGTTGAATGCACAGAACAGAAAGAAGTTTCATACAATGCTTCTGTGTAGTTTATATTTGAACATATTCTTTTTTCCACTATTACCCACTTAGCGCTACGAATGTCCAGTTGCATTTTCTACAGACAGAGTGTTTCAAAACTGCTCAATCAAAAGTATGGTTTAACTCTGTTAGCTGAATGCTCAGATCAGAAAGAAGTTTCACAGAATGCTTCTGTGTAGTTTATATTTGAATATATTCCTTTTTCCACTACTACTCTCTGAGTGCTCCAAATGTCCAGTTGCATTTTCTACAGAAAGAGTATTCAGATCTGCTCAATCAAAAGTATGGTTTAACTCTGTTAGCTGAATGCACAGATCAGAAAGAAGTTTCACAGAATGATTCTGTGTAGTTTATATTTGGAGACATTCCTTTTTCCACTATTACCCTCTTAGCGCTCCGAATCTCCACTTGCATTTTCTACAGAAAGAGTGTTTCAGAACGGCTCAATCAAAACTAAGGTTGAACTCTTTTAGTTGAACAAACAGAACAGAAAGAAGTTTCACACAATTCTTCTGTGTAGTTTTTATTTGTAGACATTCTTTTTCCCAATAGAGGCCTCCTAGCACTCAGAATGTCCAATTGCAGTTTCTACAGAAAGAGTGTTTCAGAACGGCTCAATCAAAAGTAAGGTTCAACTCTGTTAGTTGAATGCACAGAACAGAAAGAAGTTTCATACAATGCTTCTGTGTAGTTTATATTTGAACATATTCTTTTTTCCACTATTACCCACTTAGCGCTACGAATGTCCAGTTGCATTTTCTACAGACAGAGTGTTTCAAAACTGCTCAATCAAAACTATGGTTTAACTCTGTTAGCTGAATGCTCAGATCAGAAAGAAGTTTCACAGAATGCTTCTGTGTAGTTTATATTTGAATATATTCCTTTTTCCACTACAACGCTCTTAGCGCTCCAAATGTCCAGTTGCATTTTCTACAGAAAGAATGTTCAGATCTGCTCAATCAAAAGTATGGTTTAACTCTGTTAGCTGAATGCACAGATCAGAAAGAAGTTTCACCGAATGATTCTGTGTAGTTTATATTTGAAGACATTCCTTTTTCCACTATTACCCTCTTAGCGCTCCGAATCTCCACTTGCATTTTCTACAAAAAGAGTGTTTCATAACTGCTCAATCAAAAATATGTTTTATCTCTGTTAACTGAATTTACAGATCAGAATTAAGTTTCACAGAATGCATCTGTGTAGTTTTTATTTGAAGATATTCTTTTTCCCAATGTAGGCCTCTTAGCGCTTAGCATGTCCAATTGCAGTTTCTACAGAAAGAGTGTTTCAGAACGGCTCAATCAAAAGTAAGGTTCAACTCTGTTAGTTGAATGCACAGAACAGAATGAAGTTTCACAGAATGCTACTGTGTAGTTTATATTTGAATATATTCCTTTTTCCACTATTACCCTCTTAGCGCTCCGAATGTCCACTTGCATTTTCTACAGAAAGAGTGTTCAGAACTGCGCAATCAAAAGTATGGTTTAACTCTCTTAGCTTAATGAACATATCAGAAATAAGTTTCACACAATGCTTCTGTGTAGTTTTTATTTGAAGATATTATTTTTC
The DNA here is from genome assembly GCF_028878055.3 of Symphalangus syndactylus. NCBI lineage: Eukaryota > Metazoa > Chordata > Mammalia > Primates > Hylobatidae > Symphalangus > Symphalangus syndactylus. The sequence goes on from NC_072425.2 coordinate 3,090,699, forward strand.
CCAATAGAGGCCTCTTAGCGCTCAGAATGTCCAATTGCAGTTTCTACAGAAAGAGTGTTTCAGAAAGGCTCAATCAAAATTAAGGTTCAACTCTGTTAGTTGAATGCACAGAACAGAAAGAAGTTTCATACAATGCTTCTGTGTAGTTTATATTTGAACATATTCTTTTTTCCACTATTACCCACTTAGCGCTACGAATGTCCAGTTGCATTTTCTACAGACAGAGTGTTTCAAAACTGCTCAATCAAAAGTATGGTTTAACTCTGTTAGCTGAATGCTCAGATCAGAAAGAAGTTTCACAGAATGCTTCTGTGTAGTTTATATTTGTATATATTCCTTTTTCCACTACTACTCTCTTAGCGCTCCAAATGTCCAGTTGCATTTTCTACAGAAAGAGTGTTCAGATCTGCTCAATCAAAAGTATGGTTTAACTCTGTTAGCTGAATGCACAGATCAGAAAGAATTTTCACAGAATGATTCTGTGTAGTTTATATTTGGAGACATTCCTTTTTCCACTATTACCCTCTTAGCGCTCCGAATCTCCACTTGCATTTTCTACAGAAAGAGTGTTTCAGAACGGCTCAATCAAAACTAAGGTTGAACTCTTTTAGTTGAACAAACAGAACAGAAAGAAGTTTCACACAATTCTTCTGTGTAGTTTTTATTTGTAGACATTCATTTTCCCAATATAGGCCTCCTGGCGCTCAGAATGTCCAATTGCAGTTTCTACAGAAAGAGTGTTTCAGAACGGCTCAATCAAAAGTAAGGTTCAACTCTGTTAGTTAAATGCACAGAACAGAAAGAAGTTTCATACAATGCTTCTGTGTAGTTTATATTTGAACATATTCTTTTTTCCACTATTACCCACTTAGCGCTACGAATGTCCAGTTGCATTTTCTACAGACAGAGTGTTTCAAAACTGCTCAATCAAAAGTATGGTTTAACTCTGTTAGCTGAATGCTCAGATCAGAAAGAAGTTTCACAGAATTCTTCTGTGTAGTTTATATTTGAATATATTCCTTTTTCCACTACTACGCTCTTAGCGCTCCAAATGTCCAGTTGCATTTTCTACAGAAAGAATGTTCGGATCTGCTCAATCAAAAGTATGGTTTAACTCTGTTAGCTGAATGCACAGATCAGAAAGAAGTTTCACCGAATGATTCTGTGTAGTTTATATTTGAAGACATTCCTTTTTCCACTATTACCATCTTAGCGCTCCGAATCTCCACTTGCATTTTCCACACAAAGAGTGTTTCATAACTGCTCAATCAAAAATATGTTTTATCTCTGTTAACTGAATTTACAGATCAGAAATAAGTTTCACAGAATGCATCTGTGTAGTTTTTATTTGAAGATATTCTTTTTCCCAATGTAGGCCTCTTAGCGCTTAGCATGTCCAATTGCAGTTTCTACAGAAAGAGTGTTTCAGAACGGCTCAATCAAAAGTAAGGTTCAACTCTGTTAGTTGAATGCACAGAACAGAAAGAATATTCACAGAATGCTACTGTGTAGTTTATATTTGAATATATTCCTTTTTCCACTATTACCCTCTTAGCGCTCCGAATGTCCACTTGCATTTTCTACAGAAAGAGTGTTCAGAACTGTGCAATCAAAAGTATGGTTTAACTCTGTTAGCTTAATGAACATATCAGAAATAAGTTTCACAAAATGCTTCTGTGTAGTTTTTATTTGAAGATATTATTTTTCCCAATAGAGGCCTCTTAGCGCTCAGAATGTCCAATTGCAATTGCTACAGAAAGAGTGTTTCAGAAAGGCTCAATCAAATGTAAGGTTCAACTCTGTTAGTTGAATGCACAGAACAGAAAGAAGTTTCATACAATGCTTCTGTGTAGTTTCTATTTGAACATATTCTTTTTTCCACTATTACCCACTTAGCGCTACGAATGTCCAGTTGCATTTTCTACAGAAAGAGTGTTCAGATCTGCTCAATCAAAAGTATGGTTTAACTCTGTTAGCTGAATGCACAGATCAGAAATAAGTTTCACAGAAGGATTCTGTGTAGTTTATATTGGAGACATTCCTTTTTCCACTATTACCCTCTTAGCGCTCCGAATCTCCACTTGCATTTTCTACAGAAAGAGTGTTTCAGAACGGCTCAATCAAAACTAAGGTTCAACTCTTTTACTTGAACAAACAGAACAGAAAGAAGTTTCACACAATTCTTCTGTGTAGTTTTTATTTGTAGACATTCCTTTTCCCAATATAGGCCTCTTAGCGCTCAGAATGTCCAATTGCAGTTTCTACAGAAAGAGTGTTTCAGAACGGCTCAATCAAAAGTAAGGTTCAACTCTGTTAGTTGAATGCACAGAACAGAAAGAAGTTTCATACAATGCTTCTGTGTAGTTTATATTTGAACATATTCTTTTTTCCACTATTACCCACTTAGCGCTACGAATGTCCAGTTGCATTTTCTACAGACAGAGTGTTTCAAAACTGCTCAATCAAAAGTATGGTTTAACTCTGTTAGCTGAATGCTCAGATCAGAAAGAAGTTTCACAGAATGCTTCTGTGTAGTTTATATTTGAATATATTCCTTTTTCCACTACTACGCTCTTAGCGCTCCAAATGTCCAGTTGCATTTTCTACAGAAAGAGTGTTCAGATCTGCTCAATCAAAAGTATGGTTTAACTCTGTTAGCTGAATGCACAGATCAGAAAGAAGTTTCACCGAATGATTCTGTGTAGTTTATATTTGAAGACATTCCTTTTTCCACTATTACCCTCTTAGCGCTCCGAATCTCCACTTGCATTTTCCACAAAAAGAGTGTTTCATAACTGCTCAATCAAAAATATGTTTTATCTCTGTTAACTGAATTTACAGATCAGAAATAAGTTTCACAGAATGCATCTGTGTAGTTTTTATTTGAAGATATTCTTTTTCCCAATGTATGCCTCTTAGCGCTTAGCATGTCCAATTGCAGTTTCTACAGAAAGAGTGTTTCAGAACGGCTCAATCAAAAGTAAGGTTCAACTCTGTTAGTTGAATGCACAGAACAGAAAGAATTTTCACAGAATGCTACTGTGTAGTTTATATTTGAATATATTCCTTTTTCCACAATTACCCTCTTAGCGCTCCGAATGTCCACTTGCATTTTCTACAGAAAGAGTGTTCAGAACTGCGCAATCAAAAGTATGGTTTAACTCTGTTAGCTTAATGAACATATCAGAAATAAGTTTCACACAATGCTTCTGTGTAGTTTTTATTTGAAGATATTATTTTTCCCAATAGAGGCCTCTTAGCGCTCAGAATGTCCAATTGCAGTTTCTACAGAAAGAGTGTTTCAGAAAGGCTCAATCAAAAGTAAGGTTCAACTCTGTTAGTTGAATGCACAGAACAGAAAGAAGTTTCATACAATGCTTCTGTGTAGTTTATATTTGAACATATTCTTTTTTCCACTATTACCCACTTAGCGCTACGAATGTCCAGTTGCATTTTCTACAGACAGAGTGTTTCAAAACTGCTCAATCAAAAGTATGGTTTAACTCTGTTAGCTGAATGCTCAGATCAGAAAGAAGTTTCACAGAATGCATCTGTGTAGTTTATATTTGAATATATTCCTTTTTCCACTACTACTCTCTTAGCGCTCCAAATGTCCAGTTGCATTTTCTACAGAAAGAGTGTTCAGATCTGCTCAATCAAAAGTATGGTTTAACTCTGTTGGCTGAATGCACAGATCAGAAAGAAGTTTCACAGAATGATTCTGTGTAGTTTATATTTGGAGACATTCCTTTTTCCACTATTACCCTCTTAGCGCTCCGAATCTCCACTTGCATTTTCTGCAGAAAGAGTGTTTCAAAACGGATCAATCACAACTAAGGTTCAACTCTTTTAGTTGAACAAACAGAACAGAAAGAAGTTTCACACATTTCTTCTGTGTAGTTTTTATTTGTAGACATTCTTTTTCCCAATATATGCCTGTTAGCGCTCAGAATGTCCAATTGCAGTTTCTACAGAAAGAGTGTTTCAGAACGGCTCAATCAAAAGTAAGGTTCAACTCTGTTAGTTGAATGCACAGAACAGAAAGAAGTTTCATACAATGCTTCTGTGTAGTTTATATTTGAACATATTCTTTTTTCCACTATTACCCACTTAGCGCTACGAATGTCCAGTTGCATTTTCTACAGACAGAGTGTTTCAAAACTGCTCAATCAAAAGTATGGTTTAACTCTGTTAGCTGAATGCTCAGATCAGAAAGAAGTTTCACAGAATGCTTCTGTGTAGTTTATATTTGAATATATTCCTTTTTCCACTACTACTCTCTTAGCGCTCCAAATTTCCAGTTGCATTTTCTACAGAAAGAGTGTTCAGATCTGCTCAATCAAAAGTATGGTTTAACTCTGTTAGCTGAATGCACAGATCAGAAAGAAGTTTCACAGAATGATTCTGTGTAGTTTATATTGGAGACATTCCTTTTTCCACTATTACCCTCTTAGCGCTCCGAATCTCCACTTGCATTTTCTACAGAAAGAGTGTTTCAGAACGGCTCAATCAAAACTAAGGTTGAACTCTTTTAGTTGAACAAACAGAACAGAAAGAAGTTTCACACAATTCTTCTGTGTAGTTTTTATTTGTAGACATTCTTTTTCCCAATATAGGCCTCCTGGCGCTCAGAATGTCCAATTGCAGTTTCTACAGAAAGAGTGTTTCAGAACGGCTCAATCAAAAGTAAGGTTCAACTCTGTTAGTTAAATGCACAGAACAGAAAGAAGTTTCATACAATGCTTCTGTGTAGTTTATATTTGAACATATTCTTTTTTCCACTATTACCCACTTAGCGCTACGAATGTCCAGTTGCATTTTCTACAGACAGAGTGTTTCAAAACTGCTCAATCAAAAGTATGGTTTAACTCTGTTAGCTGAATGCTCAGATCAGAAAGAAGTTTCACAGAATGCTTCTGTGTAGTTTATATTTGAATATATTCCTTTTTCCACTACTACGCTCTTAGCGCTCCAAATGTCCAGTTGCATTTTCTACAGAAAGAATGTTCGGATCTGCTCAATCAAAAGTATGGTTTAACTCTGTTAGCTGAATGCACAGATCAGAAAGAAGTTTCACCGAATGATTCTGTGTAGTTTATATTTGAAGACATACCTTTTTCCACTATTACCATCTTAGCGCTCCGAATCTCCACTTGCATTTTCCACACAAAGAGTGTTTCATAACTGCTCAATCAAAAATATGTTTTATCTCTGTTAACTGAATTTACAGATCAGAAATAAGTTTCACAGAATGCATCTGTGTAGTTTTTATTTGAAGATATTCTTTTTCCCAATGTAGGCCTCTTAGCGCTTAGCATGTCCAATTGCAGTTTCTACAGAAAGAGTGTTTCAGAACGGCTCAATCAAAAGTAAGGTTCAACTCTGTTAGTTGAATGCACAGAACAGAAAGAATATTCACAGAATGCTACTGTGTAGTTTATATTTGAATATATTCCTTTTTCCACTATTACCCTCTTAGCGCTCCGAATGTCCACTTGCATTTTCTACAGAAAGAGTGTTCAGAACTGTGCAATCAAAAGTATGGTTTAACTCTGTTAGCTTAATGAACATATCAGAAATAAGTTTCACAAAATGCTTCTGTGTAGTTTTTATTTGAAGATATTATTTTTCCCAATAGAGGCCTCTTAGCGCTCAGAATGTCCAATTGCAATTTCTACAGAAAGAGTGTTTCAGAAAGGCTCAATCAAATGTAAGGTTCAACTCTGTTTGTTGAATGCACAGAACAGAAAGAAGTTTCATACAATGCTTCTGTGGAGTTTATATTTGAACATATTCTTTTTTCCACTATTAGCCACTTAGCGCTACGAATGTCCAGTTGCATTTTCTACAGACAGAGTGTTTCAAAACTGCTCAATCAAAAGTATGGTTTAACTCTGTTAGCTGAATGCTCAGATCAGAAAGAAGTTTCACAGAATGCTTCTGTGTAGTTTATATTTGAATATATTCCTTTTTCCACTACTAATCTCTTAGCGCTCCAAATGTCCAGTTGCATTTTCTACAGAAAGAGTGTTCAGATCTGCTCAATCAAAAGTATGGTTTAACTCTGTTAGCTGAATGCACAGATCAGAAATAAGTTTCACAGAAGGATTCTGTGTAGTTTATATTGGAGACATTCCTTTTTCCACTATTACCCTCTTAGCGCTCCGAATCTCCACTTGCATTTTCTACAGAAAGAGTGTTTCAGAACGGCTCAATCAAAACTAAGGTTCAACTCTTTTACTTGAACAAACAGAACAGAAAGAAGTTTCACACAATTCTTCTGTGTAGTTTTTATTTGTAGACATTCCTTTTCCCAATATAGGCCTCTTAGCGCTCAGAATGTCCAATTGCAGTTTCTACAGAAAGAGTGTTTCAGAACGGCTCAATCAAAAGTAAGGTTCAACTCTGTTAGTTGAATGCACAGAACAGAAAGAAGTTTCATACAATGCTTCTGTGTAGTTTATATTTGAACATATTCTTTTTTCCACTATTACCCACTTAGCGCTACGAATGTCCAGTTGCATTTTCTACAGACAGAGTGTTTCAAAACTGCTCAATCAAAAGTATGGTTTAACTCTGTTAGCTGAATGCTCAGATCAGAAAGAAGTTTCACAGAATGCTTCTGTGTAGTTTATATTTGAATATATTCCTTTTTCCACTACTACGCTCTTAGCGCTCCAAATGTCCAGTTGCATTTTCTACAGAAAGAGTGTTCAGATCTGCTCAATCAAAAGTATGGTTTAACTCTGTTAGCTGAATGCACAGATCAGAAAGAAGTTTCACCGAATGATTCTGTGTAGTTTATATTTGAAGACATTCCTTTTTCCACTATTACCCTCTTAGCGCTCCGAATCTCCACTTGCATTTTCCACAAAAAGAGTGTTTCATAACTGCTCAATCAAAAATATGTTTTATCTCTGTTAACTGAATTTACAGATCAGAAATAAGTTTCACAGAATGCATCTGTGTAGTTTTTATTTGAAGATATTCTTTTTCCCAATGTATGCCTCTTAGCGCTTAGCATGTCCAATTGCAGTTTCTACAGAAAGAGTGTTTCAGAACGGCTCAATCAAAAGTAAGGTTCAACTCTGTTAGTTGAATGCACAGAACAGAAAGAATTTTCACAGAATGCTACTGTGTAGTTTATATTTGAATATATTCCTTTTTCCACAATTACCCTCTTAGCGCTCCGAATGTCCACTTGCATTTTCTACAGAAAGAGTGTTCAGAACTGCGCAATCAAAAGTATGGTTTAACTCTGTTAGCTTAATGAACATATCAGAAATAAGTTTCACACAATGCTTCTGTGTAGTTTTTATTTGAAGATATTATTTTTCCCAATAGAGGCCTCTTAGCGCTCAGAATGTCCAATTGCAGTTTCTACAGAAAGAGTGTTTCAGAAAGGCTCAATCAAAAGTAAGGTTCAACTCTGTTAGTTGAATGCACAGAACAGAAAGAAGTTTCATACAATGCTTCTGTGTAGTTTATATTTGAACATATTCTTTTTTCCACTATTACCCACTTAGCGCTACGAATGTCCAGTTGCATTTTCTACAGACAGAGTGTTTCAAAACTGCTCAATCAAAAGTATGGTTTAACTCTGTTAGCTGAATGCTCAGATCAGAAAGAAGTTTCACAGAATGCATCTGTGTAGTTTATATTTGAATATATTCCTTTTTCCACTACTACTCTCTTAGCGCTCCAAATGTCCAGTTGCATTTTCTACAGAAAGAGTGTTCAGATCTGCTCAATCAAAAGTATGGTTTAACTCTGTTGGCTGAATGCACAGATCAGAAAGAAGTTTCACAGAATGATTCTGTGTAGTTTATATTTGGAGACATTCCTTTTTCCACTATTACCCTCTTAGCGCTCCGAATCTCCACTTGCATTTTCTGCAGAAAGAGTGTTTCAAAACGGATCAATCACAACTAAGGTTCAACTCTTTTAGTTGAACAAACAGAACAGAAAGAAGTTTCACACATTTCTTCTGTGTAGTTTTTATTTGTAGACATTCTTTTTCCCAATATATGCCTGTTAGCGCTCAGAATGTCCAATTGCAGTTTCTACAGAAAGAGTGTTTCAGAACGGCTCAATCAAAAGTAAGGTTCAACTCTGTTAGTTGAATGCACAGAACAGAAAGAAGTTTCATACAATGCTTCTGTGTAGTTTATATTTGAACATATTCTTTTTTCCACTATTACCCACTTAGCGCTACGAATGTCCAGTTGCATTTTCTACAGACAGAGTGTTTCAAAACTGCTCAATCAAAAGTATGGTTTAACTCTGTTAGCTGAATGCTCAGATCAGAAAGAAGTTTCACAGAATGCTTCTGTGTAGTTTATATTTGAATATATTCCTTTTTCCACTACTACTCTCTGAGCGCTCCAAATTTCCAGTTGCATTTTCTACAGAAAGAGTGTTCAGATCTGCTCAATCAAAAGTATGGTTTAACTCTGTTAGCTGAATGCACAGATCAGAAAGAAGTTTCACAGAATGATTCTGTGTAGTTTATATTGGAGACATTCCTTTTTCCACTATTACCCTCTTAGCGCTCCGAATCTCCACTTGCATTTTCTACAGAAAGAGTGTTTCAGAACGGCTCAATCAAAACTAAGGTTCAACTCTTTTAGTTGAACAAACAGAACAGAAAGAAGTTTCACACAATTCTTCTGTGTAGTTTTTATTTGTAGACATTCCTTTTCCCAATATAGGCCTCTTAGCGCTCAGAATGTCCAATTGCAGTTTCTACAGAAAGAGTGTTTCAGAACGGCTCAATCAAAAGTAAGGTTCAACTCTGTTAGTTGAATGCACAGAACAGAAAGAAGTTTCATACAATGCTTCTGTGTAGTTTATATTTGAACATATTCTTTTTTCCACTATTACCCACTTAGCGCTACGAATGTCCAGTTGCATTTTCTACAGACAGAGTGTTTCAAAACTGCTCAATCAAAAGTATGGTTTAACTCTGTTAGCTGAATGCTCAGATCAGAAAGAAGTTTCACAGAATGCTTCTGTGTAGTTTATAGTTGAATATATTCCTTTTTCCACTACTACGCTCTTAGCGCACCAAATGTCCAGTTGCATTTTCTACAGAAAGAGTGTTCAGATCTGCTCAATCAAAAGTATGGTTTAACTCTGTTAGCTGAATGCACAGATCAGAAAGAAGTTTCACAGAATGATTCTGTGTAGTTTATATTTGGAGACATTCCTTTTTCCACTATTAGCCTCTTATCGCTCCGAATCTCCACTTGCATTTTCTACAGAAAGAGTGTTTCAGAACGGCTCAATCAAAACTAAGGTTCAACTCTTTTAGTTGAACAAACAGAACAGAAAGAAGTTTCACACAATTCTTCTGTGTAGTTTTTATTTGTAGACATTCCTTTTCCCAATATAGGCCTCTTAGCGCTCAGAATGTCCAATTGCCGTTTCTACAGAAAGAGTGTTTCAGAACGGCTCAATCAAAAGTAAGGTTCAACTCTGTTAGTTGAATGCACAGAACAGAAAGAAGTTTCATACAATGCTTCTGTGTAGTTTATATTTGAACATATTCTTTTTTCCACTATTACCCACTTAGGGCTACGAATGTCCAGTTGCATTTTCTACAGACAGAGTGTTTCAAAACTGCTCAATCAAAAGTATGGTTTAACTCTGTTAGCTGAATGCTCAGATCAGAAAGAAGTTTCACAGAATGCTTCTGTGTAGTTTATATTTGAATATATTCCTTTTTCCACTACTACGCTCTTAGCGCTCCAAATGTCCAGTTGCATTTTCTACAGAAAGAGGGTTCAGATCTGCTCAATCAAAAGTATGGTTTAACTCTGTTAGCTGAATGCACAGATCAGAAAGAAGTTTCACCGAATGATTCTGTGTAGTTTATATTTGAAGACATTCCTTTTTCCACTATTACCCTCTTAGCGCTCCGAATCTCCACTTGCATTTTCCACAAAAAGAGTGTTTCATAACTGCTCAATCAAAAATATGTTTTATCTCTGTTAACTGAATTTACAGATCAGAAATAAGTTTCACAGAATGCATCTGTGTAGTTTTTATTTGAAGATATTCTTTTTCCCAATGTAGGCCTCTTAGAGCTTAGCATGTCCAATTGCAGTTTCTACAGAAAGAGTGTTTCAGAACGGCTCAATCAAAAGTAAGGTTCAACTCTGTTAGTTGAATGCACAGAACAGAAAGAATTTTCACAGAATGCTACTGTGTAGTTTATATTTGAATATATTCCTTTTTCCACTATTACCCTCTTAGCGCTCCGAATGTTCACTTGCATTTTCTACAGAAAGAGTGTTCAGAACTGCGCAATCAAAAGTATGGTTTAACTCTGTTAGCTTAATGAACATATCAGAAATAAGTTTCACACAATGCTTCTGTGTAGTTTTTATTTGAAGATATTATTTTTCCCAATAGAGGCCTCTTAGCGCTCAGAATGTCCAATTGCAGTTTCTACAGAAAGAGTGTTTCAGAAAGGCTCAATCAAAAGTAAGGTTCAACTCTGTTAGTTGAATGCACAGAACAGAAAGAAGTTTCATACAATGCTTCTGTGTAGTTTATATTTGAACATATTCTTTTTTCCACTATTACCCACTTAGCGCTACGAATGTCCAGTTGCATTTTCTACAGACAGAGTGTTTCAAAACTGCTCAATCAAAAGTATGGTTTAACTCTGTTAGCTGAATGCTCAGATCAGAAAGAAGTTTCACAGAATGCTTCTGTGTAGTTTATATTTGAATATATTCCTTTTTCCACTACTACTCTCTTAGCGCTCCAAATGTCCAGTTGCATTTTCTAAAGAAAGAGTGTTCAGATCTGCTCTATCAAAAGTATGGTTTAACTCTGTTAGCTGAATGCACAGATCAGAAAGAAGTTTCACAGAATGATTCTGTGTAGTTTATATTTGGAGACATTCCTTTTTCCACTATTACCCTCTTAGCGCTCCGAATCTCCACTTGCATTTTCTGCAGAAAGAGTGTTTCAGAACGGATCAATCAAAACTAAGGTTCAACTCTTTTAGTTGAACAAACAGAACAGAAAGAAGTTTCACACATTTCTTCTGTGTAGTTTTTATTTGTAGACATTCTTTTTCCCAATATATGCCTCTTAGCGCTCAGAATGTCCAATTGCAGTTTCTACAGAAAGAGTGTTTCAGAACGGCTCAATCAAAAGTAAGGTTCAACTCTGTTAGTTGAATGCACAGAACAGAAAGAAGTTTCATACAATGCTTTTGTGTAGTTTATATTTGAACATATTCTTTTTTCCACTATTACCCACTTAGCGCTACGAATGTCCAGTTGCATTTTCTACAGACAGAGTGTTTCAAAACTGCTCAATCAAAAGTATGGTTTAACTCTGTTAGCTGAATGCTCAGATCAGAAAGAAGTTTCACAGAATGCTTCTGTGTAGTTTATATTTGAATATATTCCTTTTTCCACTACTACTCTCTTAGCGCTCCAAATGTCCAGTTGCATTTTCTACAGAAAGAGAGTTCAGATCTGCTCAATCAAAAGTATGGTTTAACTCTGTTAGCTGAATGCACAGATCAGAAAGAAGTTTCACCGAATGATTCTGTGTAGTTTATATTTGAAGACATTCCTTTTTCCACTATTACCCTCTTAGCGCTCCGAATCTCCACTTGCATTTTCCACAAAAAGAGTGTTTCATAACTGCTCAATCAAAAATATGTTTTATCTCTGTTAACTGAATTTACAGATCAGAAATAAGTTTCACAGAATGCATCTGTGTAGTTTTTATTTGAAGATATTCTTTTTCCCAATGTAGGCCTCTTAGCGCTTAGCATGTCCAATTGCAGTTTCTACAGAAAGAGTGTTTCAGAACGGCTCAATCAAAAGTAAGGTTCAACTCTGTTAGTTGAATGCACAGAACAGAAAGAATTTTCACAGAATGCTACTGTGTAGTTTATATTTGAATATATTCCTTTTTCCACTATTACCCTCTTAGCGCTCCGAATGTCCACTTGCATTTTCTACAGAAAGAGTGTTCAGAACTGCGCAATCAAAAGTATGGTTAACTCTGTTAGCTTAATGAACATATCAGAAATAAGTTTCACACAATGCTTCTGTGTAGTTTTTATTTGAAGATATTATTTTTCCCAATAGAGGCCTCTTAGCGCTCAGAATGTCCAATTGCAGTTTCTACAGAAAGAGTGTTTCAGAAAGGCTCAATCAAAAGTAAGGTTCAACTCTGTTAGTTGAATGCACAGAACAGAAAGAAGTTTCATACAATGCTTCTGTGTAGTTTATATTTGAACATATTCTTTTTTCCACTATTACCCACTTAGCGCTACGAATGTCCAGTTGCATTTTCTACAGACAGAGTGTTTCAAAACTGCTCAATCAAAAGTATGGTTTAACTCTGTTAGCTGAATGCTCAGATCAGAAAGAAGTTTCACAGAATGCTTCTGTGTAGTTTATATTTGAATATATTCCTTTTTCCACTACTACTCTCTTAGCGCTCCAAATGTCCAGTTGCATTTTCTACAGAAAGAGTGTTCAGATCTGCTCAATCAAAAGTATGGTGTAACTCTGTTAGCTGAATGCACAGATCAGAAAGAAGTTTCACAGAATGATTCTGTGTAGTTTATATTTGGAGACATTCCTTTTTCCACTATTACCCTCTTAGCGCTCCGAATCTCCACTTGCATTTTCTGCAGAAAGAGTGTTTCAGAACGGATCAATCAAAACTAAGGTTCAACTCCTTTAGTTGAACAAACAGAACAGAAAGAAGTTTCACACATTTCTTCTGTGTAGTTTTTATTTGTAGACATTCTTTTTCCCAATATATGCCTCTTAGCGCTCAGAATGTCCAATTGCAGTTTCTACAGAAAGAGTGTTTCAGAACGGCTCAATCAAAACTAAGGTTCAACTCTTTTACTTGAACAAACAGAACAGAAAGAAGTTTCACACAATTCTTCTGTGTAGTTTTTATTTGTAGACATTCCTTTTCCCAATATAGGCCTCTTAGCGCTCAGAATGTCCAATTGCAGTTTCTACAGAAAGAGTGTTTCAGAACGGCTCAATCAAAAGTAAGGTTCAACTCTGTTAGTTGAATGCACAGAACAGAAAGAAGTTTCATACAATGCTTCTGTGTAGTTTATATTTGAACATATTCTTTTTTCCACTATTACCCACTTAGCGCTACGAATGTCCAGTTGCATTTTCTACAGACAGAGTGTTTCAAAACTGCTCAATCAAAAGTATGGTTTAACTCTGTTAGCTGAATGCTCAGATCAGAAAGAAGTTTCACAGAATGCTTCTGTGTAGTTTATATTTGAATATATTCCTTTTTCCACTACTACGCTCTTAGCGCTCCAAATGTCCAGTTGCATTTTCTACAGAAAGAGTGTTCAGATCTGCTCAATCAAAAGTATGGTTTAACTCTGTTAGCTGAATGCACAGATCAGAAAGAAGTTTCACCGAATGATTCTGTGTAGTTTATATTTGAAGACATTCCTTTTTCCACTATTACCCTCTTAGCGCTCCGAATCTCCACTTGCATTTTCCACAAAAAGAGTGTTTCATAACTGCTCAATCAAAAATATGTTTTATCTCTGTTAACTGAATTTACAGATCAGAAATAAGTTTCACAGAATGCATCTGTGTAGTTTTTATTTGAAGATATTCTTTTTCCCAATGTATGCCTCTTAGCGCTTAGCATGTCCAATTGCAGTTTCTACAGAAAGAGTGTTTCAGAACGGCTCAATCAAAAGTAAGGTTCAACTCTGTTAGTTGAATGCACAGAACAGAAAGAATTTTCACAGAATGCTACTGTGTAGTTTATATTTGAATATATTCCTTTTTCCACAATTACCCTCTTAGCGCTCCGAATGTCCACTTGCATTTTCTACAGAAAGAGTGTTCAGAACTGCGCAATCAAAAGTATGGTTTAACTCTGTTAGCTTAATGAACATATCAGAAATAAGTTTCACACAATGCTTCTGTGTAGTTTTTATTTGAAGATATTATTTTTCCCAATAGAGGCCTCTTAGCGCTCAGAATGTCCAATTGCAGTTTCTACAGAAAGAGTGTTTCAGAAAGGCTCAATCAAAAGTAAGGTTCAACTCTGTTAGTTGAATGCACAGAACAGAAAGAAGTTTCATACAATGCTTCTGTGTAGTTTATATTTGAACATATTCTTTTTTCCACTATTACCCACTTAGCGCTACGAATGTCCAGTTGCATTTTCTACAGACAGAGTGTTTCAAAACTGCTCAATCAAAAGTATGGTTTAACTCTGTTAGCTGAATGCTCAGATCAGAAAGAAGTTTCACAGAATGCATCTGTGTAGTTTATATTTGAATATATTCCTTTTTCCACTACTACTCTCTTAGCGCTCCAAATGTCCAGTTGCATTTTCTACAGAAAGAGTGTTCAGATCTGCTCAATCAAAAGTATGGTTTAACTCTGTTGGCTGAATGCACAGATCAGAAAGAAGTTTCACAGAATGATTCTGTGTAGTTTATATTTGGAGACATTCCTTTTTCCACTATTACCCTCTTAGCGCTCCGAATCTCCACTTGCATTTTCTGCAGAAAGAGTGTTTCAAAACGGATCAATCACAACTAAGGTTCAACTCTTTTAGTTGAACAAACAGAACAGAAAGAAGTTTCACACATTTCTTCTGTGTAGTTTTTATTTGTAGACATTCTTTTTCCCAATATATGCCTGTTAGCGCTCAGAATGTCCAATTGCAGTTTCTACAGAAAGAGTGTTTCAGAACGGCTCAATCAAAAGTAAGGTTCAACTCTGTTAGTTGAATGCACAGAACAGAAAGAAGTTTCATACAATGCTTCTGTGTAGTTTATATTTGAACATATTCTTTTTTCCACTATTACCCACTTAGCGCTACGAATGTCCAGTTGCATTTTCTACAGACAGAGTGTTTCAAAACTGCTCAATCAAAAGTATGGTTTAACTCTGTTAGCTGAATGCTCAGATCAGAAAGAAGTTTCACAGAATGCTTCTGTGTAGTTTATATTTGAATATATTCCTTTTTCCACTACTACTCTCTGAGCGCTCCAAATTTCCAGTTGCATTTTCTACAGAAAGAGTGTTCAGATCTGCTCAATCAAAAGTATGGTTTAACTCTGTTAGCTGAATGCACAGATCAGAAAGAAGTTTCACAGAATGATTCTGTGTAGTTTATATTGGAGACATTCCTTTTTCCACTATTACCCTCTTAGCGCTCCGAATCTCCACTTGCATTTTCTACAGAAAGAGTGTTTCAGAACGGCTCAATCAAAACTAAGGTTCAACTCTTTTAGTTGAACAAACAGAACAGAAAGAAGTTTCACACAATTCTTCTGTGTAGTTTTTATTTGTAGACATTCCTTTTCCCAATATAGGCCTCTTAGCGCTCAGAATGTCCAATTGCAGTTTCTACAGAAAGAGTGTTTCAGAACGGCTCAATCAAAAGTAAGGTTCAACTCTGTTAGTTGAATGCACAGAACAGAAAGAAGTTTCATACAATGCTTCTGTGTAGTTTATATTTGAACATATTCTTTTTTCCACTATTACCCACTTAGCGCTACGAATGTCCAGTTGCATTTTCTACAGACAGAGTGTTTCAAAACTGCTCAATCAAAAGTATGGTTTAACTCTGTTAGCTGAATGCTCAGATCAGAAAGAAGTTTCACAGAATGCTTCTGTATAGTTTATAGTTGAATATATTCCTTTTTCCACTACTACGCTCTTAGCGCACCAAATGTCCAGTTGCATTTTCTACAGAAAGAGTGTTCAGATCTGCTCAATCAAAAGTATGGTTTAACTCTGTTAGCTGAATGCACAGATCAGAAAGAAGTTTCACAGAATGATTCTGTGTAGTTTATATTTGGAGACATTCCTTTTTCCACTATTAGCCTCTTATCGCTCCGAATCTCCACTTGCATTTTCTACAGAAAGAGTGTTTCAGAACGGCTCAATCAAAACTAAGGTTCAACTCTTTTAGTTGAACAAACAGAACAGAAAGAAGTTTCACACAATTCTTCTGTGTAGTTTTTATTTGTAGACATTCCTTTTCCCAATATAGGCCTCTTAGCGCTCAGAATGTCCAATTGCCGTTTCTACAGAAAGAGTGTTTCAGAACGGCTCAATCAAAAGTAAGGTTCAACTCTGTTAGTTGAATGCACAGAACAGAAAGAAATTTCATACAATGCTTCTGTGTAGTTTATATTTGAACATATTCTTTTTTCCACTATTACCCACTTAGCGCTACGAATGTCCAGTTGCATTTTCTACAGACAGAGTGTTTCAAAACTGCTCAATCAAAAGTATGGTTTAACTCTGTTAGCTGAATGCTCAGATCAGAAAGAAGTTTCACAGAATGCTTCTGTGTAGTTTATATTTGAATATATTCCTTTTTCCACTACTACGCTCTTAGCGCTCCAAATGTCCAGTTGCATTTTCTACAGAAAGAGGGTTCAGATCTGCTCAATCAAAAGTATGGTTTAACTCTGTTAGCTGAATGCACAGATCAGAAAGAAGTTTCACCGAATGATTCTGTGTAGTTTATATTTGAAGACATTCCTTTTTCCACTATTACCCTCTTAGCGCTCCGAATCTCCACTTGCATTTTCCACAAAAAGAGTGTTTCATAACTGCTCAATCAAAAATATGTTTTATCTCTGTTAACTGAATTTACAGATCAGAAATAAGTTTCACAGAATGCATCTGTGTAGTTTTTATTTGAAGATATTCTTTTTCCCAATGTAGGCCTCTTAGAGCTTAGCATGTCCAATTGCAGTTTCTACAGAAAGAGTGTTTCAGAACGGCTCAATCAAAAGTAAGGTTCAACTCTGTTAGTTGAATGCACAGAACAGAAAGAATTTTCACAGAATGCTACTGTGTAGTTTATATTTGAATATATTCCTTTTTCCACTATTACCCTCTTAGCGCTCCGAATGTTCACTTGCATTTTCTACAGAAAGAGTGTTCAGAACTGCGCAATCAAAAGTATGGTTTAACTCTGTTAGCTTAATGAACATATCAGAAATAAGTTTCACACAATGCTTCTGTGTAGTTTTTATTTGAAGATATTATTTTTCCCAATAGAGGCCTCTTAGCGCTCAGAATGTCCAATTGCAGTTTCTACAGAAAGAGTGTTTCAGAAAGGCTCAATCAAAAGTAAGGTTCAACTCTGTTAGTTGAATGCACAGAACAGAAAGAAGTTTCATACAATGCTTCTGTGTAGTTTATATTTGAACATATTCTTTTTTCCACTATTACCCACTTAGCGCTACGAATGTCCAGTTGCATTTTCTACAGACAGAGTGTTTCAAAACTGCTCAATCAAAAGTATGGTTTAACTCTGTTAGCTGAATGCTCAGATCAGAAAGAAGTTTCACAGAATGCTTCTGTGTAGTTTATATTTGAATATATTCCTTTTTCCACTACTACTCTCTTAGCGCTCCAAATGTCCAGTTGCATTTTCTACAGAAAGAGTGTTCAGATCTGCTCTATCAAAAGTATGGTTTAACTCTGTTAGCTGAATGCACAGATCAGAAAGAAGTTTCACAGAATGATTCTGTGTAGTTTATATTTGGAGACATTCCTTTTTCCACTATTACCCTCTTAGCGCTCCGAATCTCCACTTGCATTTTCTACAGAAAGAGTGTTTCAGAACGGCTCAATCAAAACTAAGGTTCAACTCTTTTAGTTGAACAAACAGAACAGAAAGAAGTTTCACACAATTCTTCTGTGTAGTTTTTATTTGTAGACATTCTTTTTCCCAATATAGGCCTCTTAGCGCTCAGAATGTCCAATTGCAGTTTCTACAGAAAGAGTGTTTCAGAACGGCTCAATCAAAAGTAAGGTTCAACTCTGTTAGTTGAATGCACAGAACAGAAAGAAGTTTCATACAATGCTTTTGTGTAGTTTATATTTGAACATATTCTTTTTTCCACTATTACCCACTTAGCGCTACGAATGTCCAGTTGCATTTTCTACAGACAGAGTGTTTCAAAACTGCTCAATCAAAAGTATGGTTTAACTCTGTTAGCTGAATGCTCAGATCAGAAAGAAGTTTCACAGAATGCTTCTGTGTAGTTTATATTTGAATATATTCCTTTTTCCACTACTACTCTCTTAGCGCTCCAAATGTCCAGTTGCATTTTCTACAGAAAGAGAGTTCAGATCTGCTCAATCAAAAGTATGGTTTAACTCTGTTAGCTGAATGCACAGATAAGAAAGAAGTTTCACCGAATGATTCTGTGTAGTTTATATTTGAAGACATTCCTTTTTCCACTATTACCCTCTTAGCGCTCCGAATCTCCACTTGCATTTTCCACAAAAAGAGTGTTTCATAACTGCTCAATCAAAAATATGTTTTATCTCTGTTAACTGAATTTACAGATCAGAAATAAGTTTCACAGAATGCATCTGTGTAGTTTTTATTTGAAGATATTCTTTTTCCCAATGTAGGCCTCTTAGCGCTTAGCATGTCCAATTGCAGTTTCTACAGAAAGAGTGTTTCAGAACGGCTCAATCAAAAGTAAGGTTCAACTCTGTTAGTTGAATGCACAGAACAGAAAGAATTTTCACAGAATGCTACTGTGTAGTTTATATTTGAATATATTCCTTTTTCCACTATTACCCTCTTAGCGCTCCGAATGTCCACTTGCATTTTCTACAGAAAGAGTGTTCAGAACTGCGCAATCAAAAGTATGGTTAACTCTGTTAGCTTAATGAACATATCAGAAATAAGTTTCACACAATGCTTCTGTGTAGTTTTTATTTGAAGATATTATTTTTCCCAATAGAGGCCTCTTAGCGCTCAGAATGTCCAATTGCAGTTTCTACAGAAAGATTGTTTCAGAAAGGCTCAATCAAAAGTAAGGTTCAACTCTGTTAGTTGAATGCACAGAACAGAAAGAAGTTTCATACAATGCTTCTGTGTAGTTTATATTTGAACATATTCTTTTTTCCACTATTACCCACTTAGCGCTACGAATGTCCAGTTGCATTTTCTACAGACAGAGTGTTTCAAAACTGCTCAATCAAAAGTATGGTTTAACTCTGTTAGCTGAATGCTCAGATCAGAAAGAAGTTTCACAGAATGCTTCTGTGTAGTTTATATTTGAATATATTCCTTTTTCCACTACTACTCTCTTAGCGCTCCAAATGTCCAGTTGCATTTTCTACAGAAAGAGTGTTCAGATCTGCTCAATCAAAAGTATGGTGTAACTCTGTTAGCTGAATGCACAGATCAGAAAGAAGTTTCACAGAATGATTCTGTGTAGTTTATATTTGGAGACATTCCTTTTTCCACTATTACCCTCTTAGCGCTCCGAATCTCCACTTGCATTTTCTGCAGAAAGAGTGTTTCAGAACGGATCAATCAAAACTAAGGTTCAACTCCTTTAGTTGAACAAACAGAACAGAAAGAAGTTTCACACATTTCTTCTGTGTAGTTTTTATTTGTAGACATTCTTTTTCCCAATATATGCCTCTTAGCGCTCAGAATGTCCAATTGCAGTTTCTACAGAAAGAGTGTTTCAGAACGGCTCAATCAAAAGTAAGGTTCAACTCTGTTAGTTGAATGCACAGAACAGAAAGAAGTTTCATACAATGCTTCTGTGTAGTTTATATTTGAACATATTCTTTTTTCCACTATTACCCACTTAGCGCTACGAATGTCCAGTTGCATTTTCTACAGACAGAGTGTTTCAAAACTGCTCAATCAAAAGTATGGTTTAACTCTGTTAGCTGAATGCTCAGATCAGAAAGAAGTTTCACAGAATGCTTCTGTGTAGTTTATATTTGAATATATTCCTTTTTCCACTACTACTCTCTTAGCGCTCCAAATTTAAAGTTGCATTTTCTACAGAAAGAGTGTTCAGATCTGCTCAATCAAAAGTATGGTTTAACTCTGTTAGCTGAATGCACAGATCAGAAAGAAGTTTCACAGAATGATTCTGTGTAGTTTATATTGGAGACATTCCTTTTTCCACTATTACCCTCTTAGCGCTCCGAATCTCCACTTGCATTTTCTACAGAAAGAGTGTTTCAGAACGGCTCAATCAAAACTAAGGTTCAACTCTTTTAGTTGAACAAACAGAACAGAAAGAAGTTTCACACAATTCTTCTGTGTAGTTTTTATTTGTAGACATTCCTTTTCCCAATATAGGCCTCTTAGCGCTCAGAATGTCCAATTGCAGTTTCTACAGAAAGAGTGTTTCAGAACGGCTCAATCAAAAGTAAGGTTCAACTCTGTTAGTTGAATGCACAGAACAGAAAGAAGTTTCATACAATGCTTCTGTGTAGTTTATATTTGAACATATTCTTTTTTCCACTATTACCCACTTAGCGCTACGAATGTCCAGTTGCATTTTCTACAGACAGAGTGTTTCAAAACTGCTCAATCAAAAGTATGGTTTAACTCTGTTAGCTGAATGCTCAGATCAGAAAGAAGTTTCACAGAATGCTTCTGTGTAGTTTATATTTGAATATATTCCTTTTTCCACTACTACTCTCTTAGCGCTCCAAATGTCCAGTTGCATTTTCTACAGAAAGAGTGTTCAGATCTGCTCAATCAAAAGTATGGTGTAACTCTGTTAGCTGAATGCACAGATCAGAAAGAAGTTTCACAGAATGATTCTGTGTAGTTTATATTTGGAGACATTCCTTTTTCCACTATTACCCTCTTAGCGCTCCGAATCTCCACTTGCATTTTCTGCAGAAAGAGTGTTTCAGAACGGATCAATCAAAACTAAGGTTCAACTCCTTTAGTTGAACAAACAGAACAGAAAGAAGTTTCACACATTTCTTCTGTGTAGTTTTTATTTGTAGACATTCTTTTTCCCAATATATGCCTCTTAGCGCTCAGAATGTCCAATTGCAGTTTCTACAGAAAGAGTGTTTCAGATCGGCTCAATCAAAAGTAAGGTTCAACTCTGTTAGTTGAATGCACAGAACAGAAAGAAGTTTCATACAATGCTTCTGTGTAGTTTATATTTGAACATATTCTTTTTTCCACTATTACCCACTTAGCGCTACGAATGTCCAGTTGCATTTTCTACAGACAGAGTGTTTCAAAACTGCTCAATCAAAAGTATGGTTTAACTCTGTTAGCTGAATGCTCAGATCAGAAAGAAGTTTCACAGAATGCTTCTGTGTAGTTTATATTTGAATATATTCCTTTTTCCACTACTACTCTCTTAGCGCTCCAAATTTCCAGTTGCATTTTCTACAGAAAGAGTGTTCAGATCTGCTCAATCAAAAGTATGGTTTAACTCTGTTAGCTGAATACACAGATCAGAAAGAAGTTTCACAGAATGATTCTGTGTAGTTTATATTGGAGACATTCCTTTTTCCACTATTACCCTCTTAGCGCTCCGAATCTCCACTTGCATTTTCTACAGAAAGAGTGTTTCAGAACGGCTCAATCAAAACTAAGGTTCAACTCTTTTAGTTGAACAAACAGAACAGAAAGAAGTTTCACACAATTCTTCTGTGTAGTTTTTATTTGTAGACATTCCTTTTCCCAATATAGGCCTCTTAGCGCTCAGAATGTCCAATTGCAGTTTCTACAGAAAGAGTGTTTCAGAACGGCTCAATCAAAAGTAAGGTTCAACTCTGTTAGTTGAATGCACAGAACAGAAAGAAGTTTCATACAATGCTTCTGTGTAGTTTATATTTGAACATATTCTTTTTTCCACTATTACCCACTTAGCGCTACGAATGTCCAGTTGCATTTTCTACAGACAGAGTGTTTCAAAACTGCTCAATCAAAAGTATGGTTTAACTCTGTTAGCTGAATGCTCAGATCAGAAAGAAGTTTCACAGAATGCTTCTGTGTAGTTTATATTTGAATATATTCCTTTTTCCACTACTACGCTCTTAGCGCTCCAAATGTCCAGTTGCATTTTCTACAGAAAGAGGGTTCAGATCTGCTCAATCAAAAGTATGGTTTAACTCTGTTAGCTGAATGCACAGATCAGAAAGAAGTTTCACCGAATGATTCTGTGTAGTTTATATTTGAAGACATTCCTTTTTCCACTATTACCCTCTTAGCGCTCCGAATCTCCACTTGCATTTTCCACAAAAAGAGTGTTTCATAACTGCTCAATCAAAAATATGTTTTATCTCTGTTAACTGAATTTACAAATCAGAAATAAGTTTCACAGAATGCATCTGTGTAGTTTTTATTTGAAGATATTCTTTTTCCCAATGTAGGCCTCTTAGCGCTTAGCATGTCCAATTGCAGTTTCTACAGAAAGAGTGTTTCAGAACGGCTCAATCAAAAGTAAGGTTCAACTCTGTTAGTTGAATGCACAGAACAGAAAGAATTTTCACAGAATGCTACTGTGTAGTTTATATTTGAATATATTCCTTTTTCCACTATTACCCTCTTAGCGCTCCGAATGTCCACTTGCATTTTCTACAGAAAGAGTGTTCAGAACTGCGCAATCAAAAGTATGGTTTAACTCTGTTAGCTTAATGAACATATCAGAAATAAGTTTCACACAATGCTTCTGTGTAGTTTTTATTTGAAGATATTATTTTTCCCAATAGAGGCCTCTTAGCGCTCAGAATGTCCAATTGCAGTTTCTACAGAAAGAGTGTTTCAGAAAGGCTCAATCAAAAGTAAGGTTCAACTCTGTTAGTTGAATGCACAGAACAGAAAGAAGTTTCATACAATGCTTCTGTGTAGTTTATATTTGAACATATTTTTTTTCCACTATTACCCACTTAGCGCTACGAATGTCCAGTTGCATTTTCTACAGACAGAGTGTTTCAAAACTGCTCAATCAAAAGTATGGTTTAACTCTGTTAGCTGAATGCTCAGATCAGAAAGAAGTTTCACAGAATGCTTCTGTGTAGTTTATATTTGAATATATTCCTTTTTCCACTACTACTCTCTTAGCGCTCCAAATGTCCAGTTGCATTTTCTACAGAAAGAGTGTTCAGATCTGCTCAATCAAAAGTACGGTTTAACTCTGTTAGCTGAATGCACAGATCAGAAAGAAGTTTCACAGAATGATTCTGTGTAGTTTATATTTGGAGACATTCCTTTTTCCACTATTACCCTCTTAGCGCTCCGAATCTCCACTTGCATTTTCTGCAGAAAGAGTGTTTCAGAACGGATCAATCAAAACTAAGGTTCAACACTTTTAGTTGAACAAACAGAACAGAAAGAAGTTTCACACATTTCTTCTGTGTAGTTTTTATTTGTAGACATTCTTTTTCCCAATATATGCCTCTTAGCGCTTAGAATGTCCAATTGCAGTTTCTACAGAAAGAGTGTTTCAGAACGGCTCAATAAAAAGTAAGGTTCAACTCTGTTAGTTGAATGCACAGAACAGAAAGAAGTTTCATACAATGCTTCTGTGTAGTTTATATTTGAACATATTCTTTTTTCCACTATTACCCACTTAGCGCTACGAATGTCCAGTTGTATTTTCTACAGACAGAGTGTTTCAAAACTGCTCAATCAAAAGTATGGTTTAACTCTGTTAGCTGAATGCTCAGATCAGAAAGAAGTTTCACAGAATGCTTCTGTGTAGTTTATATTTGAATATATTCCTTTTTCCACTACTACTCTCTTAGCGCTCCAAATTTCCAGTTGCATTTTCTACAGAAAGAGTGTTCAGATCTGCTCAATCAAAAGTATGGTTTAACACTGTTAGCTGAATGCACAGATCAGAAAGAAGTTTCACAGAATGATTCTGTGTAGTTTATATTGGAGACATTCCTTTTTCCACTATTACCCTCTTAGCGCTCCGAATCTCCACTTCCATTTTCTACAGAAAGAGTGTTTCAGAACGGCTCAATCAAAACTAAGGTTCAACTCTTTTAGTTGAACAAACAGAACAGAAAGAAGTTTCACACAATTCTTCTGTGTAGTTTTTATTTGTAGACATTCCTTTTCCCAATATAGGCCTCTTAGCGCTCAGAATGTCCAATTGCAGTTTCTACAGAAAGAGTGTTTCAGAACGGCTCAATCAAAAGTAAGGTTCAACTCTGTTAGTTGAATGCACAGAACAGAAAGAAGTTTCATACAATGCTTCTGTGTAGTTTATATTTGAACATATTCTTTTTTCCACTATTACCCACTTAGCGCTACGAATGTCCAGTTGCATTTTCTACAGACAGAGTGTTTCAAAACTGCTCAATCAAAAGTATGGTTTAACTCTGTTAGCTGAATGCTCAGATCAGAAAGAAGTTTCACAGAATGCTTCTGTGTAGTTTATATTTGAATATATTCCTTTTTCCACTACTACGCTCTTAGCGCTCCAAATGTCCAGTTGCATTTTCTACAGAAAGAGTGTTCAGATCTGCTCAATCAAAAGTATGGTTTAACTCTGTTAGCTGAATGCACAGATCAGAAAGAAGTTTCACCGAATGATTCTGTGTAGTTTATATTTGAAGACATTCCTTTTTCCACTATTACCCTCTTAGCGCTCCGAATCTCCACTTGCATTTTCCACAAAAAGAGTGTTTCATAACTGCTCAATCAAAAATATGTTTTATCTCTGTTAACTGAATTTACAGATCAGAAATAAGTTTCACAGAATGCATCTGTGTAGTTTTTATTTGAAGATATTCTTTTTCCCAATGTAGGCCTCTTAGCGCTTAGCATGTCCAATTGCAGTTTCTACAGAAAGAGTGTTTCAGAACGGCTCAATCAAAAGTAAGGTTCAACTCTGTTAGTTGAATGCACAGAACAGAAAGAATTTTCACAGAATGCTACTGTGTAGTTTATATTTGAATATATTCCTTTTTCCACTATTACCCTCTTAGCACTCCGAATGTCCACTTGCATTTTCTACAGAAAGAGTGTTCAGAACTGCGCAATCAAAAGTATGGTTTAACTCTGTTAGCTTAATGAACATATCAGAAATAAGTTTCACACAATGCTTCTGTGTAGTTTTTATTTGAAGATATTATTTTTCCCAATAGAGGCCTCTTAGCGCTCAGAATGTCCAATTGCAGTTTCTACAGAAAGAGTGTTTCAGAAAGGCTCAATCAAAAGTAAGGTTCAACTCTGTTAGTTGAATGCACAGAACAGAAAGAAGTTTCATACAATGCTTCTGTGTAGTTTATATTTGAACATATTCTTTTTTCCACTATTACCCACTTAGCGCTACGAATGTCCAGTTGCATTTTCTACAGACAGAGTGTTTCAAAACTGCTCAATCAAAAGTATGGTTTAACTCTGTTAGCTGAATGCTCAGATCAGAAAGAAGTTTCACAGAATGCTTCTGTGTAGTTTATATTTGAATATATTCCTTTTTCCACTACTACTCTCTTAGCGCTCCAAATGTCCAGTTGCATTTTCTACAGAAAGAGTGTTCAGATCTGCTCAATCAAAAGTATGGTTTAACTCTGTTAGCTGAATGCACAGATCAGAAAGAAGTTTCACAGAATGATTCTGTGTAGTTTATATTTGGAGACATTCCTTTTTCCACTATTACGCTCTTAGCGCTCCGAATCTCCACTTGCATTTTCTGCAGAAAGAGTGTTTCAGAACGGATCAATCAAAACTAAGGTTCAACTCTTTTAGTTGAACAAACAGAACAGAAAGAAGTTTCACACATTTCTTCTGTGTAGTTTTTATTTGTAGACATTCTTTTTCCCAATATATGCCTCTTAGCGCTCAGAATGTCCAATTGCAGTTTCTACAGAAAGAGTGTTTCAGAACGGCTCAATCAAAAGTAAGGTTCAACTCTGTTAGTTGAATGCACAGAACAGAAAGAAGTTTCATACAATGCTTCTGTGTAGTTTATATTTGAACATATTCTTTTTTCCACTATTACCCACTTAGCGCTACGAATGACCAGTTGCATTTTCTACAGACAGAGTGTTTCAAAACTGCTCAATCAAAAGTATGGTTTAACTCTGTTAGCTGAATGCTCAGATCAGAAAGAAATTTCACAGAATGCTTCTGTGTAGTTTATATTTGAATATATTCCTTTTTCCACTACTACTCTCTTAGCGCTCCAAATTTCCAGTTGCATTTTCTACAGAAAGAGTGTTCAGATCTGCTCAATCAAAAGTATGGTTTAACTCTGTTAGCTGAATGCACAGATCAGAAAGAAGTTTCACAGAATGATTCTGTGTAGTTTATATTGGAGACATTCCTTTTTCCACTATTACCCTCTTAGCGCTCCGAATCTCCACTTGCATTTTCTACAGAAAGAGTGTTTCAGAACGGCTCAATCAAAACTAAGGTTCAACTCTTTTAGTTGAACAAACAGAACAGAAAGAAGTTTCACACAATTCTTCTGTGTAGTTTTTATTTGTAGACATTCCTTTTCCCAATATAGGCCTCTTAGCGCTCAGAATGTCCAATTGCAGTTTCTACAGAAAGAGTGTTTCAGAACGGCTCAATCAAAAGTAAGGTTCAACTCTGTTAGTTGAATGCACAGAACAGAAAGAAGTTTCATACAATGCTTCTGTGTAGTTTATATTTGAACATATTCTTTTTTCCACTATTACCCACTTAGCGCTAAGAATGTCCAGTTGCATTTTCTACAGACAGAGTGTTTCAAAACTGCTCAATCAAAAGTATGGTTTAACTCTGTTAGCTGAATGCTCAGATCAGAAAGAAGTTTCACAGAATGCTTCTGTGTAGTTTATATTTGCATATATTCCTTTTTCCACTACTACGCTCTTAGCGCACCAAATGTCCAGTTGCATTTTCTACAGAAAGAGTGTTCAGATCTGCTCAATCAAAAGTATGTTTTAACTCTGTTAGCTGAATGCACAGATCAGAAAGAAGTTTCACAGAATGATTCTGTGTAGTTTATATTTGGAGACATTCCTTTTTCCACTATTACCCTCTTAGCGCTCCGAATCTCCACTTGCATTTTCTACAGAAAGAGTGTTTCAGAACGGCTCAATCAAAACTAAGGTTCAACTCTTTTAGTTGAACAAACAGAACAGAAAGAAGTTTCACACAATTCTTCTGTGTAGTTTTTATTTGTAGACATTCCTTTTCCCAATATAGGCCTCTTAGCGCTCAGAATGTCCAATTGCCGTTTCTACAGAAAGAGTGTTTCAGAACGGCTCAATCAAAAGTAAGGTTCAACTCTGTTAGTTGAATGCACAGAACAGAAAGTAGTTTCATACAATGCTTCTGTGTAGTTTATATTTGAACATATTCTTTTTTCCACTATTACCCACTTAGCGCTACGAATGTCCAGTTGCATTTTCTACAGACAGAGTGTTTCAAAACTGCTCAATCAAAAGTATGGTTTAACTCTGTTAGCTGAATGCTCAGATCAGAAAGAAGTTTCACAGAATGCTTCTGTGTAGTTTATATTTGAATATATTCCTTTTTCCACTACTACGCTCTTAGCGCTCCAAATGTCCAGTTGCATTTTCTACAGAAAGAGGGTTCAGATCTGCTCAATCAAAAGTATGGTTTAACTCTGTTAGCTGAATGCACAGATCAGAAAGAAGTTTCACCGAATGATTCTGTGTAGTTTATATTTGTAGACATTCCTTTTTCCACTATTACCCTCTTAGCGCTCCGAATCTCCACTTGCATTTTCCACAAAAAGAGTGTTTCATAA
This sequence comes from Symphalangus syndactylus, assembly GCF_028878055.3. Lineage (NCBI taxonomy): Eukaryota > Metazoa > Chordata > Mammalia > Primates > Hylobatidae > Symphalangus > Symphalangus syndactylus. The sequence continues at coordinate 3,118,237 of NC_072425.2, forward strand.
CTGCTCAGTCAAAAATATGTTTTATCTCTGTTAACTGAATTTACAGATCAGAAATAAGTTTCACAGAATGCATCTGTGTAGTTTTTATTTGAAGATATTCTTTTTCCCAATGTAGGCCTCTTAGCGCTTAGCATGTCCAATTGCAGTTTCTACAGAAAGAGTGTTTCAGAACGGCTCAATCAAAAGTAAGGTTCAACTCTGTTAGTTGAATGCACAGAACAGAAAGAATTTTCACAGAATGCTACTGTGTAGTTTATATTTGAATATATTCCTTTTTCCACTATTACCCTCTTAGCGCTCCGAATGTCCACTTGCATTTTCTACAGAAAGAGTGTTCAGAACTGCGCAATCAAAAGTATGGTTTAACTCTGTAAGCTTAATGAACATATCAGAAATAAGTTTCACACAATGCTTCTGTGTAGTTTTTATTTGAAGATATTATTTTTCCCAATAGAGGCCTCTTAGCGCTCAGAATGTCCAATTGCAGTTTCTACAGAAAGAGTGTTTCAGAAAGGCTCAATCAAAAGTAAGGTTCAACTCTGTTAGTTGAATGCACAGAACAGAAAAAAGTTTCATACAATGCTTCTGTGTAGTTTATATTTGAACATATTCTTTTTTCCACTATTACCCACTTAGCGCTACGAATGTCCAGTTGCATTTTCTACAGACAGAGTGTTTCAAAACTGCTCAATCAAAAGTATGGTTTAACTCTGTTAGCTGAATGCTCAGATCAGAAAGAAGTTTCACAGAATGCTTCTGTGTAGTTTATATTTGAATATATTCCTTTTTCCACTACTACTCTCTTAGCGCTCCAAATGTCCAGTTGCATTTTCTACAGAAAGAGTGTTCAGATCTGCTCAACCAAAAGTATGGTTTAACTCTGTTAGCTGAATGCACAGATCAGAAAGAAGTTTCACAGGATGATTCTGTGTAGTTTATATTTGGAGACATTCCTTTTTCCACTATTACCCTCTTAGCGCTCCGAATCTCCACTTGCATTTTCTACAGAAAGAGTGTTTCAGAACGGCTCAATCAAAACTAAGGTTCAACTCTTTTAGTTGAACAAACAGAACAGAAAGAAGTTTCACACAATTCTTCTGTGTAGTTTTTATTTGTAGACATTCTTTTTCCCAATATAGGCCTCTTAGCGCTCAGAATGTCCAATTGCAGTTTCTACAGAAAGAGTGTTTCAGAACGGCTCAATCAAAAGTAAGGTTCAACTCTGTTAGTTGAATGCACAGAACAGAAAGAAGTTTCATACAATGCTTCTGTGTAGTTTATATTTGAACATATTCTTTTTTCCACTATTACCCACTTAGCGCTACGAATGTCCAGTTGCATTTTCTACAGACAGAGTGTTTCAAAACTGCTCAATCAAAAGTATGGTTTAACTCTGTTAGCTGAATGCTCAGATCAGAAAGAAGTTTCACAGAATGCTTCTGTGTAGTTTATATTTGAATATATTCCTTTTTCCACTACTACTCACTTAGCGCTCCAAATGTCCAGTTGCATTTTCTACAGAAAGAGTGTTCAGATCTGCTCAATCAAAAGTATGGTTTAACTCTGTTAGCTGAATGCACAGATCAGAAAGAAGTTTCACAGAATGATTCTGTGTAGTTTATATTTGGAGACATTACTTTTTCCACTATTACCCACTTAGCGCTCCGAATCTCCACTTGCATTTTCTGCAGAAAGAGTGTTTCAGAACGGATCAATCAAAACTAAGGTTCAACTCTTTTAGTTGAACAAACAGAACAGAAAGAAGTTTCACACATTTCTTCTGTGTAGTTTTTATTTGTAGACATTCTTTTTCCCAATATATGCGTCTTAGCGCTCAGAATGTCCAATTGCAGTTTCTACAGAAAGAGTGTTTCAGAACGGCTCAATCAAAAGTAAGGTTCAACTCTGTTAGTTGAATGCACAGAACAGAAAGAAGTTTCATACAATGCTTCTGTGTAGTTTATATTTGAACATATTCTTTTTTCCACTATTACCCACTTAGCGCTACGAATGTCCAGTTGCATTTTCTACAGACAGAGTGTTTCAAAACTGCTCAATCAAAAGTATGGTTTAACTCTGTTAGCTGAATGCTCAGATCAGAAAGAAGTTTCACAGAATGCTTCTGTGTAGTTTATATTTGAATATATTCCTTTTTCCACTACTACTCACTTAGCGCTCCAAATGTCCAGTTGCATTTTCTACAGAAAGAGTGTTCAGATCTGCTCAATCAAAAGTATGGTTTAACTCTGTTAGCTGAATGCACAGATCAGAAAGAAGTTTCACAGAATGATTCTGTGTAGTTTATATTTGGAGACATTACTTTTTCCACTATTACCCACTTAGCGCTCCGAATCTCCACTTGCATTTTCTGCAGAAAGAGTGTTTCAGAACGGATCAATCAAAACTAAGGTTCAACTCTTTTAGTTGAACAAACAGAACAGAAAGAAGTTTCACACATTTCTTCTGTGTAGTTTTTATTTGTAGACATTCTTTTTCCCAATATATGCGTCTTAGCGCTCAGAATGTCCAATTGCAGTTTCTACAGAAAGAGTGTTTCAGAACGGCTCAATCAAAAGTAAGGTTCAACTCTGTTAGTTGAATGCACAGAACAGAAAGAAGTTTCATACAATGCTTCTGTGTAGTTTATATTTGAACATATTCTTTTTTCCACTATTACCCACTTAGCGCTACGAATGTCCAGTTGCATTTTCTACAGACAGAGTGTTTCCAAACTGCTCAATCAAAAGTATGGTTTAAATCTGTTAGCTGAATGCTCAGATCAGAAAGAAGTTTCACAGAATGCTTCTGTGTGGTTTATATCTGAATATATTCCTTTTTCCACTACTACGCTCTTAGCGCTCCAAATGTCCAATTGCATTTTCTACAGAAAGAGTGTTCAGATCTGCTCAATCAAAAGTATGGTTTAACTCTGTTAGCTGAATGCACAGATCAGAAAGAAGTTTCACAGAATGATTCTGTGTAGTTTATATTTGGAGACAGTACTTTTTCCACTATTACCCACTTAGCGCTCCGAATCTCCACTTGTATTTTCTGCAGAAAGAGTGTTTCAGAACGGATCAATCAAAACTAAGGTTCAACTCTTTTAGTTGAACAAACAGAACAGAAAGAAGTTTCACACATTTCTTCTGTGTAGTTTTTATTTGTAGACATTCTTTTTCCCAATATATGCGTCTTAGCGCTCAGAATGTCCAATTGCAGTTTCTACAGAAAGAGTGTTTCAGAACGGCTCAATCAAAAGTAAGGTTCAACTCTGTTAGTTGAATGCACAGAACAGAAAGAAGTTTCATACAATGCTTCTGTGTAGTTTATATTTGAACATATTCTTTTTTCCACTATTACCCACTTAGCGCTACGAATGTCCAGTTGCATTTTCTACAGACAGAGTGTTTCAAAACTGCTCAATCAAAAGTATGGTTTAAATCTGTTAGCTGAATGCTCAGATCAGAAAGAAGTTTCACAGAATGCTTCTGTGTCGTTTATATCTGAATATATTCCTTTTTCCACTACTACGCTCTTAGCGCTCCAAATGTCCAGTTGCATTTTCTACAGAAAGAGTGTTCAGATCTGCTCAATCAAAAGTATGGTTTAACTCTGTTAGCTGAATGCACAGATCAGAAAGAAGTTTCACCGAATGATTCTGTGTAGTTTATATTTGTAGACATTCCTTTTTCCACTATTACCCTCTTAGCGCTCCGAATCTCCACTTGCATTTTCCACAAAAAGAGTGTTTCATAACTGCTCAGTCAAAAATATGTTTTATCTCTGTTAACTGAATTTACAGATCAGAAATAAGTTTCACAGAATGCATCTGTGTAGTTTTTATTTGAAGATATTCTTTTTCCCAATGTAGGCCTCTTAGCGCTTAGCATGTCCAATTGCAGTTTCTACAGAAAGAGTGTTTCAGAACGGCTCAATCAAAAGTAAGGTTCAACTCTGTTAGTTGAATGCACATAACAGAAAGAATTTTCACAGAATGCTACTGTGTAGTTTATATTTGAATATATTCCTTTTTCCACTATTACCCTCTTAGCGCTCCGAATGTCCACTTGCATTTTCTACAGAAAGAGTGTTCAGAACTGCGCAATCAAAAGTATGGTTTAACTCTGTAAGCTTAATGAACATATCAGAAATAAGTTTCACACAATGCTTCTGTGTAGTTTTTATTTGAAGATATTATTTTTCCCAATAGAGGCCTCTTAGCGCTCAGAATGTCCAATTGCAGTTTCTACAGAAAGAGTGTTTCAGAAAGGCTCAATCAAAAGTAAGGTTCAACTCTGTTAGTTGAATGCACAGAACAGAAAAAAGTTTCATACAATGCTTCTGTGTAGTTTATATTTGAACATATTCTTTTTTCCACTATTACCCACTTAGCGCTACGAATGTCCAGTTGCATTTTCTACAGACAGAGTGTTTCAAAACTGCTCAATCAAAAGTATGGTTTAACTCTGTTAGCTGAATGCTCAGATCAGAAAGAAGTTTCACAGAATGCTTCTGTGTAGTTTATATTTGAATATATTCCTTTTTCCACTACTACTCTCTTAGCGCTCCAAATGTCCAGTTGCATTTTCTACAGAAAGAGTGTTCAGATCTGCTCAACCAAAAGTATGGTTTAACTCTGTTAGCTGAATGCACAGATCAGAAAGAAGTTTCACAGGATGATTCTGTGTAGTTTATATTTGGAGACATTCCTTTTTCCACTATTACCCTCTTAGCGCTCCGAATCTCCACTTGCATTTTCTACAGAAAGAGTGTTTCAGAACGGCTCAATCAAAACTAAGGTTCAACTCTTTTAGTTGAACAAACAGAACAGAAAGAAGTTTCACACAATTCTTCTGTGTAGTTTTTATTTGTAGACATTCTTTTTCCCAATATAGGCCTCTTAGCGCTCAGAATGTCCAATTGCAGTTTCTACAGAAAGAGTGTTTCAGAACGGCTCAATCAAAAGTAAGGTTCAACTCTGTTAGTTGAATGCACAGAACAGAAAGAAGTTTCATACAATGCTTCTGTGTAGTTTATATTTGAACATATTCTTTTTTCCACTATTACCCACTTAGCGCTACGAATGTCCAGTTGCATTTTCTACAGACAGAGTGTTTCAAAACTGCTCAATCAAAAGTATGGTTTAACTCTGTTAGCTGAATGCTCAGATCAGAAAGAAGTTTCACAGAATGCTTCTGTGTAGTTTATATTTGAATATATTCCTTTTTCCACTACTACTCACTTAGCGCTCCAAATGTCCAGTTGCATTTTCTACAGAAAGAGTGTTCAGATCTGCTCAATCAAAAGTATGGTTTAACTCTGTTAGCTGAATGCACAGATCAGAAAGAAGTTTCACAGAATGATTCTGTGTAGTTTATATTTGGAGACATTACTTTTTCCACTATTACCCACTTAGCGCTCCGAATCTCCACTTGCATTTTCTGCAGAAAGAGTGTTTCAGAACGGATCAATCAAAACTAAGGTTCAACTCTTTTAGTTGAACAAACAGAACAGAAAGAAGTTTCACACATTTCTTCTGTGTAGTTTTTATTTGTAGACATTCTTTTTCCCAATATATGCGTCTTAGCGCTCAGAATGTCCAATTGCAGTTTCTACAGAAAGAGTGTTTCAGAACGGCTCAATCAAAAGTAAGGTTCAACTCTGTTAGTTGAATGCACAGAACAGAAAGAAGTTTCATACAATGCTTCTGTGTAGTTTATATTTGAACATATTCTTTTTTCCACTATTACCCACTTAGCGCTACGAATGTCCAGTTGCATTTTCTACAGACAGAGTGTTTCAAAACTGCTCAATCAAAAGTATGGTTTAAATCTGTTAGCTGAATGCTCAGATCAGAAAGAAGTTTCACAGAATGCTTCTGTGTGGTTTATATCTGAATATATTCCTTTTTCCACTACTACGCTCTTAGCGCTCCAAATGTCCAGTTGCATTTTCTACAGAAAGAGTGTTCAGATCTGCTCAATCAAAAGTATGGTTTAACTCTGTTAGCTGAATGCACAGATCAGAAAGAAGTTTCACAGAATGATTCTGTGTAGTTTATATTTGGAGACAGTACTTTTTCCACTATTACCCACTTAGCGCTCCGAATCTCCACTTGTATTTTCTGCAGAAAGAGTGTTTCAGAACGGATCAATCAAAACTAAGGTTCAACTCTTTTAGTTGAACAAACAGAACAGAAAGAAGTTTCACACATTTCTTCTGTGTAGTTTTTATTTGTAGACATTCTTTTTCCCAATATATGCGTCTTAGCGCTCAGAATGTCCAATTGCAGTTTCTACAGAAAGAGTGTTTCAGAACGGCTCAATCAAAAGTAAGGTTCAACTCTGTTAGTTGAATGCACAGAACAGAAAGAAGTTTCATACAATGCTTCTGTGTAGTTTATATTTGAACATATTCTTTTTTCCACTATTACCCACTTAGCGCTACGAATGTCCAGTTGCATTTTCTACAGACAGAGTGTTTCAAAACTGCTCAATCAAAAGTATGGTTTAAATCTGTTAGCTGAATGCTCAGATCAGAAAGAAGTTTCACAGAATGCTTCTGTGTCGTTTATATCTGAATATATTCCTTTTTCCACTACTACGCTCTTAGCGCTCCAAATGTCCAGTTGCATTTTCTACAGAAAGAGTGTTCAGATCTGCTCAATCAAAAGTATGGTTTAACTCTGTTAGCTGAATGCACAGATCAGAAAGAAGTTTCACCGAATAATTCTGTGTAGTTTATATTTGAAGACATTCCTTTTTCTACTATTACCCTCTTAGCGCTCCGAATCTCCACTTGCATTTTCTACAAAAAGAGAGTTTCATAACTGCTCAATCAAAAATATGTTTTATCTCTGTTAACTGAATTTACAGATCAGAAATAAGTTTCACAGAATGCATCTGTGTAGTTTTTATTTGAAGATATTCTTTTTCCCAATGTAGGCCTCTTAGCGCTTAGCATGTCCAATTGCAGTTTCTACAGAAAGAGTGTTTCAGAACGGCTCAATCAAAAGTAAGGTTCAACTCTGTTAGTTGAATGCACAGAACAGAAAGAATTTTCACAGAATGCTACTGTGTAGTTTATATTTGAATATATTCCTTTTTCCACTATTACCCTCTTAGCGCTCCGAATGTCCACTTGCATTTTCTACAGAAAGAGTGTTCAGAACTGCGCAATCAAAAGTATGGTTTAACTCTGTTAGCTTAATGAACATATCAGAAATAAGTTTCACACAATGCTTCTGTGTAGTTTTTATTTGAAGATATTATTTTTCCCAATATAGGCCTCTTAGCGCTCAGAATGTCCAATTGCAGTTTCTACAGAAAGAGTGTTTCAGAAAGGCTCAATCAAAAGTAAGGTTCAACTCTGTTAGTTGAATGCACAGAACAGAAAGAAGTTTCATACAATGCTTCTGTGTAGTTTATATTTGAACATATTCTTTTTTCCACTATTACCCACTTAGCGCTACGAATGTCCAGTTGCATTTTCTACAGACAGAGTGTTTCAAAACTGCTCAATCAAAAGTATGGTTTAACTCTGTTAGCTGAATGCTCAGATCAGAAAGAAGTTTCACAGAATGCTTCTGTGTAGTTTATATTTGAATATATTCCTTTTTCCACTACTACACTCTTAGCGCTCCAAATGTCCAGTTGCATTTTCAACAGAAAGAGTGTTCAGATCTGCTCAATCAAAAGTATGGTTTAACTCTGTTAGCTGAATGCACAGATCAGAAAGAAGTTTCACAGAATGATTCTGTGTAGTTTATATTTGGAGACATTCCTTTTTCCACTATTACCCTCTTAGCGCTCCGAATCTCCACTTGCATTTTCTACAGAAAGAGTGTTTCAGAACGGCTCAATCAAAACAAACGTTCAACTCTTTTAGTTGAACAAACAGAACATAAAGAAGTTTCACACAATTCTTCTGTGTAGTTTTTATTTGTAGACATTCCTTTTCCCAATATAGGCCTCTTAGCGCTCAGAATGTCCAATTGCCGTTTCTACAGAAAGAGTGTTTCAGAACGGCTCAATCAAAAGTAAGGTTCAACTCTGTTAGTTGAATGCACAGAACAGAAAGAAGTTTCATACAATGCTTCTGTGTAGTTTATATTTGAACATATTCTTTTTTCCACTATTACCCACTTAGCGCTACGAATGTCCAGTTGCATTTTCTACAGACAGAGTGTTTCAAAACTGCTCAATCAAAAGTATGGTTTAACTCTGTTAGCTGAATGCTCAGATCAGAAAGAAGTTTCACAGAATGCTTCTGTGTAGTTTATATTTGAATATATTCCTTTTTCCACTACTACGCTCTTAGCGCTCCAAATGTCCAGTTGCATTTTCTACAGAAAGAGTGTTCAGATCTGCTCAATCAAAAGTATGGTTTAACTCTGTTAGCTGAATGCACAGATCAGAAAGAAGTTTCACCGAATGATTCTGTGTAGTTTATATTTGAAGACATTCCTTTTTCCACTATTACCCTCTTAGCGCTCCGAATCTCCACTTGCATTTTCCACAAAAAGAGTGTTTCGTAACTGCTCAATCAAAAATATGTTTTATCTCTGTTAACTGAATTTACAGATCAGAAATAAGTTTCACAGAATGCATCTGTGTAGTTTTTATTTGAAGATATTCTTTTTCCCAATGTAGGATTCTTAGCGCTTAGCATGTCCAATTGCAGTTTCTACAGAAAGAGTGTTTCAGAACGGCTCAATCAAAAGTAAGGTTCAACTCTGTTAGTTGAATGCACAGAACAGAAAGAATTTTCACAGAATGCTACTGTGTAGTTTATATTTGAATATATTCCTTTTTCCACTATTACCCTCTTAGCGCTCCGAATGTCCACTTGCATTTTCTACAGAAAGAGTGTTCAGAACTGCGCAATCAAAAGTATGGTTTAACTCTGTTAGCTTAATGAACATATCAGAAATAAGTTTCACACAATGCTTCTGTGTAGTTTTTATTTGAAGATATTATTTTTCCCAATAGAGGCCTCTTAGCGCTCAGAATGTCCAATTGCAGTTTCTACAGAAAGAGTGTTTCAGAAAGGCTCAATCAAAAGTAAGGTTCAACTCTGTTAGTTGAATGCACAGAACAGAAAGAAGTTTCATACAATGCTTCTGTGTAGTTTATATTTGAACATATTCTTTTTTCCACTATTACCCACTTAGCGCTACGAATGTCCAGTTGCATTTTCTACAGACAGAGTGTTTCAAAACTGCTCAATCAAAAGTATGGTTTAACTCTGTTAGCTGAATGCTCAGATCAGAAAGAAGTTTCACAGAATGCTTCTGTGTAGTTTATATTTGAATATATTCCTTTTTCCACTACTACTCTCTTAGCGCTCCAAATGTCCAGTTGCATTTTCTACAGAAAGTGTGTTCAGATCTGCTCAATCAAAAGTATGGTTTAACTCTGTTAGCTGAATGCACAGATCAGAAAGAAGTTTCACAGAATGATTCTGTGTAGTTTATATTTGGAGACATTCCTTTTTCCACTATTACCCTCTTAGCGCTCCGAATCTCCACTTGCATTTTCTGCAGAAAGAGTGTTTCAGAACGGATCAATCAAAACTAAGGTTCAACTCTTTTAGTTGAACAAACAGAACAGAAAGAAGTCTCACACATTTCTTCTGTGTAGTTTTTATTTGTAGACATTCTTTTTCCCAATATATGCCTCTTAGCGCTCAGAATGTCCAATTGCAGTTTCTACAGAAAGAGTGTTTCAGAACGGCTCAATCAAAAGTAAGGTTCAACTCTGTTAGTTGAATGCACAGAACAGAAAGAAGTTTCATACAATGCTTCTGTGTAGTTTATATTTGAACATATTCTTTTTTCCACTATTACCCACTTAGCGCTACGAATGTCCAGTTGCATTTTCTACAGACAGAGTGTTTCAAACCTGCTCAATCAAAAATATGGTTTAACTCTGTTAGCTGAATGCTCAGATCAGAAAGAAGTTTCACAGAATGCTTCTGTGTAGTTTATATTTGAATATATTCCTTTTTCCACTACTACTCTCTTAGCGCTCCAAATTTCCAGTTGCATTTTCTACAGAAAGAGTGTTCAGATCTGCTCAATCAAAAGTATGGTTTAACTCTGTTAGCTGAATGCACAGATCAGAAAGAAGTTTCACAGAATGATTCTGTGTAGTTTATATTGGAGACATTCCTTTTTCCACTATTACCCTCTTAGCGCTCCGAATCTCCACTTGCATTTTCTACAGAAAGAGTGTTTCAGAACATCTCAATCAAAACTAAGGTTCAACTCTTTTAGTTGAACAAACAGAACAGAAAGAAGTTTCACACAATTCTTCTGTGTAGTTTTTATTTGTAGACATTCCTTTTCCCAATATAGGCCTCTTAGCGCTCAGAATGTCCAATTGCAGTTTCTACAGAAAGAGTGTTTCAGAACGGCTCAATCAAAAGTAAGGTTCAACTCTGTTAGTTGAATGCACAGAACAGAAAGAAGTTTCATACAATGCTTCTGTGTAGTTTATATTTGAACATATTCTTTTTTCCACTATTACCCACTTAGCGCTACGAATGTCCAGTTGCATTTTCTACAGACAGAGTGTTTCAAAACTGCTCAATCAAAAGTATGGTTTAACTCTGTTAGCTGAATGCTCAGATCAGAAAGAAGTTTCACAGAATGCTTCTGTGTAGTTTATATTTGAATATATTCCTTTTTCCACTACTACGCTCTTAGCGCACCAAATGTCCAGTTGCATTTTCTACAGAAGGATTGTTCAGATCTGCTCAATCAAAAGTATGGTTTAACTCTGTTAGCTGAATGCACAGATCAGAAAGAAGTTTCACAGAATGATTCTGTGTAGTTTATATTTGGAGACATTCCTTTTTCCACTATTACCCTCTTAGCGCTCCGAATCTCCACTTGCATTTTCTACAGAAAGAGTGTTTCAGAACGGCTCAATCAAAACTAAGGTTCAACTCTTTTAGTTGAACAAACAGAACAGAAAGAAGTTTCACACAATTCTTCTGTGTAGTTTTTATTTGTAGACATTCCTTTTCCCAATATAGGCCTCTTAGCGCTCAGAATGTCCAATTGCCGTTTCTACAGAAAGAGTGTTTCAGAACGGCTCAATCAAAAGTAAGGTTCAACTCTGTTAGTTGAATGCACAGAACAGAAAGAAGTTTCATACAATGCTTCTGTGTAGTTTATATTTGAACATATTCTTTTTTCCACTATTACCCACTTAGCGCTACGAATGTCCAGTTGCATTTTCTACAGACAGAGTGTTTCAAAACTGCTCAATCAAAAGTATGGTTTAACTCTGTTAGCTGAATGCTCAGATCAGAAAGAAGTTTCACAGAATGCTTCTGTGTAGTTTATATTTGAATATATTCCTTTTTCCACTAATACGCTCTTAGCGCTCCAAATGTCCAGTTGCATTTTCTACAGAAAGAGGGTTCAGATCTGCTCAATCAAAAGTATGGTTTAACTCTGTTAGCTGAATGCACAGATCAGAAAGAAGTTTCACCGAATGATTCTGTGTAGTTTATATTTGAAGACATTCCGTTTTCCACTATTACCCTCTTAGCGCTCCGAATCTCCACTTGCATTTTCCACAAAAAGAGTGTTTCATAACTGCTCAATCAAAAATATGTTTTATCTCTGTTAACTGAATTTACAGATCAGAAATAAGTTTCACAGAATGCATCTGTGTAGTTTTTATTTGAAGATATTCTTTTTCCCAATGTAGGCCTCTTAGCGCTTAGCATGTCCAATTGCAGTTTCTACAGAAAGAGTGTTTCAGAACGGCTCAATCAAAAGTAAGGTTCAACTCTGTTAGTTGAATGCACAGAACAGAAAGAATTTTCACAGAATGCTACTGTGTAGTTTATATTTGAATATATTCCTTTTTCCACTATTACCATCTTAGCGCTCCGAATGTCCACTTGCATTTTCTACAGAAAGAGTGTTCAGAACTGCGCAATCAAAAGTATGGTTTAACTCTGTTAGCTTAATGAACATATCAGAAATAAGTTTCACACAATGCTTCTGTGTAGTTTTTATTTGAAGATATTATTTTTCCCAATAGAGGCCTCTTAGCGCTCAGAATGTCCAATTGCAGTTTCTACAGAAAGAGTGTTTCAGAAAGGCTCAATCAAAAGTAAGGTTCAACTCTGTTAGTTGAATGCACAGAACAGAAAGAAGTTTCATACAATGCTTCTGTGTAGTTTATATTTGAACATATTCTTTTTTCCACTATTACCCACTTAGCGCTACGAATGTCCAGTTGCATTTTCTACAGACAGAGTGTTTCAAAACTGCTCAATCAAAAGTATGGTTTAACTCTGTTAGCTGAATGCTCAGATCAGAAAGAAGTTTCACAGAATGCTTCTGTGTAGTTTATATTTGAATATATTCCTTTTTCCACTACTACTCTCTTAGCGCTCCAAATGTCCAGTTGCATTTTCTACAGAAAGAGTGTTCAGATCTGCTCAATCAAAAGTATGGTTTAACTCTGTTAGCTGAATGCACAGATCAGAAAGAAGTTTCACAGAATGATTCTGTGTAGTTTATATTTGGAGACATTCCTTTTTCCACTATTACCCTCTTAGCGCTCCGAATCTCCACTTGCATTTTCTGCAGAAAGAGTGTTTCAGAACGGATCAATCAAAACTAAGGTTCAACTCTTTTAGTTGAACAAACAGAACAGAAAGAAGTTTCACACATTTCTTCTGTGTAGTTTTTATTTGTAGACATTCTTTTTCCCAATATATGCCTCTTAGCGCTCAGAATGTCCAATTGCAGTTTCTACAGAAAGAGTGTTTCAGAACGGCTCAATCAAAAGTAAGGTTCAACTCTGTTAGTTGAATGCACAGAACAGAAAGAAGTTTCATACAATGCTTCTGTGTAGTTTATATTTGAACATAATCTTTTTTCCACTATTACCCACTTAGCGCTACGAATGACCAGTTGCATTTTCTACAGACAGAGTGTTTCAAAACTGCTCAATCAAAAGTATGGTTTAACTCTGTTAGCTGAATGCTCAGATCAGAAAGAAATTTCACAGAATGCTTCTGTGTAGTTTATATTTGAATATATTCCTTTTTCCACTACTACTCTCTTAGCGCCTCAAATTTCCAGTTGCATTTTCTACAGAAAGAGTGTTCAGATCTGCTCAATCAAAAGTATGTTTTAACTCTGTTAGCTGAATGCACAGATCAGAAAGAAGTTTCACAGAATGATTCTGTGTAGTTTATATTGGAGACATTCCTTTTTCCACTATTACCCTCTTAGCGCTCCGAATCTCCACTTGCATTTTCTACAGAAAGAGTGTTTCAGAACGGCTCAATCAAAACTAAGGTTCAACTCTTTTAGTTGAACAAACAGAACAGAAAGAAGTTTCACACAATTCTTCTGTGTAGTTTTTATTTGTAGACATTCCTTTTCCCAATATAGGCCTCTTAGCGCTCAGAATGTCCAATTGCAGTTTCTACAGAAAGAGTGTTTCAGAACGGCTCAATCAAAAGTAAGGTTCAACTCTGTTAGTTGAATGCACAGAACAGAAAGAAGTTTCATACAATGCTTCTGTGTAGTTTATATTTGAACATATTCTTTTTTCCACTATTACCCACTTAGCGCTAAGAATGTCCAGTTGCATTTTCTACAGACAGAGTGTTTCAAAACTGCTCAATCAAAAGTATGGTTTAACTCTGTTAGCTGAATGCTCAGATCAGAAAGAAGTTTCACAGAATGCTTCTGTGTAGTTTATATTTGAATATATTCCTTTTTCCACTACTACGCTCTTAGCGCACCAAATGTCCAGTTGCATTTTCTACAGAAAGAGTGTTCAGATCTGCTCAATCAAAAGTATGGATTAACTCTGTTAGCTGAATGCACAGATCAGAAAGAAGTTTCACAGAATGATTCTGTGTAGTTTATATTTGGAGACATTCCTTTTTCCAGTATTACCCTCTTAGCGCTCCGAATCTCCACTTGCATTTTCTACAGAAAGAGTGTTTCAGAACGGCTCAATCAAAACTAAGGTTCAACTCTTTTAGTTGAACAAACAGAACAGAAAGAAGTTTCACACAATTCTTCTGTGTAGTTTTTATTTGTAGACATTCCTTTTCCCAATATAGGCCTCTTAGCGCTCAGAATGTCCAATTGCCGTTTCTACAGAAAGAGTGTTTCAGAACGGCTCAATCAAAAGTAAGGTTCAACTCTGTTAGTTGAATGCACAGAACAGAAAGTAGTTTCATACAATGCTTCTGTGTAGTTTATATTTGAACATATTCTTTTTTCCACTATTACCCACTTAGCGCTACGAATGTCCAGTTGCATTTTCTACAGACAGAGTGTTTCAAAACTGCTCAATCAAAAGTATGGTTTAACTCTGTTAGCTGAATGCTCAGATCAGAAAGAAGTTTCACAGAATGCTTCTGTGTAGTTTATATTTGAATATATTCCTTTTTCCACTACTACGCTCTTAGCGCTCCAAATGTCCAGTTGCATTTTCAACAGAAAGAGTGTTCAGATCTGCTCAATCAAAAGTATGGTTTAACTCTGTTAGCTGAATGCACAGATCAGAAAGAAATTTCACCGAATGATTCTGTGTAGTTTATATTTGGAGACATTCCTTTTTCCACTATTACCCACTTAGCGCTCCGAATCTCCACTTGCATTTTCTACAAAAGAGTGTTTCATAACTGCTCAATCAAAAATATGTTTTATCTCTCTTAACTGAATTTACAGATCAGAAATAAGTTTCACAGAATGCATCTGTGTAGTTTTTATTTGAAGATATTCTTTTTCCCAATGTAGGCCTCTTAGCGCTTAGCATGTCCAATTGCAGTTTCTACAGAAAGAGTGTTTCAGAACGGCTCAATCAAAAGTAAGGTTCAACTCTGTTAGTTGAATGCACAGAACAGAAAGAATTTTCTCAGAATGCTACTGTGTAGTTTATATTTGAATATATTCCTTTTTCCACTATTACCCTCTTAGCGCTCCGAATGTCCACTTGCATTTTCTACAGAAAGAGTGTTCAGAACTGCGCAATCAAAAGTATGGTTTAACTCTGTTAGCTTAATGAACATATCAGAAATAAGTTTCACAAAATGCTTCTGTTTAGTTTTTATTTGAAGATATTGTTTTTCCCAATATAGGCCTCTTAGCGCTCAGAATGTCCAATTGCAGTTTCTACAGAAAGAGTGTTTCAGAAAGGCTCAATCAAAAGTAAGGTTCAACTCTGTTAGTTGAATGCACAGAACAGAAAGAAGTTTCATACAATGCTTCTGTGTAGTTTATATTTGAACATATTCTTTTTTCCACTATTACCCACTTAGCGCTACGAATGTCCAGTTGCATTTTCTACAGACAGAGTGTTTCAAAACTGCTCAATCAAAAGTATGGTTTAACTCTGTTAGCTGAATGCTCAGATCAGAAAGAAGTTTCACAGAATGCTTCTGTGTAGTTTATATTTGAATATATTCCTTTTTCCACTACTACTCTCTTAGCGCTCCAAATGTCCAGTTGCATTTTCTACAGAAAGAGTGTTCAGATCTGCTCAACCAAAAGTATGGTTTAACTCTGTTAGCTGAATGCACAGATCAGAAAGAAGTTTCACAGGATGATTCTGTGTAGTTTATATTTGGAGACATTCCTTTTTCCACTATTACCCTCTTAGCGCTCCGAATCTCCACTTGCATTTTCTACAGAAAGAGTGTTTCAGAACGGCTCAATCAAAACTAAGGTTCAACTCTTTTAGTTGAACAAACAGAACAGAAAGAAGTTTCACACAATTCTTCTGTGTAGTTTTTATTTGTAGACATTCTTTTTCCCAATATAGGCCTCTTAGCGCTCAGAATGTCCAATTGCAGTTTCTACAGAAAGAGTGTTTCAGAACGGCTCAATCAAAAGTAAGGTTCAACTCTGTTAGTTGAATGCACAGAACAGAAAGAAGTTTCATACAATGCTTCTGTGTAGTTTATATTTGAACATATTCTTTTTTCCACTATTACCCACTTAGCGCTACGAATGTCCAGTTGCATTTTCTACAGACAGAGTGTTTCAAAACTGCTCAATCAAAAGTATGGTTTAACTCTGTTAGCTGAATGCTCAGATCAGAAAGAAGTTTCACAGAATGCTTCTGTGTAGTTTATATTTGAATATATTCCTTTTTCCACTACTACTCTCTTAGCGCTCCAAATGTCCAGTTGCATTTTCTACAGAAAGAGTGTTCAGATCTGCTCAATCAAAAGTATGGTTTAACTCTGTTAGCTGAATGCACAGATCAGAAAGAAGTTTCACAGAATGATTCTGTGTAGTTTATATTTGGAGACATTACTTTTTCCACTATTACCCACTTAGCGCTCCGAATCTCCACTTGCATTTTCTGCAGAAAGAGTGTTTCAGAACGGATCAATCAAAACTAAGGTTCAACTCTTTTAGTTGAACAAACAGAACAGAAAGAAGTTTCACACATTTCTTCTGTGTAGTTTTTATTTGTAGACATTCTTTTTCCCAATATAGTCCTCCTAGCGCTCAGAATGTCCAATTGCAGTTTCTACAGAAAGAGTGTTTCAGAACGGCTCAATCAAAAGTAAGGTTCAACTCTGTTAGTTGAATGCACAGAACAGAAAGAAGTTTCATACAATGCTTCTGTGTAGTTTATATTTGAACATATTCTTTTTTCCACTATAACCCACTTAGCGCTACGAATGTCCAGTTGCATTTTCTACAGACAGAGTGTTTCAAATCTGCTCAATCAAAAGTATGGTTTAACTCTGTTAGCTGAATGCTCAGATCAGAAAGAAGTTTCACAGAATGCTTCTGTGTAGTTTATATTTGAATATATTCCTTTTTCCACTACTACGCTCTTAGCGCTCCAAATGTCCAGTTGCATTTTCAACAGAAAGAGTGTTCAGATCTGCTCAATCAAAAGTATGGTTTAACTCTGTTAGCTGAATGCACAGATCAGAAAGAAGTTTCACCGAATGATTCTGTGTAGTTTATATTTGAAGACATTCCTTTTTCTACTATTACACTCTTAGCGCTCCGAATCTCCACTTGCATTTTCTACAAAAAGAGTGTTTCATAACTGCTCAATCAAAAATATGTTTTATCTCTGTTAACTGAATTTACAGATCAGAAATAAGTTTCACAGAATGCATCTGTGTAGTTTTTATTTGAAGATATTCTTTTTCCCAATGTAGGCCTCTTAGCGCTTAGCATGTCCAATTGCAGTTTCTACAGAAAGAGTGTTTCAGAACGGCTCAATCAAAAGTAAGGTTCAACTCTGTTAGTTGAATGCACAGAACAGAAAGAATTTTCACAGAATGCTACTGTGTAGTTTATATTTGAATATATTCCTTTTTCCACTATTACCCTCTTAGCGCTCCGAATGTCCACTTGCATTTTCTACAGAAAGAGTGTTCAGAACTGCGCAATCAAAAGTATGGTTTAACACTGTTAGCTTAATGAACTTATCAGAAATAAGTTTCACACAATGCTTCTGTGCTGTTTTTATTTGAAGATATCATTTTTCCCAATATAGGCCTCTTAGCGCTCAGAATGTCCAATTGCAGTTTCTACAGAAAGAGTGTTTCAGAAAGGCTCAGTCAAAAGTAAGGTTCAACTCTGTTAGTTGAATGCACAGAACAGAAAGTAGTTTCATACAATGCTTCTGTGTAGTTTATATTTGAATATATTCTTTTTTCCCCTATTACCCAATAAGCGCTACGAATGTCCAGTTGCATTTTCTACAGACAGAGTGTTTCAAAACTGCTCAATCAAAAGTATGGTTTAAATCTGTTAGCTGAATGCTCAGATCAGAAAGAAGTTTCACAGAATGCTTCTGTGTAGTTTATATTTGAATATATTCCTTTTTCCACTGCTACTCTCTTAGCGCTTCAAATGTCCAGTTGCATTTTCTACAGAAAGAGTGTTCAGATCTGCTCAATCAAAAGTATGGTTTAACTCTGTTGGCTGAATGCACAGATCAGAAAGAACTTTCACAGAATGATTCTGTGTAGTTTATATTTGGAGACATTCCTTTTTCCACTATTACCTTCTTAGCGCTCCGAATCTCCACTTGCATTTTCTACAGAAAGACTGTTTCAGAACGGCTCAATCAAAACTAAGGTTCAACTCTTTTAGTTGAACAATCAGAACAGAAAGTAGTTTCACACAATTCTTCTGTGTAGTTTTTATTTATAGACATTCTTTTTCCCAATATAGGCCTCTTAGCGCTCAGAATGTCTAATTGCAGTTTCTACAGAAAGAGTGTTTCAGAACGGCTCAATCAAAAGTAAGGTTCAACTCTGTTAGTTGAATGCACAGAACAGAAAGAAGTTTCATACAATGCTTCTGTGTAGTTTATATTTGAACATATTCTTTTTTCCACTATTACCCACTTAGCGCTACGAATGTCCAGTTGCATTTTCTACAGACAGAGTGTTTCAAAACTGCTCAATCAAAAGTATGGTTTAACTCTGTTAGCTGAATGCTCAGATCAGAAAGAAGTTTCACAGAATGCTTCTGTGTAGTTTATATTTGAATATATTCCTTTTTCCACTACTACGCTCTTAGCGCTCCAAATGTCCAGTTGCACTTTCAACAGAAAGAGTGTTCAGATCTGCTCAATCAAAAGTATGGTTTAACTCTGTTAGCTGAATGCACAGATCAGAAAGAAGTTTCACCGAATGATTCTGTGTAGTTTATATTTGAAGACATTCCTTTTTCCACTATTACCCTCTTAGCGCTCCGAATCTCCACTTGCATTTTCTACAAAAGCAGTGTTTCATAACTGCTCAATCAAAAATATGTTTTATCTCTGTTAACTGAATTTACAGATCAGAAATAAGTTTCACAGAATGCATCTGTGTAGTTTTTATTTGAAGATATTCTTTTTCCCAATGTAGGCCTCTTAGCGCTTAGCATGTCCAATTGCAGTTTCTACAGAAAGAGTGTTTCAGAACGTCTCAATCAAAAGTAAGGTTCAACTCTGTTAGTTGAATGCACAGAACAGAAAGAATTTTCACAGAATGCTACTGTGTAGTTTATATTTGAATATATTCCTTTTTCCACTATTACCCTCTTAGCGCTCCGAATGTCCACTTGCATTTTCTACAGAAAGAGTGTTCAGAACTGCGCAATCAAAAGTATGGTTTAACTCTGTTAGCTTAATGAACATATCAGAAATAAGTTTCACACAATGCTTCTGTGTAGTTTTTATTTGAAGATATTATTTTTCCCAATATAGGCCTCTTAGCGCTCAGAATGTCCAATTGCAGTTTCTACAGAAAGAGTGTTTCAGAAAGGCTCAATCAAAAGTAAGGTTCAACTCTGTTAGTTGAATGCACAGAACAGAAAGAAGTTTCATACAATGCTTCTGTGTAGTTTATATTTGAACATATTCTTTTTTCCACTATTAGCCACTTAGCGCTACGAATGTCCAGTTGCATTTTCTACAGACAGAGTGTTTCAAAACTGCTCAATCAAAAGTATGGTTTAACTCTGTTAGCTGAATGCTCAGATCAGAAAGAAGTTTCACAGAATGCATCTGTGTAGTTTATATTTGAATATATTCCTTTTTCCACTACTATTCTCTTAGTGCTCCAAATGTCCAGTTGCATTTTCTACAGAAAGAGTGTTCAGATCTGCTCAATCAAAAGTATGGTTTAACTCTGTTAGCTGAATGCACAGATCAGAAAGAAGTTTCACAGAATGATTCTGTGTAGTTTATATTTGGAGACATTCCTTTTTCCACTATTACCCTCTTAGCGCTCGGAATCTCCACTTGCATTTTCTACAGAAAGGGTGTTTCAGAACGGCTCAATCAAAACTAAGGTTCAACTCTTTTAGTTGAACAAACAGAACAGAAAGAAGTTTCACACATTTCTTCTGTGTAGTTTTTATTTGTAGACATTCTTTTTCCCAATATATGCGTCTTAGCGCTCAGAATGTCCAATTGCAGTTTCTACAGAAAGAGTGTTTCAGAACGGCTCAATCAAAAGTAAGGTTCAACTCTGTTAGTTGAATGCACAGAACAGAAAGAAGTTTCATACAATGCTTCTGTGTAGTTTATATTTGAACATATTCTTTTTTCCACTATTACCCACTTAGCGCTACGAATGTCCAGTTGCATTTTCTACAGACAGAGTGTTTCAAAACTGCTCAATCAAAAGTATGGTTTAAATCTGTTAGCTGAATGCTCAGTTCAGAAAGAAGTTTCACAGAATGCTTCTGTGTCGTTTATATCTGAATATATTCCTTTTTCCACTACTACGCTCTTAGCGCTCAAATTGTCCAGTTGCATTTTCTACAGAAAGAGTGTTCAGATCTGCTCAATCAAAAGTATGGTTTAACTCTGTTAGCAGAATGCACAGATCAGAAAGAAGTTTCACCGAATGATTCTGTGTAGTTTATATTTGAAGACAATCCTTTTTCCACTATTACCCTCTTAGCGCTCCGAATCTCCACTTGCATTTTCAACCAAAAGAGTGTTTCATAACTGCTCAATCAAAAATATGTTTTATCTCTGTTAACTGAATTTACAGATCAGAAATAAGTTTCACAGAATGCATCTGTGTAATTTTTATTTGAAGATATTCTTTTTCCCAATGTAGGCCTCTTAGCGCTTAGCATGTCCACTTGCAGTTTCTACAGAAAGAGTGTTTCAGAACGGCTCAATCAAAAGTAAGGTTCAACTCTGTTAGTTGAATGCACAGAACAGAAAGAATTTTCACAGAATGCTACTGTGTAGTTTATATTTGAATATATTCCTTTTTCCACTATTACCCTCTTAGCGCTCCGAATCTCCTCTTGCATTTTCTACAAAAAGAGTGTTTCATAACTGTTCAATCAAAAATATGTTTTATCTCTGTTAACTGAATTTACAGATCAGAAATAAGTTTCACAGAATGCATCTGTGTAGTTTTTATTTGAAGATATTCTTTTTCCCAAAGTAGGCCTCTTAGCGCTTAGCATGTCCAATTGCAGTTTCTACAGAAAGAGTGTTTCAGAATGGCTCAATCAAAAGTAAGGTTCAACTCTGTTAGTTGAATGCACAGAACAGAAAGAAGTTTCACAGAATGCTACTGTGTAGTTTATATTTGAATATATTCCTTTTTCCAATATTACCCTCTTAGCGCTCCGAATGTCCACTTGCATTTTCTGCAGAAAGAGTGTTCAGAACTGCGCAATCAAAAGTATCGTTTAACTCTGTTAGCTTAATGAACATATCAGAAATAAGTTTCACACAATGCTTCTGTGTAGTTTTTATTTGAAGATATTATTTTTCCCAATATAGGCCTCTTAGCGCTCAGAATGTCCAATTGCAGTTTCTACAGAAAGAGTGTTTCAGAAAGGCTCAATCAAAAGTAAGGTTCAACTCTGTTAGTTGAATGCACAGAACAGAAAGAAGTTTCATACAATGCTTCTGTGTAGTTTATATTTGAACATATTCTTTTTTCCACTATTACCCACTTAGCGCTACGAATGTCCAGTTGCATTTTCTACAGACAGAGTGTTTCAAAACTGCTCAATCAAAAGTATGGTTTAACTCTGTTAGCTGAATGCTCAGATCAGAAAGAAGTTTCACAGAATGCTTCTGTGTAGTTTATATTTGAATATATTCCTTTCTCCACTACTACTCTCTTAGCGCTCCAAATGTCCAGTTGCATTTTCTACAGAAAGAGTGTTCAGATCTGCTCAATCAAAAGTATGGTTTAACTCTGTTAGCTGAATGCACAGATCAGAAAGAAGTTTCACAGAATGATTCTGTGTAGTTTATATTTGGAGACATTCCTTTTTCCACTATTACCCTCTTAGCACTCCGAATCTCCACTTGCATTTTCTACAGAAAGAGTGTTTCAGAACGGCTCAATCAAAACTAAAGTTCAGCTCTTTTAGTTGAACAAACAGAACAGAAAGAAGTTTCACACAATTCTTCTGTGTAGTTTTTATTTGTAGACATTCTTTTTCCCAATATAGGCCTCTTAGCGCTCAGAATGTCCAATTGCAGTTTCTACAGAAAGAGTGTTTCAGAACGGCTCAATCAAAAGTAAGGTTAAACTCTGTTAGTTGAATGCACAGAACAGAAAGAAGTTTCATACAATGCTTCTGTGTAGTTTATATTTGAACATATTCTTTTTTCCACTATTACCCACTTAGCGCTACGAATGTCCAGTTGCATTTTCTACAGACAGAGTGTTTCAAAACTGCTCAATCAAAAGTATGGTTTAACTCTGTTAGCTGAATGCTCAGATCAGAAAGAAGTTTCACAGAATGCTTCTGTGTAGTTTATATTTGAATATATTCCTTTTTCCACTACTACGCTCTTAGCGCTCCAAATGTCCAGTTGCATTTTCTACAGAAAGAGTGTTCAGATCTGCTCAATCAAAAGTATGGTTTAACTCTGTTAGCTGAATGCACAGATCAGAAAGAAGTTTCACCGAATGATTCTGTGTAGTTTATATTTGAAGACATTCCTTTTTCCACTATTACCCTCTAGCGTTCCGAATCTCCACTTGCATTTTCTACAAAAAGAGTGTTTCATAACTGCTCAATCGAAAATATGTTTTATCTCTGTTAACTGAATTTACAGATCAGAAATAAATTTCACAGAATGCATCTGTGTAGTTTTTATTTGAAGATATTCTTTTTCCCAATGTAGGCATCTTAGCGCTTAGCATGTCCAATTGCAGTTTCTACAGAAAGAGTGTTTCAGAACGGCTCAATCAAAAGTAAGGTTCAAATATGTTAGTTGAATGCACAGAACGGAAAGAATTTTCACAGAATGCTACTGTGTAGTTTATATTTGAATATATTCGTTTTTCCACTATTACCATCTTAGTGCTCCGAATGTCCACTTGCATTTTCTGCAGAAAGAGTGTTCAGAACTGCGCAATCAAAAGTATGGTTTAACTCTGTTAGCTTAATGAACATATCAGAAATAAGTTTCACACAATGCTTCTGTGTAGTTTTTATTTGAAGGTATTGTTTTTCCCAATATAGGCCTCTTAGCGCTGAGAATGTCCTATTGCAGTTTCTACAGAAAGAGTGTTTCAGAAAGGCTCAATCAAAAGTAAGGTTCAACTCTGTTAGTTGAATGCACAGAACAGAAAGAAGTTTCATACAATGCTTTTGTGTAGTTTATATTTGAACATATTCTTTTTTCCACTATTACCCACTTAGCGCTACGAATGTCCAGTTGCATTTTCTACAGACAGAGTGTTTCAAAACTGCTCAATCAAAAGTATGGTTTAACTCTGTTAGCTGAATGCTCAGATCAGAAAGAAGTTTCACAGAATGCTTCTGTGTAGTTTATATTTGAATATATTCCTTTTTCCACTACTACGCTCTTAGCGCTCCAAATGTCCAGTTGCATTTTCTACAGAAAGAGTGTTCAGATCTGCTCAATCAAAAGTATGGTTTAACTCTGTTAGCTGAATGCACAGATCAGAAAGAAGTTTCACCGAATGATTCTGTGTAGTTTATATTTGAAGACATTCCTTTTTCCACTGTTACCCTCTTAGCGCTCCGAATCTCCACTTGCATTTTCTACAAAAAGAGTGTTTCATAACTGCTCAATCAAAAATATGTTTTATATCTGTTAACTGAATTTACAGATCAGAAATAAGTTTCACAGAATGCATCTGTGTAGTTTTTATTTGAAGATATTCTTTTTCCCAATGTAGGCCTCTTAGCGCTTAGCATGTCCAATTGCAGTTACTACAGAAAGAGTGTTTCAGAACGGCTCAATCAAAAGTAAGGTTCAACTCTGTTAGTTGAATGCACAGAACAGAAAGAAGTTTCACAGAATGCTACTGTGTAGTTTATATTTGAATATATTCCTTTTTCCACTATTACCCTCTTAGCGCTCCGAATCTCCACTTGCATTTTCTACAAAAAGAGTGTTTCATAACTGCTCAATCAAAAATATGTTTTATATCTGTTAACTGAATTTACAGATCAGAAATAAGTTTCACAGAATGCATCTGTGTAGTTTTTATTTGAAGATATTCTTTTTCCCAATGTAGGCCTCTTAGCGCTTAGCATGTCCAATTGCAGTTACTAAAGAAAGAGTGTTTCAGAACGGCTCAATCAAAAGTAAGGTTCAACTCTGTTAGTTGAATGCACAGAACAGAAAGAATTTTCACAGAATTCTACTGTGTAGTTTATATTTGAATATATTCCTTTTTCCACTATTACCCTCTTAGCGCTCCGAATCTCCACTTGCATTTTCTACAGAAAGAGTGTTTCAGAACGGCTCAATCAAAACTAAGGTTCAACTCTTTTAGTTGAACAAACAGAACAGAAAGAAGTTTCACACAATTCTTCTGTGTAGTTTTTATTTGTAGACATTCTTTTTCCCAATATAGGCCTCTTAGCGCTCAGAATGTCCAATTGCAGTTTCTACAGAAAGAGTGTTTCAGAACGGCTCAATCAAAAGTAAGGTTCAACTCTGTTAGTTGAATGCACAGAACAGAAAGAAGTTTCATACAATGCTTCTGTGTAGTTTATATTTGAACATATTCTTTTTTCCACTATTACCCACTTAGCGCTACGAATGTCCAGTTGCATTTTCTACAGACAGAGTGTTTCAAAACTGCTCAATCAAAAGTATGGTTTAACTCTGTTAGCTGAATGCTCAGATCAGAAAGAAGTTTCACAGAATGCTTCTGTGTAGTTTATATTTGAATATATTCCTTTTTCCACTACTACGCTCTTAGCGCTCCAAATGTCCAGTTGCATTTTCTACAGAAAGAGTGTTCAGATCTGCTCAATCAAAAGTATGGTTTAACTCTGTTAGCTGAATGCACAGATCAGAAAGAAGTTTCACCGAATGATTCTGTGTAGTTTATATTTGAAGACATTCCTTTTTCCACTGTTACCCTCTTAGCGCTCGTAATCTCCACTTGCATTTTCTACAAAAAGAGTGTTTCATAACTGCTCAATCAAAAATATGTTTTATATCTGTTAACTGAATTTACAGATCAGAAATAAGTTTCACAGAATGCATCTGTGTAGTTTTTATTTGAAGATATTCTTTTTCCCAATGTAGGACTCTTAGCGCTTAGCATGTCCAATTGCAGTTACTACAGAAAGAGTGTTTCAGAACGGCTCAATCAAAAGTAAGGTTCAACTCTGTTAGTTGAATGCACAGAACAGAAAGAATTTTCACAGAATGCTACTGTGTAGTTTATATTTGAATATATTCCTTTTTCCACTATTACCCTCTTAGCGCTCCGAATGTCCACTTGCATTTTCTACAGAAAGAGTGTTCAGAACTGCGCAATCAAAAGTATGGTTTAACTCTGTTAGCTTAATGAACATATCAGAAATAAGTTTCACACAATGCTTCTGTGTAGTTTTTATTTGAAGATATTATTTTTCCCAATAGAGGCCTCTTAGCGCTCAGAATGTCCAATTGCAGTTTCTACAGAAAGAGTGTTTCAGAAAGGCTCAATCAAAAGTAAGGTTCAACTCTGTTAGTTGAATACACAGAACAGAAAGATGTTTCATACAATGCTTCCGTGTAGTTTATATTTGAACATATTCTTTTTTCCACTATTACCCACTTAGCGCTACGAATGTCCAGTTGCATTTTCTACAGACAGAGTGTTTCAAAACTGCTCAATCAAAAGTATGGTTTAACTCTGTTAGCTGAATGCTCAGATCAGAAAGAAGTTTCACAGAATGCTTCTGTGTAGTTTATATTTGAATATATTCCTTTTTCCACTACTACGCTCTTAGCGCTCCAAATGTCCAGTTGCATTTTCTACAGAAAGAGTGTTCAGATCTGCTCAATCAATAGTATGGTTTAACTCTGTTAGCTGAATGCACAGATCAGAAAGAAGTTTCACCGAATGATTCTGTGTAGTTTATATTTGAAGACATTCCTTTTTCCACTATTACCCTCTAGCGTTCCGAATCTCCACTTGCATTTTCTACAAAAAGAGTGTTTCATAACTGCTCAATCGAAAATATGTTTTATCTCTGTTAACTGAATTTACAGATCAGAAATAAATTTCACAGAATGCATCTGTGTAGTTTTTATTTGAAGATATTCTTTTTCCCAATGTAGGCCTCTTAGCGCTTAGCATGTCCAATTGCAGTTTCTACAGAAAGAGTGTTTCAGAACGGCTCAATCAAAAGTAAGTTTCAAATCTGTTAGTTGAATGCACAGAACGGAAAGAATTTTCACAGAATGCTACTGTGTAGTTTATATTTGGATATATTCGTTTTTCCACTATTACCATCTTAGTGCTCCGAATGTCCACTTGCATTTTCTGCAGAAAGAGTGTTCAGAACTGCGCAATCAAAAGTATGGTTTAACTCTGTTAGCTTAATGAACATATCAGAAATAAGTTTCACAAAATGCTTCTGTGTAGTTTTTATTTGAAGATATTGTTTTTCCCAATATAGGCCTCTTAGCGCTGAGAATGTCCTATTGCAGTTTCTACAGAAAGAGTGTTTCAGAAAGGCTCAATCAAAAGTAAGGTTCAACTCTGTTAGTTGAATGCCAGAACAGAAAGAAGTTTCATACAATGCTTTTGTGTAGTTTATATTTGAACATATTCTTTTTTCCACTATTACCCACTTAGCGCTACGAATGTCCAGTTGCATTTTCTACAGACAGAGTGTTTCAAAACTGCTCAATCAAAAGTATGGTTTAACTCTGTTAGCTGAATGCACAGATCAGAAAGAAGTTTCACCGAATGATTCTGTGTAGTTTATATTTGAAGACATTCCTTTTTCCACTATTACCCTCTAGCGTTCCGAATCTCCACTTGCATTTTCTACAAAAAGAGTGTTTCATAACTGCTCAATCGAAAATATGTTTTATCTCTGTTAACTGAATTTACAGATCAGAAATAAATTTCACAGAATGCATCTGTGTAGTTTCTATTTGAAGATATTCTTTTTCCCAATGTAGGCCTCTTAGCGCTTAGCATGTCCAATTGCAGTTTCTAC
This sequence comes from Symphalangus syndactylus, assembly GCF_028878055.3. Lineage (NCBI taxonomy): Eukaryota > Metazoa > Chordata > Mammalia > Primates > Hylobatidae > Symphalangus > Symphalangus syndactylus. Next base: position 3,145,187 of record NC_072425.2, read on the forward strand.
AGAAAGAGTGTTTCAGAACGGCTCAATCAAAAGTAATGTTCAAATCTGTTAGTTGAATGCACAGAACGGAAAGAATTTTCACAGAATGCTACTGTGTAGTTTATATTTGAATATATTCGTTTTTCCACTATTACCATCTTAGTGCTCCGAATGTCCACTTGCATTTTCTGCAGAAAGAGTGTTCAGAACTGCGCAATCAAAAGTATGGTTTAACTCTGTTAGCTTAATGAACATATCAGAAATAAGTTTCACACAATGCTTCTGTGTAGTTTTTATTTGAAGGTATTGTTTTTCCCAATATAGGCCTCTTAGCGCTGAGAATGTCCTATTGCAGTTTCTACAGAAAGAGTGTTTCAGAAAGGCTCAATCAAAAGTAAGGTTCAACTCTGTTAGTTGAATGCACAGAACAGAAAGAAGTTTCATACAATGCTTTTGTGTAGTTTATATTTGAACATATTCTTTTTTCCACTATTACCCACTTAGCGCTACGAATGTCCAGTTGCATTTTCTACAGACAGAGTGTTTCAAAACTGCTCAATCAAAAGTATGGTTTAACTCTGTTAGCTGAATGCTCAGATCAGAAAGAAGTTTCACAGAATGCTTCTGTGTAGTTTATATTTGAATATATTCCTTTTTCCACTACTACGCTCTTAGCGCTCCAAATGTCCAGTTGCATTTTCTACAGAAAGAGTGTTCAGATCTGCTCAATCAAAAGTATGGTTTAACTCTGTTAGCTGAATGCACAGATCAGAAAGAAGTTTCACCGAATGATTCTGTGTAGTTTATATTTGAAGACATTCCTTTTTCCACTGTTACCCTCTTAGCGCTCCGAATCTCCACTTGCATTTTCTACAAAAAGAGTGTTTCATAACTGCTCAATCAAAAATATGTTTTATATCTGTTAACTGAATTTACAGATCAGAAATAAGTTTCACAGAATGCATCTGTGTAGTTTTTATTTGAAGATATTCTTTTTCCCAATGTAGGCCTCTTAGCGCTTAGCATGTCCAATTGCAGTTACTACAGAAAGAGTGTTTCAGAACGGCTCAATCAAAAGTAAGGTTCAACTCTGTTAGTTGAATGCACAGAACAGAAAGAAGTTTCACAGAATGCTACTGTGTAGTTTATATTTGAATATATTCCTTTTTCCACTATTACCCTCTTAGCGCTCCGAATCTCCACTTGCATTTTCTACAAAAAGAGTGTTTCATAACTGCTCAATCAAAAATATGTTTTATATCTGTTAACTGAATTTACAGATCAGAAATAAGTTTCACAGAATGCATCTGTGTAGTTTTTATTTGAAGATATTCTTTTTCCCAATGTAGGCCTCTTAGCGCTTAGCATGTCCAATTGCAGTTACTAAAGAAAGAGTGTTTCAGAACGGCTCAATCAAAAGTAAGGTTCAACTCTGTTAGTTGAATGCACAGAACAGAAAGAATTTTCACAGAATGCTACTGTGTAGTTTATATTTGAATATATTCCTTTTTCCACTATTACCCTCTTAGCGCTCCGAATGTCCACTTGCATTTTCTACAGAAAGAGTGTTCAGAACTGCGCAATCAAAAGTATGGTTTAACTCTGTTAGCTTAATGAACATATCAGAAATAAGTTTCACACAATGCTTCTGTGTAGTTTTTATTTGAAGATATTATTTTTCCCAATAGAGGCCTCTTAGCGCTCAGAATGTCCAATTGCAGTTTATACAGAAAGAGTGTTTCAGAAAGGCTCAATCAAAAGTAAGGTTCAACTCTGTTATTTGAATGCACAGAACAGAAAGAAGTTTCATACAATGCTTCTGTGTAGTTTATATTTGAACATATTCTTTTTTCCACTATTACCCACTTAGCGCTCCGAATCTCCACTTGCATTTTCTACAAAAAGAGTGTTTCATAACTGCTCAATCAAAAATATGTTTTATCTCTGTTAACTGAATTTACAGATCAGAAATAAGTTTCACAGAATGCATCTGTGTAGTTTTTATTTGAAGATATTCTTTTTCCCAATGTAGGCCTCTTAGCGCTTAGCATGTCCAATTGCAGTTTCTACAGAAAGAGTGTTTCAGAACGGCTCAATCAAAAGTAAGGTTCAACTCTGTTAGTTGAATGCACAGAACAGAAAGAATTTTCACAGAATGCTACTGTGTAGTTTATATTTGAATATATTCCTTTTTCCACTATTACCATCTTAGCGCTCCGAATGTCCACTTGCATTTTCTGCAGAAAGAGTGTTCAGAACTGCGCAATCAAAAGTATCGTTTAACTCTGTTAGCTTAATGAACATATCAGAAATAAGTTTCACACAATGCTTCTGTGTAGTTTTTATTTGAAGATATTGTTTTTCCCAATATAGGCCTCTTAGCGCTCAGAATGTCCAATTGCAGTTTCTACAGAAAGAGTGTTTCAGAAAAGCTCAATCAAAAGTAAGGTTCAACTCTGTTAGTTGAATGCACAGAACAGAAAGAAGTTTCATACAATGCTTCTGTGTAGTTTATATTTGAGCATATTCTTTTTTCCACTATTACCCACTTAGCGCTACGAATGTCCAGTTGCATTTTCTACAGACAGAGTGTTTCAAAACTGCTCAATCAAAAGTATGGTTTAACTCTGTTAGCTGAATGCTCAGATCAGAAAGAAGTTTCACAGAATGATTCTGTGTAGTTTATATTTGAATATATTCCTTTTTCCACTACTACTCTCTTAGCGCTCCAAATGTCCAGTTGCATTTTCTACAGAAAGAGTGTTCAGATCTGCTCAATCAATAGTATGGTTTAACTCTGTTAGCTGAATGCACAGATCAGAAAGAAGTTTCACAGAATGATTCTGTGTAGTTTATATTTGGAGACATTCCTTTTTCCACTATTACCCTCTTAGCGCTCCGAATCTCCACTTGCATTTTCTACAGAAAGAGTGTTTCAGAACGGCTCAATCAAAACTAAGGTTCAACTCTTTTAGTTGAACAAACAGAACAGAAAGAAGTTTCACACAATTCTTCTGTGTAGTTTTTATTTGTAGACATTCTTTTTCCCAATATAGGCCTCTTAGCGCTCAGAATGTCCAATTGCAGTTTCTACAGAAAGAGTGTTTCAGAACGGCTCAATCAAAAGTAAGGTTCAACTCTGTTAGTTGAATGCACAGAACAGAAAGAAGTTTCATACAATGCTTCTGTGTAGTTTATATTTGAACATATTCTTTTTTCCACTATTACCCACTTAGCGCTACGAATGTCCAGTTGCATTTTCTACAGACAGAGTGTTTCAAAACTGCTCAATCAAAAGTATGGTTTAACTCTGTTAGCTGAATGCTCAGATCAGAAAGAAGTTTCACAGAATGCTTCTGTGTAGTTTATATTAGAATATATTCCTTTTTCCACTACTACGCTCTTAGCGCTCCAAATGTCCAGTTGCATTTTCTACAGAAAGAGTGTTCAGATCTGCTCAATCCAAAGTATGGTTTAACTCTGTTAGCTGAATGCACAGATCAGAAAGAAGTTTCACCGAATGATTCTGTGTAGTTTATATTTGAAGACATTCCTTTTTCCACTATTACCCTCTAGCGCTCCGAATCTCCACTTGCATTTTCTACAAAAAGAGTGTTTCATAACTGCTCAATCAAAAATATGTTTTATCTCTGTTAACTTAATTTACAGATCAGAAATAAGTTTCACAGAATGCATCTGTGTAGTTTTTATTTGAAGATATTCTTTTTCCCAATGTAGGCCTCTTAGCGCTTAGCATGTCCAATTGCAGTTTCTACAGAAAGAGTGTTTCAGAACGGCTCAATCAAAAGTAAGGTTCAAATCTGTTAGTTGAATGCACAGAACAGAAAGAATTTTCACAGAATGCTACTGTGTAGTTTATATTTGAATATATTCCTTTTTCCACTATTACCATCTTAGCGCTCCGAATGTCCACTTGCATTTTCTGCAGAAAGAGTGTTCAGAACTGCGCAATCAAAAGTATAGTTTAACACTGTTAGCTTAATGAACATATCAGAAATAAGTTTCACACAATGCTTCTGTGTAATTTTTATTTGAAGATATTGTTTTTCCCAATATAGGCCTCTTAGCGCTCAGAATGTCCAATTGCAGTTTCTACAGAAAGAGTGTTTCAGAAAGGCTCAATCAAAAGTAAGGTTCAACTCTGTTAGTTGAATGCACAGAACAGAAAGAAGTTTCATACAATGCTTTTGTGTAGTTTATATTTGAACATATTCTTTTTTCCACTATTACCCACTTAGCGCTACGAATGTCCAGTTGCATTTTCTACAGACAGAGTGTTTCAAAACTGCTCAATCAAAAGTATGGTTTAACTCTGTTAGCTGAATGGTCAGATCAGAAAGAAGTTTCACAGAATGCTTCTGTGTAGTTTATATTTGAATATATTCCTTTTTCCACTACTACTCTCTTAGCGCTCCAAATGTCCAGTTGCATTTTCTACAGAAAGAGTGTTCAGATCTGCTCAATCAAAAGTATGTTTTAACTCTGTTAGCTGAATGCACAGATCAGAAAGAAATTTCACAGAATGATTCTGTGTAGTTTATATGTGGAGACATTCCTTTTTCCACTATTACCCTCTTAGCGCTCCAAATCTTCACTTGCATTTTCTACAGAAAGAGTGTTTCAGAACGGCTCAATCAAAACTAAGGTTCAATACTTTTAGTTGAACAAACAGAACAGAAAGAAGTTTCACACAATTCTTCTGTGTAGTTTTTATTTGTTAACATTCTTTTTCCCAATATAGGCCTCCTAGCGCTCAGAATGTCCAATTGCAGTTTCTACAGAAAGAGTGTTTCAGAACGGCTCAATCAAAACTAAGGTTCAACCCTTTTAGTTGAACAAACAGAACAGAAAGAAGTTTCACACAATTCTTCTGTGTAGTTTTTATTTGTTAACATTCTTTTTCCCAATATAGGCCTCCTAGCGCTCAGAATGTCCAATTGCAGTTTCTACAGAAAGAGTGTTTCAGAACGGCTCAATCAAAAGTAAGGTTCAACTCTGTAAGTTGAATGCACAGAACAGAAAGAAGTTTCATACAATGCTTCTGTGTAGTTTATATTTGAACATATTCTTTTTTCCACTCTTACCAACTTAGCGCTACGAATGTCCAGTTGCATTTTCTACAGACAGAGTGTTTCAAAACTGCTCAATCAAAAGTATGGTTTAACTCTGTTAGCTGAATGCTCAGATCAGAAAGAAGTTTCACAGAATGCTTCTGTGTAGTTTATATTTGAATATATTCCTTTTTCCACTATTACCCACTTAGCGCTCCAAATGTCCAGTTGCATTTTCTACAGAAAGAGTGTTCAGATCTGCTCAATCAAAAGTATGGTTTAACTATGTTAGCTGAATGCACAGATCAGAAGGAAGTTTCACCGAATGATTCTGTGTAGTTTATATTTGAAGATATTCCTTTTTCCACTATTACCCCCTTAGCGCTCCGAATCTCCACTTGCATTTTCTACAGAAAGAGTGTTTCATAACTGCTCAATCAAAAATATGTTTTATCTCTGTTAACTGAATTTACAGATCAGAAATAAGTTTCACAGAATGCATCTTTGTAGTTTTTATTTGAAGATATTATTTTTCCCAATGTAGGCCTCTTAGCGCTTAGCATGTCCAATTGCAGTTTCTACAGAAAGAGTGTTTCAGAACGGCTCAATCTAAAGTAAGGTTCAACTCTGTTAGTTGAATGCACAGAACAGAAAGAATTTTCACAGAATGCTACTGTGTAGTTTATATTTGAATATATTCCTTTTTCCACTATTACCCTCTTAGCGCTCCGAATGTCCACTTGCATTTTCTACAGAAAGAGTGTTCAGAACGGCGCAATCAAAAGTATGGTTTAACTCTGTTAGCTTAATGAACATATCAGAAATAAGTTTCACACAATGCTTCTGTGTAGTTTTTATTTGAAGATATTATTTTTCCCAATAGAGGCCTCTTAGCGCTCAGAATGTCCAATTGCAGTTTCTACAGAAAGAGTGTTTCAGAAAGGCTCAATCAAAAGTAAGGTTCAACTCTGTTAGTTGAATGCACAGAACAGAAAGAAGTTTCATACAATGCTTCTGTGTAGTTTATATTTGAACATATTCTTTTTTCCACTATTACCCACTTAGCGCTACGAATGTCCAGTTGCATTTTCTACAGACAGAGTGTTTCAAAACTGCTCAATCAAAAGTATGGTTTAACTCTGTTAGCTGAATGCTCAGATCAGAAAGAAGTTTCACAGAATGCTTCTGTGTAGTTTATGTTTGAATATATTCCTTTTTCCACTACTACTCTCTTAGCGCTGCAAATGTCCAGTTGCATTTTCTACAGAAAGATTGTTCAGATCTGCTCAATCAAAAGTATGGTTTAACTCTGTTAGCTGAATGCACAGATCAGAAAGAAGTTTCACAGAATGATTCTGTGTAGTTTATATTTGGAGACATTCCTTTTTCCACTATTACCCTCTTAGCGCTCCGAATCTCCACTTGCATTTCCTACAGAAAGAGTGTTTCAGAACGGCTCAATCAAAACTAAGGTTCAACTCTTTTAGTTGAAAAAACAGAACAGAAAGAAGTTTCACACAATTCTTCTGTGTAGTTTTTATTTGTAGACATTCTTTTTCCCAATATAGGCCTCCTAGGGCTCAGAATGTCCAATTGCAGTTTCTACAGAAAGAGTGTTTCAGAACGGCTCAATCAAAAGTAAGGTTCAACTCTGTTAGTTGAATGCACAGAACAGATAGAAGTTTCATACAATGCTTCTGTGTAGTTTATATTTGAACATATTTTTTTTCCACTATTACTCACTTAGCGCTACGAAGGTCCAGTTGCATTTTCAACAGACAGAGTGTTTCAAAACTGCTCAATCAAAAGTATGGTTTAACTCTGTTACCTGAATGCTCAGATCAGAAAGAAGTTTCACAGAATGCTTCTGTGTAGTTTATATTTGAATATATTCCTTTTTCCACTACTACGCTCTTAGCGCTCCAAATGTCCAGTTGCATTTTCTACAGAAAGAGTGTTCAGATCTGCTCAATCAAAAGTATGGTTTAACTCTGTTAGCTGAATGCACAGATCAGAAAGATGTTTCACCGAATGATTCTGTGTAGTTTATATTTGAAGACATTCCTTTTTACACTATTACCCTCTTAGCGCTCCGAATCTCCACTTGCATTTTCTACAAAAAGAGTGTTTCATAACTGCTCAATCAAAAATATGTTTTATCTCTGTTAACTGAATTTACAGATCAGAAATAAGTTTCACAGAATGCATCTGTGTAGTTTTTATTTGAAGATATTCTTTTTCCCAATGTAGGCCTCTTAGCGCTTAGCAGGTCCAATTGCAGTTTCTACAGAAAGAGTGTTTCAGAACGGCTCAATCAAAAGTAAGGTTCAACTCTGTTAGTTGAATGCACAGAACAGAAAGAATTTTCACAGAATGCTACTGTGTAGTTTATATTTGAATATATTCCTTTTTCCACTATTACCCTCTTAGCGCTCCGAATGTCCACTTGCATTTTCTACAGAAAGAGTGTTCAGAACTGCGCAATCAAAAGTATGGTTTAACTCTGTTAGTTTAATGAACATATCAGAAATAAGTTTCACACAATGCTTCTGTGTAGTTTTTATTTGAAGATATTATTTTTCCCAATAGAGGCCTCTTAGCGCTCAGAATGTCCAATTGCAGTTTCTACAGAAAGAGTGTTTCAGAAAGGCTCAATCAAAAGTAAGGTTCAACACTGTTAGTTGAATGCACAGAACAGAAAGCATTTTCATACAATGCTTCTGTGTAGTTTATATTTGAACATATTCTTTTATCCACTATTACCCACTTAGCGCTACGAATGTCCAGTTGCATTTTCTACAGACAGAGTGTTTCAAAACTGCTCAATCAAAAGTATGGTTTAACTCTGTTAGCTGAATGCTCAGATCAGAAAGAAGTTTCACAGAATGCTTCTGTGTAGTTTATATTTGAATATATTCCTTTTTCCACAACTACTCTCTTAGAGCTCCAAATGTCCAGTTGCATTTTCTACAGAAAGAGTGTTCAGATCTGCTCAATCAAAAGTATGGTTTAACTCTGTTAGCTGAATGCACAGATCAGAAAGAAGTTTCACAGAATGATTCTGTGTAGTTTATATTTGGAGACATTCCTTTTTCCACTATTACCCTCATAGCGCTCCGAATCTCCACTTGCATTTTCTACAGAAAGAGTGTTTCAGAACGGCTCAATCAAAACTAAGGTTCAACTCTTTTAGTTGAACAAACAGAACAGAAAGAAGTTTCACACAATTCTTCTGTGTAGTTTTTATTTGTAGACATTCTTTTTCCCAATATAGGCCTCCTAGCGCTCAGAATGTCCAATTGCAGTTTCTACAGAAAGAGTGTTTCAGAACGGCTCAATCAAAAGTAAGGTTCAACTCTGTTAGTTGAATGCACAGAACAGAAAGAAGTTTCATAAAATGCTTCTGTGTAGTTTATATTTGAACATATTCTTTTTTCCACTATTACCCACTTAGCGCTACGAATGTCCAGTTGCATTTTCTACAGACAGAGTGTTTCAAAACTGCTCAATCAAAAGTATGGTTTAACTCTGTTAGCTGAATGCTCAGATCAGAAAGAAGTTTCACAGAATGCTTCTGTGTAGTTTATGTTTGAATATATTCCTTTTTCCACTACTACTCTCTTAGCGCTCCAAATGTCCAGTTGCATTTTCTACAGAAAGATTGTTGAGATCTGCTCAATCAAAAGTATGGTTTAACTCTGTTAGCTGAATGCACAGATCAGAAAGAAGTTTCACAGAATGATTCTGTGTAGTTTATATTTGGAGACATTCCTTTTTCCACTATTACCCTCTTAGCGCTCCGAATCTCCACTTGCATTCCCTACAGAAAGAGTGTTTCAGAACGGCTCAATCAAAACTAAGGTTCAACTCTTTTAGTTGAACAAACAGAACAGAAAGAAGTTTCACACAATTCTTCTGTGTAGTTTTTATTTGTAGACATTCTTTTTCCCAATATAGGCCTCCTAGCGCTCAGAATGTCCAATTGCAGTTTCTACAGAAAGAGTGTTTCAGAACGGCTCAATCAAAAGTAAGGTTCAACTCTGTTAGTTGAATGCACAGAACAGAAAGAAGTTTCATACAATGCTTCTGTGTAGTTTATATTTGAACATATTTTTTTTCCACTATTACTCACTTAGCGCTACGAATGTCCAGTTGCATTTTCAACAGACACAGTGTTTCAAAACTGCTCAATCAAAAGTATGGTTTAACTCTGTTACCTGAATGCTCAGATCAGAAAGAAGTTTCACAGAATGCTTCTGTGTAGTTTATATTTGAATATATTCCTTTTTCCACTACTACGCTCTTAGCGCTCCAAATGTCCAGTTGCATTTTCTACAGAAAGAGTGTTCAGATCTGCTCAATCAAAAGTATGGTTTAACTCTGTTAGCTGAATGCACAGATCAGAAAGAAGTTTCACCGAATGATTCTGTGTAGTTTATATTTGAAGACATTCCTTTTTCCACTATTACCCTCTTAGCGCTCCGAATCTCCACTTGCATTTTCTACAAAAAGAGTGTTTCATAACTGCTCAATCAAAAATATGTTTTATCTCTGTTAACTGAATTTACAGATCAGAAATTAGTTTCACAGAATGCATCTGTGTAGTTTTTATTTGAAGATATTCTTTTTCCCAATGTAGGCCTCTTAGCGCTTAGCAGGTCCAATTGCAGTTTCTACAGAAAGAGTGTTTCAGAACGGCTCAATCAAAAGTAAGGTTCAACTCTGTTAGTTGAATGCACAGAACAGAAAGAATTTTCACAGAATGCTACTGTGTAGTTTATATTTGAATATATTCCTTTTTCCACTATTACCCTCTTAGCGCTCCGAATGTCCACTTGCATTTTCTACAGAAAGAGTGTTCAGAACTGCGCAATCAAAAGTATGGTTTAACTCTGTTAGCTTAATGAACATATCAGAAATAAGTTTCACACAATGCTTCTGTGTAGTTTTTATTTGAAGATATTATTTTTCCCAAGAGAGGCCTCTTAGCGCTCAGAATGTCCAATTGCAGTTTCTACAGAAAGAGTGTTTCAGAAAGGCTCAATCAAAAGTAAGGTTCAACTCTGTTAGTTGAATGCACAGAACAGAAAGCAGTTTCATACAATGCTTCTGTGTAGTTTATATTTGAACATATTCTTTTATCCACTATTACCCACTTAGCGCTACGAATGTCCAGTTGCATTTTCTACAGACAGAGTGTTTCAAAACTGCTCAATCAAAAGTATGGTTTAACTCTGTTAGCTGAATGCTCAGATCAGAAAGAAGTTTCACAGAATGCTTCTGTGTAGTTTATATTTGAATATATTCCTTTTTCCACTACTACTCTCTTAGCGCTCCAAATGTCCAGTTGCATTTTCTACAGAAAGAGTGTTCAGATCTGCTCAATCAAAAGTATGGTTTAACACTGTTAGCTGAATGCACAGATCAGAAAGAAGTTTCACAGAATGATTCTGTGTAGTTTATATTTGGAGACATTCCTTTTTCCACTATTACCCTCATAGCGCTCCGAATCTCCACTTGCATTTTCTACAGAAAGAGTGTTTCAGAACGGCTCAATCAAAACTAAGGTTCAACTCTTTTAGTTGAACAAACAGAACAGAAAGAAGTTTCACACAATTCTTCTGTGTAGTTTTTATTTGTAGACATTCTTTTTCCCAATATAGGCCTCCTAGCGCTCAGAATGTCCAATTGCAGTTTCTACAGAAAGAGTGTTTCAGAACGGCTCAATCAAAAGTAAGGTTCAACTCTGTTAGTTGAATGCACAGAACAGAAAGAAGTTTCATACAATGCTTCTGTGTAGTTTATATTTGAACATATTCTTTTTTCCACTATTACCCACTTAGCGCTACGAATGTCCAGTTGCATTTTCTACAGACAGAGTGTTTCAAAATTGCTTAATCAAAAGTATGGTTTAACTCTGTTAGCTGAATGCTCAGATCAGAAAGAAGTTTCACAGAATGCTTCTGTGTAGTTTATATTTGAATATATTCCTTTTTCCACTACTACGCTCTTAGCGCTCCAAATGTCCAGTTGCATTTTCTACAGAAAGAGTGTTCAGATCTGCTCAATCAAAAGTATGGTTTAACTCTGTTAGCTGAATGCACAGATCAGAAAGAAGTTTCACCGAATGATTCTGTGTAGTTTATATTTGAAGATATTCCTTTTTCCACTATTACCCTCTTAGCGCTCCGAATCTCCACTTGCATTTTCTACAGAAAGAGTGTTTCATAACTGCTCAATCAAAAATATGTTTTATCTCTGTTAACTGAATTTACAGATCAGAAATAAGTTTCACAGAATGCATCTTTGTAGTTTTTATTTGAAGATATTCTTTTTCCCAATGTAGGCCTCTTAGCGCTTAGCATGTCCAATTGCAGTTTCTACAGAAAGAGTGTTTCAGAACGGCTCAATCAAAAGTAACGTTCAACTCTGTTAGTTGAATGCACAGAACAGAAAGAATTTTCACAGAATGCTACTGTGTAGTTTATATTTGAATATATTCCTTTTTCCACTATTACCCTCTTAGCGCTCCGAATGTCCACTTGCATTTTCTACAGAAAGAGTGTTCAGAACTGCGCAATCAAAAGTATGGTTTAACTCTGTTAGCTTAATGAACATATCAGAAATAAGTTTCACACAATGCTTCTGTGTAGTTTTTATTTGAAGATATTATTTTCCCAATAGAGGCCTCTTAGCGCTCAGAATGTCCAATTGCAGTTTCTACAGAAAGAGTGTTTCAGAAAGTCTCAATCAAAAGTAAGGTACAACTCTGTTAGTTGAATGCACAGAACAGAAAGAAGTTTCATACAATGCTTCTGTGTAGTTTATATTTGAACATATTCTTTTTTCCACTATTACCCACTTAGCGCTACGAATGTCCAGTTGCATTTTCTACAGACAGAGTGTTTCAAAACTGCTCAATCAAAAGTATGGTTTAACTCTGTTAGCTGAATGCTCAGATCAGAAAGAAGTTTCACAGAATGCTTCTGTGTAGTTTATGTTTGAATATATTCCTTTTTCCACTACTACTCTCTTAGCGCTCCAAATGTCCAGTTGCATTTTCTACAGAAAGAGTGTTCAGACCTACTCAATCAAAAGTATGGTTTAACTCTGTTAGCTGAATGCACAGATCAGAAAGAAGTTTCACAGAATGATTCTGTGTAGTTTATATTTGGAGACATTCCTTTTTCCACTATTACCCTCTTAGCGCTCCGAATCTCCACTTGCATTTTCTACAGAAAGAGTGTTTCAGAACGGCTCAAT